>NC_135909.1:11870082-12604216 GCF_964194155.1 Cetorhinus maximus
GGTAACCGCTTGCGATGACGAAGCTCGGAGTAGAGAGCTTGTTTTGGGAGTTTTGTGTCAGGAATGCGGATGATGTGGTCCGGCCAATGTGGCTGATTAACCATAACCAGTGCCTCGATACTGGGGATGTTGGTCTGAGAGGAGACACTGATATTGGAGCAACTCTCCTGCCATTGAATTAGCAGGATTTTGTGGAGGCGCTGCTGGTGATATTTCTCCAGGGATTTAAGGTGTCTGCTGTACGTTGTCCATGTCTCTGATGCATACAGGAGGCAGGTAGCACTGCAGCGCTGTAGACCAGGAGCTGGGGGCCGGGTTTGAGGTCCTTGTCATCAAACATTCCTTTAAACAGTCGGCCGAAGGTTGCACTGGCAAACTGGAGGCGATGATTAGTTTCATTATAGATATCTTCCCTCACTGAGAGGAGGCGCCCAAGGAGTGATAAATGATCCACATTGTCCAATGGTTCGCCATGGATCTTGACAGTCGGGAGGCAGCGTTTGCATCGGGAGCAGGCTGGTAGAGGACCTTTAACTTTCGGGACCTTAGCCCAAGTCTTATTATTTCATACGCCTCCTTGAAAATGTTGGTGATAGTTTGGATATCGGCCTGTGAGTGTGCGCATACACAAGCATCATCAGCGGACTGCAGCTCGTTGACTGGGGTTGGGGTGATCTCGGTTCCGAAATGGAGGTGACACAGGTTGAGTAGTTTCCCACTCACCCTGTAGAGTAGCCCCACTCCGGTGCGCAGCTTCATGGAGGTGGGTGTAAGACATTGGGGTCTTTAATAAGCGGGTATTTTCTGCATTTTATGGGAATCGCAAAACAGCCTTGATTCTCTCACTGGAAGGAGAATTTTTAGACAATTTAACCTCCAGACAGTCTTCAGGCTGCCAGGTTGACACTCCTAGGCTGATAGAATGGCATCTGGTACATCCGTTTATCTATGTGAGCGCTTAGAAAGGGACAGGATATGACCCTCAGCAAGATGTAAACTAAAAAGCTGACCTTGAGCAGGGTGATGCACGGGGTGGGGTGAGGTGGGGATGGGGTGGGGTGTTATCCATCCTAACGTTTTGATTACCTGTCCTGTATCCATTGGTCAAAATAGTTAGATAGACGACGGACAAGTGGTAAGCTACTAGCCCCCCATAAACGGTGCTGGTGAGGTGCTGATCGGGTTGCTGCCTTCTTCAGATGGAAGATGGACCAGAGGAGGAGGAGGAAGACGGAGATATTGAGGGAAGAGTTCCCTAACGCTTTGACTAGAAGGCAGAATGCTGCTATCACAGGCTATTATAGAGCTTTTTCTGTCCAATTACTTAACATATCATACCTAAACAGTTCCTTCTTAATAAACTATCTTAAGATTACTTCTGACTAGTTGACTGTCTATTCTGGTATCTGTGGCCCCCAAACCCCCAAAATCTTACATGGGTTGGGGGTGTTGCAGCGAGGAAAGTTGAAAAGAGCATTGGTGCGATGACACAGACTTGCTTGACCCCAGTTTTCCCTAGTGTGGGTCTGCAGCAGATCCCTTGGTAAGGATCACGGCCTCCATGTCATCCTGCAGCAGGTGGAGGATGGTGACTAATTTCTGTGGGCAGCCAAATTTGAGGAGGATGCTCCACAGCCCCTCCCGGTTGATAGAGTTGAAGGCCTTTGTGGGGTCAAAAAAGGCCATGAATAGAGGTTGCTGCTGTTCTTTGCATTTCCTTGGTCTTGTCTTCCTGTGAAGATCATTTCCACAGTGCCGCATGATGGACAAGATCCGCATTGTGACTCTGGTAGGAGTTATTCAGGCATGGAGAGAGGGCAATTGAGGAGGACTCTTGCAGCGACCGTCCCTGTGGCAGACGGCAGAGATACCCCTCTATAGTTACCACAGTCAGTCTGGTCTCCTTTTTTGGAGGTGGTCACAATTGCGGCATCTCAGAGATCCCCTGACATGCTCTCCTCCCTCCAGATGAGGGAGATGTGGTCATGTATTTGTTTTAAGAGTATTTCTCCACCGTATTTCACTGTTTTGGTGGGGTTCCATCTGCGCCACTGGCCTTGATGGTTCTTAGCTGTCGGATGGCCTTTCCAACCTCATGTCGGGCTGGGATTGTGCTGAGCTGGTGGTGGGTAGCATGCTGTGGAATGTGGTCGTGGGCACTCATGTCGAGGACTGAGTCTCAGTTGTGGGGAGCCTGGACATGTTCCTTCCAGCGAGTGCTACTTCCACTGGGCTTAATAAGCACCACTACATTCTGAGTTCTCAGTGGGGTAGGTCCTTTTGTTCTTGAGCTGTAAATGGTCTTGACTGCACTGAAGAATCCTCACATGCCTGACTGCTGGTGAGTTGTTGTATTTCCTGAGCTCTTTCCACCCAACATCTGTTCTTCAGTTCATGGCGTTTTTTATGAAAGCTCAGCCTTCATTGGTCTGTAGACCTGCTTTTTAGAAGGGCCGAATGGCCTACACCTGCTCTTATTTTCTATGTTTCTATGGAAAGAGCATCACCTCATATCGCAGCATATCCGACATCCAAGCATAAAACTGTGTGTGTGAGTCACATCCCGAACACGGCTACTTTGATACCAGGTGTGTGTCTGAATACAGTAAATGGAACCACCCCACGATAAACCGCTCAATGTTTGGCGGGGGAGTTTCAGGGAGTGATGTGTGTGATTCCCTCATTTATGAATTTGTTATAGGTCCGGAAAAGGCAGAGATTCGAAAAGTTTACAGAGAAATCAGCTAACTATGTCTTTTTGTCTGGCGCTCACTCCCAAATTATGGCAAACTCACGGAATCATAAAGAGCCCAGAGATGGATAATCAATGATAATCACAGCCAGAGAGACCTGCAATAACCCTCAGTGCAGGAAAGGCAACACATTGTCCTTTGGTCCAAAAGCAAAATACTGCGGATGCTGGAAATCTGAAACAAAGACAGAAAACGCTGGAAATATTCAGCAGATCTGACAGCATCTGTGGAGAGAGAAACAGATTCACGTTTCAGGTCGTTCTGGTGAAGGGTCGCAGTCTGAAATGTAAACTATTCCTCGTTTCACAGATACTGCCAGATCTGCGAATTATTTCCAGTATTTCCATGTGCTCAACTGAGCATCATTAGTCTCACTGGTTTAGCTGATAAAGCACTTGCCTTGTGGAGAGGAGCTCCTGGGTTCATCATCCCAGCAGCGCCTTATTTCGTTGAAACTGATCTGTGCGATTACGCACTTCCGTCATAACAGGGCGAAATCTGTCTTTGTTCTAGAATTGTAGTTTAAAATAGTCTCTCCCTGTATCGTTGAACAGCTGCAAAGATTTTAACACAAGAACAGAGTTTTGTTTGTGCGACTGAGGAAGACATTTGGGGGAAGAGGCCACTCACATTGAGAGAGTCTTGATACCGGAAGAGATGGGTACAATTCTATTTCACAACTGAACACTGACATCGAGATTTTGGAAGACCAAGTGAAAAAATCACTGGGTCAGTGACAGAATTCAAACATCATCCCGGGGAATAAGAGGAAGAGAGATTAAAGCAGGTGACTATATAAATACTGGAAAAAACAATGACTAAATCCTGTTTTCCAGGAACTCCTGAAGTTTGGATCCGTGATTAAAGTATTTATGACTGAATCTTGGCTCTGTGGCTTAGTTGGTTAAAGCGCCTGTCTAGTAAACAGGAGATCCTGGGTTCAAATCCCAGCGGAGCCTTATTTAATTCCCAAGCTTTTGAGCTGACCTGTGCAAAATATGGCTTGGTTCGGGTGAGGACTTCCGAATTGCTGGTTCAAATTGTCCATCTTTGTGCAATAGATTATCTTCTACTCTTTCAATGCAAAGAGAGTTTTGTTTCTTTGACTAAAGAAGAGATTTGTGGAAATTGGCCACTCACACTGAGAAACTCCCTCGATCGTTTCTATTGGAAGAGATGGGCGCTTTTCTATTTAATAGTAGAGGCTCAGGACACTGACATCGAGATTTTGGAAGAACAAGAGAACAGAACAAGAAAAAAAATCACTGGGTCAGCGAGAGGATTCAAACTTCATAAGAGGAAGAGATAAAAACAGGTGACTGCATGAACGCTGCAACAATCAGTTGCTAAATCCTGTTTTCCGAGAACTCACTGAAGATGTGTGTTTAAACTGTTTCCCACTCCGTTTAAAATGCTGAATATTCTGGGCTAACATCGGGGCGGACATTTGGTTTAACTTTATTTGTGAATAAAAGTGTCAATTGTTTACATGTTGTTAACGTGAAAGCACGTAAACATTTCAAGGAATTCTCCTCACAACCTGCTTCACCGAAAGAGATTATCATTTATCTTCAATAGCCTTTCACAAAGAGGGATATTAGGTATCACTCCACGAAAATCCCAAGGGGTTTGTGACTGATTCATTACAAATAATCAGGAATTTCAAAGTGCCTCAATCAGCCACAATTTCTTCAAAAGAAACCGCTGGCGACATTCATCTCACTGAAGCAGAGTGTGACCGTGTTGTATCTGTCAGTGTGGAGGGGACGAGTCTGGGTTGGGTCGCCATGTTCAGTGTTTGTGAGAGTGGGGTCTGGGTGAGCAGCTGGTGAGTGCGACAGGGTCAGTGCTGGATGCAGGAAGCTCCCGTCAGTGTGTGTGGGTCTGATGGGGCTGAGTGATTGACAACTGGCGGTTGTTGGTGTTTCCATCAATGAAGGAAATTCCCTCCAACAGTTTATTTTCTTCATTTGACTATAAACAACTTGAACAAAAGTGAAACAGTGTAGGAACATTTTTGCTCTGTATAAAAGGGGGGTGATTTCAGCTTCCATTGTCCAGTGGTTAAAGCTTTCGTCTAAAAATCCATGGGATTTTTCCACTTTGACTTGAGTCCTCCTCCCTGAGGGTCTGTTCAGTATTTTTAATTCTGTTTTATCTTGAATCCTCTATTTCCATAGAATGCCTACACTGAAATTGCTTATACTTCCCGCCATTGTTATCTATGAAGCAGGTACTGTCTGCATGGTCTAATGGAGATATGCCTAGAGGGCTGCGCCAGAGGGTTTCTTTCAGGTTTTATGCCTTTTGGTCCATTAGCAGCAACCGGATGTCTGCAGAGGAACTCGGAATGCCGAGTACCTCTTCTCAGGATGGACTTAATCAAGGGACAGAATGTTGGCTGAAGGGAGGATAATGGTCTGGGGATTTGGGCTGCCATTCCAGAACATTTGGGGAATAGCACAAGGCGGTGTTGCAATGTGACAATGGCGATATGCAACCTTAGAATATTATCCTTTCTTTATTCATTCTTGGGATGTGGGTGTCGCTAGCTAAGCCAGCATTTATTGTCTATCCTTAATTGCCCTTGAGAAGGTGGTGGTGATCTGCCTTCTTGAACCACTGCAGTCCCTCTGGTATAGGTACACCCAAAGTGCTGTTCGGGAGTGAGTTGCAGGATTTTGACCTGGCGACATTGAAGGAACAGTGATATATTTCCAAGTCAGGATGGTGAGAGGCCTGGAGGGGAACTTCCAGTTGATGGCGTCCCATGCACCTACTGCCCTTGTCCTTCTAGGTGTTAGTGGTTGTGGGTTGAAAGGTTCTGCCTACGGAGCCTTGGTGAATTTCTGTAGTGCACCTTGTAGATGGTACGTACTGCTGCCACTGTTCATCAGTGGTGGAGGGAATGAATGTTTGTGGAATGAGTGCCAATCAAGCGGGCTGCTTTATACTG
Organism: Cetorhinus maximus; assembly: GCF_964194155.1. NCBI lineage: Eukaryota > Metazoa > Chordata > Chondrichthyes > Lamniformes > Cetorhinidae > Cetorhinus > Cetorhinus maximus. The sequence goes on from NC_135909.1 coordinate 11,875,792, forward strand.
GATGGTGCCAAGTTTCTTGGGAGTTGTTGGAGCTGTACTCATCCAGGCAAGTGCAGAATATTCCTTCACACTCCTGACTTGTGCCTTGTAGATGGCTTTGGGGAGTTTGACACAAAAATTGGCCCTGTAGTTGATAGTGAAAAGGATAGCTTTTGTCTCCAGAATTATATCAATGGTTTGGTTGAGTGGACGCAAAAATGGCAGATGGAATTCAATCCAGAGAAGTGTGAAGTAATGCATTTGGGGAAGGCAAACAAAGCTAGGGAACTACACAATAAATAGGTTATTGGGAGGGGTAGAGGAAGTTAGATACCTTGTGCATATCCACAGGTCACTGAAGGTGGCAGGACAGGTGGATAAGGTGGTAAAGAAAGCATATGGAATGCTTTCCTTTATTGGACAAGGTTTAGAACACAAAAGCAGGGACATCATGATGGAACTGTATAAAACACTGGTTCAGCCACAGCTGGAATTTTGTGTACAGGTCTCATCACCACATTACAGGGAGGACATTATTACCCTGGAAAGAGTGCAGAGGAGATTTACAAGAATATTGCCAGGACTTGAAAATTGCATCTATGGGGTTGTTTTTCTTAGAACTGAGGAGGCTGATGGTGACCTGATTGAAGTGTACAAGACTATGAGGGGCCAAGATAGAGTAGGCAGGGATGTCCTTTTTCCCTGAGCACAGTGGTTAATTACCAGAGGGCACAGGTTTAAGGTGATTGGCAGAAGTGGACGTGAGGCAAAACATCTTCACCCACAGGGTGGTGGGTGCTTGGAATTTGATGCCGCGTTTGGTGGTGGAGGCAGAAACCCTCAACTCATTTTAAAGGCAACTGGATCTGCACCTAAAGCACTGGAACCTGCAAGGATATGGACCGGGTGCTGGAAGGTGGGATTTTAATGAGCAGGTTTTTAATTGTTTTTTCTTTTTTGGTCAGCACAGACACATTGGGCTGAATGGCCTCTTTCTATGCTGTACCTCTCCTGTGGTTCTATTTCAGTTCTGATGTTCTGTTAACCAATCCGTGCTGGTTGTAATTTATCAACCCATGTTCTACCAAGTGACAATGAATCCTGTCCCAGATTATTGCCTCTGAACATTTCCCCACCACGACCATTAGATTAACTGGTCTGTAGTTACTGGGTTTATCCCTATACATTATAAACACAGATGTAACATTAGCAACCTGCAGTTCACTGGCTTCACTCCCATGTCGAAGGAGAATTGAAAGATTGTGGATCAAGTCCCTGCTATTTCCACCCTTCCTTCCCTTAGTAATCCAGGATGTATCCCATCTGAATTGAGTGAATTTTCTACTGTAAGGGTTGCCAACCTTGTAATTGCTTCATCTTTATCTATTTTCATCCTATCCAAATTCTCCACCAGCTCTTCCATCACATTAGCAGCATTCGCTTGTTTTGTGATAGGAGATGTAATGTTCTCATTTAGTACCTCAGTTATGCCCTCTGCCTCCATAGGATCTCCAAATCAGCCACCCTTTCAGTGACTCTCCATTTGTTGGTAAAGGTCTGCAGGGTTTTTGCTTGCGTTAACTGCTGATCTTTTCTCATAGACTCCCTCTGCTAATCTAATTTCCTTTTCCAGCTCTCCTCTGTACTTTCTGTATTCTGCTTGGTTTTCCAATGTATTATGGATCTGACATTTATCATCAGTCTGATTTGGAGTTCCCACTGAGCACAGGATATGTAGGCAACAGCTCACAGCTGTCCCAACACTTCACTGAAATGAGTTGTCTGTTTAACTAAACTTCTCGTCATTTAGAGTGTTCCACTCCTTCCCTTTTGTACTTCTGCTGTTGTTACTTAGTTTAAATTACACAGTAGCTCCTTCCCCGTCTGCACCTAATCCCCACACTCAACAAATCCACATTTTAAACTCCTCACTCTGCAATTCACTTTCTCTATTTGAGCTCGCAGGCCACTCGAGTTCTTGTTTGTAATTTAATTGTTCCAATTTCTTTATTCATAATTCAGGTTTGTTTTTAAATTAACAATTAATTTGCCCTGTTATTTTAATTTATTTGATGTCAATGTCTGAACAAACTGGAAGTTTAAAAAACAAATCTAGAAATGATTTCTTGTTCTGCAATGATGGTCTACTCCATTCAGTTCAGTAAATCCTAATCAATAAATTCCAAACAGAATGCTGTATCTCTACTTGATGAACTGATGATGCACAGAGCTCTCAGCTTTTACTCATTGGCCTTCACAGGAGTTGATCCAGTTTAGATGTTGAATTGTTCACTGTTGTCGATTTACCTGGATTCTTCACCTGATTTCTCTACTGTCCAATGAAGCTCTCTGAGCGGAGTTTTTAATAACAACTGGACTTTTCCTCACAGGATTTCAATCTCCAAGGTTTTTGAATTATTTTCTGAATACACGTCTCCCGAGTTCTCCTCGTGGTTAAGTAGAAAGTTTAACTGATGTGTTTTCAAGCAGCCGACAGCTTTACTTGAAAAGTCATTGTGACAGGATGTTGGGGTTTGAACCCAGTCACAAATCTGGTGGTGACGCCTTGTGGGTTTGTTTTATTCATTCCTGGAATGTGGGCATCGCTGGCTAGGGCAGCATTTATTGCCCAACCCCTTGTTCAGAGGGCACTGTTTTTTAAAAAGAGTAAACTATGTTTCTGTGGGTCTGAAATCACATGTAGGCCAGACCAGGTGAGGACAGCAGATTTCCTTCCCTAAAGGACATTCATTTTTATGACAATCGGCAATAGTTTCATTGGTTCAGTGGCTTTAATTCCAGATATTTATTGAATTTAAGTTTAACCATTTGCTATGGTGGGATTCGAACCCCACTCCCGAGAACATTACCCTGGGTCTCTGGATTACCAGTCCAGTGACAATACCACTATGTCACCGTCTCCCCTGCAGCTCCAGCTCTCACGTGAAATGCCAGGGGATGACCTCATAATTGCCCCAGTCATGTAGCTGTGGATTGGGCGATTTCTTAAACATGTTCACTGGGGCTGACTTAGTTGTACTTGGCTTTGAAACACAAGGGTATGTCTTCTGCTTTATCTGACCTTGTATACTCCTAGATAACCAGGGGGCTCTAGATTTGGCAGTATTGCCCTTTTTCTTTGTGGGGACATGTATACATCGCTCCCGTAGAATCCCGCTTTTGAATGCCTCCCACTGGTCTGTCACACTGATTCCCTTCAAGTAGCTGCAACCAGTCCACTTTGGCCAGGTCAACTCTTAGCTTCATAAAATTTGTCTTCCACAATTTAGAACTTTCACTCCTGTTCTATCATTATCCTTTCCATAATTATATTAAATCCAACTGTATTATGGTCACTATCTCCAAAATGACCACCCACTGCACCTTCATCCACTTGGCCAGCTTCATTTCCTGAGACTAAATCTAGAATTTCACTCCCTCTCATTGGGCTTACGTGCTGGCCAAAAAAGTTCCCCTGAATGCAGTTCAAGAATTCTGTGCCTATTACACTGTTCGTACCCCAGTTGATATTAGGGTAATTGAAGTACCAAACTATTTTCCCCCAACGTTTTTGTACTCAGAAATTGCCATCCACATTTACTCTTCTACCTCCCTCTCACTGTTTGGGGTTCTCTCGTACACTCTGAGTAGTGTGGCTGCTGCCTTTTTATTTCTGAGCTCAAACTATCTAGCCGCATTTGATGAACCATTTGATATATCATCCCTCCTCACAGCTGTAATTGATTCTTCGACAAATAATGCTGCGCCCCCAATTTTTCAGCCCCCTCTATATCCTGCCTGAAAACCCTTTATCCAGGGATGTTGAGCTGCCATTTTTGCACCTCTTTAACCCAAGTTTCCGTCATAGCAATATCATCATGCTACCACGTGTCCATCTGTGCCCTCAGCTCATCGGCATTCTTTGCTTTACTCCTTGCATTGAAATAAATACCTTTCAACTTTGCCAAATTCCTGTGTTTAAACATTTTAACCTTTGCTTCTTCTGTCTTTCAGAGTCACCCGCTAATTTTCTGTCTCCCGCTCCCTGCTCTGAATTTGTCCGATCTGAATCCGCCCTCAGGTTCCCATCCCCCTGCCAATCTAGTTTAAATCCTCTCCAAAAATATTTAATACATTTCTTGGCAAAGTTTCAGAGTAGGGTAGTAAGGTTAATGATACGTTTCCGCTCTTCCAAAGGCGTTTGAAAAAGTCCCACATAATAGATTTGTCAGTAAAATTCAAGCAAATGGGATTAAAGGACAGTGGCAGCATGGACACAAAATGGAATAAGGGACAGAAAGGATAAAGTGGTGGCGAGCGGTTGTTTTTCAGAGTGGGGGAGGGGGGGTGTTGAGACAGATCTGATGCTCTGTCAGGTCAGCCGGCTGTTCTATTCCCATTCCCTGAAGTTTTATTTTAAATTTTAATAACTTCCAGCCTATATCCAAGTTTGCTGATGGCACTAGGTTAGGTGACATGGTTAGTAGTGTAGGTGGGAGCAGCAAGTTTCAAAGGGTCATTGACAGATTCAGTGAGTGAACAAAAACTGTGGCTGATGGTGGTCAACATGGGGAAGTGTGAGGTCACCCATCTTGGAGCAAAGAAAGACCAGAGAATTTCCTAAACAGTCAGAAACTTGGGACTGTGGACGAGCCTGAGTGAGACTGGACGATCGTTAAAAAGCAGCGGCAGAACAGCAGTGAGAGAGAGAGGGAGAGAAGAGTGACAGCGACGACGGTGCAGGGGGGTTAAGGAGCTGTGAGGGAGGGGTTGGAGCAAACCGGCCATGTTTATTATAAATAGTCAAAGCATGATATCAGGGGAAAGAAGGGAGCTGGTAGGTTTGTGCAGATTTCTCTAAAGTCGAGCTTTGATTTAAACTAGGAGCTGGAAAATTAAACATTTCAATCAGGGTAAGTACAACAGTAAGTATAAGTGCAATAAGAGTATTAGTGCAGAGCAGGTCAAGAGGCATTAAATAAAATTAATAATTTAAACAAGGTACAAACTGGATTCTAAAAGAGGGAATAGAGGTTTGTTTTCGATCACGGATGGGCAGCTGTGACCTGTTGTTTGCAGTTCCTGTCCCATGTGGGAACCTCAGGACACTTCATGTGTCTTGGGGGCCACATGTGCAGGAAGCGTCTCCAGCTGCTTGAGCTTGAGCTCAGGATTTCCGACCTTGAGGGGCAGCTGGAGTCACTGTGGAGAATCAGGGAGGATGACAGCTTCCTGGATCGTATGTTACAGGAAGGGAACACACGAAAAGGAAAGAGAGAGTTCAAGATAGTAGATGAGTGGCAATCCGGAAGAGTAGGAAGAGGCAGGAAATGCAGGAGTCTTCAGGTATGTGCCACTGTCAAACCGGTATTCAGCACTGGAGACTGCTGGGAATGGGGACACCCTGAAGGAGTGCAATCCAGACCATGGCATCGATGGGCAAGAAACTGCACAGGAGGGAACAGCAACGAGTAGAAATGCAGTCATTATTGGAGATTTCATAGTCAGGGGGACAGACAGGCATTTCTGTCACCGTCATCGAGAGTCCCACATGGTGTGTTTTCTCCTTGGTGCCAGGGTAAAGGACATCACTGAGAAGGTGCAGAATATTCTGCAGGCGGAAGGGAGTGAGCCAGAGGTTGTGGTACACGTCAGTATCAATGACACAGGGAGGACAGGTATTGAGGTCCCTCCGTCAGAATTGCAGCAGCGAGGGAGGTAATTAAAAAGTGGGACCTCGAAGGGAGTAATCTCTGAATTACTGCCAGTGCCACATGCTGGTGAGAACAGAAATGTGAAGATAGGGAGCATCAAATGTGGCTCGAGGCCGATGCAGGGGGGAAGGATTCAGATTCTTGGGACATTGGGACCCGTTCTGGGACAGAAGGCACCTATTCAAACGGAACAGGTTGCATCTTTACAAGACTGGGACCAATGTCCTCATGGGAAGGGTCTCTCATGTGGTTGGGGAGGGTTTGAACTAAACTGGCAGGAGACTAGGTGCCAGTATACGTAAGTGGAAAAGAGGAATGGCTAGAGAAGAAAGTAGGACCATATAAGATAGGAGTAGATGAAGAAGGAATATAAAAGGAATACAGAATACTGAAAGGGAGGAGAACCAAAGCCAGGGCTCCATGAATGATGAGGAAAATGGAAAATATAATGTAACAATGAAGCATGATGCATGTCAGATGAACTCTTCAAGTGTGAACCAGGTCACTGTTATTGGACGAGGGTGCGGAATTAACTCTATATACGCCCGTCTCTGTTACTTTGTCTGAGGGTGAATTCATTCTCTATACTTTAGTATTTTAGTGTGGAATTAACACTCTGTAAATCTGTTGCTGTATGAGTGTAGAATTCACTCTCTGTCAATCTATAATAATGAGTGTAATTAACTCTCCGTCCGTCAGTCTCTGTTACTCTATGGACGTGGGTCACTTTCAAGTTATCAAACTGCAGCTAGTAGAGAGTCACAGGGATCAGTGCTGGGTTCTCAGCTATTTACAATCTATATTAATCACTCAGATGAGTGGAGGGAGCATCACTGAATTTTCAGACAATATATAGATAGGTGGGAAAGCAGGTTGTGAGGAGGACACAAAGGGTCTGCAAGAGGATATAGAAAGGTTAAATCAGTGGGCAAACATTTGGCAGATGGAATACAATGTGGGAAAATTTGATGGGAAGAATAGAAAAACAAAACATTATTCAAATGATATGTATGAATGACCTAGACTGTGGTGTGCAGGGTATGTTCTCAAAATTTGCAGGTGATACAAAGATTGGAAATGGTGTCAATTGTGATCGGGATAGTCTTGAGCTTCAAAAGGACATAGACATGTTGGTGGATTGGGCAGGCAAGTGGCAGATGAAGTTCAATGCAGGGAAGTGTGAGGTGATTCATTTTGACAGGAAATATATGGTGTGACAGTACAAAATAAAGGGACAGCCTCTAAAGGAGGTGCAGGAACAGAGGGACCTCAGTGTATATGTACATAGGCCATTGAAGATGGTGGGGCATGTTGAGAGAGCAGGTAATAAAGCAGATAGTATCTTAAGCTTTATTAATAGGGGCGCTGAGTGTAAGAGTAAGGAGGTCATGCTGAACTTGTATAAGACACACTTTTGGCTTCATCTGGAGTACTGTGTCCAGTTCTGGGTGCCACACTTGATGAAGGATGTGAAGGCATTGGAGAGAGTACAGCGGAGATTCACAACAATGATTCCAGGGATAAAAACCTGTAGCTATGAGGACAGGTTGGAGAGATTGGGGTCTTTTCCCTGGAAAAAAGAGGCTGAGAGGAGATTTGATAGAGGTGTTCAAGATCCTGCGGGGTATGGAGAGGATAACAAATAAGAACTTGTTCCCACTCAAGAGAACATCAAGAACTAGAGGGCACAGATTCAAAATAATTGGCCAAAAGAGTAGATGTGATGTGAGGAAAAGTTTTTTCACCCAGAGGGTGGTTGGAGTCTGGAACAAACTTCCTGAAAGGGTGGTGGAGGCAGGTTTGCTCGAGATATTCAAAAGGAAATTGAATTGCTACCTGAAAGAAAAGAACGTGCAAGGTTACGGGGAAAAGGGAGGAGAATGGGACGAGGCAGAATGCTCTTTCAGAGAGCCAGTGCTGACTCGATAGGCCGAATGGCCTCCTTCAATACTGTACTGCAGAATGTTGCAGTACAGAGGGATCAAGATCTCCTTGTACATGAATCACAAGAAGTTAATGTGCAGCTGCAGCGAGTAATTAGGAAGGGAAATGGAATGTTGGCCTTTATTCCGGGGGGGGGGGGGGGGGGGGGGGGGGGGGAATAAAAGTAGGAAAGTCTTGCTCCAGCTACACAGCATTGGTGAGACTACACCGAGAGTCCAGTGTTATGTTGGAGTCTCCTTATTTAAAGAGGGATCTAATTGCATTGGGGATAGTTCAGGGAAGTTTGACCAGACTGATTCCTGGGATGAAGGAGCTGTCTTATGGGGAATGTTTCAGCAGGAAAGCCCGATCCCCATTGGAGATTCACAGAATGAGAGATCCTGTTGAAACATATAAGATTCTGACGGGGGTTTGACAGGGAAGATGTTGAGAGGAATGTTTCCATTTGTGGGGAAACTAGAACAAGTGGACACAGTTTAAAAATAAACATTTATGATGGAGATGAGAAGGAATTTCTTCTCTCAGAGGGTCCTTCATCTTTGTAATTCTCCACCTCAGAGAGCAGTGGAGGCTGAGTCATTGCATATATTCATGCTGAGTTCGACAGATTTTTCATCAACAGGAGAGTCAAGGGTTATAGGGCAGGTGGGAGAGTGGGTTTGAGGCCACAATCAGATCAGCCATGGTCTTATTGAATGGCGAAGCTGGCCCGATGGGCTGAATGGCCTCCTCCTGCATCTCTTTCTTATATTTTTAATTTGTCAGTGTGGAACTGACCCTCTGTCTGTCAGTCTCTGTTGCTGTATTTCAGGAATTAACTCAGTCTGATACTGCATGTGAATATGGAATTGATCCTCTCTTCATCAGTTTCTTTTTTATTCATTCACAGGATGTGGGCTTCTTTGGTTGGGCCAGCATTTATTGCCCATCCCTAATTGCCCTTGAGAAGGTGGTGGTGAGCTGCCTTCCTGAAATGCTGCAGTCCATGTGGTGTAAGTACACCCACAGGGCTGTTAGGAAAGGAGTTTCAGGATTTTGACCCAGCGGCAGTGAAGGAACGACAATATATTTCCAAGTCAGTATGGTGAGTGACTTGGAGGGGAACTTCCAGGTGGTGGTGTTCCCATCTATCTGCTGCCCTTGTCCTTCTAGGTGGTAGTGGTCATGGGTTTGGAAGGTGTTGTCTAAGGAGCCTTGGTGAATTCCTGCAGTGCATCTTGTAGATGGTACACACTACTGCTACTGTGCGCCAGTGGTGGAGGGAGTGAATATTTGTGGATGTGGTGCCAATCAAGTCAACTGCTTTGTCCTGGACGGTGTCCAGCTTCTTTAGTGTTGTAGGAGCTGCACTCATCCAGACAAGTGGGGAGTAATCCATCACACTCCTGACTTGTACCTTGTAGGTGGTGGAGAGGCTTTGGGGAGTCAGGAGGTGAGTTATTCGTCGCATCCTGAGAGATAGGATTCAATCCTGAAATACATGATTAACTGTCATGTGGAAAGGCATGGACTAGTCAGGGATGGTCAGCATGGATTTGTTAAAGGAAGGTCTTGCTTCATAAATTTGATTGAATTCTTTGAGGAAGTGACAAGAAGGGTTGATGAAGGTAGTGCAGTGGATGTTGTGTACATGGATTTTAGCAAGGCATTTGACAGGGTCCCACATGGCAGATTGGTCAGGAAAGTAAAAGCCCATGAGATTCAGGGCAATGTGGCAAACTGGATAAAAGGTTAGCTTTGTAACAGGAAACAAAGGGTAATGGTCGATGGATGCCCTTGCGAATGGAAAGTTGTCTCAAGTGGTGTTCCACAGGGCTCGGTGTTGGGACCCTTGCTGTTTGTGTTATATATTAACGATATGGACGTGAGCATTGGGGGCACGATTGCAAAATTTGCAGATGACACAAAGATTGGCCGAGTAGTGGATAGTGTAGAGGATAGCCATAATCTCCAGAACGACATAGATGGGTTGGTGGAGTGGGCAGTAAAGTGGCAGATGGATTTTAACATAGAGAAGTGTGAGGTCATACATTTAGGGAGGTCAAACAGTTACAGGGATTACACAATAAATGGGAATATACTAAGAGGGGTAGATGAAGTGAGAGATCTTGGCGTACAAGTACACGGGTCCCTGAAGGCAGCAGTTCAAGTAGACAAGGTTGTAAAGAAGGCATATGGAATGCTCTCCTTCATTGGCAGAGGTATAGAATATAAAAGTAAGGATATAATTTTGGAATTGTATAAAACACTGGTTTAAGCCACAACTGGAGTGTTGTGTGCAGTTCTTGTCACCACATTACAAGAAGGACGTAATAGCTCTGGAGAGAGTGCAGAGGAGGTTTACAAGAATGTTGCCAGGGTTAGAAAAGTGTAGCTACGAGGAGAGATTGGATAGGGTGGGGTTTTTTCCTTAGAAGAAAGAAGGCTGAGAGGTGACTTGATTGAGGTGTACAAAATTATGAGGGGAATAGATAGAGTGGACAGGATAAAATTGTTTCCCTTGGTGGAGACTTCTAGAACCAGGGGACATAGATTCAAGATAAGTGACAGAAGGGGGAACATGAGGAAGAACTTTTTTACGCAGAGGGTAGTGTGTGTCTGGAATTCGCTGCCCAAGTTGGTGGTAGAGGCAGAAACTCTAAACTCTTTTAAAAAGTACCTGGATCTGCACCTTAAGTGCTGTAAGCTGTAGGGCTATGTGCCGGGTGCAGGAAGGCGGGGTTAGAAAGGGAACCTGGGTGTCCTCGGGCTGGCATGGACAAGATGGGCCGAATGGCCTCCTTCTGTGCTGTAACTTTTCTATGGTTCTATGATTCCGAGCCTCTGACCTGCTCTCGTAGCAACAGTATTTATATGACCAGTCCAGTTCAGTTTCTGGTCAATGGTAATTCCCAGGATGTTGATAGTGGGAGATTCAGTGATGGTAATGACATTGAAAATCAAGGGCCAAAGGTTGGATTCTCTCTTGTTGGATATGGTCACTGCCTGACACTTGTGTAACGCAAATTTTACTCGCCACATGTCAGCCCAAACCTGGGTATTGTCCAGGTCTTGCTGCATTTGGACATGGACTGCCTCAATATCGCGACTCGCGAATGGTGCTGAACATTGTGGAATTATCAGCGAACATCCCCACTTCTGACCTTATGATGAAAGGAAGGTCATTGATGAAGCAGCTGAAGATGGTTGGGCCTAGGACACTACCCTGAGGAACCCCTGCTGTCATGTCCTTGAGATGAGATGCCTGACCACCAACAACCACAACCATCTTCCTTTGTGCTAGGTATGACTCCAGCCAGCGGAGAGTTTCCCCCCAATTCCCATTGACTCTAATTTTGCTCGGGCTCCTTGATGCCACACTCGGTCAAATGCTGCCTTCATGTCAAGGACAGTAACTCTCACCTCACCTCGGGAGTTCAGCTCTTCTGTCCATGTTTGAACCAAGGCTGTAACGAGGTCAAGAGCTGAGTGGCCCTGGCGGAACCCAAACTGGGCACCAGCGAGCAGGTTATTGCTAAACAAGTGCCGCTTGATAGCACCACCCTTCCATTACTTTACTGATGATGGAGAGTAGACTGATGCGGCGGTAATTGGCAGGGTTGGATTCGTCCTGCTTTTTGTGTACAGGACATACCTGGGCAATTTTCCACATACCTGGGTAGATGCCAGTGCTGTAGCTGTACTGGAACAGTTTGGCTAGGGGCGCGGCAAGTTCTGGAGCACAAGTCTTCAGTACCATTGCCGGAATGTTGTCAGAGTCCATAGCCTCTGCAGTATCCAGTGCCTTCAGCTGTTTCTCGATATCACATGGAGTGAATCGATTTGGCTGAAGACTGGCATCTGTGGAGGAGGCCCAGATAGATCATCCACTTGGCACTTCTGGCTGAAGATTGTTGCGAATGCATCAACCTTATCTTTTGCACTGATGTGCTGGACTCCTCCATCATTGAGGATGGGGATATTTGTGGAGCCACCTCCTCTACTGAGCTGTTTGATTGTCCACCATCATTCACGATTGGATGTGGCGGGACTGCAGATCTTAAATCTGATCCGTTGGTTGTGGGATCGCTTAGCGCTCTCTACCACTTGCTGATTATGCTGTTTGGCATCCAAGTAGTCCTGTTTTATAGCTTCACCAGGTTGACACCTCATTTTTATGGTGCTGCTCCTGGCATGCCCTCCTGTACTCTTCATTGAACCAGGGTTGATCCCCTGGCTTGATGGTAATGGTAGAGTGGGGGATATGCCAGGCCATGAGGTTACAGATTGTGTTCGAGCACAATTTTACTGCTGCTGAAGCATCCTCATGGATGCTCAGTCTTGAATTAATAGATCTGTTTGAAATCTATCCCGTTTAGCATGGCGGTAGTGCCACACAGCACGATGGAGGCTATCCTCAATGTGAAGGCGGGACTTCATCTCCACAATGACTGTGCAGTGGTCACTCCTACCAATACTGTCGTGGACAGATGCATCTGCAGCAGGCAGTTTGGTGAGGATGAGGTCAAGTATGTTTTTCCCTCTTCTTGGTTCCCTCACCACCTGCCACAGACCCAGTCTAGCAGCTATGTCATTTAGGATTCAGCCAGCTCAGTCAGTAGTGGTGCTACTGAGCCATTCTTGGTGATGGACATTGAAGTACCCCACCCAGAGAACATTCTGCACCCTTGCCACCCTCAGCCCTTCCTCCAAGTGATGTTCAACATGTAGGAGCACTGATTCATCAGTTATTATATGTGAGTGTGTAATTTAAATCTCTGTCAGTCTCTGTTACGGTTATGAGAGTGGAACTAACTCTCGGACAACCTTTACTGTAAATGATTGTGGAATTCACTCTGTCAGCCTCTTGCTGTATGAGAATGTGAAATTAACTCATGTCAATTTCTGTTACTGTATGTGAGTGTGGAATTAACTCTCTGTCGGTCAGTCTCTGTTATGTATGTGTGTGGAATAAACAAACAATTTGTGAGCCTCTGTTACTGTCAGTGTGGAATTAACTCTAGCGGACAGTCTCTGTAACTGTATCTGAGTGTGGAATTAACTCCTTATGTCAGTCTCTGTTACTGTATGAGTGTGTGGAATTAACTCTTTATTGGTCAGTCTCGGTTACTGTGAGTGTGGAATTCTCTTTCCCAGTCTTTGTTAGGATATCTGTGAGTGGAATTAAGGACCTGTCAATTTCCATTAATGTTTCAGTGAGGAATTAACCTACAATAACAGAGACTGACAGAAACTAAGAGAGTTAGTTCCACACTCTCATATTAGTCTGTCTATGTTACTGTATGTGAGTGAGGGATAAACAAATAAATTCTCAGCCTCTGTTTCTGAGATTGTGAAATTAACCCTCCATTGGTCAGTCTGTTATTGTGACTGAGAATTAACTTTCAATCTATCAATCTCTGTCACGTGTGTAAGTGCGGATTTAGCTTTCTATCCAATCGTGACGGTTACTGTAGGTGAGTGTGAAATTAACTCTGTATTATAACCTGTTACTGTAGGTGAATATAGAATTAATTCTGTCAGTTTCTGTTACTGTATCGGACCATGGAAATAACTCTTTCAGGCTCTGTTGCTTCAAGAAAGTTAATTTCACACTCACCATCCGTCAATCTGTGTTACTGTATATGAGTGCGACATTAACTCTCAGTCTCTGTTATGGAGTGAGGAATTAAATCTCAATCGTTTAGTCTCTGGTGCTTTCTGTGGGTGTGGAATTCACATCTTACATGTCAACCTCTGTTACTGTACATGAATGTGGAAGTAATTCTGTACCTGTCAGTCTCAGTTATGCCAAGTGTGGTATTCACTCTCTGTCAGAATCAGTGACTGTGAGTGAGTGTGAAATTAAATTTCTGTTAGTTTTGGTTGCTGTGTGTGATTGTGGAATTATCTTCCTGTCAATGTCTATTTCTGTATGTGAGTGTGAATAAAGAGTCTAATAACCTGAATTACTGCATGTGTGTGGAATTAAATTTCTGTCAGTCAGTCTCTGTTGCTGTGAGTGTGGACAGAGTAGACAGGAAGACTTTTTTCCCCCATTGGTGGAAAGGTGGAGAAAAAGAGGGTGCAGATTTAAGGTAATTGGCAAAATAACCAATGACATCATGTGGAAAAACCTTGTTCATGCAGCGAGTGGCTAGGAGAAGTGCCTGAGATTGTGGGGAGGCAGAGTCAATCGAAGCATTCAAGAGGGAATTGGATTTTCATCAAAAAAGGAAAAATGTGCAGGGCTATGTGGAAAAGGCGGTGAAGTGGCAAGAGGTGAACTGCTCCTTCAGAAGGCCAGCATAGACATAATGGGCAGAAAGGCCCCCTTCTGTGTTGTAATCATTCTATGATTCAATTAATTAACTCTCTGTCAATCTCTCTTACAGTATATGTGTGTGGGTGGAATTAACTCTGCCTGTCACTCTCTACTATTGTATATGAATGTGAAATTTACTTCCTGTCAGTTTCTGTTACTGTACAGGAAACAGTTAATAACATTTGATCAGAAATGGTTGGGCCCTACTGTTCTCAAAAGTGCTCATGGTTAAACTCATCAGCTTCTCCTCTCTCTACTCTCCAGTTCAAAGTCAGCCAACAGGAACATACCTTCAAAGTTATCGAGGAACGACTTCCACATCCAACATCCATTCTGATTCCAAGGGTTGTTCATTTCTCAGTTTGTGTTTCCAGCCTCGGTTTTGTGAGCGACACCTGCAATAATTCACTGACAAAATCATGTGGATACTGGAAATCTGAAATAAAGAGAGAAAATGCTGGAAATACACAGCACCTCAGGCAGCATCTGTGGAGAAAGAAAAAGAGTTCACATTTCGGGTCACTGACATTCAGTCTGCAATAAAACACTTACTAACACCTCCTCATGGTGGCTGCAGATCCCACAATTCCCTGCATCCCGGAAACCGCTCTATCAAATGCACTGACTTCCCCGGGCATTCTGAGGTCGAACTTTTACCACTGCTACTTGCCTGCCTATTCCACCAACCTGCCTCTGTCCCTTAGAAGTTTAACACTATCCTTCTCACAGTTCAGAATACCTCCAAATTTCATCCACAAATTTTGAAACGGTGTCCCGTACACCCAGGTCTAGGTCATTAACATATAACATTTAAGAGCAAGGGTCCAAACACCGATCCCTGGCGAACTCCACTATAAATTTTCCTCCAGTCTGAAAAACAACCATTTACCACTACCCTCTGTTTCCTGTCACTCAGCCAGTCCCATATCCATGTTGCTCTGTCCCTTTTATTCCATGAGCTGTAACTTTGTTGACAAGTCTGTTGTGTGAGGCTTTATCAAATGCCTTTTGGAAATCCATGTAAACCACATGAACAGCATCACCCTCCCCAACCCTCTCTGTTACCGCATCAAAGACTCGGTGAAAACGGGAGAAAAAACCGGGAAGCGGCGGCTGGGATGGGGGAGGCGCTGCACCATCGGCTTCAAGGTGCCGTCCCCCGGGCGCCTCTCCGCACGTCCACCGAACTCGGCGGCTTTGATTCGGGCTCTGAGAGCTGCTGAGACTCGGTGTTACTGAACATGCGTTCAACCACGTTCAGCTTCCTATTGCTGTACCGCGCATGCTCAGCGCAGAAAGGATTTCCGGTGGACGATGAGCCTGCACCTGCGCAGTGCGGCCCCCCTGGTAGAGATAGGCCGTTTTATATCACCCGGCGCATTCTGGGAAGCGATGTCCGCCAATTTCGCTATAAACTTCAACGTCATGGCAAGTGTTTGTGCGCAACCTTTTTGTGCAAACTCTTTTGTAATAAATCAGCCCCACTCCCCTCATCCTTTTGAATAGCCCTAAAATATTTTCCCTTCTGTAGTTGTTCGTTTCAGTTTTGAAAGTTTATATTGAATCTGCTTCCACCATCCTTTGCGGCAGAGCATTCAAGGTCACAGCCTTCTAAATAAATGACAAAGGATGATCCATTCAATGCAGAGGGTGGTGGGGAGGAAGGTGAAGACAAGGGGAAGATTATCTGAATCCTGGGAGAAAGGGAATTGGTGGGAGTAGAGGTCGTGAAAAGGAACAAAAATGGTTGGGGGCCCTGTCAATCGCAGAGAGGAGAGAAAATCAGTTGAGGAAAAAAAGAAGATAAATTAGCAGCGTTGGTATGGGATATTATCTCTCCTCACCAAAACAATTATTCCAGGTGAAACAGTGATTTAAGTGTACTTTCTTCAATTTAGTACCCCGTATTGACTGCTCACAATGTGGTCTGCTCTACATTAGAAAGATTGAGTGATTGCTTTGTGGAACATCTGTTCACACTGCAAGCATGACACCGAGTTTCCGAACACATGTCATTTTAAGTTTCCATCTTGTGCTCACACTGACCTTTCTGTCCTCAGCATCTTGCAGTGTTCTTATTAATCTCAATGTAAGCTCGAGGAACGGTATCTCATCTTTCAATTGAGCACTTTAAACCCTTCCAACCTCAATACTGAGTATAACAATTTGAGTGTGTAATCTCAATCCCCATTGTGTATCATTTATATTGGATGTTTTGCTTTAATTCACATTTTTCTCTTGATTTTGCATGGCAGCTGTTCATTATCATTCACACCTCCTTTAAACACATCTTTGGTTTTGTTACTTGTCCATTTATCTGAGCCTTGCACCATCAACTGTTTTGTCATTTAATCTCTTCTGCCTCCACCCTGATTTGGAAACCACAAGAGAAAGGGTTATACTAGATTCAATAATAAATAATGAGAGAGAATTAATTAATCTTTTGAGAGTAAATTAGCATCGAATAATGAGTGACCACAATGCGTTTGAGGCAAAGAAACGTCACAGAAATGTGACAACTTTCACCTTAGTTAAGGAAAATAAGGGCAGAATGAGCAGAAAGCTGAACGCATTAACTTCCAAACAGCTACTAACAGGCAAAAGGAAACAATCAGAGTCACTCAAAGGAGTTTTTAGTACAATATGTATCTGATGCAAGGCCGAAGGAAGGAAACTTCACTTTCTCTGTTCATGGTGATTATGGAACTGAATTCCACGTTTAAAACCTGTAATTAAGCAGGAATGTCGATATCTGTCCTAATAATGATTAACTGTCTTTGATATGATGCTGTCTTCACCATGATGGCACTTTTGTTCTTTTCGATGCTACATGTCACAGTGAGGAAGCTGTTGTTCAAATTAGATTGATGAATTACTGCAGGGTGTCATATAGATCAGACGTACTAATAAATATAAGCTTCACTATATTGTTTCCATCCCAGAAATTTCCGATTCAGGTAATTTTGGAGTGATAGTGTATGAGAAAAAAACATTCAGACTTTGCCAGCTCTTCGTGAGAAATGGGCTGACAGAAAATCTCTGCTGCTGTGTGTTTGCAGCATTTGCCGCTAGTGTCCCGGTGTGAATAAAAGGAATTTGAGAGGTTTGTTGCAGATTTAAGTGTTTATGGGAAACGGAAATCCAATGCTGTAAACCATAAAGATAAATTTATCGTAACAGCCAATGTTTCTTTTAGTCAGACCATAAATGGCAGAGGATGGTTTCGATCCATTGACCTCTGGGTTATGGGCCCAGCACGCTTCCGCTGCGCCACTCTGCTATGTAAGATTACTGGATGATGACTATCAGTCTTGTGTGTTAGGGAAATAAGTAATCACTTGCTTTGTGCTATTTGGGCGAGAATACATGTATTGGGAGGATCAACTTAGCTACATATTTCCACTGTGTCACGCCAGAAACAGTCAGAAAAACACAGACAGAAAGGCAGCAAGAGACTGTCAGCATACACAAGGTGATAGAGAAAGATGCCGAGCAAATTAGCAAGACACCAAGATGGAGAGACTGATCACTTTTGTAAAGTTGTTTCTTGCTGCACAGAGATGTCCCCTGTTTGTCAATATGACTCCTATTGTGTAACGGTGCTTTCCGTTGTGTAACTATGCACCCCGTTGTGTAACTATGCTCTCTGTTGTGGAACTGTGCTCTCTGCTGTGTAACTGTGCCCTCTGTTGTATAACTGTGCCCTCTGTCATGTAACTGCGCTCTCTGTTGTGTAACTGCGCCCCTCTTGTGTAACTGTGGCCCCTGTTATTTAACTCTGCTCTCTGTTGTGTAATTGTGTTCTCTGTCATGTTACTGTGTTCTCTGTTGAGTAACTGTGCTTTCTGTTATGTAACTGTGCCTCCTGCCCCCTGCTCCAGGGAGCAGCCTCGGAGGGAGGACCACCGGAGCTGTGACCTCGGGGCACAGAGTAACTAAAGCCAAAACTGAAAAAATGACGTTACTGGAAAGCTGTGATCTGTTTGGTTGGTGGGAAATCTGCATCACATTTGAAAATAAAACACTGCAAAGCTAATTAATAAATTCATTAACTAAGTCGAGATGGCTGGGCAGGTGATGTGCTGTAGCTGTATCATGTGGGAGCTGGCAGATCCCATTGCGAGTCGCAGCGACCACATCTGCAGCATGGTTGCTGGAGGAACTCCGGCTCAGAATTGATGAGTTAGAGTCCGAGCTCCGGATGCTGCAGCAGATCCGGGAGGGGGAGAGTTACCTGGACGCTTTGTTTCAGGAGGCGGTCACACGCGGTAGATTAAGAACCTCAAATTCGGTCAGTGGTCAGGGTCAGCAGGGTGTGACTGCAAGTGAGGCAGGTAGAGGGATCCTGTGTTCAGGAACAGAGGAGCATTAGCTCTTGACCTTGTCCAACAGGTACGAGGTACTTGCTCCCTGTGTGGAGGCCATGTTCTTTGGGAACTGGGCTGACCGATCCTTTGTCCCCTTCATTATCAGGGCTGACGGCCTGAAGGTGCTGGGGATATTGTTCGGAGAGACCGGGGCATGTGTTAGAAACTGGAAGGAGAGAGTGTCTATGGTGCAAAGAAAACTGGGCATGTGGGAGCGATGCTCCCTCTCTATTGTGGGTAAGAACCTGGTCATCTGGTGTGAGGCTCTCTCGCTGTTGCTGTACGTGGCGCAGGTCTGGCCCATTCCAGACTCCTGCGCGATGGCGATCACCCGAGCCATCTTTTCCTTTATCTGGAGGTCGAAAATGGATCGTGTCCGCAGGGATGCGATGTACAAGCCTTTAGATAACGGGGGAAA
The DNA here is from genome assembly GCF_964194155.1 of Cetorhinus maximus. NCBI lineage: Eukaryota > Metazoa > Chordata > Chondrichthyes > Lamniformes > Cetorhinidae > Cetorhinus > Cetorhinus maximus. The sequence continues at coordinate 11,894,518 of NC_135909.1, forward strand.
AACGTGCCCAACATCGCCAACGTACTCCTCTCCACAGATGCTGCCAGACCTGCTGAGTTTTTCCAGGTATTTTTCTTTTTGTTTTGGATTTCCAGCATCCGCAGTTTTTTGCTTTTATTGCCCTCATACTGATGGCCACCTTTCTGTGTGGCTGCATCAAGCTGTACGTAGACCCTCGGTACGCAAACACCAAGTGTCACTACGTGCTGAGGTTCTACCTGCTCCCGGTGTTGCGATGGATGGGTCTGGCCACGCTGCCGTGGAACACTCCAAGTAGTTGGACCGTGCTGTACCACCTGGCCCTCGTGAAAAATTTATGCAGAGAAACACCTTTGACCACAAGTCTATCATGCAGTGGTCGGCACGTAACATCTTAGAGGCCCTGCGGGAAAAGGAGAGGGTGGATCCTGTGGGATGGATCCCCGAGCAGACTCTCAAAGTCATTTGGCAGAATGCCTCATCGCCAGAACTTTCCAACAAGCACCAAGACGTAGCTTGGCTGGTGGTGAGAAAGGCCCTCCCCGTCAGATCCTTCCTACACACCAGGAGTCTCACTCCCTCTGCACGTTGCCCTCGATGTGGCTGTGGTGGGGAAGAGACCTTTGTTCACCTCCTTGCGGATTGTGACTTTACAAAGAAGGTCTGGAGAGAGATGCAGTGGTGTCTGTCAAGGTGCATCCCGAGCAGTTCTGTGACATAGGACTCTGTGCTTTACGGGCTGTTCCCAGGGACACACACCGAGACAAATATCAGCTGCAGCTGGAGGATCATCAACTTGGTGAAAGACGCTATTTAGTCTGCCCAAAACTTGTTGGTCTTCCAGCGCAAAGAGTTGTCGCTGACCGAGTGTTGCAGACTGGCACATTCCAAGGTCCAGGACTACGTGCTGAGGGATGCAATAAAGCTTGGGGCAGCTGCCGCAAAGGAGCAATGGGGAAAGCCCTTTCTGCCACAGTGCATCGACGGACTAGGAACTGTTGAGAACCCCTCAGGCTGCACAGCTCAAAATGAATGTATGCAGTGAATACTTAATGTATTATAAAAGTATTGAAGCACCTCAGAGTGCAACATGATATATGTTGATGACTCCAATACCATTGTCTGATTGTCTGCATTAACCAGATTGAAAGTTTGTAATATTTATTGATTGTAATGATGTACCTTGTGATACATGTGTAAAAATTGAATCTGATTGTACTTATGTGATGGTGATTTTGAAATGGTTTGGAATGTTCTTCCAGATATATTATTAATAAAGTATATTTTTCAAAAAAAAAGTGCTCGCTCCCTGTGTGGATGAGGAGCAAGGCTGTAGGGAGGATGAGGCAGCTGACCATGGAACCGTGGCACAGGAGGCCATTCAAGAGGGCGGAGCAAAAAGACAAGTGGTCGTTGTAGGGGATTCTATAATTAGGTGAATTGATAGCATCCTTTGTAAGCAGGATCGAGAGACCCGCATGGTATGTTGCCTGCCCAGTGCCAGTGTGAGGGTCATCTCTGACCGGCTTGGAAGGATATTGGAGAGGGAGGAGGAGAATCCAGTTGTTGTGGTCCACGTCGGGACAAACAACATAGGTAAGACTAGGAAAGAGGAACTGTTTGGGGATTATCTGGAACTAGGAACTAAATTAAAGAACAGGTCCTCAAGGGTTATAATCTCTGGATTACTACCCGAGCCACGTGCAAATTGTCATAGGGATGCAAGAATAAGGGAAGTAAACACGTGGCTAAAGGAGTGGTGCGGGAAAGAGGGGTTCCATTTCGTGGGGAACTGGCATCAGTATTGGAACAGGAGGGATCTGTACCATTGGGACGGTCTCCACCTGAACCGACCTGGGACCAATGTTCTAGCGAAAAGGGTAAATAGGGTGGTCAACGGGACTTTAAAATAGAAAGTGGGGGGGAAGGGAAGGGTAAAACTCCAGGAAGTATGACTAATGGGAAACAAAGCAGCAGGTTAGCGTGTGGGGGTTGGATTCAACTTCATGGAAAATTATGAACAAACTGAAAAGAAAGGAGAGTCCAGGAGAGGCTATTAAAGTCTCCAGAACACAAAATAGGACAGAGTGTTTGGAACGGGCTAGGAATCTAATTTCAAGCACATCAGATAAAAGGACGACAATGAGAAGGGGGACGGGAAATACAGGACTGAAGGTGTTGTATCTGAATGCATGCAGTATACGAAATAAGGTAAATCAGCTTGTGGCACAGATTGAAATTGGCAGATATGATGTGGTGGGCATCAGGGAGACATGGCTGCAAGGGGATCATGACTGGGAGCTAAATATCCAAGGATATACATCCTCTTGAAAAGGTAGGCAGGTTGGCAGAGGGGGTGGGGTTGCTTTGTTAGTAAGAAATGAAATTAAACCGATAGCAAGAAACGACGTAGGGTCAGATGATGTAGAATCTGTGTGTGTAGAGTTGAGGAACCACAAAGGTAAAAAAAGGAAACATAATGGGAGTTATGTGCAGGCCTCCGAACAGTAGTCAGGATGTGGAACACAAGATACACCAGGAGATAGAAAAGGCGTGTAAGAAAGGCAAGGTTACAGTGATCATGGGGGATTTCAATATGCAGGTAGACAGGGAAAATCAGGTTGGTAGTGGATCCCAAGAAAAGGAATTTGTGGGATGTCTCCGAGATGGCTTTTTGGAGCAGCTTGTAGTTGTGCCCACTAGGGAACAGGCAATTCTAGATTTATTGATGTATAATGAGGCAGATTTGATAAGGTAGCTTAAGGTGAAGGAACCCTGAGGAGGAAGTGACCATAATATGATAGAATTTACCCTGCAATTTGAGAGGAAAAAGCTGGTATCAGGTATTACGGTATTACAGTTGAATAAAGGCAACTATAGACGCACGAGGGAGGAGCTGGCCACAATTGACTGGGAGATGAGCCTCGCAGGAAAGGCAGTGGAACAGCAATGGCAGGAGTTTCTGTGAGTAATTTGGGAGACACAGCAAAAATTCATCCCTAGGAAGAAGAAGCACACTAAAGGGAGGACGAGGCAACCATGACTGACAAGGTAAGTCAGGCACAGCATAAAAGCTAAAGAGAAAGCATACAATGCGGCGAAGAGCAGTGGGAAACCAGGAGATTGGGAAGCCTACAAAGACAAACAGAGGACAACTAAAAAAGAAATAAGGAGGGAGAAGATTAAATATGAGGGTAAACTAGCCAGTAATATAAAAGAAGATTGCAAGAGGGTTTTTAGATATATAAAGGGTAAGAGAGAGGCAAAAGTACACATTGGGCGGCTGGAAAATGACGCTGGAGAAGTAGTAGTGGGGAACAAATAAATGGCGGAGGAACTGAATATGTACTTTGCGTCAGTCTTCACGGTGGAAGACACGAGTAACCTCCTGAAAGTTCAAGAGAGTCGGGGGGGCAGAGGTGAGTATGGTGGCCATTACCAAGGAGAAGTGCTAGGAAAACTGAAAGGTCTGAAGGTGGATAAATCACCTGGACTAGATGGATTACACCCCAGAGTTCTGAAGGAGATAGCTGAAGAGATAGTGGAGGAGTTAGTGGTGATCTTTCAGGAATCACTGGAGTCAGGGAGGGTCCCAGAGGACTGGAAAATCGCTAATGTAACCCCCCTATTTAAGAAGGGAGTGAGGCAAAAGACGGGAAATTACAGGCAGATTAGCTTGACCTCGGTCGTTGGTAAGATTTTAGAGTCCATTATTGAGGATGAAATTTCAGAATACTTTGAAGTGCATGGTAAAATAGAGCAAAGTCAGCATGGTTTTATCAATGGGAAGACCATGCCTGACAAATATGTTAGAATTCTTTGAGGAGGTAACGAGTAGCTTAGACAAAGGATAGCCAATGGATTTTATCTACTTGGACGTCCAGAAGGCCTTTGTCAAGGTGCCGCACAGGAGGCTGCTCAGTAAGATAAGAGCCCATGGTGTTAGAGGCAAGGTACCAGCATGGATAGAAGATTGGCTGTCTGGCAGGAGACAGAGAGTGGGGATAAGGGGGTCCTTCTCAGGATGGCGACCAGTAACTAGTGGAGTTCCGCAGGAGTCAGTGTTGGGGCCACAACTTTTCACTTTATACATTAATGATTTAGATGAAGGAACTGAGGGCATTCTGGCTAAGTTTGCAGATGATACAAAGATAGGTGGAGGGATAGGTAGTATTGAGGAGGCGGCGAGCCTGCAGAAGGATTTGGACAGGTTAGGAGAATGGGCAAAGAAGTGGCAGATAGAATACAACGTGGGGAAGTGTGAGGTCATGCACTTTGGTAGGAAGAATAGAGGCATAGACTATTTTCTAAATGGGGAGAGAATTCAGAATTCTGGAGTGCAAAGGAACTTGGGAGTCCTAGTCCAGGATTCTCTTAACGTTAACTTGCAGGTTGAGTCAGTTGTTAGGAAGGCAAATGCAATGTTGGCATTTATTTCGAGAGGACTAGAACATAAAAGCAGGGATGTGCTGCTGAGGGTTTATAAGGCTCTGGTCAGACCACATTTAGAATACTGTGAGCAATTTTGGGACCCGAATCTCAGGAAGGATGTGCTGGCCCTGGAGAGGGTCCAGAGGATGTTCACGAGAATGATCCCAGGAATGAAAGGCTTAACATATGAGGAACGTTTGAGGACTCTGGGTCTATACTCGATGGAGTTTAGAAGGATGAGGGAGGATCTGATTGAAACTTACAGAATACTGAAAGGCCTGGGTAGAGTGGACGTGCGGAAGATGTTTCCATTGGTAGGAGGGACTAGGACCCGAGAGCACAGCCTCAGAGTAAAGTAACTTTCAGAACAGAGATGAGGAGAAACTTCTTTAGCCACAGAGTGGAGAATCTATGGAATTCATTGCCACAGAATGCTGTGGAGGCCAGGTCATTGATTGTATTGAAGACCGAGATAGATAGGTTCTTGGTTGGTAAGGGGATCAAAGGTTACGGGGAGAAGGTGGAAAAATGGGGTTGAGAAACTTATCAGCCATGATTGAATGGCGGAGCAGACTCCAAGGGGCGAATGGCCTAATTTCTGCTCCTATGTCTTATGGTCTTATGGTCTAACTGTGCTCTCTGTTGTGTATAACCGTGCTCTCTGTAGTCTAATTCTGTTCTCTGTCGTTTAATTATGCTCTATGTTGTGTAACTGCACCTTCTATTGTGTAACTGCCCCCTGTTGTTTAACTGTGCTTTCTGTTGTGTAACAGTGCTCTCTGTTATGTAATTGTGTTCTCTGTTATATAGCTGTGCACTCAGTGATTCATAAAGGTCTATAGCACAGAAGGAGGCCATTCTGCCCATCGTGTCCTCGCCTGTCATCAAAGGTCTGACTAATCTCATTTCCCAGCACTTGGCCCAAAGCCTTGGGGGCTATGGCAACATAACTGAAAACGTAAATACTTCTTAAATGTTACCAGAGTTTCTGACTCAACCACCCTTGCCTGCATTGAGTTCCAGACTCCCACCACCCTCTTTCTGAAAATACATCTTCTCTATTCCCCTCCTATCCTTTTATCTCTTACCTTATATCAATGCCACCTGGTTTTTGACCCCTCTACTCATGGGAAAAAAAAGTAGTGCTTTTATATCCACCCTGCCTATTCCCTTCATAATCTTATACACCTCTATCAGGTCTCCTCTCAACCTTCACTGTTCCAAGGAAAACAACCCCAGCTTATCCAATGTTTCCTCATAGCTTAGACCCTCCAGCCCAGGCATCACCCTGGTAAATCTCCTCTGCATCCTCTCCAGTGTAGTCATCACCCTTCCTATAATGTGGTGACCAGAACTACATGCAGTAATCCAGTTGTGGCCTAACCAGCGTTTTATACAGTTCTAACATAACCTCCCTGCTCTTGTGTTCTATGCCTCAGCTAATTAAGCCAACATCCCATATGCCTTCTAACCACCTTATATACCTGCCATGCTACCTTCAGGGATTTGTGAGTATGCACTCCAAGGTCCCTCTCAGCTTCAGTACTTTCCAGGGTCCTACCATTCATAGTTTAATTCCTTGCCTTGTTAGCAACCCCACCCCCCCCACCCCCACCCCACACCCAAGGGTATTACCTCACACTTTTCCGGGTTGACTTCCATTTGACACTGCTCTGCACCTGACCGGTCCATTGATCTCCTCCTGCAGTTTACGGCTATCCTCCTCAGTATTTACCACCCTACCAATTCTCGTGTAAGCTGCAAAATTCTTGATCATATCCCCTACATTTAAGTCCAAATCATTCATGTACACCACAAACAGCAAGAGCCCCAACGCCGAATCTTGTGGAACCCCACTGGAAACCGGCCTTCAGTCACAGAAATATCCCTCTACCATCACCCTCTGCTTCCTGCCTCTCAGTAAATTTTGGATCCAACATGTCACTTTGTCTTGGATCCCATGGGCTCTTACTTTCTTGACCAGTCGGCCATGAAGGACTTTATCAAAAGCCTTGCTAAAGTCCATGTAGTCCACACCAAATGCATACCCTCATCAACACTCCTGGTTACCTCCTCAAAAAATTCGATCAAATTTGTCAAACACGACCATCCCTTAACAAATCCATGTTTACTATCCCTGCTTAATCCGTGTCTCTCCAAGTGCAGATATATTCTGTCCCTCAGAATTCCTCCCCACCACCGAGGTTAAACAGAATGTCCTGTAATTTGCTGGTCTATCCCTTCCTCCCTTTTTCAATAATGAGACAACGTTAACAGTCCTCCAGTCCCCTAGCAACTCACCTGTGGCCAGAGAGGATTTTAAAATTACTGTCAGGGCCCTTGATATCTCTTCCCTTTCCTCTCTCAACAGCCTGGGATACATCCCATCCAGGCACGGGATTTATCCAATTTTAAGGCTGCTAAGCCCATTCGTACCTCCGATTTCACATTCCTCCACCCGAATGTCTATATCTGCATCGTACTTTTCCATTGTGCAGACTGACACAAAGTATTCATTGAGGATTGTACCTACGTCTCCCAGGTCCACACACAGATTACCTCTATGATCAGGAATAGGCCCTACTCTTTCCCTAGTTATTCTCTAAATCTTTATATGTTAAAAGAAATCCTTTGGGTTTTCCTTTATTCTAACCACCAATGCTTTCTCATGCACTCTCTTAGCTTTCCTAATTTCATTCTTAAGTTCCCCTCTGCACTTCCCCGTCCAAACTTATCCTTTTCTATAACTTTCCTAAATCTAACTGAGTTATGGTCACTATCTCCAAAATACTCCCCTACTGATATGCCTACCACCTGCCTGAGCTGATTTCCGAATATTAGGTCCTGAACTGCCCCCTCCATTGGTGAGCTTTCCACGCACTGGCTAAACAAGTTCTCCTGCATGCAATTTAAGAATTTTGCTCCCTCCCTACCTTGCACACTAAAACTATCCCAGTTAAAATTTGGGTCGGAAAAATCCCTCTATTGTGTAACTGTGCTCTCTGTTGTGTAACTGTGCCCTCTGTTGTGTAACTGTGCTCCCTGTGGTGTAACTATGCTCTCTGCTGTTGAGGGATCTTCACCATCGTGTAAGTGCTTCCCTGTCAAGTAAACGTGTTTCTGTCTGTGTACAGATGTTCTCTTCCCTGTTCTGTAAATACGTTCTCCGTTGCTCAGTGATGATGTTTTCTGTTGGGTAAATATTTCTTCCGGGGGCCTTGATTTTCCCTGTCATGTTAATGTGTTCCATGTTGTGTTCAGATGTTCCCCCTTCTTGTGTGAAAATCTGGTTAAGCTACTACTGGACTACAATCATCATTTCTCGAATGCATTTGTTACCCTCTAGTAGTCAATGTGATTGTGCAATACATTCCGAGAACTCTGTTATGAAACATGAGGGAGATTTGTTCTGTATATGTCCATCACAGATGGTGTTTGTGAGTGTAGCATTCATTCTGTGTCTCAGTCTCTGGAACAGTTTGTGAGAGTGAGATTCCTTCTTTATGGGTCAATGTTTGGTACTGTTTGTGGGGGTGGGAATAATTCTGTTTCAGTCAGTGGTGCTGAATGTCAGCATGAGAATCATTCTGTATCTATCAGACCCCATTGCTGCCAGGGGAAGTGGGATTAATTCTGTCTCTGAATGTCTCTGGTATTCTTATTATTATTCAGGCCTTCGGGATAGAGGATGATTTGCTTTCACTCCTGTTAAGTGGGTTCTGAAATAGATAAGATGTCCAATGCGTGATTTAAAAAAAAAACATTCATGTGGGCTTCGCTGGCTTATTGCATATCCCTAGTTGCCCTTGTTCAGGGGTATTTGAGTGTTAATCAAATTGAGGTAGGTCTAGAGTCACATGTCGGCCAGACCAGGTAAGGACGGCAGATTTACTTCCCTAAAGGGCATTAGTGAACCAGGTGGGTTCTTACAACAATGGTTTCATGGTCATCATTAAGCTTTTAATTCCAGATTTATATTGAATTCAAATTCCACCATCTGCTGTGGTAGGATTGGAACCAGGGTCGCCGGAGGCATTGCCCTGGGTCCCTGGATTACTAATCCAGTGACAGTCTGATCTGCAGTCTCTGCCACATGTGGGGCTTGTTGTGCTTGAAGGCCGGGTGGATGAGTTGTTTGGAGGTTTGTGTTCCCTCTCTCTCCCTCTCCGAACAAATGGAGTCAGTGTCTGATTCCACTGCAGTCCTGCAGCACCCAGCTACTGCAGACCAAGGACTTGGACCACTTTACAACAATTTCCTGCCCTCCAGAAACAATCCACTGCTCTATGAATGGGACTGAGTGACAGAGCAGAGGGTCCTGCACAGATCAAATTACTAGTCCCCGCCCCACTGAGAATACATTTATGTTTTTATTTGTTCACAGGATGTGGGAGCCACTTACCAGGCAAGAATCTATTTGTCGATTCCTAATTGCCCTTCAGGCCAGATCCTACTGAGTTGCTGCTTTTTGTTCTGGTTTTTCGTAATGACTATTAATTGAAAAAATATTTTAGTCTATTTTGTATTTGCTACCTCCCCTCTGCTTGAGTTATTATAAATACCCTTTTCTTCCGACAGGCAAATACTTGAAAGCAGCAGAATAAATGGAGTGGTTCCGTGACACAAGGAGAAGTGCAGCCAGCTCCTTCTCACACAGTAAGTACAGTATCACTCACAGAGAGCAGAGACACCAGTTCCACAAGCACCAACAACACAGTAATTTTGACGGGCACTGAGCCCAAGTCCCAGAAATGTATATTCAATCAAACAGAGCAGGAGAGTGAGTTAACCAGATGGGTTTTTATCGATGGGAGTTTCAAGATTATTAAAAAACTAAATGTCACCAGCAGCTGTGGTGGGATTTGATCCCGCGCCTCCATAACATTATCCTGAGCGGGTCCTGATGGGTCTCGACAGGGTGGATGTGGAGAGGATTTTTCCTCTTGGAGGAGAATCTAGAAGTCGGGGTCACTGTTTAAAAATAAGGGATCGCCCATTGAATACAGAGATGAGGAGATTTTTTTCTCTCAGAGGGTAGTGAGTCTTTAGAACTCTCTCCCTCAAAAGGCGGCGGAAGCGGAGTCTCTGAATGTTTTTAAAGCAGAGCTACATAGATTCGTGATAAGCAAGAGGGTGAAAGGTTATCGAGGGTAGGCAGGAATGTGAGGTGGAGGTTACAATCAGATCAACCAAGACGTTACTGAATGACGGAGCAGGCTCGATGGGCCGAATGGCCTCATCCTGCTCTTTATTCCTTCTGTTCATAAGTTCATTTGCCTGGAACTCTAGACTCCCTCTCGATCATCTCCACTCATAAAACTGGCACCGAAACCAAACAGCCGCTGTTTAAAACGTGCCCGTCCTACTTCTCACCTGGTGCCTGCAATAGCTGCTCTTTGTCTGACTCCCCACATCCTGACTGTCCGGCTCTGTTCCCACTCCTCACTGTCCAATACCAACAAACCGGGGGAGCGGGAACTCAATCAGGAATATTCACTGCTGCTTTATGGGGAGAAAGCTGCAATGATTTTCAATAACAGCTTCTTGCCATTCTGTCTCCCTCCTCCCAGGAGGCTGCTGTTTGTTCCCTTCCCCCAAGACCGGGGTCTCTCCATTGGCGGCTCTTCCTGTCCCAGGTCGAACAATGGGAGAGCAGCGCGCATGCGCTCTTCCGCTCACCGCATCACCCCCCCCCCCCCCCCACCACCACCACCACCACCCCGTTCCGCTCTGGTGACGGGTCGGAATGACGCATGCGCAGAATTCTACAACATTGCGTGAAACTATTTTGTTTGGAAATGTTCTCCAATTCACTTTTATCCGAGATTCAGCAAAAGACCTGGAGCTTATGGGGAGGAAACAACGACAACTGGGACTTGCCCCGGCAAGAAACTCATTCTGGGATCTTTCTGTGCAGACTGTTTGGTATTCAGGGGCCAGTCTTCACAAAGCAATCCTGCAGAATCACTGGAGGAGCCCGGGAGTCGGGGTGTTTGCTGGGACCGTGAATGAGTTAATATCAGACAGGAACTTTCCAGATTCATCTGATCCAAGTGAAACACTCGCTGGGAGTAATATCCAACGGCCCTGAGCTGCAGGGAGTACAACAGGGAAGAGAGGGTTAAACATGGGCCATTGTTTCTCACTCACTGACACTGTCATCGAGCCATACAGCCACAGAGTCATGGAGACATTACTACTCAGAAGGAGGTCATTCGGCCCATCCAGTCTATACTGACTGTCTGTAGAATAATCCAGTCAGTCCTATTCTCCTGCTCTATCCCTGCGACTTTATTTCCCATAGGCGCCCACACAATTTCCGTTTGAAATCTCCATTTCCACAATGCCCATAGGGATCAAGATCCAGGTCATTACCTGGAGAGTAACAAAGTTCTAGCACACATCCCCCCTGCACATCTTGTCTTAAATTTTAAATCCGTGTCCATTAATCCTTCTACCCTCAGCTCATGGGAACAGTTTTCCTTTGTTCACCTGATCTAATCCTATTATAATCTTGTACACCTCTCTCAGACCTCCCCTCAATTTCGTTTTCTTCAAGTAGAGCGGCTTCAGATTCTCCAACCAACCTTGCAGCTATAACCCCTCATGCCTGGAACTATTCTAGTAAATCTCCTTTGCACCATCTCAAAGACACTCACATCCTTCCAAAAGTGTGGTGACCAGAAATAGGCGCATTATTCTAGTTGCAGCCTAAACAAAGCTTTATAAAGGTTAAACATAACGTTCCTGCTTTTATGCTCAGCATCTCTGTTGATGAAATCAAGGATCCCATCTGCTTTCCTAACTACTCTCTCAAAATGTCCTGTCACCTACAAAGATCTAAAGATTTTCGGGCCCTCTGACCCTGCACAATTTTTAGAACGGGAACATTAAGTTTATAAACAAAAAGCTAAAAGCTACTGCGGATGCTGGAAATCCAAAACAAAATAAAAACAGAATTACTTGGAAAAACTCAGCAAGTCTGGCAGCATCGGCGGAGAAGAAATCAGTCAACGTTTCGAGCCCTCATGGCCCTTCAGCAGAACTGAAGCATAGTTTCAACAAGGGAGAAATATAAATTGGTTTAAGGTGGGTGGGGGGGAAGAGACACATTGAGGGTGTGGTGTGAGCAGATAATCAAAAGATGTCAGAGACAAAAGGGTCAAAGAGGTGTTGAAGGTGGCGGTCTTTGTCTGAGAAAAGTGCTAATTAAGAATGCAAGACAGGATATTCAAAGTACAGCTCTAGTGGGGGTGGGGTGGAAAGACTAAAGGTTTTAGTTTTAGATTTAAAAATAATGGAAATAGGTGGGGAAAGAAGAATCTATATAAATTATTGAAAAAAAAGGCGGGTGGGGGGGGAAAAGAAACGGGGTGGGGATGGGGGGAGGGGGAGTTTAAGATCTAAAGTTGTTGAATTCAATATTCAGCCCAGAAGGCTGTAAAGTGCCTAGTCGGAAGATGAGGTGCTGTTCCTCCAGTTTGCGTTGGGCTTCACTGGAACAATGCAGCAAGCCAAGGACAGACATGTGGGCAAGAGAACAGGGTGGAGTGTTAAAATGGCAAGCGACAGGGAGGTTTGGGTCTTTCTTGCGGACAGACCGCAGGTGTTCCGCAAAACGGTCGCCCAGTTTGCGTTTGGTCTCTCCAATGTAGAGGAGACCGCATTGGGAGCAACGAATGCAGTAGACTAAGTTAGGGGAAATGCAAGTGAAATGCTGCTTCACTTGAAAGGAGTGTTTGGGCCCTTGGACGGTGAGGAGAGAGGAAGTGAAGGGGCAGGTGTTGCATCTTCTGCGTGGGCATGGGGAGGTGCCATAAGTGGGGGTTGAGGAGTAGGGGGTGATGGAGGAGTGGACCAGGGTGTCCCGGAGGGAACGATCCCTACGGAATGCCGTCAAGGGGGGTGAAGGGAAGATGTGTTTGGTGGTGGCATCATGCTGGAGTTGGCGGAAATGGCGGAGGATGATCCTTTGAATGCGGAGGCTGGTGGGGTGATAAGTGAGGACAAGGGGGACCCTATCATGTTTCTGGGAAGGAGGAGAAGGCGTGAGGGAGGATGTGCGGGATATGGGCCGGACACGGTTGAGGGCCCTGTCAACGACCGTGGATGGAAAACCTCGGTTAAGGAAGAAGGAGGACATGTCAGAGGAGCTGTTTTTGAAGGTAGCGTCATCAGAACAGATGCGACGGAGGCGAAGGAACTGAGAGAATGGGATGGAGTCTTTACAGGAAACGGGGTGTGAGGAGCTGTAGTCGAGGTAGCTGTGGGAGTCGGTAGGCTTGTAATGGATATTGGTGGACAGTCTATCATCAGAAATTGAGACAGAGAGGTCAAGGAAGGGAAGAGAAGTGTCAGAGATGGACCATGTGAAGATGATGGAGGGGTGGAGATTGGAAGCAAAATTAATAAATTTTTCCAGGTCCCGACGAGAGCATGAAGCAGCACCGAAGTAATCATCGATGTACCGGAGAAAGAGTTGTGGGAGGGGGCCGGAGTAGGACTGGAACAAGGAATGTTCCACATACCCCATAAAGCGACAGGCATAGCTGGGGCCCATGCGGGTACCCATAGCCACACCTTTTATTTGGAGGAAGTGAGAGGAGTTAAAGGAGAAATTGTTCAGTGTGAGAACAAGTTCAGCCAGACGGAAGAGAGTAGTGGTGGATGGGGATTGTTGGGGCCTCTGTTCAAGGAAGAAGCTAAGGGCCCTCAGACCATCCTGGTGGGGGATGGAGGTGTAGAGGGATTGGACATCCATGGTGAAGAGGAAGTGGTTGGGGCCAGGGAACTGGAAATTGTTGATATGACGTAAGGTGTCAGAGGAATCACGGATGTAGGTGGGAAGGGACTGGACAAGGGGAGAGAGAAGGGAGTCAAGATAACGAGAAATGAGTTCCGTGGGGCAGGAACATTAAGTTTATGCCTCCTCTCCCTAGCTCTTCTGTCAAAACACAGCACTGTTCCTGAGTGTGGGATTAATAATGTGTCTCTGCTACAGTATCAGTGAGAACTGAGGTTGCAGCTTCTGCCTTTCCAGGAGAAATTTTATGGATGGAATCATAATTTACAGGGATTTCTGCAACTGATGGATGTATTGTCTGGTCGCCTGAGTCTCACCGCCCTCACTCACTCTGTCTCGGTCTATCCCTCCAGCCCCTCTCTATTGAATTACATATGAAGGAGAGGTACTGTTGTTTAGTGGCTGAGTGCACACAATCTGTATCTTCAAATGATCAAAAATAAGTAGGCTTGTGAACAAGACAATAATTTAAACCAGTTACGGGTTAACCCTGTGCTTGGCTGCAGCCTCCTGAATCTGGGGAACAGACACTGTGAGCAGCTCCGGTCTCAGAGGGTTTAACAGTTACTGAGCTGGGAAACCACAACTAATCCCCGAGAATCCACGGCACAGGCCGAGAGGAGAGGAAAACCTGGCCTGGGAGCTGTAAATCTGAGACACAGTTTGTCCTGTCAATGTGTAGATGTGAACATTGTATCAGCGAGAGTGTGTTAAAGGGGCGGGCGGGTTAGACTAATGTCACTGTGTTTGTGTGTCCGACCTCAGCGCCAGATTTCCGAGTCCTTCTTGTATAAAATCACAAGATTTCCCTGTCATAAGATCGCGCTGCTCCCCTGCTCAGCCCTGAAGAGAGAATTTAAGGGAAATATTTCGTTAATTTCAAGATTTCAGTGGAAACACAGAGAAGAAGTCAGCGCTCGGCTGAGAGGGCGCGATCAAAGCAGCAAAGAAACGGGTTTAAATCGAAATTGTTGCCTTTAATTCGGATGGAACTTTCTCGACAACAAACATTCGGATTCTGTTAACAGAAGGAAGCGAGTGTGGGAATCTGAAATGTCCAATTTGAAGTGGAATTGGGGAGTTTATGAGGAGAGAGAAACACAGAGAGGCTGGAGGAGCCGGGAGCTGACAGCAGGTTGTCTCTGCCCCGTCCGCTCTCTGTGTTTAAGTTGCTCTGAGCCGCCACCACTGCTTTCATTTCTGATCCAGTTCTGACTGTCAGAGAGATTTTCCACACAGTCTCGGATATGACTGATACTGCAGCCGCCGAAACGGCTCCTCCAGCCGCTGCCGCTCAAGTCAAATCTCCCAAGAAGAAGAAGGCGGCTTCCCGATCGAAGGCAGCCGGTCCCAAGATAGGCGAACAGATCCTCAAGATTGTGGCGGGTTGCAGCGATCGCAAGGGGATGTCCCTGGCCGCGATAAAGAAAGCTTTGTCTGGCAGCGGTGTCGATGTGGGGAAGCTCGGCTCCCAGATCAGGCTCAGTATCAGGAGGAAGGTGGAGAGCGGCTCCCTGGTGCAGGTAAAGGGACAGGGCGCCTCCGGCTCCTTCAAAATCCCTAAGAAGGAATCCCAGGGGAAAGTGGGAAAGGAGAAGAAACCAATAGCCAAGAAATCTTTAGTGAAGAAACCAGCGGCCAAGAAGGTGAAAACAAAGAAACCAGCAGCTAAGAAATCTCCAGCCAGGAAAGTAACAGCCAAGAAATCCCCAGCGAAGAAAGCAACAGTCAAGAAAACAAGCAGCAAGAAGGCGGCAACTCCAAAAAAGGCGGTGAAGAAAGCAGCGCTGAAGAAAAAATCTCCCCCCAAGAAGCTCACGGGCGGAAAGGCTTTAAAAAAAGTGGATAAATCGAAGGCCAAGCCCAAAGTGAAAGCAGCAAAGGCTAAGAAAGCAGCGCCAGGAAAGAAATGAAACCAGCCGAGCAAATTGTAAACCTCTGAACACAAAGGCTCTTCTCAGAGCCGCCCACGTCTCTCAGGAAAGAGCTGATCCCCGAATCAAATGTCCCTGTCCCGGCGCTGGGAGCAGGTTTCACACTGAAATGATTTAGATTCAATTGAAAATTCCCGGTATCTCACTGACATGCTCTATACCCAGCCCCTCCCCCAATCTGCAATAAAACAGAGCGGTGTCCGTGCCCCATTGTAACTGGGGATTTGTGCAGCTGCTCTGTCAGTTTCTGCTCGTTCCCTTTTCACAGATTCAGGGTGAGAGTGTGTAAGACAGTTACCCGGGCGCAGAAACCCCGCGTTACAACTCAAAGCCCAACACATGAGTTTGTCTAATTCAGCTGGAGTGAGGTGTCGGTAAACTGCTCAACCCGCCTGGAGGGGAGGTGTGTGGGGATAGAACAGAAGCTGGGAGTGAAGTGGAAACAGGCGGATTTGACAGGATATAGTGTTTGTACTTGGGCGGGAATATTACTGAATTTTATTTGTAAAGCTCTTTATTTAAAAGCTGCGGGTCTCTAAAACCGTTGAACATGAAGCTCCAATCTATAAACTTTGTGCCGAGCGCTGTGTTAACTTCCATTGTCGAGAATTTAAAAACAAAGTCGTTTCTGGCAGGGAGGAGGCGGAGCTGGATTATCAAAGACATTCCTCTGTTCTGTCTGTCACTCAATCTCCTCCCCGTCCCGCCTCTCACTCTCTGTCCCGTTTCTCAGTCAGGTCGGGGCGGGCTGCATAAAAGAGGAAACGCAACAGCTCGTCTCACATATTTAGCAGCGAACTGAGTGAAGAATTATCATGTCTGGCAGAGGGAAAGGAGGCAAAGGACTAGGGAAAGGCGGAGCAAAGCGGCACCGCAAAGTGCTTCGTGATAATATCCAGGGCATCACCAAACCAGCAATCCGCCGCCTGGCTCGCCGTGGCGGTGTCAAGCGGATCTCGGGTTTGATCTATGAGGAGACTCGCGGGGTGCTGAAGGTTTTCTTGGAGAATGTGATCAGGGATGCGGTCACCTACACTGAACACGCCAAGCGCAAGACGGTCACTGCCATGGATGTGGTGTACGCTCTGAAACGCCAGGGCCGCACTCTCTATGGATTCGGCGGCTAAACAATTCGACCCTTCCTACCGAACACACAACAAAGGCTCTTTTCAGAGCCACCCACCGCCTCACAGAGAGAGCAGAGACCTGGGAGCGGGAGCTGGGATGGGCTGTGATCGGGAATGTTAGTGCCTGATTTGTTCTGACGGGGAATGTACTGAGAATCTCAATTTGCTCGTTGTTTATTTACCCGGATGGCACATTCTGTACTGACAGTGAAAAGTCTCTCCACTGCTTCAGATTTCCGAAGGGTTTTGTTCTGGATGAATAATAAGTCAGGTAGTAATGACAGGACCCGGCGGTTCCTCTGACATCAGCCGTTCAATCCGTCAGTGGAGTTGAGGTTACACTCAGATCAGCCATGATCTCACTGAATGGCGGAGCAGGCTGGATGGGCTGAGTGGCCTCCTCCTAATCCCAATATTCGCACGGATGTCCGTCAAGACTCAGACCGGGAACAGGGGGAGCTTCGAGCCGCTCCCGTTCCCGCTCTTTATCGGAATGAACAGCCCAGAATGAGGGCAATGGGACGGGGTCTGATGCCCCCAGCACCGTTTCTATTTGATTACCCATTCCAGCCCTCTAAGCGAGCGGCGATTTTAAAGGTTGGTTGTGCTGTATGGAGCATTGTTCAATTATTATTATATTAACAATTCAGTTATTTCCTGGGAAATTCAGCACTGACTTTACACAGTTCAAACAACAGACTGGTGTTTCTGTCCAAAAATGAGCAGATTCACCAGGATGATGCGGGGTTTACAAATTGCCGGGACAGGTTACATGAACTGGAATTTCATTGGGGTTAGGAAATAGTCAGTGAGAGTGAAAAATGGTGTTTATAATTTTCAAAAAAGGGAAGAACGAAGTCTATTGTCGAGACGGGAAACGGCTGCAAAAAAAGGCGGAATTTTTGAAACGGGCAATTAAAAACAACTCGACCAATGAGGACCTGAGTTGCCAGGAATTAATTCATTGGTTCGATTTTGGACGCAACTGCCTGTGCGTAAGGCTGCAGCCAATTACTGTTCGGGGCGGTTCCTCACAGAGTCTAAAAAGGCGGATTGTCGAGCAGATTGTATTAATAGTCCTTGTAACTCTGACTGGTGAATGTGTTCAGAAAATGGTCAGGAGTAACTCTCCTTCCTCGACTTTCGCCGCTTCTTGCCGCCCTTTGCTACCGGCTTCTTTAAGGCTTTCTTGGCTCCCTTCTTGGGAGCTGGTTTCTTCTCATCAACCATCTTCAGTTTCAGACACAGAAATAAACCAAACCCCTTCCGAACGCCGATTAAATAGACAGTCTCCCCGATCTATGTTAATGAAGGATTGGGAAAAGGTGACTCTGAATGGACAGTTTAAAGGCTAAACCAGCCTCTAAGTATATAATTTCAGGTTTGGATATGGAAACAGGCCAATCAGATTGTGATTTCTCGCCCTCACTCCTCCTCCCACCCCGTCATCAGCCCATTTACTTTAGTCAGGAAATACATTTTACAAAGACTCTCTCCAGCCCCAGTTCCTCAGTGTTTTACTATACATCGGGCAATGTCGCCTGATTGTTTTGCGAGGGTCCGTTCTCCACAGAGAGAGACTATACGGGAAAGCGGGATGCCATCTGTAACAGAGAGCCCCTGATAATGTGTGCCAGTGTGGGATTTACTCACTCTGATACTGTGCATGAGTTTGGGATTCATTCACTGTTTGTAAGACCGTGCTACAGTGAGAGAGTCTGGGATTCATTCTGTGCTTGTCAGGCTCTGGGACTAAAAGTGATTGTTGATGTCGTTCTGTGTCTGACTGTGATAGTGTTTGGGACTCATTGTGCACCTGTCAGTTAGCGGTGCATGTGAGTGAGCGGGAGTTTCATTCTCTCCCTCTGACGGAGGCCAAGTCCGGAGAGGAGAGGCGGACCCTCAGGGCCTCCAGTCGGTGGAGTTCAAAGTAACATTACGATTCAAAATATGACGCAGTAAGTAGGTCAGGTAAGTACTTCTACTTATTCTATTAATTAAACTGCAGCAGTCCATCAGTTTAAACAAAATAATGTGAGGACTTTGTAGTAGGAGTGGAATAAGGACCCTAGTGTATTTAGTATTCTTTAAAAGGGAGTAACTAACAAGCTTAATTTAAAGGGAACTCATGGCAGCAGAGCTCACACTCGCGATATGCTCCTCCTGTGCTATGTGGGAATTCATGGACACTTCCAGTGACCCTGGTGAGCATGTGTGCAGGAAGTGCGTCCAGCTGCAGCTACTGGCTAACTGCATTTCGGAGCTGGAGCTGCGGGTGGATTCACCTTGGAGCATCTGTGATGCTGAGATTATCGGGGACAGCACATTCAGTGAGGCGGTCACACTGCAGGTAAAGACTGAACAGGAAGAAAGGGAATGGGTGACCACCAGGCAGAGTAGAGGGAGGCAAGTAGTACAGGAGTCCCCTGTGGCCGTCCCCCTCTCTAACATATATACCGTTTTGGATACTGCTGGGGGAGGCAACATCTCAGGGGAAAGCAGCAGAAGTCCATGGCATCACGGGTGGCTCTGCTGCAAAAGAGGGGAGGAAGGAGAGTGGCCGGGCTATAGTGATAGGGGATTCAATAGTAAGGGGAACAGACAGGCGTTGCTGTGGCCCACAAAATAGACTCCAGGATGGTCTGTTGCATCCCTGGTGCCAGGATCAAGGATGTCCCAGAGAGCTGCAGGGAATTGTGAAGGGGGGTGGCGGGCGGTGTGAAGAGCCAGTGGTCATGGTGCATATTGGTACCAACAACATAAGTAAAAAATAAAACAATGAGCTCCTACAAGCTGAATATAGGGAGTTAGTATGTGAACTAAAAAGTAGGACATCAAAGGTAGTAATCTCAGGATTATTACCAGTGTCACGTGCTAGCGAGAGTAGAAATAACAGGATATATCAGATAGATACATGGCTGAAGAAATGGTGTTGGGAGGAGGCATTCAGTTTCCTGGGACATTGGGACCGCTTCTGGGGAAAGTGGGACCAGTACAAACAGGACAGGTTGCATCTGGGCAGAACCGAAGCCAATGTCCTCAGGGGTGGAGAGGTTGGGGGTGGGGCGGTGGTGGGAGTGGAGGGGTTGGGGGTGGGGTGGTGGTGGTGGTGGAGGAAAGTGTTTGCTAGTGCGGTTGGGGAGGGTTTAAACTAGAATGGCAGGGGGATGGGAACCTGAGTAGGGAGACAGAGGAAGGGGAAACGAGGATAGAAACAAAAGACAGAAAAGTTAGAATCAAAAGTGAAAGGCAGAAAAAAAATTGTGAAAAACAAATGGGGTCAGAGTGCAAAATAAAGCGAAGGTGGTTACAAAGTTAAAGAAAAGTTGAAAGGCATCATATCTTAATGTGTGTAACATTTGTAATAAGGTAGATGAATTCACGGTGCAAATAGGTTTAAACGGTTATGATATATTTGCAATTATGAAAACATGTCTACAGGGTGATCAAGGATGCAAACTGAACATCCAGGGGTATTGAATATTTAGGAAGGGCAGACCAACAGGGAAAGGAGGTGGGGTGGCATTGTTAGTAATGGAGGAAATCAATGCAATAGTGAGGAAAGATATTGGCTTAGAAAATCATGATGAGGAATCTGTTTGGCTGGAGATAAGAAACACCAAGGGGCAGAAAACGTTGGTGGGGGTTGTCTATAGGACTCTAAACAGTAACGGAGATGTAAGGAAAGGCATTAAGCAGGAAATTAGAGATGCATGCAATAAGGATACAACTGTAATTTTAATCTACATACAGATTGGACAAAACGCACAGCAATAATGCTGTGGAGGAGGATTTCCTGGAGTGTGTATGTGATGGTTTTATGGACCAAGACATTGAGGAACCAACTAGAGAGCAGGCTATCATAGACTGGGTGCCATGCAATGAGAAAGAATTAACTCCCTTGGGGAACAGCGACCATAAAATGATGGAATTGTTCATTAGAATGGATAGTGAAGAAGTTGAATTCAAAACGAAGGTCCTGAACCTAAATAAAAGGAGCTACGAGGGTCTGAGGCACGAGTTGGCAATGATGGACTGGGGAACCGTATTTAAAAGGTTGACCAGTGGATAGGCAATGGCTAATATTTAAGGAACGTATGCATGAATTACAACAATTATTCATTCCTGTCTGGCACAAAAATAAAATAGGAAAGGTGGCCCAACCATGGCTTACAAAAGAAATTAGGGATAGAATTAGATCCAAAGAGGAGACATATTAAATTGCCAGAAAAGAGAGCAAGCCTGAAGATTTGGAGCAGTTTAGGATTCAGCAAAAGTGGACAAAAAGATTCGTCAAGAAGGGGAAAATGGAGTATGAGATTAAACTTACAACGGACATAAAAACTGACTGTAAAGGCTTCTATAAATATGTGAAGAGAAAAAGATTAGCAAAGACAAATGTAGGACCCTTACAGTCAGAAACGGGGGAAATTATAATGGAGAACAAAGAAATGGTAGGAGAATTGAACACATATTTTAGTTCAGTCTTCACAAAAGAGGACACAAATCATTTTCCAGAAATGTTAGAGAACCAAGTGTCTAGCAAGAGGGAGGAATTGAAGAAAACTAGTATTAGTTAAAAAAATTGTGGCCAAGAAATTAATGGGGTTAAAGGCTGAAAATCCCCAGAACTTGATCAACATCCCAGACTACTATAGGAAGTGGCCCTGGAAATATTGGATGCATTGGTGGTCATCATCGAAAATCTCTCGACTCGGGAGCAATTCCTACAGATTGGAGGGTGGCAATTGTAACCCCGCTATTTAAACAAGGAGGGAGAGAAAAAACAGAACTACAGGCCAGTTAGCCTAACATCAGTAGTGGGGAAAATTCTAGAGTCTATTATAAAAGACATGGTAACTGAACACTTGGAAAGCATTAATAGGATTAGACAAAGTCAGTATGGGTTTATGGAAGGGAAATCATGCTTAACTAATCTACTGAAGTTTTTGGAGGGTGTAACTAGTAGAAAAGATAAGGGAGAACCAGTGGATTGTATTGAATATTGATGTACAGTCTATCGACAGAAAATGAGACAGAGAGGTCAAGGAAGGGAAGTGTCAGAGATGGACCATGAAGGTGATGGAGGGATGGAAATTGGAAGCAAAATTGATCATTTTTTCCAGGTCCAGGTGAGAGCATGAAGCAGCACAGAAATGGTCATCGGTGTACCGAAGAAAGAGTTGCGGGAGGGGATCTGAGTCGGACTGGAACAAGGAATGTTCCACATACCCCATAAAGATGTTTCAGTGCTGCTTCATGGTCTCGTCTTCACTGAGAGGGTGGTCAGCCTGTGGAATTCTCAACCACAGAAGGCTGTGGAGGCCGGGTCACAGAGTACATTCAAGAAAGAAATTGGTACATTTTTGGATATTTGGGGCATCAAGGGGTATGGAGAGAAAGAGGGAATGTGGCGATGAGATAGAGGATCAGCCATGATCATATTGAATGGTGGTGCAGGCTGAAAGGGCCGAACGGCCTACTCTTGATCCTTGTTTCTATGATATACCAGTTTGGGATAAATGCTGTATGTGTCATTCTAGACCACAATATGAGAGTGTTGGATTGATTCTATACCTGTTAGTCCCTGTAACTGTCTGTAAATGTGATTCATCCTGTGTTTGTCAGTCTCTGGCACTGTAAGTCAATGTGGTATCGATTCTAGATCGTTCAGTCTGTGGTGCTATCTGATTGTGGACTTCTCATTCACTGTCAGAGCCTGGTTCTGTGTCTGAAGGTGGGATTAATTTTGGACATTCCAACATCTGCTGCTCAATGTGAGTGTCAAATTCAGTCTGTATCTGTCAGTGTCAAGTGTTGAACAGGAATGTGGGAGTCATTCTCAATATCTGGGAATCTTTGAAACATATTTTGCATCTGTTAGTCTGTGATGCTGTATGTGAGAGTGGGATTCATTTTGTCTGTCAGGCTCTGGTAATCTGTGCGAGTGTTGGATACATTTTGTAACACTCAATCCCTGATGCTGTGCACAACTTTGTCCATTCCTAATTGCAGGGATTTAAGGGTATTTAAGAGACAACCACGTTACTGTGGGTAGGGGCCTGGAGTTACCAGTTGGATTATGTAAAAGAGGCAGGTTTTGCATAGTTTTTGACGACAATCGACAATCAGAATTTTGATTTCAAATTTCACAATCTGCCATGGTGGGATTCGAAACTGGGTCCCCTGGGTCTCTGGAATACTAGTCCAGTGACAATAACACTGTGCCACCACCTCCCCATCTAGCAGAGTGGCTCAGCGGAAGCGTGCTGGGCCCATAACCCACAGCTCCATGGATTGAAACCATCTTCTGCTATTTTCATTTTCATTAATGACTGTGGGATTCATTCTGTCTCTATCAGACTTTGATTCTGAACGTGTGCTTATGATTCCTCTGTGTCTCAGTGTTTGGCACTATGTGAAAGTATTCTCAACTTCTGAATATCAAACGGTCTCAGATGTATTCTGTATCTACTGGTCAGCTGTACTGTGTGTGATGTGGGATTCATTCTGCATTTGTCTGTCTCCATTACTGTAGTGAGTGGGTGATTTATTCTGTACTGGTCAGTTGCTGGTGCTGGGAGTAATGGGCTTCATTCTGTATCTGTCAGGCTCTGGTAATGTGTGTGTGTATTGTGCAGTTTGTCAGTGCCTGGTAACATGTTAGATTTGTTCAGTAGTTCACCCTGTCCAATTTTCTGTGTGAATGTGAGGTTTATTTTATCGTTCTCAATCTTTGATGTGGGTTATGATTCTAGGGTTAACTCTGGATCTGTGCTCAATAGTTATTGGAGGGAACTGAAACGAGGTGCAGCCCTGTCAAAATTTGTTGATGCCATTATTCTCTCAATATTGAAAATCTCCAGTTCAGAACTAGAATCCTACACACAGCGCAGCTCCCAGTAAATGTTGCAGTATCCTATCCAAGCTGCATTTCCCAGATTTTACCAGCTGTGAATCCTTTGATCAGTATTTGGGTATTTTAATGCAGGAACATCTGCCCGTTGACCCAATTCCGTGGTGTTTTTGGGAATAGTAGCCATAGGAGTGGAATTAAAATCCAGCTGTTTCCCTCTCTCTAATATTATCTCAATGAAATCGGTACTTAATACAGAAAGCATTAGTCCATCACACACTCTGATCAATTAAACCCTCTATCCTTTATTACTAATGCATTGGTTGTGATTTTGAGTCCCACCTGAGTTGAGTTTTCAGTCACATTTCATGTTTTATTTGTGCAAAACCTAAACTCATCCAGGGAAAAGGAACAAACACTTTCTGTCAGAAAGAGGCAGCTAATTTGCACATAGGAAACCTCCAAAAGCACCAATGTGACCATGTTTTGGGCTGTTGATTGAGACATAAATATCAGTGACTGCGCGGGCGGGGGGGGAGGAGAATAACGCCACTGCTCGTGTCTTCGGCAGAGCACCATGGAATCACTTACAACAAAATGAGAGGCTGGAGGGAGCTTTGTTTTAATGCGTCTTCTGAAGGATAGCACCTCGAATAGTGGAGCCCTCCCTCAGTGCTGTACTAGAGTATCAGTCTTCTTTGTTACACACAAATTCCGGTGTGGGATTTGAAAAAAACACCTTTGTGTTCCAAAGGCGACTGCGACCAGGTCAGTCCCAGTGAAAGTGTTTAAGAAATCGACCAATCAGCAGCTACATGACTGGGGCAATTATGAGGTCACCCCCTGGCAGGTCACATGACAGCTGGAGCCACAAGGCATCACAGCCAGATTTGTGACTGGATTCAAACCCAAAATCCTGTCTCAATGGTTTTTCAAATTAAGCTGTCAGCTGCTTGAAAACGCAGCAGTTAAACTTCCTGTCTGATCTTGAGGAGAGCTAGGGAGCTACAGCTAATTACAAAACTAAATCCTTTAACAAAACAGTTCAAAAACCATCAAGATTGAAATCCTGTGAGGAAAAATCAAATTATTATTGAGAACTCTGTTGGGAGAACTTCATTGGACAGCAGAGAAATCAGGTGAAGAATCCAAGTAAATCGACACCAGCGAACAAGTTAAAATCAAAAGCGGAATAACTCCTGTCAAAAGCTGAGAGTTCTGTGCATCATCAGTTCATCAGGTCGAGATATTATCTGGATTAAGCTTTCTGTTTAGAACAGGGTTTAATGAACTAAGTGGAATAGACACGTCATTGCAGAACAAGTAAGTCATCTCTAGATTTTCTTGAGTTCCAATTTATTGAAACATTGAATTCTGATGAACTAGAATTACAGTGCAAATGAATTGATAATTTAAAAACAAACTGATTTCGAATAAATAAAGTAGAACAATTATTTTACAAAAAGTCCCAGAGTGACCTGCAAGCTCAAACACAGAGAGAGTGAATTGCAGAGTGAAGAGTTTAAAATGTGGATTTTGCGGAGAGTGGGGATTAGGTGCAGACGGGGAAGGAGCTGATGTGCAATTGAAACCGAGAGACAACAGCAAAAGTAGAAGAGAGAAAGAGAGGAACACTCTAAATAACAAGAACTTTAATTAAATGGCTCATTTCAGTGAAGTGTTGGGACAGCTGAGAGCTGTTGCCTACACATCCTGTGCTCTGTGGGAACTGCAAAGAAGCATGATGATAATTGTCAGATTCATAATACATTAGAGAACCAGGCAGAATATAGAAAGCACAGAGGAGAGCTGGAAAAGGAAATTAGGTCAGCCAAGGGAGTGTATGAGAAAAGATTAGAAGGTAACCTAACCAAAAACGGAAGTCTTTTACCAATGTATAGACAGTTACTGAAAAGGTCAGCTGATTAGGAGATCCTGTGGCGGCAGAGGGCTGGGGTACTAAATGATAACAGTTCATCTGTCATCACGAAACAAGCGGATGCTGCTAATCTCACAGTAAAGGAGGAGCTGGTGGAGAAATTGGATAGGATGAAAATAGATAAAGAGGAGGCCATCACAAGATTGGCAGCGTTCACAGTAGAAACATCACACAACCTGGATGGGATACATCCTGGATTCCTGAGGGAAGGAAGGGGGAAAATAGAGGAAGCTTGAGCCACAATCTTTCAAACCTCCTTGGATATGGGAGTGAAGCTGGAGAACTGCAGGTTGTTAATGTTACATCCATGTTTATAATGGAGAGGGATGAAGCTAGGAACAACAGACCAGTTAGTCTAATGCTGGTGTTGGGGAAACATTGAGACACAATAATTCAGAACAAAATTCATTGTCACTTGGTAGAACATGGGTTGATAAATGACAACCAGCACAGATTGGTTATTGGTTAAAATTCAAGCAGATGGGACTAAAGGGGCAGGTGCAACATGGATGCAAAATTGAATAAGGGACAGAAAGGAGAAAGTAGTGGTGAATGGCTGTTTTTCAGCATGGAGAGATTTATACAGAACTGATTCTCTGTCACGTCAGCTGGCTGTTGTGTTTGCATTCCCAGAGCTCTTACATTTCAAATACTTCCAGCCTATATCCAAGTTTGCTGATGGCACTAGGTTAGGTGACATGGTCAGTAGTGTAGGCAGCAGCAGCAAGTTTCAAAGGCTCATTGACAGATTCAGTGAGTGAACAAAACTGTGGCCGATGGTGGTCAACATGGGGAAGTGTGAGGTCATCCATGTTGGAGCAAAGAAAGATCAGAGAATTTCCTAAACAGTCAGAAACTTGGGACTGTGCAGGAGCTGAGGGTGAGTGAGAGCTGAGAGAGGCTGGAGGGTGGATGAAGAGCAGCGGCAGAGCAGCCCGAGAGCAGCAGTGAGAGAGAGAGGAGAGAAGAGTGAGAGCGGTGGGGGGGGATAAAGAGCTGTCAGGGAGGGGTTGGAGCAAACCGGCCATGGTTATAATAAATAGTCAAAGCATGATATCAGGGGAAAGAAGGGAGCTGGTTGGTTTGTGGAGATTTCTCTAAATGAGGCATTGATTAAACGAGGAGCTGGAAAATTAAACATTTCAATCAGGGCAATTATAAGAGTATTAGTGCAGAACAGGTCTTGAGGTGTTTAATATAATTAATAGTTTAATCAAGGTACAAACTGGATTCTAAAAGAGGGAATAGAGGTTTGTTTTAGATCATGGATGGGCAGCTGAGACCTGTTGTTTGCAGGTCCTGCCCCATGTGGGAACCTCAGGACACTTCATGTGTCTTGGGGGCCACATGTGCAGGAAGTGTCTCCAGCTGCTTGAGCTCGAGCTCAGGATTTCCGAGCTTGAGGGGCAGCTGGAGTCACTGTGGAGAATCAGGGAGGATGAGAGATCGCTGGATCGTATATTCCAGGAGCTGAACACCTGAAAGGGAGAGAGAGAGAGGTCAGGATAGTAGATGGGTGGCCATCCGGAAGAGTAGGAAGAGGCAGGAAATGCAGGAGTCTTCGAGGTGTGTGCCACTGTCAAACCGGTATTCAGCATTGGAGACTGCTGGGAATGGTGACACCCTGAAGGAGTGCAGTCCAGACCATGGCATCAATGGGCAAGAAACTGCACAGAAGGGAACAGCAAAGAGTAGAAATGCAGTCATTATTGGAGATTTCATAGTCAGGGGGACAGACAGGCATTTCTGTCACCGTCATTGAGAGTCCCACATGGTGTGTTGTCTCCTTGGTGCCAGGGTAAAGGACATCACGGGGAGGGTGCAGAATATTCTGCAGGGGGAAGGGAGTGAGCCAGAGGTTGTGGTACACGTCAGTATCAATGACACAGGGAGGACAGGTATTGAGGTCCCTCCATCAGAATTCCAGCAGCGAGGGAGGTAGTTAAAAAGTGGGCCCTCAAAGGGAGTAATATCTGGATTACTGCCAGTGCCACGTGCTAGTGAGAGTAGAAATGTGAAGTTGGGGAGAATCAATATGTGGTTTGAGGCTGGTGCAGGAGGGAGGGATTCAGATTCTTGGAACATTGGGACCAGTTCTGGGGCAGGAAACACCTATTCAAAAGGAACAGGTTGCACCTTAATAGGACTGGGGCCAATTTCCTCATGGGGAGGGTCACATGTGTTATTCGGGAGGGTTTGAACAAAATAGGCACGGGGTGGGCATCAGTATATAGAAGCAGAACTGAGGAATAACTGTGGAAGAAGTAGGAACATACAAGATAGGAGCAGATGAAGAAGGAATCTAAGAGAGATACAAGGAGTTGTGTGTTATCACAAAGTGAGGTGAATAATGTTGATGAGCTAGAAGCACAAATAGCCGTGTGGGAATATGATGTCGTGGCAATGACGAAAACGGCGTTTAAAAATGGTGAGGACTGGGTGCTTAATTTTCAATGATGCAAAGTGTTCAGAAAAGATAGAAAAGGGAAAAGGGAGATGGGGTGGCAGTACTAATTAAGGAAGTCACTGTAATCTTGGTAATAGACAATATCCTCCAAAGGACAAGGGCAGAATTCATTTATTGGAGCTGAGGAATAATAAGAAGATGATCACACTCATGGGGATATTCAACTGGCCTCCAAAAAGGTGGGAGAGAGGGAGATAGAGGAGCAAATCTGCAGGGAAATCACAGATGTATAAGAACATAGGAAGATATAAATTAGGAGGAGTAGGGCCACTCCTCCCCTCGAGCCTGCTCCACCATTCAATAAGGTCATGGCTGATCTGATTGGAACCTCAACTCCACATCCGTGCCTATCCCTGATAAGCTTTGACCACCTTGATTATCAAGAATCTATCTCTGCCTGAAAAATATTCAAAGTCTCTGCTTCGAGCATCTTTTGAGGAAGAGAGTTTCAAAGACACAATAACTTCCGATTGGGGAAAAAAAAAATCCTCATCTCTGTCTTAAATGGGCGACCACTTATTTTTAAGGGTGTTAAGAACTATAGAGTGGTGATGTCTGGAGATGGATGAAATGTGTTCAGGAGAACTTCCTCGACCAGAATGTTCTCAGTCCAGTTAGGAAGGAGGCATTGCTGGATCTGGTGCTGGGGAATGAGGTGGGCCAAGGTTGGCCACGTGAACCAAGTGTCTGTGGGTGGACCCTTGGGTAAGAGTGATTGGAAGGGAGCGAACTTCAATGGGGGGAGAGGGGATTTAGCCAGGGTAAAATGGAACCAGAGACTGACAGGAAAAACTGTAACAGAACAATGGGTGATCTTTCAGGAGGAGATATTTCAGGTACAGAGTCGGTACATTCCAATAAGGGGAAAATGGAGAGGAACCAAAGCCAGGGCTCCTTGGATGATGAGGAAGATAGAAAATATCATGAAACAATGAAGAGTCTGTATGACGCACGTCAGATGAATTCTTCAAGTGTGAACCAGGTAACTGTTATTGTACGAGTGGGTGGAATTAACTTTATATCTCTTCATCTCTCCTACTGTATGTGAATGTGGAATTAACTAATCCCCAGTATGTGTCATCTGTACATGAGTGCATGATTAACTCTCTATCTGTCAATCTCTGTTACTGTGTTTCAGGGCGGAAATACAGTAACTTTCGACCTGTCATTGACCATTAGTCTGTATGAGTGTGGAATTAATTCTGTATGTGTCAGCCTCTATTAGTGCATGCGAGTGTGGAATTAACTCTCCCTCCATCTCTGTTACTGTATGTGAGTGCACAATTAACTCTCCATCAGTCTCCGTTACTTTATGTGTGTGTGGAATTATTTCTGTATCTGTTGGTCTCTGTTACTGTATGAGAGTCTGGAATTAACTCGAGATCTTTTTGTCTCCGTTACTATGTGTCAGTTTGGCATGAACATTCTGTCAATCTCTGTAACTGTGTGTGAGTGCAGAATAAATACTCTGTCAATCACAGTTATTCTGAGTGTGTGGAATTCACTCTCTGTCAATCTATCATAATGTGTGTGTAATTAACTCTCTGTCTGTCAGTCTCTGTTACTCTATGGAAGTGGGTCACTTTCAGGTTAACAAACTGCAACTAGCAGAGTGTCACAGGGATCAGTGCTGGGTTCTCAGCTATTTACAATTTATATTAATGACTCGGATGAAAGGACAGGCTAGACAAAGTTGCTGACAGTACATAGATAGGTGGGAAAGGAAGTTGTGAGGAGGACACAGAATCTACAAAACAATATAGATATGTTAAGTCAGTGGGAAAAATGTGGGATGTGGACTATACTGGCAGAAAATGTGAGGATTTCCACTTTGGTGGGAAAAATAGAAAAGCAGATCATTATATAAATGTGAAGAGATTGCAAAATACCGTGGTTCAGACAGATCCTGGACATGAATCACAAAAAGTTAACATGTAGCTCGAGCAAGTAATTAGGAATGCAAATGGAATGTTGGTCTTTATTGCAAAGACGATGGAGAATGAAAGCAGAGATGCCTTGCTGCAACTGTACAGGGCATTGGTGAGAGTACAGCTCGAACACTGTGTACAGCTTTGGTCATCTTGTTGAAGGAGGGACATATGCCCAACATCACCATCATTCTGATGGCCACCTTTGTGTGTGGCTGCATCAAACTGTGCGTAGACCCCCGATTCACAAACACCAGGTGTCACTACGTGCTGAGGTTCTACCTATCCCCGGTGTTGCGAAGGATGGGTCTGGCCACACTGCTGCGGAACGCTCCAAGTAGTTGGACCGTGCGGTACCACCTGCCCCTTGTGGAAGAATTTATGCAGAGAAATACTTTTGACCACAAGTCCTTCAGACAGTGGTCAGCACGTAATGTCCTAGAGGCCTTGCGGGGAAAAGGAGATGGTGGATCCTGTCGGGTGGTTCATCGATCAGGCTGTCAAAGTCATTTGGCAGAATGCCTCATCACCAGAACATTCCAACAAGCACCAAGACGTAGTTTGACTGGTGGTGAGAAAGGCCCTCCCTATCAGATTCTTCCTACACACCAGGAGTCTCACCCCTTCCGCATGCTGCCCTTGAGGTGGCTGTAGTGGGGAAGAGGCCATTGTTCACCTCCTTGTCAAATGTGCCTTTGTGGAACGTCTGGGGAGAGATGCAGCGGTTTTTGTCGAGGTTCATCCCGAGCAGCTCTGTGACACAGGACTCTGCTCTGTGGGCTGTTCCCAGGGACACACACCAAGACAAACATCAACTGCAGCTGGAGGATCATCAACTTGGTAAAAGATGCCCTTTGGTCTGCCCGAAATTTGTTGATCTTCCAGCGCAAAGAGTTGTCCCCGACCGAGTGTTGCAGACTGGCACATTCCAAGGTCCAGGACTACGTGCTGAGGGACGCACTAAAGCTTGGGGCAGCCGCCACAAAGGCGCAATGGGGAATGGTCGCTGTCTATGACCTTTCTGCCATAGTGCACCGAGGGGCTGGGAATTGTATAGACCCCTCGGCTGTATGACTCACAAGGAATGTATATAGTGAAAGCTACATGTGTCTCAATTATATTGAAGCACTTCAAAGTGCAACATGTTGTATATCGATAACTCCAATACCATTGTACTGTCTGAAAGTCTGTGATGACCATATTGAAAATACTGTAATGTTCATTGCTGGTATTAATTGCTCCTCGTGATCCATGTGGAAAAGTTCAATATGATTACACTTTTTGTGATGGCCATTTGGAAATGTTTTGTAATGTTCTTTCAGATATTTTATGAATAAAGTATAATTTTCCAAAACAAAAGTAGCTCAGAGAAGGTTCACTGGGCTTATTCCTGGGATGAGGGGTTATCCCTTGAGGAAACATTGAGCAGTTTGGGCCAATAGTCATTTAAGTTTAGAAGAATGAGAGGTAATCTTATTAGATCTTAAAATGTTCTGAGGGGAAGGATGCTGAGAGGAAGTTTCCCCTTATGGGGGAATCTAGAACAAGGGGAGGGGGGGGCACTGTTTCAAAATGATGGGTCTCCTTCTTAAGACAAAGATGAGGAGAAATTTCTTCTCTCAAAGGATCTTTAATCTTTGAAATTCTCTACCACAGACAGCAGTGGATGCAGGGTCATTGAATATATTCAAAGCTGAATTAGATAGATTTTTGAATGACAAAAGCCTTGTTATTGTTAGTTAAACAGGTGATGGGTATTGATTATCCCACCTAAACAGAATAAAAAGATACAGCTGAAACACTTTGTGGGGAAGCTACTTGGAAGTCTGTAGCACTGAGGAGCTGTCTTGAAAATAAACCAGCTTGAACAAAAAGACCAGCCTGAATTAATTCTTCCACCACAACCTCTTATTGTGAATAACAAAGGCCACAATCAGATCATCCATAATCTTATTGAATGGCATCGAAGGCTAGGGTGGACAAATGGCTAACTCTTGCTCCTATTTCTTATGTTCTTATGTAGTGTGATGGAGGCAGGTTCAAACAATGTCTTCAAAAGAGATTTGGATTAACTGAAAAGGAAAAATGTGCAGAGCTACAGGAAAAGGTGGTGAAGTGGCAGAAGCTGAATATAACCAGCACAGACATGACAGGCTGAATGGCCACCTCCTGGACTGTGACCGTTCTATGAATCTATGAATGAACTACCTTTCAATCTCTCTTACAGTATGTGATTCTGAGTGGAATTAACTCTGTCTGTCACTCTCTGTCACCAAATCAGAGTGTGGAATTTACTTTCTGTCAGTCTCTTAAAGTACAGGAAACAGCTAATGATTTTTGCTTGTGTCCTTTTATCAGAAATAGATAGGCTCTACTGGTCTCAAAAGTACTCAAGGTTAAACACATCAACTACTCCTCCATCTACACTCCAGTTGAAAGTCAGCCAACAAGAACATACCTTCACAGAAAGCGAGAGACCGACTTCCATGACCAACATCCACCCTGATGCAAAAGGACGCCTCATTTGTCAGTTTCTGTTTCTGGCCTTGGTTTTGTGAGAAACACCTGCAATAATTCACTGTCAAAATCATGTGGCTGCTGGGAGTCTTAAATAAAGGCAGAAAATTCTGCAAATATGCAGCAGGTAGGCAGCATCTGCGGTGAGAGAAACAGAGTTAACATTTCAGGTCACTGGCAATCAGCCTGTAATAAAACACTTACTGACATCTACTCATGGTGGCTGCAACTCCCACAATTCGGTGCCCGAGAAACCGCTGTATCCAATGCATTGATTTTACCAGGCACAGAGTGGGTATGCTCCCCAGGGCTGGCCCCAAGGCATTCTGATCCCAAACTTTTACCACTGCCACTTGTCTATCCATTCCACCAACCTGCATATATCCTGTCTATATCTTTAGCTCTGAAGAAGGGTCATACAGAATAGAAAAGTTAACTCTGTTTCTCACTCCACAGATTATGATGTCAGAACTGAGTTTTTCCAGCATTTTCTGTTCTTACACTTATATCCAGTTAAAGTTTAACACTATCTTCCTCACTGTTCACAATACCTCCAACTTTCATGAAGTCTGTAAATTTTGAAATGCACACCAAGGTCTAGGCCATTAATTTGGATCAGGAAGAGCAGGGGTCCTCACACCGACCCCTGCGAATTCCGCTTTAAATCTTCCTCCAGCCTGAAAAACAACCATTCACCACTACCCTCTGTTTCCTGTCACTCAGCCAATCCCATATCCATGTTGCTCTGTCCCTTTTATTCCATGAGCTGTAACTTTGTTGACAAGTCTGTTGTGTGAGACTTTATCAAATGCCTTTTGGAAATCCATGTAAACCACATGAACAGCATCACCCTCCCCAACCCTCTCTGTTACCGCATTAAAGACTCGGTACAAACGGGAGAATCCGGGACGCGGCGGTGAGGATGGGGGAGGCGCTGCACCATCGGCTTCACGGCGACGACCCGCTCCCCGTCCCCGCGGCGGCGGCGCTGAGAGTCGGTGTTAATGAGGCGACGATCACCCACATTCAGCTTCCTGGTGCCGCACCGCGCATGCTCCGCGCAGCAGGCGTTCTCCGCTGGCTGGGCCTTCCCGCAGCTGCGCAGTGAGACCCTTCTGATGGAGATAGGGCGTATTCCATGACGCGTGGAATTCTGGGTTATATTGTTCACCATTTCTGGAATAAAATTAGTGCAGTCGTTGACATTTCGACTCAGCATCTGTGCCACTTCATTTGGAGCGAATCAGTCCAACTCCTCTGCTTGCACTGAAAATATCTTCATTTCTGTATTTGTTCAATTCCCTTTTAAAATTTACTTTTGAATCTGATTGAACCAGTCTTTCAGGTAACACATTCCGGATCACAGCGATTTGCTGCTGCGAGAAAAAAAATACGTTCACACACAGCATCTTTACTTTTTTATCTTATGATTCTCCCACCTTCCTGCACGTGGTCCATACTCTTGCAGGTTATGGCACTTGAGGATCATATGCAGGCACCTTTTCAATCAGTTGAGAAAATCTGCCCCTGATACCAGTTCAGACAGTGAGTTCCAGACTATGGCTAACCTCTGAGTGAAAAATACATCCTCAGCTTCTCTCTAATCTTTCTTCAAATCACTTTAAATCTATACGCCATGGTCACTGACCTCTTTGCGAAAGTAAATAGGCCCTGCCCATTTGCTCTATTCAGGCCCCTCACAATTATGTACATTTCAATCAAATCTCCTTTCAGCCTCCTCTGTTCCAAGGAGAACTACTGCAGCCGACCTGACATATCCTCATTGCTGCATTTTTCCAGTGCTGGCAACATCACAATAGATCTTCTCTGTATTCTCTCCAGAGCATTTACATCCTTTCTATACTAAGATGACCTGAAGGCACATGGTACTCAAGTTGTGGCCTCATGATTTATACAGTTCCAGCATTACCCGCCCTCCCCCCCACTCTTATGTTCTATAGTCAGCTAATAAAGGAAATGATTCCACATGCCCTCTGAACAACCTTATCGACCTATACTGGTATCTTCAAGGGTCTGTGGACATTTAGTTTAACTCCATCACTTCCTCTACAACTCTGAACATTCTCCCATTAACAGTGTAGTTTGTTTCTCTTTGCGTTGTTTGACCTCCCTAAGTGCATCACCTCACACTTCCCCAGGTAGAATTCCCATTGCCACTTTTCTGCGCACCTGACCAGTCCATTGATATGGGCGACTGAGCAACACAGAATGAATCATACTTTCCACACAATACCACTCACTAAAATGGAATTAATTCCAAACTCCCACAAAGTATGGGAAACTGAGTGCTGAATAATGCTGCCAAAGCTCACATAGAATACCAGAAACATTCAGAAACAGAATTAATCCCATTTTCCCTAACAGTAATGAGAATTGATAAATACAGAATGATTCCCCCATTGACGTTTTGTACCACTGACTGATACAGAATTAAGCCCACCCTCACATACAGTACCAGACATTGATCCATAAAGAAGGAATCCCACTCTCACAAACTGTCCAAAAACAACAACAAAAAAACAACTGGAAAGAGTCACTAGGCTAGACAGCATCTGTGGAGAGAAAGACAGAGTTAACATTATGAGTCAGTCTGACTCTGCTTCAGCTCTGAAGAACAGTCATACAGACTCGAAACGTTAATCCTGTCTTTCTCTCCGCAAATGCTATCAGGCCAGCATTTTTTGTTTTTGTTTCAGATTTCGAGCATCTGCAGTATTTTGCCTTTACCCCACAATCTGTTCCACAGACTGAGATACAGAATGAATCCTACACTCAGAGGCACTACCTGTGACTGACAGATACAGAACAAATCTCGCTCACATACAGTAACAGAGTTTGATGGATATGGTATGTATCCCACAATCACATTCACGACCAGAGGCTAATTGATGCAATTTAGATTTGACAACTGTCCAGTTGTGGCATATCACGATTTTCACATAGGAAATGGGAAATTCTAAACATAACACGAGGCATCTTAACACGACTGGGGGACATTATGAGACCAGGAAGAAAACGTCTTCAAAGATCAACAGGTAATATATTCAGACAACAGGGGACGCCTTCTGATCAGGTCACATTTTACAGAATGGAGAAGAAAAAAGTACAAGAGGGATCGTATTTATACAGCCTGGAACAGATTTGCACGACAGGAAAGTATTTTACACAACAGAGAATATCTCTCAACAGTTCCACAGCAGAGAGCACAGTTCCAATCAGACAGGACAGAACTGCAGCAGAGAGTACAGTTCTATAGCAGAGAGCAGAGTTCTTTTCTTCCATTTGTCCATGGGACGTGGACATCGCTGGCTCGGCCAGCATTTATTGCCCATCCTTAATTACCCTTGTTCTGAAGGCATTTAAGAGTCAAACACATTGCTGTGGGTCTGGAGTCAAATGTAGGCCAGATAAGTTAAGGGCGGCAGATTTCCTTCCCTAGAAGACATTAATGAACCAGATTGATACTTACGACAATCGACAATGGTTTCATGGTCATCATTAGAATTTTAATTCCAGATATTTTATTGAATTCAAGTCCCACCATCCGCCGTGGTGGGATTCGAACTCCACAGTGAACACAGTTCCAAGCAGACAGCAAAGTTGCACAGCAGGGAAGATATTTTTTAAAAACGGGAAAGCACTTCACTACATGCTCCTTTGCCTTCCTATCGTCGTGTGTGCGGACAGTCTCTTACTGCTCTTCTGTGTCGTCCTCTGTCTGTTACATTCTTGGGAGTGTTGCAAAGTGGAATTGAGTCGCCAGGGGGAACCGCCGAATACATGTGCTCTTGTTGAACAACAAAACAAGAATGAACGTTGCTCAAACGCAACAAGACGTAGAAGGAAACTACCAACGAGTAACAGAGTGGCGCAGCGGAAGCGTGCTGGGCCCATAACCCAGAGGTCGATGGATCGAAACCATTCTCTGCTATTTATGTTTTCACTAAAAGCAGAAAGAAACATTTAGCCTCTCCCACAAATATATTTGATATTTCTTTACCGTACACAGGAATTTTAATCGGCTTCTCGCTTCCAGTAACCACTTCGGTCTGCAACAAATTTCTGTCATGTTTTTTATTCACACAACAACACAAGCTGTAAATGCGGCAAACACACACAAGCCTAGATTTTCTCTCATCCCATTTCTCCCAAAGAGCTGACACAGGCATGATGGTCCCACTCGCCTTCTCTTGTTCTCTAACACGCTATTATTGCCTGAAGAGCAAAAGCTATTACCTTAAAAGAAAAAAAATGTAAAAAATGAAGTTTATACGTATAAGCTGCAGTATGTCCGATCTCTCGGACACCCTGTAGTAATTCACCATGCTAATTTGGACAACAGTGTCCTCCCTCCGATATGTCCCGTCGAGAGCATCAGCATAGCGGAGATAGCATCACGTCAAAGACACAGTTAATCAATATTTGGACAGGTTCCTTCTTCATCGCTGACTCAAAACACGGAATTCTGTCCCCCAAATCATCATGAACCAAGAACGTGAAGTTTCATTCCCTCGGGCTTGCATTCTACATATTGTGCTAAATAATTCTTTGAGTGTCTGATTGTTTCCTGTCTTGTTTTATCTGTTAATCACCGATCAAATTTTAACGAGTTCAGTTTATTGCTCATTCCCTCCTTATCGGACTTGCTTACGGTGAAAACTGTGGCATGTGTGTGACCATTCTCCTCGAACTGAATGCCTGCCTCTAACATATTGTGAGATTTTTAGATGCTCATTTACTGTCAGATTATTAATTAATTCTCCTTCGCTACTCCTTAGTGAATTTAGTAAAAACCTTTTGTCTTGTGGTTCAGTCTGCAGGGTAGAGGGCAGGAGAGATTCAATGGCAAAAGAATTGGCGCTGCAAGGCTACAGGGAATGGTAAAGGAACAAGTAACAAAAACCAGAGATGAGTCTAAAGGAGTGTGAATGGAGGAATGATGAACAGCTGCCATCCAAAAGCAAAAACAAGAGAAAAATTAGATTAATACCAAACGCGCAAAGAAAAAGGAACCAGAATGGGGAAGAGCTTATAGGCATAAGAACATTAGAGATAGGAGCAAGAGGAGGCCTTTTAGCCCCTCGAGTCTACTCTGCCACTAAATAAGACCATGGCTGACCTGATTATGGCCTTAAGTCCACTTTCCAGCCTATCTCCCTCATTCCTTGATTTGCTTGTAAAATCTGTCTATTTCAGTCTGGAACATATTCAATGTTCCAGCCTCTGCTGCTCTCAGGGAAAGGGAATTCCAAAAACTAACAATCATCTGAGTGAAGAAATTCCTCCTCATCTCCATCTTGAATGGGAGATGCCTTATTTTTAAAACTCTGCCCTTCTAGTTCACACTGCAAGTGTAATTCTCAGCCCAATCAGGATTGCTTAGTAAGGATCATTCTCTGCCATTTCTGCTGACTCCAGCATGATGCCACAACCAAACACATCTTCCCCTCACCCCACTGTCAGAATTCTGTGGGGACCTTTCCCTCCGGGACAACCTGGTTCATTCCTCCATCACCCCCAAAACCTCAGTCTCCTCCCACTGCACCTTCTCATGCAAGCGCAGAAGGTGCAACACCTGCCCATTTTCCTCCTCCCTCCTCACCATCCACGGGCCCAAACAATCCTTTCAGATGAAGGAGCGCTTCACTTGCACTTCCTTCAATTTGGGCAACTGCGTTCGCTGCTCCCAATACAGTCTCCTCTACATTGGAGAGACCAAACGTAGGCTGGGTCACAGCTTTGTGGAGCACCTTCAGTCTGTCCGCACGCATGACCCAGACCTTCCTGTTGCTTGCCATTTTAACATCCCATCCTGCTATCATGCCTATATGTCCATCCTTGGCCTGCTGCAATGTTCCAGTGAAACCCAAAACAAACTGGAGGAACAGTACCTCAACTTCCAATTAGGCACTTTACAGCCTTCCAGATATAACATTGAGTTCAGCAACTTCAGACCATGAACTCTCTCCTGCAAGGGATTTGTTCTATCAGTCATCTTCTGGGATTGTAAGTGAATTTGCGACTCGTTCTGAATCTCTTAAAAGTGATGTTTGTGAACATACAAATTGGGAGCATGAAGAGACCACTCAGTCCCTCAAACCTGCTCGATATTCAAGAAAATAATGGCTGATCTGATTTTAGCCTCAACTCCAAATTCCAGTCTACCGTCGATAACCTTTCACCCCATTGCTTATCAAGCATCTATCTACCTCTGCCTTAAAAATATTTAACTACCCCATGTTAGATTGAATGTGTGTTTGACTCATTATCAGCCTGTGCTATTGCATGTGAATGTGGAAATCATTCTGAATCTGAAATCTCTGGTATTGCATGGGAGTGCAGCAATCAGTCTGCATCTGTTATTCTCTGGAGCTGTGTATGAGTTTGACAGGCTTTCGGATCTGTCACTAGGATTTATATATAAATCTCTCGTACTGTGAGTGAATTGATATTCACTCTAGTTCAGTCAATTGCATTCTATGTCTGTGATGCTATGTCAGTGTGGGAACCATATGTGTCTTTCAGTTCCTCGTGCTGTTTGTGAGTATAGGATTAATTCTCTATCTGTCAGTGGGATTAATTCTGTATCTATAATTCTCTAGTACTGTATGAAATTGTGGGATTCATTTATTGCTTTTCAGTCACGTGTGTGTGTCTGTGTGTGTGGTATTCCATTTGCATCTGTCAGCAGCTGTTAGCATATGTGAGTCTTGGACTCTCTCTAAATCTATCAGTGGTACAATTGGCGTGTGATCAGCAGTGATGATGTGGTAGTGCTGCTGATCCAGAGTAATATTCCAGGGTTTCGAATCCCACCACAAGAAATGGTGAAACCTGCTCTGGTACCTAAACTCCATTGTGTTGTGTGGCACTGACACTGTGCTAAATGGGATAGATTTCAAACAGAGCAACAACAATGTGCTTGATTTTAAAATGGCAGCAATCCACTCAGTTCCATTAAAGGAATAAAACCGAATAGGCCACTGAGTATCAACTGGAATCCCTGTCAATCCTTACTAACGTTTTGGCACTAGTCAAGCAATTGCCTCACATACTCATGGGAACATTCCTGACAATCTCCCAGATACCACCACCACTGAAAGGACAGATCACCAGCAGTTATAACCGTTGCCCTGGGAGTCCTCAAAATCGATTCCAGTCTCATGGCATCAGGTCAACCTTGTTCAAGGGAACCCTCTACAGAGTAATACGTGCTGACGTCCACTATCCACTCTTCAGCTCATGAAGCAGTACTCCTCCAAGTTGAACACCACTTGGAGGACGCACTGAGGATGGCAAGGGCACAGAATGCAAGCTGGGTGGGTCCATCACCAAAAATATCCTTGTAGCACCACCGCAGACCGTGTCTGCAGCAGATGGTGAGGAGAAAATCAATTTTGAACTCATCCTCGACAACCTGCCTGTGGCAGATGTATCTATCCATGGCAGGAGCGGGAGGAGTGAACACCGAACAGTGCCTATGGAGATGAAGACACATCTTTACATCGAGGATACACTCCATTGTGTTGTGTGGAACTGCCACCGTGCTAATTGGCATATATTTCAAACAGATCTAACACCTCTAGTCTTGTCATCCATGAGGTGCTGTGGGTCATCAGCTGCAGAATTGTACTTAGCCGCAATCTGTAACCTCATGGCCCGGCATATTCTCCACTCTACCATTACCATCAAGTCAGGGGATCAACCCTGGTTTAATGAAGAGGGCATTCCAGGAAGAGCACCAGGCATAACTAAAACGGAGGTGTCAACCTGCTGAAGTCACAAAACAAGACTAGTTTCGTGCCAAAAAACATAAGCAGCAAGTGATAGTCCGAGTTGAGCAATTCCACAACCAACGGGTCAGATCTAACTGTGCAGTCCTGCCACATCCAGTCATGAATGGAGGTTTCACAAATAGCCCCAACGTCAAAGTTTGAGGAGCCCAGCACATCAGTGCCACAGATAAGGCTGAAGCATTCGCAACAACCTTCATGCAGATGTGCTGAGTGGCTGATCCATGTCGGCCTTGTTCAGAGGCCCCCAGCATCACAGATGACAATCTTCAGTGCATTCGATTCACTCCACGTGATACGAAGAAACGGCTGAAGGCACTGGGTACTGCCAAGGTTATGGGCCCTGACAATGTTCCAGCAATAGCACTGTAGGTATGTGATCCTCAACTTGCTGCACCCTTGGCCAAGCTGTTCCAGTATGGCTACTACACTATTATCTATCCAGTGATGTTGATATTTGCCCAGGCATGTCCTCTATAAAAAAAGCAAGACAGATCCATCCTGGCCAATTACTGCCCCATCAGTCTACTCTCGATCATTAGTAAGGTGATAGAAGGGGCCTTCAACAGTGCTAACAAGTGGCAATAACCTACTCAATGGCGCTCAATTTGGATTCCACCGGGGCTACTCAGCTCCTGACCTCATTGCAGCCTTGGTTCAAACATGAACAGAAGAGCTGAACTCCAATGGGGAGGCGAGAGGGACTGCCCTTAACATCAAGGCAGCATTTGACAGAGTGTGGCATCAAGGAACCTTAGCAACACTGGAGTCAATGGGAATCAGGGGGAAGGCTCACCGCTGGCTGGAGTCATTTCTAGCACAAAGGAAGGTGGTTTTGATCGTTGGAGATCAATCATCTGAGTCCCAGGATGTCACTGCTGGAGTTATCCAGGGGAGTATCCAAGTCCCAATCAACTTCATTTGCTTTAGCAATGACTTTTGTCCATCAACTGCGGGAAATGGGCATGTTTGCTGATGATTGCACAATGGTCAGCACCATTCACAACTCCTCAGGTCCTGAAGCAGTCCATGTCCAAATACAGCAAGACCTGGACATGAACCAAACTCGGCCTGACAAGTGGATATTATCATTTGCACCACAGAAGAGCCAGGCAACGACCATCTCCAACAAGAAAGAAACTAATCATCGCTCTTTGACATTCAATGGCGTTGTCATTGCTGAATTCCCAACTATCAACATCCTGGTGGTTACCATTGACCAGAAGCTGAACTGGACTAGGCATATAGATACAGTGGCTACAAGCACAGGTTAGGGGCTAGGAATAATGCGGCAAGTAACAAACCTCCTGGCTCTCCAAAGCCTTCCCACCATCTGTAATGCACATGTCAAGACTGTGATGTCATACTCTCCATTTGCCTGAAAGAGTGCAGCTCCAAACACACTCAAGCAGCTAGACACAACCCAAAACAATGCAGCCTACTTAATTGGCAACCCATTCAAAAACATTCACTCCCTCCACCTCCGATGCACAGTCGCAGCAGTGTGTACCATCTGCAAGATGCACTTCAGAAACTCACCATTCCTCCTGAAACAGCACCGTCCAAACCCATGACCACCAGTTTTTAGAAGGACAAGGGCAGCAGGCACATAGGAATACCACCACCTGGAAATTTCCCTCGAAGCCACTCACCACCCTGACTTGGAAATATACCGCCATTCCTTCACAGTTGCTGGGTCAAAATCCTGAAATTCATTCCCTTAACAGCGCTGTGGGTGTAGCTACACCACATGGACTGCAGCGGTTCAAGAAAGCAGCTCATCACCACCTACTCAATGGAAACTAGGAATGGCCAATAAATGCTGGCCTAGCCAGCAGAGCCCACATGCCATGAATAGGGAGAAAAAAAAAACAGCTGCCCCTTTCAGCATCTGGCACTGAACATGTGTTGAGAATTATTGTCTATCTGTCAGTCTCTGTCACTCAGTGTATGTGACTGAGTATGGGATTCATTGTATAACATTCAGTCTCTGGGATTGTTTACGTTTTGATTAATTCCATGCAAATTTTCAGCTCAGTTACAGACCACTGATGTGGTAACTATTAAGCAAGCAATGTTTGTAAGTTATGGCCCAGTGTTAAATGTCTGTCACTGTGAACACATTTGTGAAAGATAATGTATCTTTCAACCTGCTACTCAGTTGAGATGCGGGTGTAACTCAGGTTATACTGCTCGATTTGATCTGTGACACTCAGACTGATTCTGAGTAAGAATTTTGATATGGATGTAAAATGGAGATCAGTCTGGAACTGGCACAGTATTCTCAATCTGACATTGAAAATTTAGGATTAGTATGAAAGTTACAGCTCAGTTCATACTCATCGAATTGATATTGTATCTTTTTGTTTCATAAAACTGGAATCAACGTTTGTATCTCAGGTTATTCTCGCTTTCAGAATATCTCGCTCTGATAATGTACTTGAGTTTTGGATTTGCATCTAATGTATATGTCAGGACAGACAATGGGAATTGACACTGCAATTTATAAACCCGTGATGTGTGCAAATATTGGACTGGTACTTCACATGTATCTCAGAGTATATTATTCAGGTTAATTCTGTAAACTTGAAACTGACACCGTTGTGTCCGTTTTATCTGATATTTAAATGTTGACATGGAAACAGCGCCTGTCTCTCCTGCTTTGTTTGATTGATGGATTGAAAATGTGAGACTGGAACTGAAGACCTGCCTGTCTCTCTGTGCCCTGTAAGTTATAAGGTACGTACTGTGAAAGGAGCTGGCGGGAATCTTCATTCTAACTTGACTGGTGGAAACAACACATTTATTCCGGTTCTTTCATTTATTTCCCTGTATATTTTAGAATATAGAGTATATTTTTGAACTCAAGTGCAACTGAGGTTGAAGACACCGATTCTTTTAGTTTAATCTGTCTATTAATAATCATTATGAACGGTTTGAGAGGCTGTAGCTCTAATTGGATACTCTGTTCTCAATCAAATTCCTAACCAATCGGAGAGCCAGGGGGAAGAAATTGGAAGTTTGGATTGGCTCACATTTTCAAATTCGAAATGCCCGCCAATTTCAGTACAGGAAAAATACAAAATAACTGAACGCCAGTTTGAATGTGTCAACCTCTTATCTGTAACCGGCGGTAATAAGACCCCGTTCAGCAATTTAAATCAGTGGAAAAGCAAAAACGTATAGATTACCAACCAACTCCTTCACACAGACTTCACGGGGACTGAGAAAAGCGGCTGATTTCTGATCCTCTCTATTAAAAGCGGCCGGGAATGTTACAACAGGGAGTGCGGAGAGAATCCCCGACACCAAACCGCCTGGGACAGGCAGCTTTGTGTCCGGAGAATAGGGAGACCGGGGGGAGGGGGGAAGGGGGCGGGTGCAGATCTGAAACCGCAGAAATGGACTCAGGTCCTGTGAGTGCTCAACTCTCACTGATTCCGGCCTCTGGGAAAACTGCGGAATAAACAGATCAGCCCGAAAATGTCCGCTCCGTTTCCGAGTTTACTCCGTTCCTGGAGCGGCGCTCAGATCACCCGAGAGTAAAAACAAAGCATTTAATGCACCAGTCGTTACATTTTTCATAGTTTTCATGAATGTACCGGTACAAACTCGATATTTATGACCATGAAATATTTATGAAAATGTCGACTCTGACTCTGTGTTTCAATTCTTCAGTTCACTAAAGCGGGAGATGTGTGAACAGAGAAACAGCGCAATGCAGAGAGGGAACTGAAAACACAAGTAAACAAATCAGAGAGAGATAAATCCACCGTTACAATAACTCCATCTCCTGACAGTGAGCAGCCCTTTCAATGATCCTGTGAGTGGCTCTGAAAAGAGCCTTTGGGTTATTAGATTAAAGAATGGCCGCTTCACTTGCTCTTCGAGCCCGCAGCGGCGCTGGTTTTCTTGGGCAGCAGCACGGCCTGGATATTAGGCAGCACACCGCCCTGAGCGATGGTCACCCCTCCCAGCAGCTTGTTGAGCTCCTCGTCGTTGCGGACGGCCAGCTGCAGGTGTCTGGGGATGATGCGGGTCTTCTTGTTGTCCCGGGCCGCGTTACCGGCCAGCTCGAGGATTTCAGCCGTCAGATACTCGAGCACAGCAGCCAGATAGACCGGGGCTCCGGCACCCACACGCTCAGCATAATTGCCCTTTCTCAGGTGCCTGTGAACACGGCCCACCGGGAACTGCAGTCCAGCCCGGGAGGAGCGAGACTTGGGTTTGGAGCGAGCTTTACCGCCGGTCTTTCCTCTTCCAGACATTTCCACAATCTCACAAACACTTTCACAGATAATGAGGAAATCCTCTCACATTCGCTTCTCTTATAGCTTCGGGAGGAATGGTGGTGCGGGCATTGCTGATTGGTCACTTTGTGCTGCGTCACATAATGTTGTTCATATCACCAATCAGATATCTACTGAACTCACCAATCCGGAGACTCCACGGAGTGAGGGCGAAAAATTACGGCGCCAAATTTCGATATTTCAACCGATCTTTTTTCAAATTTTAAAAGCCCGCCAAATTTTTAAAAAGAAATGAAAAAGAACGGACAGAACATAGTACGAATTGGAAGTTTTAAAAATACGCGTCCCTGATGGGACTATTTCACATTTTATCCCATGTTCCAAATCGCTTTTAGAATCCGTGATCAGGGGGTCAATCTCGTTCCTTTATGAAACCCTGTCAGCAGCCGCAGAAAGTCCCATTTACATCGTTCCGCAAACGGACGGTACATTGTAGATATTTATGACAGACAAAACTGAACATTTTTGCCAGCGTTGAGACTGAAGGTTGCTGCACAACCGGGGCTGATAGGAAATGAACTGATCGATTATGGAAACCAAACTTGACCAGAACTGGAGACTGAAGCATTTGCTTCTATTCTCTCTCTCTC
Organism: Cetorhinus maximus; assembly: GCF_964194155.1. NCBI lineage: Eukaryota > Metazoa > Chordata > Chondrichthyes > Lamniformes > Cetorhinidae > Cetorhinus > Cetorhinus maximus. The sequence goes on from NC_135909.1 coordinate 11,939,213, forward strand.
CAAAACCAGGGAAAGGGAAATATTAACGCGTCTTAAAACAAAGCGCCGAGGGGAATCGGCAAGTCATTAATTGATGAGGCATTATTAACCTGACTCAATAATTGAACGAGGGTTAAATCTACATTACCGGGAACCGCTGTGATTGAAACAAAAAGTAACAATTAGATAATTCAAAATTCTAAACAGTAAAAATCATAATTTTAGAAGTGAAGCAATCGTATAGCTTTTTCAGAGAGTTTGTGGGTGGCTCTTAAAAGAGCCGTTGTGTTTCAGGTGTTGTTTAGTCCATTGCCGGGTTTTACTTGGAGCTGGTGTACTTGGTCACCGCCTTTGTCCCTTCCGACACGGCGTGCTTGGCCAGTTCCCCGGGCAGCAGCAGGCGCACGGCGGTCTGGATCTCCCGGGAGCTGATGGTGCTGCGCTTGTTGTAATGGGCCAGGCGGGAAGCCTCACCCGCGATGCGCTCGAAAATATCGTTCACGAACGAGTTCATGATGCTCATGGCCTTGGAGGAGATGCCGGTGTCGGGGTGAACCTGCTTCATCACTTTGTAGATGTAGATGGAGTAACTCTCCTTCCTCGACTTTCGGCGCTTCTTGCCGCCCTTCCCTGCCGGTTTAGTCACCGTTTTCTTGGCGCCCTTCTTAGCAACTGGTTTCTTCTTCTCATCAACCATCTTCAATCTCAATTTCAGACACAGAAATAAACCAAACCCCTTCCGTCCGCTCATTATATAGACAGTATGACAGATATATGCTAATGAGGAATGAGGAGACAATGATTCTGATTGGACATATTTAAAACTAAACACCTCATCTGTTTTTGTGATTTTCCGAATGGATAGATCAATGAACCAATCATATTTAGCTTTCTCCACCAATCATTAGCATCCTTTCACAATCAGGAAATACATTTTACAAAGACCCTCTCCAGCCGGAGTTTCTCAGTGTGTAAAGATACACCGGCAAATGTCGCCTGGCTGTCGGTGCGAGGGACTGTATAGGAATGTGGGTTCATTCAGGAATTGTGAGGCTCTGGTAATGTGCGTGATTTACTCACTGTCTGATGCTGTGTGAGTGTGGGGTTCCTTCACTGTTTGGAAGGCTGTGGTACAGTGTGCGAGGGCTGGATTTATTCTGTATCTGTGACTTGATGGGACCATGTCTCAATGTTGGATTCATTTGATATCCTGAGGCTCATTGTGCATCTGTCCGTTATTGATGCGTGTAAATGAAATCATTCGCTTCTTGGGACTACACGCCAGTCCGAAATTAAATCAGTATGTGTTTCTCTCCGCCACAAAAAGTATTGGATTTATTCTGTACCTGTCAGTCTCTGTAACTGTATGTCAATGAATTTTTTTATTTGTCAGTCTCTGGCATTGTAGGTCAGAGTTGTATTGATTCGATGTCTTTCATTCTGTGTTACTATCTCTGAGTCTGAACTTCTCATTCACTGTCAATGTCTGATAATGTGTGTGAATGTGAGATTAACTCTGTACCTGTCAACATCCGTTGCTGAATGGGGGTGTTAAATTCAGCCTGTATCGGTCAGTCTCTGGTACTGATTCAGAGTGTGTGATTCATTCTCAACAGGCCCATCTGTTGCAATTTTTGACAGAAGTAATCCCACTGTCACTTACAGCACCAAAGACTGTTAAATGTAGAATTTGCCTCAATGGATAGTACTGGATCTGAGTGGGATCAATTCTCTCTCAATCAGTGGTACTGTATGGGATCTTGCAATTCATTTTGTTTCTGTTGGACTCTGGTACCCTGTGTAAGCGTTGATGCCATTTTGTAACTCAGTGCCTGATGTCTTCAGAAATCAAGGATTCATTTTGTCTCTATCAGTCCTTGGCTCTGAGATTCCTCCGTGTTTCTTTGTCTGTGGCATTGTGTGAATGTCAGATTCATTCTGTATCTCTACATCTCTGAGACAATTTGAGATTCATCCTGTATCTATCAGTCAATGTGCTTTGTGTGATGTGGGATTCATTCTGTATCTGTCACTCTCTGACACTGTGGTGAATGTGGGATTTTTTTTTTTATATATGTCTTTCAATCTCCAGTACATTGTGAGTGTGGAATTCATTCTGTATCTGATAGTCTCTGCCATGGTGTGCATGCTGGGATTCATTCTGTGTTAGTCTCTTTTTTACCATGCATGTATTAGTCTTCATACTCTATGTCTCAGTGTCGGGTATTGTGTAAGATTTGCTGAGTAGTCTCTGGTGCTGTATTTTTTTTTATACATGTGATGTGGGCTTCGGTGGCTGGGCCAGCATTTATTGCCCATCCCTTGTTGCCCTTGAGAAGGTGGTGGTGAGCTGCCTTCTTGAACCGTTGCAGTCCATGTGTTGTGGGTGCACCCACAGTGCAGTTAGGAAGGGAGTTCCAGGATTCTGACCCAGCAACAGTGAAGGAAGAGCGATATAATTCCAATTCAGGATGGTGAGTGACGTGACTGTATGTGAGAGAGACAGTTATTGTCTACTTCTCAGCCTTTGATGCTGCATGTGACTCTGGGATTGATTGTGTATCTGTATGTAATTTTTATCTCAGGAATGGTGTTCAAAATGCTAAGTTCAAATATTTAGGAAAGTAGATTTATCATCCCCATCCTTACCTGATTTGGTTTATACTGGATCCTAGGACCAAGCACAGCAATGAAGTTGACTCTAAACTGCCATCTACAATTGCTGAGTAAACCACTCAGTTGTATTCAAAAAGGCAGCACACCACTAGTTACCCCATGGGCCCATATCGCATGAATGAATAAAAAACCTCACATCTCCTACAGTAATGAGTTATCACTAACATTCTAGATGATTGTCAGAATTGGGCCTACCTGAAAATATCTCCACTTCAGAGTTAAGTTCACATTTTCAAATCAGGCTGACTATCTTTATTTTTAATCGAACAGTCTTATCAAGTGGCCTTTATATGCATAAATGTTAAAAAGTGTCAGAATTATCAACTGCTCTTTAGACCTGTAATTATCTGACCTTGTGATGTGAGTGAGGAGATTCCCCACTGGGTCATGCAAAACAGGAATCTGGATGGAAATTAATTCCAATGCCTGGAAATCAGGTAGAATACAAGTCTGAATTACTGATTTACATCCTCAGTAGATCAGGCTTCTTGCAGGTAAGTATGAATTTGCAAAGTTGTGTTTAAAACCAAACAAACCACGGTAGATTCCTCCTCATTTGCTAAGTTAAATCCAATGAAAGCAGTTATACTTCAGCCAGAGAATTGAGATGAGTACCAGACAATGCTCAGGGCAACTAAACCTGCGATCAGGGAGTGTAAAGGATAATGAAGAAGAAGATGGCAGATAACTGAATCCCAATTTGGAGTTATTCATATTGCAGTTGAAACCTCATCAGTAATAAGCGTTGCCTTAGAATAGCTGTGTCTATTAACCTTGGGAAAGGATGGATGTTGAGTGGATATTGTCGATGTCTATAAAGAGAAGCAATTGTGTGCATGTGAATAAATAATTTGAGCTCATTGGACAAGAGAGAAATAGAAAAAGAACAGAAGGAATATTAAACAGGCCTGTGGGGAAGAATATGTCAGTGGGAGCAGCTCAGCTGCTCTCGCAGAGAGCTAGCACAGATACTATGGGCCGAATGGCCTCGCTCTGCTGTATTAATTGCGAGATTCTGTTCTATGTATTATGAGTCTAAGTCTGACCTATGTTTAACGTAAAATGTGTTTCAACTGGAGTTAATGGAGCTGCGGGTATTAATATGTATTTAGGTTCTCCTTTTGTTTTGGTAATACAGGGCCTTGCAATCTGAGGTGGGTGTGTAATTATGCTCAGCGATTTGCAAAGTTCCCACACAGGAGTTTATTACACAAAATTAGAACTTGTGATTGGGGATCATACATTAGCATGGATCAAGGATTAGTTAATGGACAGAAAACAGTGTAGGAATAAACAGGGCACTTTTGGATTGGTTGGCTCTAACTTGCTCTTGATAATACACGGTCATCAGTTACTTACAATAAATATTGATGACTTAGACGGATACTGAATGGAACATATTCAAGTTTGTTGATGACACAACATTAGGTGGAAAATTAATCTGTGAGGAGGACACAAAATTGCTGCTAAGGCATTCAGACAGGTTGCCTGAGTTGGAAGAACATGGCAGTTAGAATACAATATGGTGGTGTGAGTGTGCCCAGTTTGTAGGGAGAAAAAGAACATGTTTGAATGTGAGAGACTGGAACATGTTTGCACTCAGAGGGAGCTGGGTGTCTGTGCACATGAATTACATAAAGTTAATCTGCAGGTACAGTAAGCAGATAGGAAGGGAAGTGTTATGTTCATGTTTGTTCCAATGGATTGGATAATAGGATTGAAAAATCTTCCAATTATGCAGGACACTAGTGAGACTACACCTAGAGTACTGTGTGCAGTTTGGTCTCCTTACATAAGGATGGGCATGGTTGCTCTAGAGGGAGGGCAATAACTGTTCACTAGATTGGTTCCTGTGACAAGTGGATTTTTTTATGAGGAGATAGAGTAGACTAGCTCTATATTCCCTGGAGTTTAGAAGAATGAGCGGTGATCTAAATGAAACATTTTAAACTGTTAAGCGGCTTTTTAGGGTATATGCTGAGAAAATGGTTCTCCTGGCTCTAGAATCTAGAACATGTGGTCACCATCTCAGATCACAGCATTGGCCATTTTGGAATGATATGAGGAGAAATTTATTCACTGAAAGTGTTGGGAATCTCTGGAATTCTCCACCCCAGAGAGATTTGGAAGCTCAGCCATTGAGTATGATCCTGACAGTGGTCAATAGGTTTCAGATACTAGGGACATAAGGAGAGCACGGCAAAGTGGAGTTGAGGTAGAACATCAGTCTTAATGAATGATGGAGTAGGTTGAATGGCCAAAAACCCAACCCCAGCTTCTATTTCTGAAGGTTTTATGCATCAGTCCATCTATTCTGCTCGATGTGAGATTCAGGTTCATTCTGTACCTGTCAGCCTCTGGTACTATATATAAAGGTGGGAGCAATTTTGTGTCTGTCAGCACCTCGCACAGGATGTGAATATGTGATTCAATCTGTATCTGTGATTTATTCTAAATTTGCCATTCTATTAGTATTCAATTTGAATATGTCATTTGTATCTGTCAGCATTCGGTACTGTACATGTAAGCGATTCATTCCATATCTCTCAGACTTTGTAACGTGTGACTGTGGAATTTACTCCATATTTACCGCTTCGTGATACTGTGAGTGTTTTCTCCTAATGTAACTGCCAGTCTTTGGTAATTGGTGTCTGATTATGTAACTGTGAAGCTTTGGTCTGTTTGTAAGGCATTTTTTCTGTATCGATCAGGATCTGGTACAGAATGAGCGTTTGGGACTCAACCTGAAATTTTCAGTGGTACTGGAAATTAATTTTCTACCTGTTAGTCTCTGCTAGTGTTTCTGTGTGGGAGTGTGTCTGAATGGGGATGTGCTTGTCTATGTGTGTTTGTTTGTGTAACTAATTCTGTATCACTCAGCCTCTGGTACTGAGTTTACATGTAGGACTCTGGCTGTATTTGTCAGTCACTGGTGATGCGTGTGACTGTGAATGGCGTATTATTTCTAAAGCGGTCAGAATATTGTACAGGGTTAGAGTGTGGGATTATACTAATATAGTTCAGTGGTCCTGAGTGCAAATATGGGAATCATTCTGAAACTCCCATTCTTTAAGAGTGTGTATGTGTGTGTGTGTGTGTTTGTGACTGAGTGTTTGTGTTTGATGTGAGTTTGTGACTATCTTTTACTGTCAGTGCTACTTTATGTCTGTGTCAGATAAATGGAATATTATTCAGACTCAGGAATTTTGAGTGTAGTATTTAGTATGTATCTGCCAGTTTCTGGTACTGGACATGTCATTGATAATCATTCTGAATCTGTCAGTCTCTGCTTCTCTGACACTGTGGGATTCATTACATAACCTTCAGTTTCTGTGACTGTTTACAAGTCATGTTGAAATTTCAGAACAGAAACAGGCCACTGATGCTGTACGTTTTAATAAATAATTGTGAGTTTGACCTAGTATTAAATCCCTTTGTGGGTGAACACACTTGTGAAAGCTCAAGTATCTTTGGATCTAACACTCCATTTCTGTGTAAGTGTAACTCACTTTGTAATAAACAAATTGATACATTTTCATTAAAGCAGCCTGTGAGAATTTTAAACTTGCCTGTTGTGCTCAGTTTGCTCTGTGAGACAGAATACAATATCTGCCATTCTGATACTCTGAGCTTTTCAGGCTGGAATGTGGTCTCTATCTCAGTCTGTACTAATCAAATTGTTATTGTACCTTGAGGTTAATGGACTAGGTGAGTTTCAAACTGGAATCTGAATTTGCAGCTGAGGTTATACTATATTTCAATGGCATTTCAACACTCCACCCTGCTCTCATGCCCACATGTCCCACCTTGGCCTGCTGCTTTGTTCCAGTGAAGCTCAACACAAACTGAAGGAACAGCACTTCATCTTCCGACTAGGCACTTTACAGCCTTCCGGGCTGAACATGGAGTTCAACAATTTTAGATCATGAACTCTCTCCTCCATCCCCACCTCCTTTCCAATCCCCCTTTTTTCCAATAATTTATATAGATTTTTCGTTTCCCACCTATTTCCATTATTTTTAAATGTATTTCCATCCATTGTTTTATCTCTACCTTTTAGCCTATTTCGATCCCTTCCCCCCACCCCACCCCTCTAGGGCTATCTGTACCTTGCTCGTCCTGCTTTCTACCCTTAATGTCACCTATTACCACATTCCTTAGATAATATCACCACCTTCAACACCTCTTTGCCTTTTGTCTATGACACCTTTTGGCTATCTCCACCTATAACTGGACCTCTATCCAGTTTTACTTGTCCCACACCCCCTCAACCAGCTTCTCTTTCACTCTTATCTATTTTTCCTTAGTTCTGTTGAAGAGTCGTACGGACTCGAAATGTTAACCGTGTTCCTCTCTGCAGATGCTGTCAGACCTGCTGAGTTTTTCCAGGTATTTTTATTTTTGTTTTGGATTTCCAGCATCCGCAGTTTTTTGCTTTTATCCAAGGCCTTTCTGTTGTTTGCAGGCCCTTAAGGCTGTGCAAGGTTCATCTGGTAACCTTCTACTGCCAATGTGCTGGGAGATTTTAAGTAATTCATTCCCTTTCAACAAGTTCTTACTGTACCCCTAGTATCCCCCTAATAATTACTGTATCCCTTTATTTCCCCCTAACATCCCCATTAGCACATCCTTTAGATAATATCACTACCATCAACACCCCATTGTCCGTTTGTCTATGACATCTTGTGGCAATCTCTTCTTGGCCTCCACCTATCACTGGCCCCCTATCGAGCTCTACCTGTCTCACCCCCTCAACCATTTACATTCCATCTCATTTCTATATTTTTCAGTTCTGATGAAGGGTCATACGGACTCGAAACGTCAACTGTATCCCTCTCCGCAGATGCTGTCAGACCTGCTGAGTTTTTCCAGGTATTTTTGTTTTTGTTCTAGATTTCCAGCATCCGCAGTATTTTGCTTTTATCAGAAATGTTCATTGTTGTTTTGTGGAGAGAAAGCAGCAATGATTTTCAATAACAGCTTCTTGCCATTCTGTCTCCCTCCTCCCAGGAGGCTGCTGTTTGTTCCCTTCCCCCGGGAGCGGGATCTCTCCATTGGCGGCTGTTTGAAACCATCTTCTTCCAGTCCCAGGCAGAGCTGGGGGAGAGCAGCGCATCACTGCCTTTAACAAACACTTGGATCTGCACTGAGCTGCTGGGACCTACAGGACTCACTGTGCAAGAGCTGGAAAGTGACGTGAGGCTGGAGCAAACTATTTGGGGGCTGGTGTCGACACGATGGGCCATATGTCCTCGTTCTGTGCCAGAAATTTTCAATATTTGTGTTTCCGGAACTTGTGCAGCATTCTGCGCATGCGCGCTGCCCTCCCCAGCACTGCCTGTGAGTGGAAGAAGATGGTTTAAAACAGCTGCTAATGCAGAGACACAGTTTAAATAGCGGCTGTTTGCTTTCACTTGAACGGTTAGTCCATGGGAGCGGCAAATAGAAATCTGACCTACACAATAGTCCCTGCTCCGTCACTCAGTCCCACTCCTGGAGCAGTGGATTGTTTCTGGATGGCAGGAAATTGTTGTAACAGGAACAAAGTCCCTGGTCTTTAGCAGCTGAGTGCTGCAGGACTGCAGTGGATTCAGACACTGACTCTGTTCGTCTGACCTTTTTTATTCATTCACGGGATGTGGGCTTCACTGGCTGGGCCAGCATTTATTGCCCATCCCGAGTTGCCATTGGGAAGGTGGTGGTGAGCTGCCTTCTTGAACCACTGACTTTGCGGTTGTTCGGAATGATTATTAATTTAATAATTGTTTTGGTTTCTTTGTATCTTCGACCGCACCTCTTCTTAAATTATAATAAACATTTTTTCTTTCAATAGGCAAATACTTGAAAGCAGCAGAATAAATGTCGTGATTCGACAACACAAGGGGAAGTGCAGTCAGCTCCTCACAAACAGTAAGTACAGTGTCACTCACAGGGAGCCGAGGTGGCCAAGAGGTTAACTTGGTGGAGTTCTGATCCATTGTACTCTGCAATCAGAGGCACCAGATCCAATTTTAGTTTATGGTTCACTAGGCTGGTTGGTGAAGATTTAATTTAAATTGGCAGGGGGTTGGTCATCAACTTACAGCAGAACCAGAAAGTAATAAGGACAGAAAGGAGGGAGAGTGATGGATAATACTGGAGAAGGGAGCAATGCCATATTCGACAGGGGCAGTTTAAGAAGCCCTATGAGGAATGCAAAGACCAGTTTACAATGCATCTATGTAAACACACAGTGTGATAAATGAGACTGATGAGCTTGAAGGACAAACGGCAATGTGGGAATATGATGTAGTGGCAATGAACGAAATGGGGTTTAAAAAGAGGAAGGACTGGGTGCTGAGTATTTAGAAATATGGATTCAGAAAAAGATCGAGAAGCAAAAAGTGGAGGTGATGGTGGCAGCATTGATCAGGGAATCAGTCTTAGCTGCAATTATATTATTACCAGATAAAACTGAAAAATACAAACTCAGATTCTAGTTTGAAACTCACCCACATTATTAAACTAAGGGATACTGTATTAAAATGATTAATACAGATTGAGATACAAATCACAGAGCAATCCGAAAAACCCAGTGTCAGACTGATAGATGTTGTATTAATTCAATCACTGCAAACTGAGCTCAACAGCCAAGTTTAAAATTCTCACTCAGAAACAGATTGAATGACACAGCGTTAATTTGATTAGTAGAAACTGAGTTACACTGGCATAACAATGGAGTTTCACATTAAAAAAATTACACAAAACGGGATTTCATATAAGGCCAAACTTGCAATTATTCCATTAAACCAAGAATATCAATTGCTTATTCCTGTACTGAAATTTCAACATGAAATGAATCTAGACTGGTAAACAATCCAAAAGACTGCAGGTGATGTAATGAATCCCACACTGTCACAGGGTAGCAGAGACTGACAGATTCAGAATCATTATTGAGCAGATGTCCATTACCAGACACTGACAGATGCAGACTGTTACTACACTCACCCACAATACCTGAGCCCACATGACACTAATCAATCTGACACACACATACGGTATCAATGAAAGTCAGAAATTATCACAAATACACATGGAATGACACAGACACAGAGACGATTAAAGAACGCTACTTACAGTCTGATTTTCAGATTTGCACACAAGACGACTGAACTGTCTTATCATAATCTAGATAATCCCACGTTCAGACCCAGTAGCACTCCTGACAGAAACATAAATTCCACATTCATATGCAGCACCAGAGTTTGACAGAAGAATAATCAAGCGCACCTAAACTTGCATGCACATGCACATCCGCACAGTATTACTGTCTTAGCACACAATGAGGTTCAGCCCTTTGAGTCTACATCAGGCCTTCAAATGAGTAAAACATCTAGTGTCATTTCCAACAACCCGGCACATTCTTCCTTTTCAGATAATAATCCAATTCTCTCCTGACTACCTTGATTGCATCTGCCTCTAGCAGTGTCAGGACCCACATGTGAGATTTTAACCATTCGCTGCATGAAAACGTTTCTCCAAAAAGTATCCATTGCTTTTGTCAATTACCTTAAATCTGTGCTCTCTGGTCTTTGTCCCATCCAGTAGTTGGAACAGTTTTTCTCAATCTGGTGTGTCCAGACTCATCATAATTTTGAATACCTCTATCCTGTCCTCTCAATCTTCACTCCTCTGAGGAAAATGGCCACTACTTCATCAACTAAGTAACTGAAGTTCCTTATTCTTCACAATGTGGCTCACTTACACATGCTAGAGGCTACATATATTCACGTGCAGGGCCCTGTTATCTGCAGGCAAAAGGAACACGTCCATTGTGCCTAACTTGAATTAAACAACAACATTCAGGACAATAGTTTCCCAGTGAATTCTTCATGGCAACACCTTGAACAATTGGAATCAACTTGACAACCAATCAGCACCCCTTTTCTCATGCAGTATAACTTCTTCCTCCTTTGACTTATTTTAACTCTCATTTTTTTGTTTATTTCTCTTTTTTTCTATGTCCCTCCTAGAACCATAGAAAATAGAAGCAGGAGTAGACCATTCGGCCCTTCGAGTCTGCTCTACCATTCATCATGATCATGGCTGATCATCGAGCTCAATAGCCTGCTCCCGTTTTCTCCCCATATCCTTTCATCCCTTTCACCCCAAGAGCTATATCTAACTCCTTCTTGAAAACATACATCTCCTGCCTATCCCACTCAAATAATCAATCCACATTGTACAGGATTGGTTGCCTTCACAGACATCAATCATTTCCACTGAAAATGAATGCTTCCCAGGGTTAATTGTCTCAGCCAATGCTGATTACTAATGGGGTTTCAGCCACAATAGGGATAACACAGCATCAGCTTCAGTCTGCAAAACTGTTACAAAGCAGCTTTATAAACCCTCAGTTTTATCATGGGATCCACCCCACTGCAGTCAGCTCCCATTCTCTTCTCTTTTACCCTTTACATTCTATGATAGCAAATATGGTTGCCCTCAGCTGTGTCTGTTCCCTATTCCAATCCTCCTACTGAAGTATACCTGCTTTTATTTGATTACTCTTCTGAAATGAGTAATTAACTAGTTTGGTTCCAGTTTAATATGTTTCCTTCTTTTAAATCTAGGGAGCTACTGTTGTTTGCTTGGTTTAAAACATCATTTTTCAAATTCACACTTCCAGTGAGAAGCCTGATCTGTCCAGGATGTAAATGACACACACGCTCTACCTGATTTCCAACCATTGAATTCAATTTGCATCCAGACTTCCATTTTGCACTATTCATTAGTGAGACTCCTCATTCACATCATGAGGTCAGATGAAAAGTTTAAAGTTCAGTTGATAAGTCTGACACGTTTAAACATTTTTATGTATCAATGCCGCTTGATAAGACTGACAATCTTTTGTTGTATTGTTGAAAAGAAGGAAAGGAACATGAATATTTGAATTTAAAACTGGAGTGGTGACATTTTCAGACTGGTGGCTGTCGTAGATGTGAGCTTTCTTGTATTAAATCACCGGATGTGGTCCCATTCCTAATTGCCCTGGAGAAAGTATTAGTGAGCGGCCTTCTTGAATAGAACAGAATGGTTTGCTTGGACATTGTAGATGGCAGTTCAGGGATAAGCTGATAACTGAGGATTGTTCTGAGATCACATATAAACCAGACTGGGTAAGGATTTGGATGGTAGTTTTACTTCCTAAAAGGTTTAAGATGTTAACTCATTTCCAACACCATGCCTGAGATAACTATTGAGTATAGATACACAATTAATACCAGAGTCACAAGTAACATCAAAGATTGAGAGCGACTGAATAAACTCCACATCCACAAAGAACTGGACACTGTGAAGTACCCAACAAATCCAACACATTTCCAGGCACTGACACATACAGAATGAAGTCCAAGGCACTCACAGCACCAGAGATACACAGAAACAGAATAAATCACACACTCACCGACAGTGCCAGAGATAGACAACTGCAGAATGAATCCCATGTCTCACACAGTGGAACTGACTGATAGGTACAGAATGAACCTCAAACAGTCCCAGAGATGTAATCTGAAAGAATCTGAAATTCACACGGTACCACAAACTTACACACACACAAAACATTCATGAACACACGTTCAGAACTGAGGTTTGATAGAGACGAATGAATCCCACAATTGTGCACAGCATCAGGAATTGAGAGTTACAGAATGAATCTAACACTCAGACAGAGTCCAGGGGCCTGACAGAGCCAAAATCAATCTTATTCTCACATACAGTATAGCCACCTGGCAGAATTAATCCAACTTTCACAAACATACTACCGATTTACAGAATGAACCACTGACAGAATTAACCCCACGTTCACATGTGGTATCAAAGACTGACAGAATGAATCATGCTTTCACATACAATACCACCGCTGGACAGAATTAATCCCACTCTCATCTGCCGTACCACAGATGGGCAGAACTAATCCCATTCATACATACAGTACCAAACAGAGTGCAGCTGATCTAGCTGGCTAAAGAATTGAGTTTGGTGAGGGGGGAGATGTAAGTGTTAATTTCGTTCTTAAATTTTGCTCTTAAAATCTAATCTATTCTGTAATTAGCAGTAACTGGAAAGTACTGTGTAAACGGGCTAAATTCTTTCTTTCAGTTTAGACAGAGCAAGCTCACTCTCAGCTGTCGGAGTTGAGTAGTTAATTAGCTAACTGGTTCAATCTGGTAAACGTTAACTGTGTTCCTCTCCACAGATGCTATCAGACCTGCTGAGTTATTATACCTGCCAGGTATTTTTGTTTGTTTTTGTTTTCAATCTGGTTACTGTTGACCCAGTTGAGTTTACTATAAATTCAGGGTTCTTTAGTGCAGCCAAGGTAAACTGAGTGCAGCTGAGCTAACTGAGTGAAGACTTGGAGTTTGGTGGGATGGGAGTTCGGTGAAGGGTGGGGGGGAGCAAAGCAGGTAATTGTTCCCTTCTTCTATCCTTCTCACCCCATAGGAATTGGTTCTTGCTCTAATACAGGGAAAGGAGCTAGCTGTTTGATGAATATCCGGTACGTGTGTAAGGTCGATTCTATCCCTAAGGTTGAAAATAGTACACAAACTTGTGGTAAAGTAAATAAAATATATAAGAAAGTAACATAAATAACTGAATAACATAAATAACTGAATTACATAATTAAGTAATTATTTAAAACACATTAAGGATGGCATGATAGGTGACGTGTCCAAGCTGCAGCATGTGAGAACTCCTGGATAACATTCCGATCCAGACGAAATGTCTACAGTAAATGTTCGCGGCTGGAGGAAATTCAGCTCAGATTCATTGAGCTGCAGACTCTGTGACACATCAGCGAGAGAGGAAGTTTCCTTGATGCTTTATACCAGGAGGCAGTCACACATCTTAGAGTAGGGCCTTCTGATTTGGTCAGGGACAGGAGGGTGTGACTGCGAATGAGGCAGGACCCAGAGGGCAGGAGTGTGAGCCTCTGCAATGGTCCAATAGGTTTGATGTTCTCCCAGCTTGTTTGGATGAGGGCAGTGGCTGCAGGGTAGATGAGCAAACTGACCATGGCACCATGGTTTAGGAAGCCATTCAAGTTGGGAGAACAAAAAGGAATGTAGTGGTAGTATGGGGCAGTATATTGAGTGGGATTGGCACTGTTCTCTGTAGCAAAGAGCGAGAGTTCAGAAGGCTCTGTTGCCTGCCTGGTGCCAGGGTTTGGGACATCTGTTCAGGGCTGGAAAGCAACTTTCAGTGGGAGGCAGAGGATCCAGTGATCATGGTCCATGTAGGTATCAACAACATGGGCAGGATGAGGAAGGAAGCTCTGCATAGTCAGTATGAGGAGCTAGGCACAAAATTAAGCAGCAGAACCTCAAAGGATTATTACCTGAGCCATGTTCAAACTGGCATATGACAAATAAGATTAGAGAAATGAATGCAAGACTCAAGGACTGGTGTGGGAGAAGTGGGTTCCAGTTTATGGGCCACTGGCACCAGTTTTGGGTGTTCTTTCAGATTTTTCTGTACCGTTGGGATGGTCTACACCTGAACTGTGCTGGGGCTGGTGTCCTCACAAGCTGCATAACTAGGGAAGTAGAGAGGGTTTTAAACTGAATAGTGGAAAGGATCACATTTTCAAAGAGTAGAGACAAGGCAAGAAAGAAAGGTATTAATATGGGAAATGATAAACAGACCATGACAGGAAGGGAGAAGTAGCATAAATCTAAGAGTAAATCAGCAGATAAGCCTCGTAGCTACAGAATAAAAGGACAAAACTAAAGGCTCTGTATCTAAACACATGTAGCATTTGAAACGTAACAAATTAACTGATAATATATATAAATAAGAATGATCTGATAGCCATCAGAGAGGCACGGCTACAGGGTGACATAGTTTGGGACCTGAATATTGAAGGGTATGTGATATTTAGGAATGAAATATATCAGGAAAATGTGTAGGGGTGGATCTGTTAATTAATGATGGTATTAGCACATTAGAGAGGGATGACCTAAATTCAGAAAACCAGGATGATTCAGGTTTGGGTTGCGACGTGAAATGACAAAGGCAAGAAGTCACTTGTGGGCCAGGTGACTATTTAACTGCACGGTAGAACAGAGCATAAAAGAAGAGATCATGGGAGCTTGTCAGACAGGTACAGCAATAATGATGGGGGATTTCAATCTACATATCGACTGGGAAAATCAGATGGACAAACGTAACGTAGAGTGTTTTTGGGATACTTTCTTAAAATAGCACATTCTGGAGCCAAGCAGAGAGCAGGATATTCGAGACCTGGTATTGAGCTACAAGACAGGATTAATTGAGAGCCTCATAGTGAAGGTACCTCTAGGTAACAGCGTTCATAATATGATTGAATTTTACACTCACTTTGGATGGAGAAATGAGTGCACCCATGATGAGTATTTTCAACTTAAATGAGGGCATGAAAGCAGAGCTAGCTAAAGTGAACCTCACCCCCACATTCCCGTCTGCCCCCGATAGCCTTTCACCCCCTTGCTAATTGACAATCCATGCAGCTCTACCATTAAAATATTCAAAGACTCTGCGTCCACTGCCTTTTGAGGAAGAGAGTTCCAAGACTCACTGCGCTCAGAGAAATAAATTCTCCTCATCAATGTCTTAAATGAGTGACCCCTTATTTTTAAACAATGACCCCCTAGTTCTAGCTTCTCCCACAAGAGGAAACATCATCTCCACATCCATCCTGTTAAGACTCCTCAGGGTCTTAAAGGTTTCAATCTAATCCCCTCTTACTCTTCTAAATTCCAGTCACAAAGATAGGCTAACCGGTCCAATCTTTCTTCATAAGACAACCGACCCATTCCTGGTATTAGACTAATAAATATTCCCTGAACTGCTTCAAACACATTTAAATCAAAAACAGAATTACCTGGAAAAACTCAGCAGGTCTGGCAGCATCGGCGGAGAAGAAAGTAGTTGACGTTTCGAGTCCTCATGACCCTTCAGCAGAACTGAGTATAATTAGGAGAGGGGTGAAATATAAGCTGGTTTAAGTTTGGGGGTGGGGGGGGTGGTGGTGGAAAGAGAAGTTGAGGGGGGGTGATGGTGGTTGTAGGGACAAGCAAGCAGTGATGGGTGCAGCAAATCAAAAGATGTCACAGACAAAAGGATCAAAGAGGTGTTGAAGTTGGTGATATTATCTAAGAAAATGTGCTAATTAAGAATGGATGGCAGGAAACTCAAGGTACAGCTCTACTGGGGGTGGAGTGGAAAGACTGACAAGGTATTAGTTGTAGAAAGGCTAACTGGCCTTTAGCTTTCTAATTTCTGTCTCCCTCCCTTTTTGAATGAAAGAGTTACGTTCGCTATTTTCCAATCTAATTGAACCTTCCCCATATCTGGGGATTTTGAAAATTAAAACAAATGCACCAACAATCTCACTAGCCACTTCTTTTAAGAATTTGGGGTGAAATCCATCCAGATCTGGGGATTTCACAGCCCGACGCCCCAACAATTTTCTTAATACCACTTCCCTGGTGATTGTAATTTTCCACGAGTTCCTCCCTCCCTTCCATTTCCTGATTTACAGCTTTTTCCAGGGTATTACTTGTGTCGTCTATGGTGAAGACTGAAGCACGATACCTGTTTAGTTCATCCGCCATCTCCCTATTTTGCATTTTCAATTCCCAAAATGCTCTTTCTATAGGACTAATTCATTTCTTATTTAAACATCTACATAACCTCCCTTTGGAATTGTTGGTTCTGATTGGAATGCAAGTATTTTGTGTATTCTGAAATATCCCTTTAAATATCTGCCACTGCCTATCCCTCGGCCATGATCTTATTGAATGGCAGAACAGGCTCGAGCTGCTGAGGGGCCTACTCCTGCTCCTGGTCCGTATGTTCATATCTATTTTAGTACCACCGACTGAAAGAATTAATCCCACTCTCACATACAGCATCACCAAATGACTGAATTAATCCCACTCTCACACACAGCACCACCGACTGAAAGAATTAATCCCACTCTCACACACAGCACCACTGAATGACTGAATTAATCTCACTCTCACACACAGCACCACCGAATGACTGAATTAATCTCACTCTCATACACAGCACCACCGAATAACTGAAATAATCCCACTCTCACAGACAGTATCACTGATAGAATTAATCCCAAAGTCACATACAGTATCACTGACTGACTGAAGTAACCTCACATTCAGCACTAAAGACAAACAGATACAGAATATGTTCAAAAGATTCCCAGATATTGACAATGACTCACATTCCCATTCGATACCAGAAACTGACAGATACAGAATGAATTACACACTCACATTGCGGATCAGATGTTGGCATGTCCAGCATGAATCTCACACTCATACTCAGTCCCAGCCTCTGAGAGTGAATGAGAAATGTACAGTCGGATACTAACAGAGGTTGAAAGATATACAATCAATGCCACACTGATCTACAGTGTCAGAGACTGAGAAACACGGTGTGAATCTCATTTGTAGTTCAATAAACTGACAGGTACAGAATAAATCCTGCACTCACATATTTAAGCCGCAGGTGACAGATACGGAGTTCAGCCAAAATAGCATATATTCCCAAATTGAGAATGGATCCCCCGCTCACTCACATGCATCCTGAAGTGACAAACGCACAATGAGTCTTAAACACTCCCAAAGACAGATACAGAATAAATTCTACACTCACATGGCGTACCACAGCCTCAACCCCCTACCACTCACACACACACATACTCACACAATATCCCAGTGAGTAATTCGCACACGTTACAAGAGTTCCAGGAGGAATCCCGCATTCCCGTTCAGTCCCTCTGTGGAGAAGGGCCCCTCGCACGGACAACCAGACGACAATTCCCGGTGTATCTTCACAAACTGGGACTGGAGAGAATCCTGATAAAATTTCTTTCCTGATTGTAGTCAAAGGGCTAATGAGGGTGGAGAAGTCGAAATTTGATTGGTGTCTTTAAATATGCAATCAGAGAAAAGTATAAAATAAGTGGCTGTTGTACTTTTTTAAATGTCCAATCAGAATCATTGTTTCCCCATTCCTCATTAGCATAGGTCTGTCAAACTGTCTATTTAATCGGCGCTCGGAAGGGATTTGCTTTATTCTGTGTCTGAAACTGAAGATGGTTGATGAGAAGAAACCAGCTCCTAAGAAGGGAGGCAAGAAAGCCTTAAAGAAACCGGTAGTGAAGGGCGGCAAGAAGCGGCGAAAGTCGAGGAAGGAGAGTTACGCCATCTACATCTACAAAGTGATGAAGCAGGTTCACCCCGACACCGGCATCTCCTCCAAGGCCATGAGCATCATGAACTCGTTCGTGAGCGATATTTTCGAGCGCATCGCGGGTGAGGCTTCCCGCCTGGCCCATTACAACAAGCGCAGCACCATCAGCTCCCGGGAGATCCAGACCGCCGTGCGCCTGCTGCTGCCCGGGGAACTGGCCAAACACGCCGTGTCGGAAGGGACAAAGGCGGTGACCAAGTACACCAGCTCCAAGTAAAACCCCCGAACTGACTGAAAAACACATTCACAACACAACGGCTCTTTTAAGAGCCACTCACAATCTCTCTGAAAAAGCTATATGATTTCATTACTACTAATTTATGATTTTACTATGAAGCATTTAGAATTGTGAAATTGTTATTTTGATCACGTTTCAGTCACAGATTCACAGCAATGTAAATTTAACACTCGTTCAATTGTTGGGCCTCGTTAATGATGCCCCATAAATTAATGTCTTGCCGCTCACCCTCTGCGCTTTGCTTTAAGACGCGTCATATTCGACCCCTTTCCCTGGTTTTGGAGAGAGAGCGAATAGAACGCAAGTTCTTCAGGTTCCAATTCGGTTCAAGTTTGGCCTCAATAATCGATCAGTTAATTTCCTATAAGCACCAGTTGTGTAGCAACCTTCAGTCTCAACGCTGGCAAATTTACTCCAAGTATGTTCAATTTTGGCTGTCACAAATATCTACAATATAACGTCTATCAGCAGAACGATGTAAATGGCACTTTCAGCCGGCTGCTAAGAAGGTTTCATGACGGATCGAGATTACCTCGAATTGATGCCGGATTCTTAAAGCGAATCTGAAATTTAAAATGGATAAAATGTGAAATAGTCCCATCAGGGAAGGACATTTGTAAAACTTTGTCGTCAGACCGTGTTCACTATTAACTGGTTTTCTATATGAAATTTATTTCTTGTTTTATAAATATATCCGCGGTAATTTCGACGACGAATAAAAAAATAGATTGCGTAAATTTGCGCCGTTATTTTCGACTTGTTTTCAGTTACACATAAACCCAGACAGAAAATCAGAAACTGAAATATACAAAAAACTGCAGTCCGGGGAAAGAGAGAGAGAGATGAAGTGAATGTAACATTCGAATACTAAACACTGAATAACCATTTCCAATTAGTACTCGAAACGTCAACTTTCTTCCTCTCCGATGAGCTTTTCCAGGTATTTTTGTTTTAGTTTCAGATTTCCAGCATCAGCAGTATTTTGCTTTTATCCAATTAGTACTATGTTCGATCAGTTCTTTTTTGGATTTTTTTTTTACAAATTTGGCGGGCTTTTAAAATTTGAAAAAAAAAGAACGGTTGGAATCTCAAAATTTGGCGCTGGATTTTCCGCCCTCTCTCCGTGGAGTCTCCGGGTTGGTGAGTTCAGTAGATAACTGATTGGTGATATGAACAAAATTATGTGACGCTGCACAAAATGACCAATCAGCAAACGCCCGCAGCACCATTCCTCCCGAAGCTATAAGAGAAGCGAATGCGAGCGCATTTCCTCATTCACTGTGAAAGTGTTTTTGAGATTGTGAAATGTCTGGAAGAGGAAAGACCGGCGGTAAAGCTCGATCCAAGGCCAGATCTCGCTCCTCCCGGGCTGGACTGCAATTCCCGGTGGGCCGTGTTCACAGGCTCCTGAGAAAGGGCAACTATGCTGAGCGTGTGGGTGCCGGAGCCCCGGTCTATCTGGCTGCTGTACTCGAGTATCTGACGGCTGAAATCCTCGAGCTGGCTGGTAACGCGGCCCGGGACAACAAGAAGACCCGCATCATCCCCAGACACCTGCAGCTGGCCGTCCGCAACGACGAGGAGCTCAACAAGCTGCTGGGAGGGGTGACCATCGCTCAGGGCGGGGTGCTGCCTAATATCCAGGCCGTGCTGCTGCCCAAGAAAACCAGCGCCGCTGCGGGCTCAAAGACCAAGTGAAGCGGCCATTCTTTAATCTAATAACCCAAAGGCTCTTTTCAGAGCCACTCACAGAGTCTGTGAAAGGGTGAACTATTGACTACCGCTACGTGCCGAATTTCAGTAATGGTGAAGCGTTTCTAATGTTCCGCAACGACAACCAACTCGTCTCAAAAGAGAAATTACATTTCCATCCAAGTGGTTCGGGACTGGAATGCACTCTCTGGAAGTAGTGGACGCAGGTTCAATAGAGGCAATCAAGAGGATATTAGCTGATTATTTGAATATAAACAACGTGCAGGGATGGGGCGGGGGGAAAGCTTTCGGTCATAACACTCTTTTGGACAGCAGATGCAGGCACCGAAGGGCCGAATGGCCTCCCGTGCTGTGCAAATTGGTTGATTCTATGATAAATCTGTGCACCGGAGGGATACACGTTTGTTGCTCAGGGCGTTGCCTTTATTGACATCATGAGCACTGACTTGTAACCCGCAGCTCACTCTTTGTCCGGGATTTATGTCTGCTCGCAGTATTTAATACATTATCAGCGCCGCATTTATTGGAAGTATCCTAGAGCAGTAAGGTGACCACATTCCCAATTTTATGCTTAAATTAAGACACCATTTGCGCTACAACTTACAACTGCATTGTCTGTGATTATCAACCCCAAAAGAGGTTTGTAGACAAAAAATAAACTGATGGAAGGAGGTAAATGGTAACTTCGCGATGTCTAAGTGCTGGAGTGGTCAACAGGAGATCACAGCTTTCATTTGCCGATTTAGTGGCTCTTAAAAGAGCCTTTGTTGTACTTGGTGCTGAAGCCGGGTTTTAGGCGCGTTCCCCGCGGATGCGGCGGGCCAGCTGGATGTCTTTGGGCATGATGGTGACTCGCTTGGCGTGGATGGCGCACAGGTTGGTGTCCTCAAAGAGCCCCACCAGGTAAGCCTCGCTGGCCTCCTGCAGGGCCATGACGGCCGAGCTCTGGAAGCGCAGGTCTGTCTTGAAGTCCTGAGCGATCTCTCGCACCAGGCGCTGGAAGGGCAGTTTGCGGATGAGCAGCTCGGTGGATTTCTGGTAGCGGCGGATCTCCCTCAGAGCCACAGTGCCGGGTCTGTAGCGATGAGGCTTCTTCACGCCGCCTGTTGCTGGAGCGCTCTTCCGGGCCGCTTTGGTAGCCAGCTGTTTGCGGGGAGCTTTCCCTCCGGTCGATTTGCGCGCTGTCTGCTTGGTCCTGGCCATTTTCTGAACAGATTCACCACAATGTCAGCTGCAAGAACTATTAAGATAAAATGCACTGCAACTCGCCTTTTTAAACTCTGTGAGGAACCGCCCCGAACAGTAATTGTCTGCAGCCTTACGCCCAGGCAGTTTTATCCAAAATCTAACCAATGAACTAATCCCTGGCTGAGTTGCCAGGTCTCCATTGGTCGAGTAGTTTTTAATCGCTCATTTCAAAAATTCCGCCTTTATTTCCAGCCGTTTACCGCCTCGACATCAGAAGACTTTGTTCCTTCATTTCTTAAAATTAAAAATACCATTTTTACGGCAAATCATTATTCCCTAACCCGAATGAAATTCCTGTTCATTTAACCTATTCCGACAATTTTTAAACCCGGCATCATCCTGGTGAACCTGCACATTTTTGGACAGAAACACCAGTCTGTTGTTTGAACTGTGTAAAGTCAGTGCTGGATTTCCGAGGCAAAAATTGAAGGACTGTCCATTGCTCCCTACAGCACAACCAACCCTTAAAATCGGCGCTCGCTTAGAGGTCTGGAGTGGGTAATGAAATGGAACCGGTGCTGGGGGCTTCACACCCCTTCCCATTGCCCTCATTCTGGGCAGTTCATGACTATAAAGAGCGGGGAAAGGGATAATATACTACGACTAAATCGAGTTACTTAGTACATCCCCCAGAACCCCGGAAAAAATACTGCACATGCTGGAAATCTGAACTAAAAACAGAAAATGCTGGAAACCTCCGTAGGTCTCACAGAATCTGTGGATAGAAAAGAGTTAGCGTTTCTAGTCCGTTTCACTCTTCGTTAGAGCTCTCTTTTCTGTTTCAGACACTAACATTCCCGATCACAGCCAATCCCAATTCCTGTTCCCAAGTCTCTGCTCTCTCTGTGAGTTGGTGGGTGGCTCTGAGAAGAGCCTTTGTTGTGTGTTCGGTAGAAAGGGTCGAGTTGTTTAGCCGCCGAATCCATAGAGAGTGCGGCCCTGGCGTTTCAGAGCGTACACCACATCCATGGCAGTGACCGTCTTGCGCTTGGCGTGTTCAGTGTAGGTGACCGCATCCCTGATCACATTCTCCAAGAAAACCTTCAGCACCCCGCGAGTCTCCTCATAGATCAAACCCGAGATCCGCTTGACACCGCCACGGCGAGCCAGGCGGCGGATTGCTGGTTTGGTGATGCCCTGGATATTATCACGAAGCACTTTGCGGTGCCGCTTTGCTCCGCCTTTCCCCAATCCTTTACCTCCTTTCCCTCTGCCAGACATGATGATTCTTCACTCAGATCACTGCAGAATATGAGACACGAGCTGCTTCACGTTCCTCTTTTAAATAGCCCGCCCCGACCTGACTGAAAAACGCGGTTTGATGGCAGGGAGGGGAGGAGACAGAGTGAAGATTAAACAGAGAGCGGGAAGGGGGAGAGAGCCGGAGTGACAGACAGAGAAAGAACAGCCCCTGATCTTTCAGCTCCTCCTCCAGTTTCTGCAACCGCCAATTTCAACCCGTTTATTACCAATGGAACCGAGACACAAACCCGGACAGACCCGGGTTTAACAGTCAGGAGTTTCAGCAAACCCGGAGCTTTGAAATATGCTCTCGTTATAATTAACACTCAGTAATATTCCGACCTAAACACAGTCTATTCTAAAACAGGAATCATCCTCAGTAACATCACCATCCTCATACACACACGGTTCCAGCATTTTACAAGCTGTTTGGGGGAATCTCGGGTTAAAATTGATGCTGTAAAGCGGACTTTTCCCACCAGTGTACCCCCGCCACACGTCCACTCGCACCCAACGCCCCTTGCCCCCCGCGCCGACACAGGTTCGGAGATTTTGTTCTCTCTGTGATGAGAGTGAAATGGGGAAAATTCCCATTGATTTTAGCAGCTGAATTCTCGCCGCGGAGATATGCGCATGCGCAGTTTAACCCCGCCCCCCGATCGTCACCATGAGAATAACAGCGCACGCGCAATCCCTCCCCCAACAATGGCCGACAGTGTCATTCACTCAGTGAGCGGAATAGGGTTTAATTCAGCAGCGATCGGAGACATCACCGCCCCAGAGGGAAGTGAACAAACAGCATCTGCTTAAAGCAGCGCATCGGTTTGGAGCCGCGTCCGCAGATATGCTCAGAATTTGGCATTGAGTGTCCGGGCAGCTGAGGCGGAGGCGGCGGCTGTTTTTAATGGGCTCCCTGGAACACGAGCTGCTCCCGGAACATGGAGTGAGCGGGGGGAAGGGAGAGGCCATTCTCGAGCAGTGTCTGGACAGAGTGAGAAGAACTCGCCATTGAAGATCATTGCTGCTTTCTCTCCCCAAACCCGAGTGAAGCTTCCTGGCTTAGTTCCGGCTCCCACTGTCCCTTGTTATTGGACAGAGAATGGCGGGGGAAATAGCCGCACAGTAACAATGTTTCCAGTTACACAAAGAAGATCAATTTCAGGCACCTGGTGAGAAGTGTGAAAGAGACATTTTAAACAGTACCTGCTTGTTTCCAGGTGTACTGTTAGTTGAAAGGGAGCAGCAAATATAAATCTGACCCTTGCCAAAGTCACTCCTCCATCGGATAGTCTAATTCAAGGAGCAGTGCACAGGACAGGTTGTTTCTGGACGTCATAAAATTGTTGTAAAACCGCTCAAAATAGCAGATAAGCAGAAACAGTACCGTGGTGGGGTCAGACACTGTTATGCTGCTAGTTTTGCTTAGTTGATTGTTCATTATAATAACACTTATTTTAAAAATACATTGATCTCTTTTGTATCTTCTACTTCACCTATTCTTCAGGTGAAGGAGTTATGTTTTCTGTGTGCACGGAAAGAATTGAAGGACCAGATGGTTCTTCGAAACAAGGAAAAGTGCAGCCTGATGGTTCCAACTCACAGTAAGTACAATATCACTCACAAAGCACATAGATACTGCCAGGTCTTTAGGCCAAAATGAATCAGATGGAGACCGATATAGATCCCAAGATTGAGAGGCGCCCTTTCAATATAAGAGTCAAACAGAGCATTGGTGGGAAAAGTTGTTTACATTAAACCAGTACACCTGAGGACATCAATCCCAGGGCAAAAGCACAGCCACTATTCGATTTAAATACACAGTGTCACCTCGGCCACAAATTAAATACTAATTATTAACTACGTCAGACAACATTTACCCTATTGTAATATGCAGGATGAATTGCTACTAAGCATCTCAGAATGTAGAGTGAGCTATACATTAAATACCAGTTCCATAATCTCACTAAGTGTTAGACTAGAATATTAAAGTATGAATTCTGTTTTTTTCAAACTGCAGGAATTAAATAATGGACCAGGTTTGATATTGATGCATATATTATCACTCGAATTTGTTCTCACAGAGATAAAAATTAAATACCACTACACAACTCGCACAGAACTACTGAATGTAGCCTGTCGATCATGCCTGAGATGCAGGTGAAGGACCAATACAGAAAACCCGCACAGTTGCATTCGATAGCAGAGACACATAGATCGAGAATGAACCCCAGACTCACATGAAAATCTAGAGACAGACATATGAACAACAAATTCCAAATACCACATTCAACCCATGGACTGATAAATACAGAATTAAAGCTACTTTCATATCCATTGCCATTGACTGAAAGATGTAGAATGTAGCCCAGTGTCACATACCCTACCATAGACTGGCAAAGGTATAATAAATTCCAGAGTCTCTTATTGTACCTGAGACTGACGGCCAAAAATAAACACATTTACGTCGAGAAGTAGAGATTGAAAAATACAGACTGAAACTCATAATCCCATTCGGTATTGCACAGTGACAGGTACAAATAAACCCCGCACTCACACCTTTTACAAGGTAATGACACAGAATGAGCAGCACATTCACATACAATACCAGAAACTGACAGATATTGAATGATTCCCACCCTCAGGGTCTGCCAGATGCTGATGAAAACTGAATGAATGCACACTCACATTCAGTTTGAGAGGCTGACTAACACAGAAGTATGTCCACACTCACCAAAAACTGACATACGCTGCATTAATCCCACTTTATACAGGGGACCAAACCCTGAAATGCAGAAAAAAAATCCACAGGCCTACACACAGAAAAAGACAATAAGGCATAAACCAAAAGCAGTCATTTAAAGTGCCACCGACTGACAGGCATGAGACAAATCTCATTCACCGACAGCAATAGATGAAGAAAAAAGTAAAATCAACTTCACTGATACAATTAATTCCAGATATGGACAGCTAAATACTGAATGCCACAGTCATATATATGAGGGTTAGAGTTAATCTCATTCTCATGTCAATTATCTGGGACCGACTGATACAGAAAAAATAACACATCCACATGCAAGACAAGAGATGGACACATACAGATTGAATGCAACAATATTGCATTTCACAGGTAACTGAAAGGAAGCACTTGTTTTTAATATTTCACAAGTGATATATTGAAGCAGATCGAATCCCACTGATATAGTATCAGAGAATGACATTCATATAGTTCGTCCTGCACTCACACACAGTCCCACAACTGACAGATACAAACAAAAATCAACATTTGGATACAGGACCAGAGACTGATACTTGCAGAATGAATAAATTACACATGTAGTCAAAGACAGATGACTGCAGAACTAAAGTCAAACTCACACTCACTTCCAGATACTGTCAGCTTCAGAATGAGCACTACATTCACTTGTAATTCTGGGAACTGACAGATGGAATGGATCACAAAATCACATTCAGTTCCATGACTGACAGGTACATAATTCATTTCATGCTCACATACAGTACCATAGGCAGACAAATACACAATTACAAATTATTTTGCATAAAGACTGACAGATACAAAGTTACATTGATTGTCACATTCAGTACCAGAGTCTGTCAGATACGGAATATGTCCCAAATCCACATCCCAAACCAGAGACTAACAGGTACAGAACTAAGGCCATTACAACACAGCTCCAATGAATGTCAGTTACAGAATTAACCTGACAATGGATGACAAATGGAGAGATGCAGAGTGACTCTCATACTTGCTGAGTCCCAAGTGCTGATGATCACAGAATGAATCCCACAGTCACATAGAACAATGACAGACAGTGAATGTGACCATACTCACAGAGCAGAGCAGAGACTGGGCAGTACAGATTGATATCAGCACTTGCATATAGAAGCGGATACTGACAGACACATAATAAATCTCTCACACACATGCAGTTCAGCAAGTGACAGATGCAGAGAGAATCCTACACTCTCACATGGTACAAGATTAGCAGATAGAGAATGATTTCAACCATCACAAAAAGAAAAACAGGGAGTTACAGATTTAGAACAAACCCCTCTCATGTACAAGTCACAGAATTAGAAGGTACAGCATGAATCCCCAAGTTGCATTCAGTAGCAGAAATTGCTGGAAATAGAATTATCCCCACATGATCTGAAATTGGCAGGCTTTTCAAATATGAAAATATAAGCCGGTCAGAACTTACAGTTTCTTCTACCTGGCTCTCTGATTAGTTGAGAATTGGATTGAGAAGGGTCTGTCCAATATAAGTTAGAATCTGGCTACAGCTCACCAGTCATTCATAAGAAAGAGAAGCAGGAGTAGGCAATGCAGCCCCTCGAGCCTGCCCCGCCATTCAATATGATCATAGCTGATCTCATTTCGGCCTCAACTCCAATTTCCCGCCCTCTCCCCATAACCTTTCAACCCGTTACTAATTAAAAATCTGTCTATCTCCTCCTTAAACTTATTCAGCGTCCCGACATCCACTGCACTCTGAGGTAGTGAATTCCACAGATTCACGACCCATTGAGCAAAGTAATTCCTCCTCATCCCTGATTTAAATCTATCACCCCTTAGCCTAAAATTATGGCCTCTCATTCTATAATCCCCCACAAAGGGAAACATCCACTTCACATCTACTTTTTCTATCCCCTTTAGCATCTTATATACCTCAATTAGATATCCTCTCATCCTTCTAAGCTCTTGTGAGGTGAGGCCTAAAGTGCTCAATCTCTTCTCATAAGGCAAGCCCTGCATCTCTGGAATCAATCTAGTGAGCCCCCTCTGAACTTCCTCCAATGCAACTACATCCTTCCTCAAGTAAGGGACCAAAATGGTGCACAGCACTCCAGGTGCGGCCTCACCAATGCCTTGTACATTTGCAACAACACTTCCCTATTTTAACATTCTATTCCTTTAGCAATAAATGCCAAAATTCCATTCTCCTTCCTCATTACCTGCTGTACCTGTATACTAGCTTTCAGCGATTCATGCACGAGGATACCCAGGTCCCTCTGCACTGAAGCATTCTGAAGTTTCTCTCCCTTTAAATAATAATTCGCCTTTTTATTTCAATCCAAAATGGATAACCTCACACTTATTCACGTTAAACTCCATCTGCCAAATTTTGGCCCATTCACCTAACCTGTCCATATCCATTTGTAAATTTCTTATTTCTTCATTACAACTTACTTTCCCGCCTATTTTGGTGTCATCTGCAAATTTAGCTATAGTACCTTCTATTCCTGAATCCAAGTCATTAATATAGATTGCAAATAGTTGGGGCCCAAGGACCGAACCCTGTGGCACCCCACTAGTTACAGCTTGCCATCCAGAAAAAGACCCATTTATCCCGACTCCCTACTTTCTGTTGGTTAGCCAATCCTCTATCCAAACTACTATATTACCCTTAACTCCATGTGATCTTATCTTGTGTATTAATCTTTTGTATGGCACCTTATCAAAGGTCTTGTGGAAGTCCAGATATACTACATCTACACAATCCCCATTATCCATTTTGCTTGTCACGTCTTCAAAGAACTCTAGCAAATTAGTCAAACATGATTTAATCTTCAGAAAACCATGCTGACCCTGATGGATTGCATTTTGTCTTTCCAAATGCCCCATTACTACTTCCTTAATAATGTATTCTAACAATTTCCCAGTGACAGAAGTTAAACTAACAGGTCTATAGTTTCCTACTTTCTGTCTCCCCCCCTTTTTGAATAAGGGTATTATATTAGCATTTTTCCAATCCACTGGATCCTTTCCAGAATCCAGGGAATTTTGGAATATTATTATCAATGCATCCATTATCTCTGCTGCCACTTCCTTTAAGACCCTGGGATGTCAGCCATCAGGTCCTGGGGACTTGTCACTCTTTAGTCCCAATAGTTTGCTCAGTACTTTTTCTCTAGTGATGGTGATAGTTTGAAGTTCCTCCTTCTCTATACCCTCTGCTCTAACTATCACTATTGGGGTGGTACTAGTGTCCTCTACCGTGAAAACGGAGACAAAATATTGATTAAGTGTCTCTGCCATTTCAGCGTTCCCCACTATTAACTCCCCAGTCTCATCCTCCAAAGGACCAACATTCACTTTAGCTACTCTCTTTCATTTTATATACTCGCAGAAACTTTTGCTATCAGTTTTTACATTTTGCGCTGGTTTTCTTTCATAATTTACCATTGCTCTTTTTATTATTTTTTTAGTAACCCTTTGTTGATCTTTAAAAGTTTCCCAATCTTCCAGCCTGCCTCTGACCTTTGCAATTTGGTATGCCTTAGTTTTTGCCTTTATGTTATCTTTAATTTCCTTGCTTAACCATGGATGCTTTTTCCCCCTCTTACAATCTTTCTTCCTCTTTGGAATATATTTTACTTCAGAGGAATTGAATATCTCCTTAAATATCTGACACTCTTCATCAACTGTCCTACATTGTAGTCTTCCTGCCCAGTCCACTAGGGCCAAATCTGCCCTCATGCCTATGTAGTTACCTTTGTTTAACTCCAGAACACTAGTGTGGGACTCATGTTTCTAGCTTTCAAACTGTACTTGAAATTCTAGCATGCTATGATCACTCTTCTGGAGTGGATCCTTTATTCTGAGAACATTAAGCTCATTACACAAAACCAAATCCAGAATAGCCTGCTCCCTGGTTGGTTCCACAACGCATTGCTTCAAGAAACAATCTCTAATACACTCTATGAACTCTCCCTCGAGGCTACCCTTGCCAATTTGATTAGCCCAGTCTATATGCATATTAAAATCACCCATGATTATTGCCGTGCCTTTCTTACATGCTCCCAGTATTTCATGGTTTATTGTGTGCCTTACTGCTGAACTATTGTTTGGGGACCTATTGATTACTCCCACCAGGATTTCTACCCAGACTGACTCTATGTCTTGCTCTCCAGTGCCTACATCATTCCTCACTATGGCACTGATCTCTTCCTTTACTAACAAAGCTACACCACCTCCTTTTCCTTCCTGCCTATCCTTCCGAATCACTGAGTACCCTTGGATATTCAACTCCCAAACCTGTTCTCCCTGTAACCACATCTCAGTAATCACCACCAAATCATACCTATTTATCCCTATTTGCGCTTTTAACTCATTAGTTTTATTCCGAATGCTACTCGCATTCAGATACAAAGCCTTTAAGTTTGCCCTGTTGTCAATTTTCCCTACTTTTATTTGAATCTTTGGTGCAATATGGTGTTCACACACCCTGTCCCTTCCTTTCACTTTTTGGGAACAATCAGCCTCGTCACTAACCTGCACTCTTACCCTCCCCTTAAACTTTAATTTTTTATATTTGCATGCAACTGAACCCTCCCCTCTCACTATTTAGTTTAAAGCCCTATCTACAACCCTGGTTATGTGATTCGCCAGGACACTGGTCCCAGCCTGATTAAAGTGGAGCTGATCCGAATGGAATAGCTCCCTCTTTCCCCAGTACTAGTGCCAATGTCTCATGAATTCGAACCCATTTCTCCCACATCAATATTTGAGCCACACATTCACCTCTTTAATCTTATTGACCCGATACCAATTAGCTCGTGGCTCAGGTAGGAATCCGGAGATTATTACCTTTTTGGTTCTGCTTTTTAATTTAGCCCCTAGCTGCTTGTATTCCCTCAGCAGAACCTCTTTCCTTGTTCTACCTATATCGTTGGCACCTACGTGGACCACAACAACTGGATCTTTCCCCTCCCACTCCATGTTCCTCTGCAGATATCCTTAACCCTGGCACCAGGTAGGCAACACAGCCTTTGGGACTCTCGATCCTGGCTACAGAGAACAGTATCTATCCCCCTAACTATACTATCCCCGAGTACAGCTACATTTCTCTTTTCTCCCCCAACTTGAATAGCTCCCTGTGCCATGGTGCTATGGTCAGTTTTCTCATCCTCCCTCCAGTCCCCGCTCTCATCCACACAGGGAGCAAGAATCTCGAACCTGTTGGATAAGGGCAATGGCTGAGGCTCCTGCAGTGCTACTTCCTGGACCCCTCGACCTGCCTCACTCATAGTCACACCCTCCTGTC
The DNA here is from genome assembly GCF_964194155.1 of Cetorhinus maximus. NCBI lineage: Eukaryota > Metazoa > Chordata > Chondrichthyes > Lamniformes > Cetorhinidae > Cetorhinus > Cetorhinus maximus. Next base: position 11,969,675 of record NC_135909.1, read on the forward strand.
CCTGACCAGTGGCCGAATGTATGGTAGTTAATCTAAGGGTTGTGACTGTCACCTGAAACAGAGCATCCAGGTAACTCTCCCCCTCCCTGATGTGTCGCAGTGTCTGAGGCCCAGACTTTAGCTCATCAACTCTGAGCCGGAGTTTCTCGAGCAACCAACATTTGCTACAGATGTGGTCATGAGGAACCACAATGGGGTCCAACAGCAACCACACCACACAGCTACAACACATCGCCTGGCACTGCATCTCTATTTTATTTAATTAGTTTTTCAATTTGTTGTTAACTTTCCTACTGGTCTTAAATTTATCAATCTGTAAAATATTTCTCCTATTTACCTTTCACCTGTAAGCAAATTAGAATAGAGAATCAAAATACACTTTTTAAAATCAACTGGAACCCGCTCTCTCTGCTGAGTTGAAGCTGAAGTGTTAGACCTCCGATCCTGGGCCCCAATAGTCACCTTTGATCTGAAATCAACTTAGAATAGGTAGTTCAAACTAGCAATTACTCACCAACCAATGAACTTACGGTTTTCCTGTGATGTCACTCTTTGTTTTTTTTTCACTCGACGATGGTGACTGCAGAGGACGCTCTTCCCAGACTGCTTCCCGGCGACGGTGACTGCAGAGGACGCTCTTCCCACACTGCTTCCCGGCGATGGTGACTGCAGAGGACACTCTTCCCAGTCTGCTTCCCAGTGACGGTGACTGCAGAGGTCACTCTTCCCAGACTGCTTCGTGATGACGGTGACTGCAGAGAACGCTCTTCCCAGACTGCTTCCCGGTGACGGTGACTGCAGAGGACGCTCTTCCCAGACTGCTTCCCGGTGACGGTGACTGCAGAGGACGCTCTTCCCAGACTGCTTCCCAGCGATGGTGACTGCAGAGGACACTCTTCCCAGACTGCTTCGTGGTGACGGAGAATGTAGAGGACACTCTTCTCAGACTGCTTCCTGGCAACTGCAGAGGACATTCTTCCCAGACTGCTTCCCGGTGACAGTGATTGCAGAGGGCACTCTTCCCAGACTGCTTCCCGGTGACTGCAGTTGACACTCTTCCCAGAGTGCTTCCCGGTGATGGTGATTGCATAGGACGCTCTTCCCAGACTGCTTCCCGGCGACGGTGACTGCAGAGGACGCTCTTCCCAGACTGCTTTCCAGTGACGGTGACTGCAGAGGGCACTCTTCCCAGACTGCTTCCTGGTGACGGTGACTGCAGAGAGCACTCTTCCCAGACTGCTTCCCGGTGATGGTGACTGCAGATGACACTCTTCCCAGACTGCTTCCCGGTGACAGTGACTGCAGAGGACGCTCTTCCCAGACTGCTTCCCGGTGATGGTGACTGCAGAGGACACTCTTCCCAGACTGCTTCACGGTGACGGTGACTGCACAGGACACTCTTCCCAGACTGCTTCCCGGCCATTGGGACTGCAGAGGACGCTCTTCCCAGACTTCCCAGATCATTCATAATGATTATTAATAGAAAGATTAAACTAATAGAATCAGTATCTTCTACCTCAGCTGTACTTAAATTCTAAGATATACTTTTTTCCAACAGGCAAATAATTGAAGGAACCAGAATAAATGTGATGTTTCCTCCAGCCAAATTAGAATGAAGGTTCCCACCAGCTCCGTCTCACACACAGTATTCACATTCTCACTGACAGAGCACAGAGACACAGACAGGTCATCAGTTTCACAGTCTCACACAGCATAAATACTTCCAGAGTCATTTTCCATCCACGAATCAAACAGAGCAGGAGAGATAGACATTGTATCCATGTCACCCAAACTCAGTCCTGCAGATGGGAGTGTCCATAAATCCCAGTCCAAATTCTCACCCGTTCCTAAATTCTCACTGGGTCAATCCCAGTCGTGCTGCCTTCGCTACAAATTAAACATCTGATAAAACCGACACGTTTCCAGTTACAAGCTTACAGGCTTAACCTTAATGATGTACACTGAGATTCATGTTAATTGCCACCCCAGTATTCACACACATCATGGACTTATAAATTGCACCATTAATTCCCATAGTGTGTCCTGACATATACCTGAGATACAAGTTCAAATCTCAAGTACATTATCAGTTTGAGATATTCTGAAAGCTAGTATAACCTGAGACAGAAGTTCAGATTCTAGTTTAAAACTCACCCTTATTATGAAACTAAAAGAGACAATATTAATTTGATGAATATGAACTGAGCTATAGATTACATACTAATCCTCCATCCTCACACAGTGTCAAATAGAAATACTATAACAATTCCGGACCATTTTACATCCATGTCAAAGTTCTTACTCAGAATCAGACTGAATGTCACAGATCAAATCGATTAGTATAACTGGAGTTACACTTGCACACCCATCCAGCATCAGATTAAAGGATTCATTATCTTTCCCAATTGTGTTCAAAGTGACAGATTTAATATTGGGCCAAAACTCCCACATATCGTTTGCTTAAGCTGACCACATTAGTGGTCTGTGGCTGTGCTGGGAATTTATATACAATTAACCCAATCTTACAAACAGTCCCTGACACTGAAGGTTACACAATGAATCCTCTGCTCACCCAGAGTACCAGTGAGCGATTATCAAACACATGTTCAGTGCCGGATGTTGAGAGACACAGACTGTTTACTGCACTCACTCACAATATTTCAGTGTGGGTGATACCAAATTATTCTGACACATCAATTATACCACTGAGAGATTGTCGAAAGGGTCCAAGAGCCGCATAGATAACAGGTGCTGACAGAAACAAATGCAAGTCTACATGCACATACACAGACACACACAAGCATGCACATTGTTATGTAAATTGTGAATCATATGTATATTTCAGTCCCTCATGCTATTTGTGAGCATGAGATTCATTCTGTATCTGTCAGTGGGATTAATTCTGTATCTGTCAGTGACTGTATGAAATTGTGGGATTCAATTGGTATATTTCATTCACTTCCACATACAATACCAGTGAATGAAATATACCAATTGAATCCCACAATTTCATACAGTAGCAGGCACTGACAGATACAGAATTAATCCCACTGACAGATACAGAATAATCTCATGCTCACAAACAGCATGAGGGACTGAAAGATTCATATGATTCCCAACCTACATAACAATACAACAGGCATAGAATGCCATCGACAGACCCAGAATTAAACCCAGGCTCACACATTAGGAGAGCCTGACAGATATATATGATTGCCATGCTCATAAACAACACCAGAGACATTCAGATATAAAATCAGCCCCAATTTCTTTATAGTGCCAGAGAATGAAATGTGCAATATGAACCGTACACTCACCTACTCCCCTAGTGACAGACCAGAATGCCTGTCAAACTCATACACAGCTCCAAAGAATAACAAATGCAGACTGAAACTACACTCCCACGGAATGCAAGAGACATTCAGATTCAGAATGGTTTCCACATTCACATATGGTAGCACTGATTGGCAAAGAGTGAAACACAGGCACACTCACAAACCACCATCACCATTAAGAAATTCAGATTGAGTCCCGTTCAATACCAGAAAGTGACTGATCGAACACATCCATTGCATACGTCCCATTCCACTGTCAGGCTCAAGGCGTGACCCAACACTCATGCAGTACCTGGAAATGCAAGATACAGGCTGACTATGACACAGATATATTGTACCAGGTATCGACAAATGCAGAATGGATGCAACATTCACCTACAGTTCCACGGAGAATGTATCCACACTCACATACAGTAACCAAGACTGACAGGTCCAGCGTGCCTTTCACACAGCACCTGTGAGTAACAGACACAGAATGAATCCCACATTCACAAGTTGGATCAGAGAAGGGCCGATAAGAATGTATCTCACATTCACACACAACATGTTGACGGCTTTAGCACAACATTATAATTACTGCTTGTATAGCAAAATATAATAAAAGGTCATATCCACCGTCAGTAATTCCAAGACCTTCCCTTCCCCTCTTAATATAATGTGAACAATTCTTGCCTGTTTTGTCCATCTCTGATCTGTAAACTTCGACCTAGCAGAGTGTGCTGACATCTACTGGCCAGAGCCTAGAACTGCAACAGAGCGGAGGGAATTAACATGAACTGTTGGTGTTGCAGATTCAAGTCAATGTGAGGAAGTAGTGATGGGATGTGACAGGGTCGACATAGAGTTGTAAGTATTAAATCCAATGAAAAAATCAATATAACTTATTTCTCATGGAATCTGTAGAATGTGGGACTTGTTGTCGTCTTGAGCATTTAAATCAATGAGCACAGCTGTATTTAAGGGAAAGCTAGGTAAGTACAGGAGGGAGAATGGATTTCATGGACCAGCAGATAATTGTACATGGAGTATTCTGGGTGGAGCATCTTGTGGAATAATGTACCAATTAGACAAGATGGCCTAATGAAGTATATTCTGGGTAGAATGAATACCGATTTCCAAAGTGTCTCAGAGACTGACAGATACATAATGAATCTCACACTCATAGTGCACCACAGACAGCAACACAGAGTGAATCATACACTCACACACATCCCTAGATACTGACATATATATATTGAATCACACACTCAAATTCTTTGCCAGAGGTATAGTGAGACAGAATGAATCCTACACTTAAATACATACAAGCTTAGAATAGTTACAGCACAGCAAGAGGCCATTCGGCCCTTCGTGTCTGTGGTCTTTCTCCACCAGAGCCACTCAGCTACTTCTGATCCCCAGGCCTCTCACCACAGCCTGGCAAACCTTTTCCCTTCAGGTGCTTATCCAATTCCCTTTTGACAACCCCAAATTCTCCTGTCTTTAGCGTACTCTCAGGCAGTGAATTGCAGATCCTAATGGTTTCCTACATTAAAAAAAATCCTGATGCCTCCATTAGTACTTTTGCCAACCACCATAAATCGATGCCCACTGCCCACAGGATAATTTTATCATTATCTACACTGTCTAGAACACTTACTATTTTGAACACTTCATCCAAATCTCCTCACAGCTTTCTCTTTTCGAAGGAGAGTAACCACAACTTCTTCAATCTATCCATGTAACTAAAGCCCCTCATCCTTACAAACATTCTTGTAAACCCTTTCTGCACTCTTCATAAAACCTTCACGTATTTCCAAAGGTTTGGTGCCGAAAATTAGACTAATACTAGTGTCTGTGTGACATCTTTCTGTATCTGTGCAAGGGGGCCTGTATCTGTCTGATCTCACTTGGTGTGGGAGGAGTTGTAAGGATCAGGGTAGGAACTGTCTGCACAGGCAATCCTTTTCCATAGGCACACATGTTTGTTAGAGACTGACATGTGCACCTCATATCCGACACAGACACAGTGCAAGGGCCAGGCAGATATAAAATTTATCCCACAGTAACAACCAATAATACAATGGAAATATAAAAGTAAAATATTCTGGATGCTGGAAATCTGAAATAAACACAGGAAATGCTGGAAATACACAGCAGATCTGGAAGTACCAGTGGCTTCAAGTCATGACACTTTGTTGGAACTGGGAACGGTGAGAAATGTGACAGATTTATGTAGAAATTGTCACTTAGGAATACAGAACTTGAGTATTCCTGTCTTTCCCTCTTCAGTGTTAATGGGATCCAAACCAGTTGGTGAAGCCGAAAGCAAGACAGAGTTTGTATTATCGAGAGATTTTATTTACTTGTTTGGTCTCACAGCTCTGCTGCTTCACAACCCTATTTCCCAGCTATCCCCTATGTATATGTGCTCAACGACAAATAATACTTTATTTTCTTCAGCTAAGTAATGTAATTGATATTATGTTAACAAACCTTAAATAACTCATTGAAAATACTTTAACTTACAGAGCAGATACAATTGTACCAAATCTCAAAGGGAACAAAAACTTATACTGCATGAGAAGGGGGTGCTGATTGGTTGACAATTATTCGCTGATTGGTAGAGGGGTTGCCATGGGAATGTAACAGGGAAGAGTTAACTGCCATGCTTTGGCTTTTTTCAAACAGCCAAGTCGACTCTGATTGCTCCAGGCATTTCCCTGGGAAGGAATCAGGGAATGATTGTCCACCAAGCTTTTCTTCAGTTGCAGGAAGTGCAATGCGTGGACATGTCCATTTTGTTTGCAACGGTAGTGGCCCTGTGCGTGAAGAAATGTATCCCCGAGCATGTGTAAGTGAGGCACACAGTGAGCGCGACAGATAATCTTCAATTGGTTGTTAGGAACTATGTACAATTTTTAATGTGTGTGTATTTATATATATAATGTGTATAGATAGATACATGTGTGTGTATTTTTTATGTCAGAAATGTAGAGTCATTGCAGTTTCACAAGTTTTTTTTTCAATTCGCCTTGGGACTTAGAAGCCTGGGTGGTACCCTGGCTGACAGGTCAGTAAAAGGGTTAGATGTTTAGTGATTTTGGGGAAAAAAGAAACACACAATAGAAAAAAAATCTGGGTTGCTGCCTACCGACAGTGTTCAAGTGACACAGAGACAGAGAAAGAGAGGGACGAGTTCAATGTGCATCAAAGAGTTAAGCAGGGATGTTTTAGGCTCTTGAGAAGAGAAAAGTACAAGGCTACTAGGACAATAGTTAACTGCAGAGTCAGTTATATGACTCATTGTCGTGATCAGTTCGGTGGTGTTGCTACTGAAACAGTGAGTATAAAGTGCAGTTATTTTGGGTGAGATAAGTCTTGGTTGAGAAGGGTCAAGTGAATGCTCAAGAATTCACCACAACAAAACAGTTTGCACATGTGCCAGCCTCAAGCAAGAAGCCTTTGTGACAAACCCGTGGTAACTCTTCACTGGTTTATCCATCTGTAAAGATATTGCTGGGCAAAGGAATATTGGGAAATTGAATCACCTTCTTTTGTTTGTATTGAGATCTTTCTGACTGTTTTGTCCAGTTAATGTAGTTTCTTTTTCTTGTTTTGATAAATATTTTATTCTTTGTGTTCAAAGCACATGAGCAAATACCTGTGAATTTCTTCAGAATCTTTTCTCACATCCTGCACATGTTGGGTTCTATCCAGCCAGGTTTCACTCCGGGAACTGACTTATCCAGTTTTACCATCAGCCGGGATCATAACTGATGTTCGTGTAATTCTTAGCACAATCAGGATTGGTCAGTAAGTATTGTCCTTCTGTGAAATCACATCCAATGTTGGACACTATGTTCTGAGCTTTTCAAGCAGAATCTTGGTGAGTATGCTCAGTATTTTGCCTGTTGTGAAGAGCTGAAGGCCTAAGCTGTTTGGTGTGATCCAACAGCCATTGGGGCAAATGTCCACAGACCTTGCATCACACTGGCACTGAAATTCATATACAACATTAGTTATTTGTGTTGTTGGCAGAACATATTTTTAGTCTTGACAGCAGCATCCTGTTAGTAGAGAATGCCACTCGTGTTGCTACTACATGGTAGCATTGTGAAACGGGTAGCTTTATTAGTTGTTCACGTTTTTGAGATACCTAAACCATTCCAGGGTTATGTGAGGTAGACTGGCCACTTTTCAGAACAGACTTTTCAGAACGGGCTTAGACCCATTGATGAGTTTGTGTGATATGCAGTGAGCAATTATTTGATCGATGGAGCCATTATTCCGCAGGATAGCTTTGAAGTGCCTGGTTTTGGCATCATGTTGCATGATTAGCAAATGGTCTGGTCCCCACCTATCAGTTTGCCGACAAGACCTACCTTATACCGCATGGAACTGTGGGAATCCCAACAATGGTGCTGGGCTAGCAGTAGACAGTAGTAGAGAACGCATTGGCAGATTTCTCAAGTAGTACATTGAGGAAAGGGGGCTCGTTTGACTGGTCAATTTCAATGAGAATAGAGCAGGTTAGAGCACATTAAGGTGTCACAGGAATGTTTTACATGTAGCTGCTGATGCAGACATAGAAAACGCGTAAATTGTGTATCACAAAAAAGAAAGGGATAGGATGTTAGGGGTCATTTCCTGAAGATACATTTCTCGTGGAACTTAGCAAAGATGTTTACAAGAGCTGGGCCTAGAGGGTGTCCCATGGCAACATTATCTCTTTGGGCATACATGGTGCCATTAAAACTGAAATGAACTGCATGAGTTGCTGAGTTCATATGTTCAATGAATACAGATTCAGACAATGGCAGTGAGACTAGATCATCATGAAATAATGACATGGTGCATATGTGAATGGCTTCCTTGAGTGGTACATTAATCAAGAGGCTAGCAAAGTCAAACAAGCAACAAGCACATGCACACGCCATTGCTATCGATATGCAAATCCTGTATGGGCTTCACAAAGGAGAAGAATCCCTTCACTGTGTATGTGGAAAACTCACTCAGAACTGTTTGCAGAAACTCACTCAGCCATTTGGCCAATTCATGTTGTGAAGAATCAGTCAGAGGTGAGATAGAATGTAAAGGGACATCACTTTTCTGTGTCTTTGACAACCCATGTATACGTGCACACAGTGAACCATGAGGGCAAAACCTACCCTATACTCCACCAGGCAGTTCATTACTCCACACTATCATTCCGCAATTGGACAACACTTAATAAACAATCCCAATTGTGCTAAGGATTACACCTGCAGTGTGAACTAGGGAACACAGTTTATTAAATAATGGGCCCCCTATTTACGATGGAGATGAGGAGTAATTTATTTTCAGTGGATCATTGGCCTTTGAATTATCTTCCCCAGAGAGCAGTGCAGGCTCGATAATTGAACATATTCAAGGCTGAGCTGCGCAGATTCTATGAGGGAGTCAAGGGTTGCGGGAGACAGGCAGGAAAGTGGGGTTGAGGGCACAATCAGATCAGCCATGATCGTGTTTAATGGCAGAATAGGCTCGAAGGGCTGAATGACCTACAGCTGCTCAAATCTCTAATGTTCTTCAAACTGTAACTTCTGTCCCCATTTTGACTCCTTTTTTTCACATTTGGTTTTAACCTCATTTTTCTGTTGCGTTTGCTTTCGGGTGGCATCTGCTCCTCATTTTTCCATTCACACCTCTTTTCGACACATCTCAGTTTTTTGTTACTTGTTCCTTTACCTCTCCCTTTTTCCTTGCAGCACCAATTCTTTCATCATTTAATCTCTCCTGCCATGTAGAGATTCAGCCATCCCCTCTGCCTGCACAACTCCCTTTCAGTGACAGTCCATTTATTGTTAATAGCCTTCAGTGTTACCTTGTGTTACCTGCAAATCTTTTCTCATACACTCCCTCTGCTGTTCAAGTTTACTTTTTGAGCTCTCCTCTGTACTTCCTGTAATTTGCTTGGTTCCCTAATTTATTATGAATCTGACGTCTATCATCAGCCTGTTTTTGGATTTCCAACAGAGCAGAGGATGTGTAGTCAACAGCTCTCAGCTGTCCCGATATTACACTGAAATGAGCTGCCTGTTTAATTAAAGTTTTCGTTATTTAGAATGTTCTGCTCCTTCCGGCTTGTATCTTTGCTGTTGTCTCTCGGTTTAATTTACACAGCAGCTCATTCCCCCTCTACACCTAATCTCCACTTTCAACAAATCCACATTATAAACTCTTCACTCTGCAATTAACTTTTTCTGTGTTTGAGCTCCCAGGTCAATTGAGTTCTTGGTTGTAATTTCATTGTCCCACTTAATTTACCTGAAAGCAACGTTTGTGTTTGAATTATCAACTCATTTGTACTGTAATTATAATTTATATGAATTCCATCTTGCAACAAACTGGAGGTTTTCAAATTAAAATCTAGAAATGACTGACTTGTTGTGCAAAGACCTGTCTATTCGACTCAGTTCAATAAATCCTGTCCTGAACAGAATGCTTTATCCAGGCAATATCTCTACTTGGTCAACTGATGATGCACGGAGCTCTCAGCTTTTACTCATTGATCTTCATGGGAGTTGATCCAGTTTTGATGTCAACTTGTTTGCTGGTGTCGATAAACTCGGATTCTTTGCCTAATTTCTCTCCTGTCCAATGAAGCTCTCTGAGCAGAGTTCTCAATGATAACTTGACTTTTCCCTCACAGAATTTCAGCCTAAATGATTTTTGAACTATTTTATTAAAGGATTTAGTTTTGTACATGCCTCCCTATCTCTCTTCATGGTTAGGCAGAAAGTGTTACTGCTGTGCTGGCAAGTAGACGATAGATTTATTTGAAAAGTCATTGTGACAGGATTTTGGGTTTGAATCAAGTCACAAACCTGGTGGTGATGCATCGTGGCCCCATCTGTCACGTGACCTGCCAGGGGATGACCTCATAATTGCCCCAGTCCTGTAGCTGTGGATTGGGCGATTTGTTAAAACTTTCAGTGGTGCTGATTAGGTCGCATTTGGCTTTGAAAGATAAGTGTATGTCCCCAAAACCCGTGCCAGAATTTGTGTGTAACAAGGAAGTTTGACACTCCAGTACAGTACTGAGGGAGGGCTGCACTATTGTAGGTGCAGCCCTTAAATAATGATGATAAACCAAGGCCCTGCCCAACCTCTTATTTTATCCAAAGTGACCCCATTGCGCTGTGCCGAAGACACACGAACAGTGGAGTTATGCCCCCGAGCACTCAATCATCATCCCAAAGCATGTTCACATTGTTGTTTGTGTGTGTTTCCTGTGCAGAAATTAGCTGCCCCTTTCTGACAGAAAGTGTCTGTTCATTTTTCCTGAATCAGTTTCAGTTTTGCTCCAGAAAACATGAAATCTGACTTAAAACTCAACTCAGGTGGGTACTCAAAATGACAAGAAATCCGTCAGCAATAAAGGGTACAGGCGTTAATTGATCAGAGTGTGTGAGGGACTGTTATGACGTGGCAGAAGATATGGACCAAATCCAAGAGGGATAGTTGGTCGTGTTGTCACAAGGGTTTTGCATTTGTATTTATTACGAGGTGTGTGCACTGAATTCAGGAGCAATGGGTCTGATAGGACATTTCGAAATTTTAAAAATTAAATTAATATGTGTATTAAAAGCAAAAGATGTCAAGCACATACATAAGACTACAAATAGCACTATAATAACTCCTCAAGTTACTAATTGACCTGAACCCCTCAGTTACACACCCTTTAAGGTCCGAAATAGATTTTAGAATTAAAGCAGACTCAGCAAGTTAACACAGTATCCTGGGCAATGGAATGCCGTATGGCTTTTCTTCAACTCCCGTTTAGTTAGACAGCATACTTACACAAAAATGCTGGAGGCTTCATCGAGGCCATTTCACACACTCCTGTTAGATCTTACAATACCTTTTTCAACATCACCTTTCATTCTCCTTTATATATGTTTCTCTCTTCTTGATATGTAAATTCTATAGACCCAGATGTCGATGAAATTGTATCTTCTTCACAATCTAAAAATCTCCCATGTCGCCACTATTTCCAGTAACCTTTGGAAAAAATAAACATGTTCCTTAGCCTTGCTTATCTGGCTAGTTGAAAACTTACTGAGATACCGTTGAAATCCAAATATCCCTTCATTTATCTAAAAATGCAAATTCCCTTCACACCTTACATGCTAATCCAGCTTCCATGTTTACTCATTAGCATGTCAAGCACCCAGCTTCTTTTGATGAGTTAAACTTGATTCCAGATGTAATTACATTACACACAGACAGACCCAACTATACTTACCCCATAAAATTACTTCGCAATAAACTAGAAAAATATTATGAAACTGTTATACTTGCTTGACAGGAACTAATGCTTTCTGTGAAAAGCATTGATTTCAATAAGTGAATATCCTCGGTGTACCACACCTGGCTAATCCTGAGCAATAACTGGTGGCAGGTTTTTAAAGAGATGAAAGATTTCCCAGCGCTATTGAAGAAGCACAGTGATTTCTCTTGCTGCCCTGACCAATATCCCTGTCTCAATAACACCACCAAAAACAGCTGCACATAAAGAACTAACGGAAAGGTCAAAGTTTAATATAGAAAACCATACCCATTCCAGATTTCCAAAAGGACACATTGATCTTCAGAAAACATTCTTCATCAACTCCAATATCTGATCACTGTGAAACAGCTGTCTCCTCCCGCTTGGCTTCATTATGTGTGGAAACTGGAATTGTCTGGTTTCACAAGCTCATAAAAGTACCTGGGAGCAGTTTGCTGTGTTTCAACGAGAAATTGTCATCTGATATTATAAAAATTAACACAGTAAATGCTTGTAACATGGAGCAGGTTTGTTCATCACTGGATTAATACAAGCTCATTTCCCCATCTAATGAATGAGGCATGTCGACATTGAGACAATATTAACAGAGAGGAAAACAACTGCTTTCTAATGCTGCTCCCCTGCTGACTATTCCCGAAATCACCATGGAAGTGGGGCAATAGACCGATTTCAATTTCCAAATGCTGATCAAAGGATTGGCAGCTGGTAAAATGTGGGAAATGAAGGTTGGAGAGGATAATTTTCTTCCTGCCAGATTTCCTGGGAGACGAGTTGTGTGTGGAATTGTAGCTCAGCACTAGAGATTGTCAATGTTGCGAGAATAATGGGACCACCAAGTGATGACACCTCATTTCAGTTCCTCCCAGATTTAGTTTTTATTTATGAATTCGGGGTGGAGGAACAGAAGTAACGTATTCTTCCCCCAAGTTTGTCCTACCATTTAATGAACTCATGACTGGTCTGTCTTTTTGCTCCATTTATCCCTCTTCGTTTCGTAATCCTTAAAACACTTAACAAAGAAGAGCTATCGATTTCAGTTTGGAACTTTTCGGTTGACCCCCAGCGTTTACAGTTGTTTGGGGGAGGGAGTTTCCACCATCCTTTGTGTGAAGATGCACTTCCTGAAATTACCTCTGAAAGGCTTCATTCTAATTTAAAGGTTAAGCCCCCTTGTTGAGGGCACCACCCCAACCCCCGGCCCCCACCTCCCGTCGCACCAGAGGTAACAGTATCTCTCTATCTACCCTGTCAAATCATTCAAACACCGTAAACATCTCAGTTGGATCACCCCATAGTCTCTGATATTCATGGCATTACAATACTAGTATTTACAATCTGTCCTCATCATTTGAATCTGGTATCACTCTGATGAAATTCTGCTGCCCCCACTCCAAGGCCAATCTAACATCCCTCAGGTCTGTTGTCAGGAACAGAACGCAGCGATTTAAACAGGATTTTATACACCTGTAATATGATTCCCAATACTTTGTATTCTATTAGTCTTAGATATTATTTTTATCTTCCTGTCCACGAGCTTTTAATGATGTCTGTTCATCTCTCTCTGCTCCTCCACAGTTTCAGGAATCTCACCACAAAAATAAACAACCTTTTCTAAATTTCATAGGTTTATTAAGATGGCCCTTCACTTTAAAGCTCATTTGCTAAAACTTGCTCACTCACTGAACTTATTAAGAAAATGTCAAACTAAATGTGTTCCACAAGGACAATGTTATTTTTTTCTGCTCCATCGCCATTAACTTTTCCAGCTGCTCTTTCAGCCACTGTAAATCCAGAGAATGAAAGGGAAGGAAAAGTCCTGCTCCCTTTCCTGAATCCTATTTGTTCATCAATCCAATAAAATCTGGGGAAAGAACTGTAATAGCTCAGTATCAATTTTGATTAAGTCTGAAATATTCCATTAAAAAAAAAATCATTCTAGGTATTTGGCCTTCGCTGGTTTGGACAGCAATTATTGCCCATCCCTAATTCCCTTGAGAATGTGGTGGTGTCCTGCCTTCTTGAACCTCTGCAGTCCATGTGGTGTAGGTACGTCCACAGTGCTGTCAGGAGGGGAGTTCTAGGATTTTTACCAACGACAGTGAAGGAACAGCGATATATTTCCAATTCATGGCTTGAAGGGGAATTTCCAGGTGGTGGTGTTCCCATCTATCTGCTGACCTTGCCCTTCTACATTGTAGTGGTGCAGGGTCTGGATGGTGCTGTCGAAGGAGCCTTGGTGAGTTCCTGCGGTACACCTTGAACATGGTACACACTGCTGCTAAAGTGCATAGGCAGTGGAGGGAATGAATGTTTTTGGATGTGGTCTCCATCATGGGGGCTGCTTTGTTTTGGATGGTGTAAAGCTTCTTGGGTGGTGTGGGAGCTGCACTCATCCAGGCAAGTGGGGAGCATTCCATCACACTCCTGACTTGTGCCTTGTAGATGGTGGACAGGCTTTGGGGATCCTGGACGTGAGTTACTCGTCGCACAATTCCTAGCATCTGACCTGCTATTGTAGGCATAATGTTTATATGGCTATTCCAGTTCAGTTTCTTGTCAATGGTAACTCCCTGGATGTTGATAGTGGGGGATTCAGTGATGGTAATGCAATTGAACATCAAGGTAGTAGTTGGATTCCTACTTCTTGGAGATGATTATTGCCTGACACTTGTGTGGCGCGAATGTTACTTGCCACTTGTCATCTCCAGTGAGACATTGACAACCATCCGATTCCAGGCCTTTTTTATGCAAAACCTACTCAAACAGGAAGAAGCAATTAACTAAAAATATCCAATAGCTTGATTCGAACCCACGTGTGAAAAGTACAATGGTTTCACAATCCCTCATCTTAACATCCCCTCAGAGCCGATCCTAGCTTTAAGTCATGGTCTCATATCCTTTTTTCCAGCCGTGAAGAGTTAGCAAGAAGGTTCTGAAAGTGCAGCCTGGTGTGCAATATTGGAAATGCGGCTCCAGTAAGCAGAACAAAATGTATCACGTCAAGTCAGGAACTGTTTGGAATGGAGCAGTGTGAAACATTTCTCCACGATTTATTTTTTATCTAATCATTGGTTTTCAAACATTCCATCAATGGGAAAAATATTGCTTAATGTGTATAAGAAATGAATACCTGGGCTGATATTAAATACATCGGCTAATCTTAAATATCTGTACTAAATCTCTCCTTAACATTCTCTCTGATAAGAGCATCTCCAGTTTGTATTTTTCAGTCCATCCACATATGGAATCCCTCACCACTGATCCCATTCCAGAAAATTTCCACTGCACGCTCTCCAAGGACTTGATGTTCTTCCTAAAGCCCTCACCAAGATCTTATATTCCACATTACAACGTGATACCCCTCCAATTCTTTGAATCCTATCTATCCGTGTTATTTTTATAAACTTAAATAATGATTCCTTATCGATGAAGATAGGTTTCCTTCAACGTTAATCTTCTTAAAGATTTGGAAAAATGACCTTCCAATCTCCAATGAATAAATCCTAATGAAATTCTCCAGTCAGCCCATGAACAGCCCGCCCCCTTCACTCCACTTATTGTTACTTTTATTTTCACTGATCCCACTTCTTCAGCACAAATGCTTCGCTCCTCTCCTTTAAACCCTCTTCAATAAGAGGGCACAAATCCTCCATCGACAATTTGCAAATGACTTTTTAACATATAACTCGTGTTAAAGAAGAGATATGAGAAGGTCTGGCTGTGCTTGATGTTGATAAGTCAGTGGAACCAGATGGAATGCATCTGAAAATGCTGAGGGCTGAAATAGTGGAAACTGTGGAGGTATTGGACTGAATCTTCTGAATTTTATTTATTTTTTTACAGTTACAAACCACTTTGATACTCTAGGATGCAGAAATGAATAAAAGTGAATCAGTGTTGAACAGATTCTGACATCCCACATTTCCATTTTATTTTACATGGTGCAACTTGTCCTCAGTGTAAGTGTGTTGCTCTAAGAATGAGATCACCACGTCCTGGGAATATTGCAGAAATCCCTCCAAAGTCTGATCTGCAACGTTGAAACTCAGTGAAAGGTTGTCACCCTCCCCTCCGAATCTGATCGCCACCTCAAGCCCAACATTCAGCTTGGGTGGCCAAACAAAACAACCCGATTCCCCTCGTCCTCCAATGCAAACTGAACTCCGGAGGCGAGGTGAGATTGACTGCCCTTGACATCAAGGCTGCTTTTGACTGTGTGGCATTATGGATCCCCAGCAAAAGTGGAGACAATGGGAATCGGGGGCGGGGATGGGGAGCTCTCTGCTGGTTGGAGTCATACCCAGCACAAAGAAAGATGATTGTGGTTGTGGAGATCAATCATCCCAGTTCCAGGACATCACTGCGGGAGTTCCTCGGTGTGGTGTCCTAGGTCCAACCATCTTCAGCTGCTTCACCATTGACCTTCCTTCCAGCAGAATTGGGAATGTTCGCTGATGATTGCTCAATGTTCAGCACCATTTTCAACACCTCCGATACTGAAGCAGCCCATGTCCAAATCATCACCCACCCTCTGTCCAGAAGACTTGGGACTGCAAAGAACTCTAAGAAATCTTCTCTCAGATTACTCGTCTCCAAGGTAAATATCCCCTACCGCTACAATGTATCGAGGTAATTTAAGTATCTCGCCGCCAAATATTCTCGTGAAACTTTACTGCTTCCTCTTCAATGCCTTCACATCTTTCCTAAAGTGTGATGTCCGGAACCGGGCGCAATACTCCAGCTGTGGCCGAAATACTGTCTTTTGCAAGTTCAAAACAACGGATTTGCTCTTGTAATCTATGCTCCCATTCATAAAGCCGAGGATATTGTATGCTTCATGAACTATTCTTTCAACCTGCACTGCCTCCATCAATGATTTAAGCAGATGTACATCATTTCCCGCTCTTCCGGCACCGTCTTTGGAATTGCAAACTTTATTTTCTCTTTTCTCCCCGTGTTCTTCCGACCAAAATGAATCACTTCACCCTTCTCTGCAAAAAAATTCAGCCGCCCTATTTTCCAACCTGAATATGTCCTTTTGAAGGAAATTGCTCTTTCACTCGAATTTCTATCGCTCTTTTCACAACCACAGGACGTCCAAAACACTTCACAGGCAATGAGTGCTCTTGAAATGTCGTCATTGTTCAAATGGAGGAAATTGCTGACCGTTTGAACGTTTTGTTCTACAACGTCAGATATTCCCTTATGTGGAATAGGAAATGCGCACTGCATGTTCTGGGCTCTGTGGCGCAACGGATAGCGTGTTGGACTTCTAGCTACTGTTGTATAAGAGATTCAAAGGTTCTGGGTTCGAGTCCCACCAGAGTCGATTTTTAGATAAAAGCAAATCAGCAACTGGTTCATCGGAGAAGGGAAACCGTCACCAACCCCTCTCTGTCCAGGTGAATCCAGTCACACCCCACTTTCCAATCTGAACCACTGAACAGAAGAAAACTCGCCACCGAATAGTGAAACAGGTGGCAACAGGAGTAGAGCCGCTTCGCCGCTACAAGGATACAGAATTGGCTGAGTGGCAGGAAACAGAGTTTTGTGGTAAATGGATGTTTTTCGGCCTGGCGGAAGGGTTGGGACCTTTGCTGTTCCTGATAAATATCAATGACCGAGACCTTTGTGCCCAGGACAAAATTTCAACGTTTGCGGAGGATACAAAGCTTGGAAACATTGTGGAGAGTGTGGAGGATAGTGTAGTACTTCAAATGGACTTGGACCTGTTGGTGGAAATGGGGAGATAGGTGGCAGATGAAGTTCAATGGAGAGAGGTTTGGAAGGAAGAACATTGAAAGACAATATAAAATGAAGGGTATAACTCTAAGGGAGGTGGAGAAGCAGTGGGACTTGGATGTTTAGGTACGTAAATCATTGAAGGTGGTAGGACATCTAAACCCAGCGGCAGAGTCATGGAACGAAAGTTCATGGCCCCTTTTTACAACATTAACTGCCATAATCTGGTAATTTAAATATCGAGTCATTGACTGTGAGGGAGCGAATAGATGACTGACTGGGTGAGCTAGTGACTGAATGAATGGATAGGTGAGTGACGTGTGTAGGTAGATAGCTGGCTGAGTGAATGAGTTTGGTGGGTGAGTGCGTAGGTGGGTCTGATGGTTAAAGTGCGTGACCGCGTCAACATACAGGTTGGGAGCCAGTCAGGAGATCCGCGGAGAGGTCAGGTGGTCGGATCGGGGCGACTGAGGATTCAGTTGCGCAGTTACCCAGGTGATAGACCAGAAGTTAAACTGTTTAACCATTCCTGGGCATCTAGCAAGCTAATTGTTTGGGATCTGTCCCAAGTTTCTGACTCTAGTTCAGGGTCGGAGGCATTCGAGGAGGGTCCACGGCAGGACGGGTAAATGTAAACTTCCCGGGAAGTTCTCACGTTGGTCCACATGGGAAAGGCCTTTTGGCTGAGTTTGTTGACACCGGAACAGCAGAGAGCACGCGCTCCACACGTGGAGTTTCCGTGTCTGTGACGTCAAAGCCAGTGACGCTCCAGGTCACTTTAGGCAGCGGAGATGGTGCAGATCAAACTCAGCCCGAAATGAACACTGTTTTTGCTGTGTTCCGCTCGCTGGCCCACTCCCGATCCGGAACTCAGTCTATAAATGTTTATAAATATTTCTTTAAGTGCATGTTGGTCCCGCAGATGGTGAGACTGGAGAATTAATAATGGAAAACAAAGAACTGGCAGAACTGTTGAACGGGTATTTTGTTTCTGCCTTCACTGTAGAAGAAGGACATTTAGAGTGTACAGAGCGATATAGATTGGTTGGTGAGTAGACAATAATTGGCAGATGCAGAATAACTTGGGAAAATGTGAACTTGTCCACTTTGACAGGAAGAATTTAAAAGCAGTACATCATGTGAATGGAGAAATGTTGCAGAACTCTACAGTGCAGAGGGTTCTGGGGGTCCTGGTTCATGAGCCTCAAAAAGTTGGTATAGAGATGCAGCAAGTGATTAAGAAGGCGAATGGAACGTTGGCGTTTATTACAGAAGGAATCGAATATAAAATTATGGAAGTTTCCCCACAGTTATACTCTATTTCAGTCAGGGCGTTGGTGAGGCAGCATCTGGTGGACTGTGGACAGTCTTAGTCTCCTTAGTTAAGAAAGGATATAATTGCATTACAGCAGGTCAGAGAAGATTCAGTCGACTGCTTCCTGGAATGGAAGGGTTTTCTTATGAAGAAAGGTTGAGGCGGTTGGGCCTATACCCATTGGAGTTTTGAAGAACGGGAGGTGATCTTATTGAAAGTTATATAATCCTGAGGGGACTTGACAGGGTGGCTGCTGAGACTATGTTTCCTTTTGTGGGGGACTCTACAATCAGGTGACTCAGTTTAAAAATATCGGGCTCTCCCATTTCAGGCTGACAGAAGGTAATTTGTTTTCTCTCTCTCTCAGTGGGACATTAATCTGTGGATTTCTCTTCCCCAGAGAGCAGTGGAGGCTGGGTCATTGAAAATGTTCAAGGCTGAGTTGGAGATATTTTTGATAAAGGAATGAGTAAAGAATTATGGGGGGCAGACAGGAAAGTGGAGTTGAGGCCACATTCAGATCAGCCATGCTGGAGCAGCTTCGATGGGCTGAATGGCCTCTTGCTGCTTCTGATTTTCGTGTTCTTGTTCTTGTGTGTCTCTCTCGGCACTGCTGTCCCTGTCCTGCTCACCGTCTCGCTTGCCGGACTGCTCGGCGCCTCAGTAACCTCCCGCTCTCCGGCCTGCTCCCTACCCCTCACCGCCTCACTTGCTGTTCTGCTTGTCACCATCTCCTCAGTTCTTGTGATGAGATGGGCGGCGACAAGAGTCAGGAGGGAGGTGCCGAGTGGGAGGTGAGCGGCTTGGTAGTCGGGTAGCGAGAGGTGCGGCATAAGTGTTGGCGTATAGCGCAGCGAGCAAGGTGGCGAGGGCCCCGGGTCTGTGCACCTGGCATTCGGGAGCAGGGGAGTGAGTGGGAGGCAGCAAGTGGGCGACCGTCAACGGCTGAACAACGAGGTCGTCAGCGGTGGGAGGAACGGCGCACGCACCGGCAGACTGAGTGGGTGCCGAGTTCCTGTTCCTGCTCGGTGTCAGGAGTTACAGTGTAAAACTGATCACAATTCTAGCATTGCTGAGTTCTGATGAAATGTCATCGACCTGAAACGTGAACACCCTTTCACTGTCCACGCTGCTGCCTGCCATGAGGTGTAATTCTTAATTGTTTTCTGGTGTTACGACAGAAACCCAAAAGAGGGTTCACGCACTCTGGAGGACAATGAATGCACATAGCGGTTATCTCGCTTACCTGTGGAATGCTCGTTGGTCTAGAGGTATGATTCTCGCTTCGGGAATTTCGTTAAATGATCGTGTGAGAGGTCCCGGGTTCAAATCCCGGACGAGCCCTCGTGTGTTACCACTTGTGATGCATATTTTTTAAGAGCGAAAAGGCGGGTTTTACTTAAACCCGGGCGTGTTTTTAGAACCTTAGAAGTCATTATTACCAAATTATCACTGCAAAATAGGTGGAGTAAATGAAGAAACTGTTGCTCATGTAATCAGACGGTTAATTTATCCTAATAAGAGAATGAGTTAATTTATCCCAAGAAGAGAATGAGTGTAACTGAAACTTGAGTTTTCTTGCCGGCTCCATGGATACTGCCTGGGCCTAGACACTGCCTGGTGTATTTCTTCAATGTTCTCTTTTACCTAGAGCGCTCTGAAAGAATGGTTGATATCTTTTGGGTGCCAATGAATGTCTATATTGGCTGAGTTATATACATACAGTTACATTATTGGTATGGCCGTGTGATTCTCGCTATGGGACGTTTCGTAAGGGAGAATGTGAGCGGTCTCTGTTACAAGTTACATGCGCGCTCTCACGAGTTGTTACTTGTCGTGTCAGTAGCCCAGTGCATCGTATAAAACTCGCAGTGAGTCGAGGTAGAGCGGTTTACTTATATCAGGGGTAAGTTTCAGAACTGGACCCGCCATTGCAGAGAACTCATCAATGAAACACACATGAAGGAAATGAAGGCAATTTGAAAAAAAACACAATTGCCCACTTAATCGCACTGTAATGTTACCCGAAAACACTAATTAGACGACCCAATTTTCTGGATGAATGCATTCGGCTGTTGTATTCTCTGAGGGAATTGTAAACTTCTCTGAGACGGCCAGGTCTGGTAGCCCCATAGTGTGAATTTGATTTGATCATATTTTGTTTTTGTTCTAGGAATTGTACTGAGCAGAAAGTGAGCCGTTTCACCTCGATCGATATTTTAGTGTAAAGGTAATAAAAAATTTCAGGAGAAAGTATTTGATATGCTGTATGTGCTTAAAGTTGTTTAGGACCAGACACAGACGAGGTGCATTCAGAATACTGAGGGAGGAGAGCAGGAATTGCAGGGACGCTGGCCAGAATTTTCCAATATTCCTTAGACTCGCTTTGGTGACCGCGAAGTGGAGAATTGCTATTGTAACATCCTTGTCAAACAAATGTGTAAGGATAAGCCCAGAAACTACAGGGCAGCCAGTTTAACCTGGGTGGTGAGCTACCTTTCAGAAAGGAAAATTCCCAACAACATGAAAATTACCTCGGGAAAACGCACATTAATATGTAAAAGCAGCATGGATTATGTTATGGTCCCAGCTGTGATTACCCCTGGACAATCCTAAACCCAGAGTGGAGCCCAGCTTGATAGATTCTAACTTTTATTTGTTTGTTTAAATACATGGAAAGTAACTACTGAACAGAGTCAGAGGAGTCAGCTGATCAAATTTTACCAGAAAATAAATAAAACACTTATTCAATGAGAAAAGATGAACCATGTTACAATACACTTTCATCCACAACTATAACCTTACAGGTGGAGACAAATTTGTAAGGATAACGCAAGTTGCAAAATCTATTTTATTCTTTAATTTCCACAGTAATTACACAATCCATGTATCAATAGGCACCCTGTGGTAAGGCACACCAGACTCTGAAACCAAGTGACAGATACCACCATAACCAGATGCTATGGATCACTCCTCAACTCCCCACAGAAGCTTGTCAAGCCGTGAGTCAACCAGTTTCACTGCACTCCGCCTTTCACACGAGGATTGAAGCCATTCCCTCTGCCCCTCCTCTTAAATTCATTAACAGGACCTGTTCCAGGTTCCCATCCTTCCTTTGACAAGAAGGTCTTTTTCGTATTTTCCCCTCTTCCACTCCCCTGGATTTTGAGATTTTTCTTTCGCTTGGGACTAAGTATCTGCCGCCTTTTCCAGTCTCTCTCGGCAGCAACTTTCAAAAACCAACCGAGGTCCGCAGCTTCCAAATCAAAACTGCTGTTTCTCTCCTTCTGTGTGTGTGTCTGTGGGAGGGACCTGCCTCTCTGCCTCCCTGTTGCTAGGCAACAGCCCAATTCTTCTACTGATGTGTTTGCTTAACTTCATAAGTCGTAAACCTGATTAGAGATGCAAGCACTTTTTTAAAACGAAACTAAAACTCCATTTGACCTTTCTTAACACACATACAGAAATACAAATCAAACTTAAACTTTAAAGCTAAAACTCTTTCCTAACATTTGCAAATACCAATATAACTGACTTAAACCTCTCTACTTCCTAACAATTTGGTAAGAACAAATCGTGTTACTTAACTTCAGTTAGTTTTTTTTTTGATGCGACAGCAAAGAATTTTGATGAGGGTGAAGCCCTTGACGTGATTTAAATGGACTTGAAAAAGGCATTTGATAAAGTGCTGGACAAAAGACTTCTGAGGAAAGTTAGAGCTCATTGAATAGAAGGGACAATAGCAGCACAGATACGAAATGAGCTGAGTGACGGGAACCAAAGATTTGTGGTGAACTGTTGCATTTTGGACTGAAGAAAGTTATCTTGTGGAGCTCCCCAGGTCTCTCGGGGACTTGTGGGATATCGGGAATTGGTGGAAAAATAGAGTTGAGGCCCAAGGTCAACCATGATACCATCGAATGGCAGGGTAGGTGCGATGGGCCGTGTGGTCTACTGCTGTTCCTATTTCTTGTGTCCAGTGTCAGGGCCCCTGCCCTTCCGGTAATTCATCAGCCAGATCTTGTTGTAAGCTCACAATTCCAACATTTGCCGATGATACAAAAGTTAGAAGCACTGTGAACTGTGAGGAGGATAGTGTAGAATTCCAAAGGGATCTAGAAATGTTGATGGAATGGGCGGATAATTAGCAGGTGAAATTTATTGCAGACTAACCTGGTGTCATTTGTTTTTGTAGAAAGAACAGGGAGAGGCAACACGAAATGAAGGTTACAAATCTAAAGGGATTGCGGGAACAGAGGGATGTGGGTGTATATGTGCATAAATCATTTATCGTCACAAGACAGGTTGAGAGAATGACCAGTAAAACAGCCAACGTCATGGGCTTCATCAATATAGCATGTAGTACAAAAACAATAAAGTTATGTGAATCCTGTAGAAAACACTGCTTCGGCCTCAACTGGAGTATCATATCTAATCCTGTGCACCACAATTTAGCAAGCATGTGAAAGCATTAGTGAGACAGATTCCAGGCATGAGGAACTTAATTCACATTGAATGATTGGAGAATTTGGGAATGTGTTTCTTGAAGAGAGGGAGTTTGACAGGAGATTTGATAGAGGTATTCAAAATCACGAGGTGTGTGGACAGAGTAAATAAGGTTTTACTGTTCCATTGATGGAATGATCCAAAACAAGAGGACCAGATTTAAATTAATTTACAAAAAAAGCAATTACCACATAAGGAATTTTATTTTTTCTTGCAGCATGTGTTTAGGATGTTGCATGCAATGTCTGAGATTGTGCTGGAGGCAGGGACAATTGAGGTTTTCAAAAGTGAATTTGATCTTGATCTGAAAAGAAAATTGAGCAGTGTTACAGGGAAAATGGTGTGGAGTGGCCGCAGGTGAGCTGCTCTTTCAGAGGGCCAGCCGAGTCCAGACGGGCCGAATGTTCTCATTATGTTCTGTGATTCAATGATCCCATAAAGAATCTGGGACGTTAGTGAAGACTATGATCAATTGGTGATCAAGTGTCTAAGTGAGTTTCTCAGGGCAGTAAGTGTTGGAATTTCCTGGGACAGGATGTGACTAAGTGGCAGTTTCCTGGAACAAAACATTCATCGAAACAGAACCATAGAAATGTTACAGCACAGAAGGAGGCCATTCGGCCCATCTTGTCCATGCCAGCCCGAGGACACTCAGGTGCCCTTTCTAATCCCACCTTCCTATGGCAATTGGCCATCATTTAACGCAATTATTTAACACCTCATACTGCAACATCCATCTGAACCTAACCTATGTAGTTACCTAGTTTAACTAGCAAGTGCACTCAACAACCTTCAATCTTCTGTCAATAGTATAAGACAGGCAGTAGAATCACTTGACAGAGAACTTGGGAGACATGGATTCATTGGTTGATCCATGCAAAGTGCTGATGTTGAAATTGATTCATGGTCATTTCACAAAGAAATCAGTTTCAACTCAATGAAATCAAACCACGTTCCCACTCATTCGCTGAAAGTGCTGTTTTATTTGCAAACATTGCAGAGTTATTTATTGAAATGCTTCATCTTGCTGTTTTGAACCTTTGTTCTCAGTCATCTTTGTATTTTTAGTTCCTAACAAACCAACAACAGCTATTCATCCTGATAAATTACTTCTGCACAGGGTGTCTCGGTTGGTGACATTCACACCTCTGAGCCGCAAGTTTATAGAGTCAAATATAAATCCAGGGCTTGAGGACCAAAGTCAATGTCAACACTCCCAGCGGTGGCTCAAGAAGGCAGCTCAGCACCATCTTCTCAGGGCAAATCTGCACTCTTTCAAATGTAAGTATCTCCCCCCTTAAAGAAGGAGACCTAAACAGGACTCAATACTCTAAGTTTTGTCCCATCAACGCCCTCTTCAGTTATCACAAGAATGCCCGAGTTTATACTCCATTCCCCTTTCAATAAAGGCCAACACCTCATTAGCCTTCCTAACAGCCTGCTGTACCTGCAATGTAGCTTTGTTTTGTGATACATGTACAAGGACACCCAAGTCTCAATGTCATTGCAGCACAGCATTCTGCCATCTCTCTTCATTTAAAGAATATTGTTTTTTTTTAATCTATCCCACCGAAGTGGTGATCCTCACATATTCCCACATTATTGTATGTACCAAACTTCTGTCCACCATCTCAAGCGATCTTTATTCATTTACAAACACTTTACATTCTGCTCACATTTTGCTTGCCTACTTATTGGTCTTTAGCACTATGAATTGTAAACTTGTGTAAGGGGAGACGGATAGACAGTAGTTGCTATTCCTTTACCAATTATCTTAGATCTGTAACGCCAAGGTAAACCCAGTTTCACGATTAAAAACATGAATGAGTCAGAGACCAGAACTGGATTCAGAAAGCTAAAATGTGATGTTAAGCAACGGAACCAGAAGTCCAGTCTGACCAGTGAGGAATCTACCCCTGAACCACTGACGTTCACAAATCCGCTCACTCCATGTGTCTAGATGGAAACCTGTCTGAAGGAACATGCAGCCTGACAATGTGAAACAAACGGTTGGAAATTTCACCAATTTCCTACATTAAAATGCCGAACACACTTGAGAAGTTCTCCAGTGGTTGTCACGCGTCGTTGTGAAATCTTGTGGTTGTCAAAACAGCTGAAGAAAAGCAAACCTTTGTTTTCTTTTCGAGAAAATCTATCCAACGCAGGATGTTCCCTCCTTCTCGCTCTTCCTCATTCCCTGCACACTTTGGAGTCTGATCTCGCAGGCTTCATAGTCGCAATCTCGGCTGTCTGTCAAAGGGCTGATCAGAGCTGTTTCCTTATCCAGGTAAACACCTCCACAGAAATAACAACAACAAAAATATTGTGGGTGTTGATTTACTTATTTACCGAATGTGGGCGTCGCTGGCTAGGCCAGCGTTTATTGCCCATCCACAATTGCCCTTCAGAAACTGGCGGTGGGCTGCCATCTTGAACCGCCGCAGTCCCTGTGGTGTAGGTACACCCACTGTGCTGTTAGAGAGTCAGTTCCCAGATTTTGAACCGGCGACAGTGAAGGAATGGCGATCTACTTCCAAGTCAGGATAATGTGCGGCTTGGAGGGGAACTTCCACGTGTTGGTGTTCCCATGTGTCTGCTGCCTTTGCACTTCCATATGATAGCAGTCGTGCGTTTGCCTGCAGATTAGGCAGTCCATCCAAATGCTCAAAATATATTTCGAGAAAATCTTTTCAAAACGTTGTCTTTAGTTCCTTTTCGAATGAATTAAAATCTGCCCTGGTTGGTCCCTGACCCTTGCGCCAGTGGGAACAATTCATCTTTATTTACTTTCTCTAAACCCTCTTGAAAGTTCTGTCTGTGGAGTGATTAAAAATACCGAAAGACAGACGTGGGATTTGAACAACGAGGGACTGTAGATCAATCATAAGGGAAGTGATACTTTGATAATCAGATTAGGAAATAGTTTGAAAGTTATGAAATCCGTCCAAACCTGTGCATTGCTGGTTCAGGAGCACAATGCGTCACTAGGGCGTGGGAAACTCGGATTAGATTCCCGAAGTTACCGATTCTGTAACAGCATCACAGTCCCTAAATTATTTTCTTTTCTTCAGGTTACTTTCAGTTTGCTTTCTGTTTTAGTGCAGTGATCTTGTAGTTAGGGAAATAAATTGATTTCAGCATGATGGGCGGATTGGTGATTCAGGGCTAGAATTCTTATTTTCCATCAAAGAAACCTGGGTTCGATTACAGTGAATGCATAACTCAATGTCTTCAATAATGTTTCAAGGATCAAATAAACCGGGACAGATAAATACCCATTTTCTCGCTTATCCATCATATATTTGATGAACACAAGTCTATCAAACTGAGATTTAAAATTAAAGCGCTGACTCCCGATGGGATCTCTGAAATTCCAGGACCCTTTGCTGAGAGAGATGTTTCCTAATTTCACTCCGGAAACGTCTTGTTTTTTGACTGAACCCCAACGCCCCCACACCCCTCCCCCTCCCCCAATTCCAAAATTCCCACCAGCGCAGAAGTTTCTCTCTCTGACACTATCGCCTTAACATGTCGCAAACCGCGATCAAATTGCTCATTAATTCGGGAAGAACGGCTCCCTTTGTTCGTGGTTTATATGAAGGGGCTGTTCTGTGGTTTATTTTCTGGTATTTAGCAGCGGTTGAGGGGAGGCCACGAGGCAGAGAATGAGAGAGATTCAAAACACTGCAGGAGAATGATGAGGAGAGGGTGCGGACAATAGGAACTGAGTTCCCGATCTCCCAATCCTTATTTTCCAACGAAAGACACGGAGTCAAACTCAGACCCTGAGGCCATGGATCTGGGATTCAGCGGATCATCCAAAAATCAAACTGAAAAATATACAACCACGATATTTATTTACATGGCACTAGCATCAGATCTAGTATCCTATTACCTGACCGCGTGGCCTAAAGGATAAGGCGTCTGACTTCGGTGGTGTTTGAAGAGGTTATCAGAAGATTGCAGGTTCGAGTCCTGCTGTGGTCGTTTTATACAGAAATCTGTTTAACTTCCTGAAAACCGCGGTCTCACACGTCAACTGAAGGTTCTGCGTTTCCTTCCTAACATGGCAGGGCTCTTTCTCAAAATGTCTGCTCTTGTTAATTTGTGCATTAATTTCTAATTAATTTTGTTTTTCTGATCACGTTCGTTAAATGATTGATGTGTCCAACTGGAACAAAAGCTGTGCATCAGTCGGTTTAATAAAATGCTTTGGGTGAATTCCAATCTTCCCATGAAGCGGCTCGATCATTAGCTGAATCTGCTGTCACTGGACTAACAATACAGAGGTGCAACTGATGAAGAGTCATTCGGACTCGAAACGTTAACTGTATTCCCCTCCGCCGATGCTGTCAGACCTGCTGAGCTTTTCCAGGTATTTTTGTTTCTGTTCCTGAAAAATTAACTTGGATGGACTGCACACTGTGTCCGGATAATCGAAAAGCGTCGCATCCGCCAAGTCCTGTTTTCTCAACTCTCAAATGGACAACATTCCAGGGGAGGACAAAGAAAATGCTCCAAAGACACTCTGAAACGTTAATTCAAACGCTGCAGCATTCATATTAATGACTCCGAGGAACTTGCTTCTCATCATTCAAAATGACCAAAACCTGTCCCCCAAGCTGCAGCGCGCTGTGAGTCCCCAGGTCTTAATGATGAGGCAGAACGGCGGCTAAAAGAAGTAACAGGAAGCAGATCCTGCACTCTGGATCTCACTACCTCGTGGGACATCCTGTCCCCATGTGTCCAAAGGTCTGTGGGCCGAGAATCAGCCTGTTCACTCTCATGAAGACCCATGGCAGAAACTCACTGCCCTGAGTGGTTGTCATCCTCGTATCGAGGGACAGACGATAACCACTGCTTGTTACATAATACATATAAGAAGAGGTCTTCTCTGTCCATAGTATTTCTACAACTGCCCCTTCCCGAATAATATGAACAAGTCTCCTCTGTTGTCTCTGATCTGTCAACTTCACTATATCAGAATGTGCTGTAGAAATTCACATTGTCGGTGTCGCGGGAACAGGTCAATGTGAGGAATTTGTGATTTGATGTGATGGGGCAGACATAGAAACGCAAATATGAAATACAATTTAGGATACATGATTAATTAATTTATTCCCATTGAATCGGCAGCAGTTACAGGCCAACTATCGCCTGGAGCAACTGAGACGATTAGATAAACTGCATTTAAGGGAAGTCTAGATAAGTATAGGAGGGAGAATGAATTTCAGGGATAAACAGAAAATGTTACATGAAGTATTCTAGGTGGAGGATCTTGTCGGGCAGTTTACCTGTTAGAACAAATGGCCCAGTTTCAGTGAGGTATATTCTGGTTTGAATGAATCCAGATTTGCAAAGTATCTCAGGGACTGACATATACGTAATGAATCCCACACTCAAACTGCGAGCAAGAGACAGAGAGCTCCAGAATGACTCATTAACTCAGGCCTGGCATCAGTGACTGACTGATACTTATTGAATCGCACACTCTCACAGTATTCAATGGACAGAATGATACAGAATGAATCATACACACAGACACATCACCAGAAACTGACAGATCCCCGATTAATCCCGAAAACAAATCCTGTCCCGGGGACAAAGTGATAAAGAATTAATCCACAGAGACCGACAGATGGAGAATGAATTACACATTCAAACTCTGTTCCAGAGACAAAGTGGTCCTGAATGAACCTCACACACAGACACATAGAATAGCTACAACAGAGAAGGGGACTATTCGGCCCTCTGTCTCTCCTGAGATGCTTCAGCAGAAACTCAGCTATCCCAGTCCCCAGCCCTGTCTCCGTAGCCATGTAAACTATTATCTTCAGGTGGCTGTCCAGTTCCACTATGAAAGCCCCGATTTTATTTTGCCTCTACCACATTTCTCAGACAGTGCATTCCAGACCCTCACCACTCACCAGGGAAGATGAATCCTCATGTCCCCATTGGTTCGTTTAAAACCGGTGCCTTGCACCAATAGAAACTGTTTCTCACTGTCTAATCTGTCTCAATCTGTCGCGGCCTCGTCATCCTGTATTCCCGATCGTCAAGCATTGTTTCTCAGTCTGACCCCATACCTACAACTTCGGAAAACTTCCTGGCCAATCCCTGCTCTTTGTTCGTATGTTCCATCAAATTACTCGATAAATCGGGATGAAGAACTTCCTTAAAGAAGCAGTCATTGGTTTAAATGAAGGGACCGAGTTGTGATTTAATTTCTGGAACTAACCAGCTCCTGGAGGGAGTTTAAGGGCCAACAAGAGTTACAGAGAGCAGAAAAATTCAGGGGAATGGTGCTGAGAGAGAGCAAACAATAGGGGCTGAGTTTCCGATCTCCATTTCTACAAGACAATAGGGCCTAATTTAAAATTTGAGCTAAACCGATCTAGGGTGATATCAGGAAGGTTTCTTCACACAAAGGACCGTGCAAATCTGCAACCCTCTCCCGCAAAGTGGTTTTGAACCTGGGCGTCAATTCGAACATTTAGGAACTGCATCTGATATTTTTTGATTGTTTGTTTGTTTCGCAATTATTTTAAGGTTTATAAAAACACGGTGGATGGATAAAGTTCAAATACAGACCAGTCATGAGCTGAACAGGATTGAGTGGAGAACAGTCTCCGTCCGTTCCTATATTCACATCTTCCTAATCCTGGACCAAACAAATCATCACCCACTCTATTTTTTCTTAACAGTCAAAGTTAATTTCTCCTCCCAATCTTCATAACGAAAAACGAATCCTGAAGGGAACTGAAACGAGGCTCATTCCTTTATTGAGAACATTTTCCTCTCACGATTAACGATTTCCTGTTGAATACTAGTACCCCATCCACCGGTCAGTTACCAGTAACTGCTGTTGATACACAGAGAATCCTGTCACCCCATGCATTCTCTATATTTCCCCAAATTCTTCCATCAGTTTTGGGGAATACTAATCCTGAAAAATCAGTCCTATGATGGTTTTGTTAACAATAACAAAATCCAATCAACCGGGCTTTTCCCTCTCTGTTAAACCTCTTTCTCGGTGGCTGCATATATTACTGATTGGACACAGGAGTTGATCTTTCATCAGTCCAGTGGAGTACAGACCAACTGAATATTAGTGCAATTTCTGATACGGTTAAATTTCAAATGCAGTTCATTAAGCATTTTGCTAATATATCAAGAGATTCAAACTAGTCCTGTTAAAGCAGAATGACAGTGAGTTCAGTAAGAAATGTTTACAAAGTACAGCAATTTCTTTCTGCTCACAGTACACACATATAGCGAATTGTTTCACACAGCAGGAGCGGAAACCGCCGCCCGCAGTCTTCATGTTAGCATTGACCTGAATTTCAGTTTTGTGGGTAGAGGGGTACAGAGAGCACAGATGTAATTGTGGGAACTGAAGTCACTTTTCCTGTGAATGGAGCCGGATAAAGAGCTCGGGCCGGCCTGAGAGTCCCAGAGGGCGGGGTCATCGGGTAGCCTGGGGATAAAACAGACCCGAGAGACAGGAAATTAGATTTGAAAGAGAGAG
The DNA here is from genome assembly GCF_964194155.1 of Cetorhinus maximus. Classification (NCBI taxonomy): domain Eukaryota; kingdom Metazoa; phylum Chordata; class Chondrichthyes; order Lamniformes; family Cetorhinidae; genus Cetorhinus; species Cetorhinus maximus. The sequence continues at coordinate 12,000,415 of NC_135909.1, forward strand.
GGGGTGCGGGCGGGGTGGGGCGGGACGGGGTGATGCGGGGAGGGGGAGGGAGAGCCGGGGAGGGAGATAGGGAGGGAGACAGCGAGGATGAGAGGGAGGGAGTTAGAGAAGGGCGGAGATGGAGGAAGAGAGGCCAGCGGGCGGGTGGGAGGGAGGAACTTGAATTTTTCCACCACATTTTACAACCTCAGGAAGACCTAAAACCTCACGGCCAATGGTGCGGGAGCAGAGCTGTGTCTTGGTAAGTGAGATTGCTGTTTGAAAGTGCACAACAACATCCCACCGCAGCAACCTGATCAATGACTATATAATCTGGTTCAGAGACCCTGTTTGAGGGATTAGTATTGATCCCAGGACTCCGGGTAAGACTCCGCTTCTCTTGTTGTAAATAGTCTGGTCGGATTGTTCACATCCGCCCGATAGGGGAAATGGGGTTTCGGTTTAAATTGTGGTTTATGAGTGAAATAGTCATGTATCTTTATTGCCACTCTGTGGGGCATTACACAATTTGTGAAACATATTTGCCTCTTCTAGAATTTCAAGCAGTTGGAAGCACTGAAGAAGTCCTGGTTCTATCTTTACTAATTCACGTGAACTGTGATAATGAAATATAACATCTTCCAGGCAGTGGAGATATAATATAGGCACCAAAAATACTCACACATCACAGCGGATGTTGTTTTATTTTTCCCAGGGAGCCTCGGTTGAAGAGTTTCCCTTTTTTGTTACTCTGAGCTTCTCAATGTTGTAATGCCGTCTGCTTCATTCCTGGGAGACAAGTGGGAATCAGAAATGATCACTCCCTCCCTGTGTGACTCCGACTGATACAGTTGTTATCATTAAGGTCAGTCAGCCTCTGACCCCTTATCAGGTCCAATATTTGACCCAAAGTTAACGTTTTCTGTTATCTACACTGGGAATCGAAATTCCTGCTGCACTCTCTATCCCTTCCGTGATAAAAAAATCCGTCTCTTTCAATTGTGGGTGTCTATCTCTCATTGTCTGTGACACCTCTTCAATTAACAATCTACTTCTGCTCTCCTTACAGAGTGTAATCTCTTCTGTCTTTTTACCTTTTGCAGTGACCTATGATTCAGTCAGCTGCTCCCTTGGTTTTTACGATGAGGAAGTTGTGAGTTCAAAACTCATTCCCGAATCCTGACCACAAATTCAGGCTCACGCTCTAGTGAATTCTTTGCTGTTACTGGTGCCAGCTTTTAGACGATATGTTGAACTGAGCTGCCATCTGCTTTCTCACGTAAAATACACGAAGGCACAATTTCGGAGATGGGCGGGGGAGTTATTCCATGATGTCGGAGCCAGAATTTGTCCCTCAATTAATATCACTTCAAAACAGATCATATTGCCTTCATCACATTGCTGTTCTTGGAAGCTGACCGTGTGCAAATCCTTTGAAAAATTGTTCAAAAATATGATGACTGAATTCCTGTTAGGAAAAGTCAAGCTATTATTGAAAATTCTGCTGTGTGAACTTCATTGGGCAGCAGAGAAATCAGGTGAGGAATTCGAGTAAATCGACACCAGAGAACATGTCACCGTCAAGACTGGATCAACTCTTGCGAAGATCAATGAGTAAAAGCTGAGAGTTCCGCGCATCATCAGATCATTAACCAGAGACACTCACAGAGTGTTTTGTACAATGTGTCTCTAATGCAAACCTGAAGGAACGAAGCCTTACCAGTTCATGGTGATATTGGGAATGGAGCTCCGTATATTTAATAAGTGAGCAAGAATGAATAAACTCCAAATAATGATTATCTGTGTCTTTGACGTGATGCTTTTCCCGTTATACTGATAATCTTGTCCTTCCCGATGATACATGTATCAGGGAGGACGCTGCTGTCCAAATACGCATAGGAGTTAATGCAGGGTGTCCTGTAGATCGGACATACTGCAGCTAATATGTATAATCTCCGCAACAATGTTTCCGCCTAAGAGATTTGTTTTGTTATTTTTTTCGATTCAGATCATCTTGGGGTGATTGAGAACAAGGAAAGGCCATTCGGACCATGGCCTGAAACGGGCTGAGAGAAAGAGGAAATACTGGGCTGGTATTTTTTTGTAGCATTTACTACTTCTGTCCGAGTGTGAATAAAAACGATTTGAGAGGTTGGTTGCAGATTGAAGTGTTTACTGGAAGTAAGAAGCTGATACAAATTCACTGTACAGACAAAGCCAGGTATGTTTTTCGGTCACAGACCGCTGGTTATTTTGGTGTGAATAAGAACAAAAAGAGCAGAAGATGGTTTGGATCATCGGCCTCTGTGCTGTGGGCTTCGCTGCACCGCCCTGCGACGGAGCCGTAATTCCTTCCTGCCGCTGAATACTTTACGGTAGCCAAACAAATATTCACTTCTTACTAATTTTTAATCAAGAGCACACGTGTTGGGAAGCTCACCCTGGCTGCGCAATTGTACTTCACACCACTCTGAATGCAACAGACAAAGACAGACACACAGAAAAGCAGTAGAGACGATCAGGACACACACAGTGACAGACAGGAAAAGGTGCGCAAACCAGCAAGATCCCGCCCCCACCCCACAAACTCAACCCCCGCCTCCTCACAGCTGTATGAGGGAATACAAGCCCAAGAGGGACATGGGGACCGCCCGCTTTCTCGGCCACTCACTTTAGCCATCACCATCCCAGCGGGACAAACGGGGAGGCGCGACTCCCTGTGGGATAGAAATGGCAAAAATTCCCACAGCTCCAGTAACTAGACCTCCTAGTGGATCTGGAAGGGACACCAACTTCCGTCCATCTTAAGTGAGTCACAGTTCCCTGTATGTGAATGTGGATCAACACCTTATATTCCCTCACAGACTCTGTGATCCCCGGGCCTTTGCGAATTACGAATAAAACCTGAGACCTGAGCAGGCGGGAGTAGGGATGGGGGTGGGGGGCGGGAGTAGGGATGAGGATGATGGGCGGGAGTGAGGATCGGGGTGGGGGTCGGGAGTGGGGATGGGGGTGAGGGGCGGGAGTGGAGATGGGGTGGGGGGCGGGAGTGGGGACGGGGGTGAGGGGCGGGAGTGGGGATGGGGTGGGGGGCGGGAGTGGGGATGGGAGTGAGGGGCAGGAGTGGGGATGGGGGTGAGGGGTGGGAGTGAGGGTGAGGGTGAGGGGCGGGAGCGTGGATGGGGCTGGGGGCGGGAATGAGGGTCGGGATGGGGTGAGTTGCGCGGGGGTTGAAAGCCATGGCGCAGAGTGATGAGTGTGAAAACAGCCGACTTTAAAGGTCACAGGAAAGCGGTGCCTGGAGCTGCCCCGAGAGACAAGCTTTGGGTTGTTAGTAAAAAGATCTCCTGTAATGAAGGCACAAAATCAGAAACAGGAAATGCTGGAAATATTCAGCAGGTCCGAAAGCAGCTGTGGAGAGATATTCCTGTCGCCAGGATGTAACTCTCCAAATGGACAATTCACGTCGCTCAGATCTTACACTCTCATCACATTCGTGTGAGGAATGGGTCGGGCGGGAATTGGGTCTTTGTTGATTTGAGCAAACAGAGCAATGCAGCAATGAGAAGCTCCTCAGCCCCCGGCGGATTGGGGAAGGATGGGACTCAGATACAGGAACCTGATAGGTGCTGAAAAAAGGAATATCACATCAAGTTTTTGAAAGCAGTGGCGATGAATGTGAAATTCAAAACCATTTATGCAGAACAGAACGGCATAGTCAGGATGGCCGAGCGGTCTAAGGCGCTGCGTTAAGGTCGCAGTCTCCTTTGGAGGCGTGGGTTCGAATCCCACTCCTGACATTATATTTTCCTTCAGCACCTGCCAAACCCGAGATCTCCACCACCTGGAAGGAAAAAGGCAGCAGATGCATGAGAACAGCAGCAAGCTCCCCTCCGAGCTACACACCATCCTGACTTGGAACTGTATCGCCCTCTCAAATCCTGGAACTCCCTTCCTAACAGCGCTGTGGACCTACTTACACCATATGGGCTGCAGCATTTCAAGAAGGCAGCTCACTGCCAGCTTCTCAAGGGGAGTTTCGGTCGGCCGAGCCAGACTCGAGGCAACCGGATCCCCTGAAAACAGCTCATAAAGTAAACTGGATACAAAAGCAACATACCGCGAATGCTGAAAATCAGAAATAGTAACAATCAGAAAGTGCTGGAAATACACAACAATTATACAGCATCAGTGGAGAGAAATATAGAACTAGCATTTCAGGCCGGTGAGATCATCATTTCCTTCTCTCTCAGTGTGAAATCCTTGACTCAGTTAATATCCCCTCCCCTTTTAATGACAACTTCCTATCCAAGGCTTCAAATACTCCTTCCAAGTGAAACAGTGATGCACTTGTTCTTCTTTCAGTTTAATGTGCTGCATTTGCTGCCGCAATATGTTCTCATCTGCTTCAGGTGGGTGAGCGCTTTGAGGAATCTCCGTTCAATCCGCAAGACTGACTCTGAGCTTCCTGTCACTTGTCATTTCAATTCTCCACCTTGCTCCCACTCTGACCTTTCTGTCCTTGGTCTGCTGCAGTGTTCCAGTGAAGAATAACATAAGTTCGAGGAAGAACACCTCACCCTGCATATTTCTGGCCTCAACGTCGAGTTCAATATTTTTAAATTATAAACTCAGCCTCCCTCTTATTTCATGTGTTTCTTTCAGGTTTATCATTTTATTTTTTGTTTCTTATTTAATTCCTTCACTTTGCAATTGGGCGGCTGATCTTTAGCCATTCCCACCTCATTTGGAGCCACATTTTGTTTTTTGCCTGTTCCAGTCCTTTGGCTTTGGCGCCGTGAAACCTTTTGTAATTGAATCTCTCCGGGCCCCCAAACCATTACAAACCTGCGCTTTTGTTCAACCTCTTCCAAAAGCCCGGACTGGTCCCTTGCTCCAAGCCTATTACATTCCTATATTCCCTCAGTTCAGATGAAGGGCCACCAACCTGAAACATTAATTCCTTTTCTCTCCACAGTTGCTGCTGAGTATTATCAGCATTTTCCGTTTTTATATTATAAGCCTTTTCATTGACTGATAACACATCCCTTTTAAGCAAAGCGTCAATTATCTGGAATTGGTAACAAGCCACTTTTAAACAGACAGAGTCATATTTACACAGTTTCGAATCCCTGACAAAATACAGAATTATACCGATTCCATTCTGTGCCCAGGGGATCAATTCCCATGCCGGCTTCTCACACCCTTCCTGCTCTACAGAATGTAGGACTGATTTCTAATCCATAAATCATAGAATGATAAAGGACAGAAGGAGCTCATTCCGCCTGCGTTGGTTCTTTGGTTGAGCGATATAATTACTCCTAGATCGGTGATCTGTCCCATTGTCCAGTATTCCCTTCCTTCAAGTTTTTTTTTCTCTCCAACTATCTTTTGAAAGGTAATAATTAATCTGCTTCCATCACCGTCCCAGGTAGCTTCCATTTCACAATGAGCTCACTGTGTAAAATACATTCTACTCATCCCGCTCCTGGTTCTTTTCCCAATCAGCTTCAAACTGTGTCCTCTGGTTAGCGACCCTCCTGTCAGTGGAAACACTTTCTCCTTATTTACTCTAGTAAACTGGTCATCATTTTGAACACCTCATAGGAGATGTTTTTTCGATGCAAAGCAAGTGGAGGGAATAAAGGTGAATCTTTAAGAAGATTGAAGCTGTATGTGAATTTCTCCAAATTCGAGCCATTCGAGCAGCAGCGCCGTGATTTAACAAAACTCCCCAAAGCGCTTCAAAGGAGCTTGATCAAGCAACATTCGACATCGAGTCAGATATTTGGCCAAATGAACAAAACCTTAGTAAAACTGATAGATTTTAAGAGGGTATTAAGGGGGAGAGTGAAGTGGGGATGTTTCTAGAAGGAATTGCAGGGCTAAAGGCTCAGACAGCTGAAAACGTGGCCGCCAATGATGAAACAATGCAAAGTGTTAATGAGCAAGAGGACAGAGATGGATTCAGAAAGAGAAATGTCTTCGAATGGAACTGGAACTCCAGTCCGGCCAGTGAGAAATCCCCCCTGAACCACTAATGTTCACACAGCCGCTCATTCCATGTATCCAGTTGGAAACCTTTCTGTAGGAACATGCAGTCTGACAGAGCGCCTGTGATAATCCTCCACTGTCTGATCTAAAGCTGTAACAGGAGCTGTTCATTACAGCTGTGATAACCGTGTTGGTCTTGGTATTCAGTGGTGCAGATTCGCATCATCCTTGTTTCGAGCTGTCTGTCAGGAACAGTCTGGAAAGATGCCTGAGCAGTAATGGGAAGCAGTTTCCGCGGTGGCTGTATATGTCCCATTTTAAATCATACTGAGGGCTGGGCAGACTGACTCTGGTCAGCATCTTTCAAAGGTTTTTGTTTTGTCCTGAGACGGTGTTGAGATTTCACCTGTTCAGTGGTTCAGATGGGAAAGTGGGGAGTGACCTGTATAGAAGGAAGTTCGGGACGGCAGTTTCCCTTTTGTGAGAATATTGATAAACCTCTTGCTGACTTTCTTCAATGCTTATCTAAAGCATTCGAATCCACAACCTTTAAATGTCTCTGTTTATACCGACTGCAAGTCCAAAACGCTATCGGTTGCGCCACAGATCTACACCAATGTTACTTACCATATCCCAATATGGGAATTTCTGACATTGACGAACAGACGGTTCAAAATTTCAGCAATTTGAACAGTGACGACATTTCAAAAGTGTTCATCGTCCGTAAAATGTTTTTGGACGTCCTGTGCTTGCGTAAAGAGCTATAGAAATTCAGTAGAACTTCAAAACGACATGGGCAGGTTGGGGGAATGGGCGGTTAAGCGGCAGAGAGAACCACATAACCCTACAAAAGTGACGGCGCAGAAAGAGGTGATTCAGCCCAACATGTCTGTGCTGGATAGAAAAAAGATGAAGAAGAAACTAGCCGCTCATTTTAAACCCTCTTCACAGCACCTGACCCGGAGCCTTGCAGGTTACAGCGCTCCAGATGCAGATCTAAGTACATTTTAAATGAGTTGAGCGTTTCAGCCTCAACCACCGGTTCAGGCAGTGAAATCCAAATGCTCGCCACCCGTTGCATGAAAAAGCTTTTCCTCGTCTCCCCTCTAATCCTTCCAAAAACGACCTTAAATCTCCGCTCCCTGACAATTAACCCCTCAGTGAGGGGAAAGAAGAATTTACTGTCCACCCTATCTAGGCCGCTCATCATTTTGTACACCTCAATTAGGTCACCCCTTAGCCTCCTCTGTTCTCAGGAAAACAACCTTAGCCTATCCAATCCTTCCTCGTAGCTGCAATTTTCTAGCTTTGGAAGTATTTTTGTAAATCCTCTCAGTGCTCTCTACAGTGTAATTATGTCCTTCCTGTAAGGTGGCGACTAGAACAGTATACAAAATTCCAGATGTGGACTAACCAGCGCTTTTGCAGTTGATTTCCTTTTCCAGGGTAATGTGAAAAGATTAATTGTGGTCGGAAGAAAGCAAAGAGGCAACATAAAATAAAGCGTGTGCACCCAAAGGGCGTGCAAGAGCAGGGGGAAATTGTGGGCATGTTCATAAATGATTCAAGGTGACAGGAAAACTTTTATTCATTCACAGGATGTGCACTTCGCTGGCTGGGCCAGCATTTATTGCCCATCCCTAGTTTCCTTTGAGAAGGTGGTGGTCAGCGGCTTTCTTGAGCCGCTGCAGTCCATGTGGTGTAGGTTCACCCACAGTGCTGCTGGGAAGGGGGTCCCAGGATTTTGACCGAGCGACAGTGAAGGAAAGGCGATATATTTCGAATTCAAGATGGCGTGTGACTTGGAGGGCAACTCCCAGGTGGTGATGTTCCCATGTAGCTGCTTCCGTTGCCCTTCTCGACGGTAGTGGTCGTGGGTTTGGAAAGTGTTGTTTAAGGAGGCTTGGTGAATTCCTGTATACATCTTGTAGATGCTTCACACTCCTCGACTGTGCGTCGGTGGTGGAGGGAGTGAATGTTTATGGATGTGGTGCTTTCTCCTGGATGATGCCAAGCTTCCTGAGTGTTGCGGGTGCTGCACTCCACCAGGCAATTGGTGACCATTCCATCACACTCCTGACTTGTGCCTTATAGATTCTGGACAAGCTTTGGAGAGTCAGGAGGTGAGTTACTCGTCGCACAATCCCTCGCCTCTGACCTGCCCTTTTAACGACAGTGTTTATAAAGCTAGTCCAGTTCAGTTTTTGGTAATCAGTAACCCTCAGGATGTTGAGAGTGAGCGATTAAGTGGTGGTAACGCCATTAAACGTCAAGGGCCAGTGGTTAGCTTCTTTCTTGTTGGAGATGGCCATTGCCTGGCACTTTTGCGGCGCAAATGTTACTTGTCATTTTTCAGCCCAAGCTTGGATATTGTCCAGGTCTTGCTGCATTTGGATATGGACTGCTTCAGTATCTGAGGAGTCACGAATGGTGCTGAACATTGTGAAATTATAAGCGAACATCCCCACCTCTGACCTTTTGATGGAAGAAAGGTCGTTGATGAAGCAGTCGAAGAAGGTTGGGGCGAGCACATTACCCTGAGGAACTCCTGCAGTGATATCCTGGAGCTGAGATGACTGAACGCCTTAGGCATGACTATAAACTAATGGAGTTTTCTACCTGATCCCACTGACTCCAGTTTTCCTAGCGCTCCTTGGTGCCACACTCAGGCAAATCCGGCTTTGATGTTAAGGGCACTCACTCCCACCTCTCCTCGGGAGTTCTGCTCTTTTGCCTATATGTGAACCAAGGCTGTAAGGAGGTCAGGAGCTGAGTGGCCCTAGCGGAGCCCAAACTGTGCATCAGTGAGCAGGTTATTGTTAAGCAAGTGCCGCTTGATAGAACTATTGATGACCCCTTCCATTACATTACTGATGATCGAGAGTAGACTGATTGGGAGGTAATTGGCCGGGTTGGATTTGGCCTGCTTTCTGTGTACAGGAAATACCTGGGCAATTTTCCACATAGCTGGGTAGATGCCAGCGATGTATCTGTACTGGAAAAGCTTGGCTCGGGGCGTGACAAGTTCTGGGGCACAAGTCTTCAGTCCTATTTCCAGAATATTGTCAGGGCCCATAGCCTTTGCACTACTCAGTGCCATCAGCTGTTTCTTGATATCACGTGGAGTGAATCGAATTGGCTGAAGACTGGCATCTGTGATGCTGGGGACCTCTGGAGGAGGCTGAGATGGATCATCCACTCGGCACTTCTTGTAGCAAATGCTTACCATTTGTGCTGATGTGCTGAGGTCCTCCATTATTGTGGATGGGGATATTTGTGGCGTCTCTTCCTCCAGTGAATTGTTTAATTGTCCATCACCATTCCTGACTGGATGCAGCAGGACTGCGGATTTTAGGTCTGTCTGTTGGTTGTGTGATCGCTTAGCTCTGTCTATCACTTGCTGCAGATGCTGTTTGGCATGCAAGTAGTCCTGTGTCATAGCTTCACCAGGTTGACAGCTCATTATCAGGTCAGGCTGGTGCAGCTCCTGAAATGTCCTCTTCACTCTTCATTGAACAATGGTTGATCAACTGGCTTGATGGTAATGATATAGTGGGGAATATGCCAGCCCATGAGTTTACAGTTTGTGTTCGAGTACAGTTCTGCTCCTGCTGATGGCCCACAGGGCTTCATGGATGTCCGGTCTTGTGTTGCTAAATATGTTCAAAACCTATCCCATTTAGCATGGTGGCAGTGCCACACAACACGATGGAGTCTGTCCTCAATGTGAAGGCGGGACTTCGTCTCCACAACTTCTGTGCTATAGTCACTTCTACTGATTCTGTCGTGGACAAATGCATCTGCGGCAAGCAGATTGGTGAGGATGAGCTCAAGTATGATTTTCCCTCTTTTGGTTCACTCAGCACCTGCCACAGACCCAGTCTCGCAGCGATGTCATTTAGGACTCGTCCAGCTGGGTCAGCAGTGGTGCTACCGAGCCACTTTTGGTGATGCACATTGAATTCCTCCACCCGGAGGCCATTCTGTGACCTTGCCACCCTCAGTGCTTCCTCCAAGTGGTGTTCAACATGCAGGAGCACTGGTTCATCAGTTGAGGGAGGGCGGTACGTGTAAATCAGCAGATTTCGTTGCCCATGTTTGACCTGATGCCATGAAAATTAATCACGTCTGGAGGTGATGTTGAGGACTCCCAGGGCTACTGCCACCCTACTGCATTATCACTGTGCCGCCTCCTCTGCTGGGCCTGTCCTACCGGTGGGATAGGGCATATCCTGGGTGGATAGTGATGGTGGAGTCTGGGACATTATCTGTGAGGATGAATATTTCAGGCTGTTGCTTGCCTAGTCTGTGAGGCAGCTCTCCCAATTTTGGCACTAGCCCCCAGATGTTAGTAAGGGGGACTTTGCAGGGTGGTCAGGGCTGAGATTGACGGTGCCGAGGTCGAAGACACGTGGTCCGTCCGGTTGGATTCCTTTTTTGTGGCTTTGTAGCGGTTTGTTACAACTGAGAGGCTTGGTAGGCCATTTCAGAGGGCAGTTAAGGGTCAACCACATTGCTGTGTCTTCGGCAGTGCGATCAAGTGGCGCTAACTCACCAATCACCTGCTCACTGTAGCTCAGTTTGGTTTCCGCCAGGGTCACTCAGCTCCCGACCTTATTGCGGCCTTGGTTTTAATATGGACAAAAGAGCTGAACTCAAGGCGTGAGTTGCAAGTGACCACAGTTGCCTATACAGAAGCATTTGGCAGAGTGTGGCATTGAGAAACCCAACAAAACTGAAGTCAATTTATACAAGGAGGGAAACTCTCCACTGGTTGGTGTCGGCCCCGGGATTTCTAATACATTCCAAAAGATTTCCAGCATCCACAGTATTTCGCATTTTGTTAATTTCCTGTGGGTGGCAATGAAAGGATATGTTGAATAGCTTACTGTGGCAGCTGGCTCGTTGGTCCAGGGGTATGATTCTCGCTTTGGGATTTGTGGTGAATTAATATGCGAGAGTTCCCGGGTTCAATTCCCGGACGAGCCCAGCCGGCATTTTAATACATTAATTCGTGTGCTCGAGGCGGTGCCAGTTGGGGAAATCAGGACCAGGTTTGAACATCCGGGAAATCATTGCGGAGAATAAATCACAACACAGAAAACCAACGCAAAATTTCTCCTAATGCATCGAATACGGCAACTCTCTCCTTGTGGGTTCAGTCGGAGGCTGATTGCTGTCAGTTACAGTCTTGAGTGACAAACCACATTGCAGTTGTGTTCCGGTACTTGCAGTGAGTCGGAAGGAGTTTCTTTATTCTTCCAGATGAATGTATGTTTCGGTCTTTCCGCGGTGGGTTTTCACACTGTCTAGAAACATGTTGGATGTCATGTTGAAGTGTTGAAGTGATTCACATTAGTCGATTTACAACAGTTTCGACCTGATGTGATGGAAATGTATTTTATTGACAAACTACATGAGACACCTGGATGGTTATTCAGGACCTGAAACAAGCAGGATCATTTAGTTCAACAGTTCATGGATGTAAAACAGTACAGGAGGAGGTTTAATAAGGAGATTGCCCGTGACGAGGTGGCCGAGAGGTTAAGGCGATGGACTGCTAATCCATTGTGCTTTGCACGCGTGGGTTCGAATCCCACCTTCGTCGTCCGTTTATTAACGGGTTCTTCGTGAACGCGGTGCTTTTTCAGAAGGCATGTCTGAAATCACTGATGTAATCGTTCCGAGTCCAGGTTTACAGAGGAGGTGGCGTCAGGATAATGTCGCGCATCACTCCATGACTGTCTGAATTTAAGGCTGCTCATCCATTGTGCTTCCCACGCGTGAGTTTGTTCCATGTTGTCGGAGCCCACATTGATCCCTCAATTAAAATCACTTGATAACAGATTATATTGTCTTTATCACATTGCTGCTCCTGGAAGCCGGCTGTGAGCATATTTTTAAACAAATTGTTCAAAAACATGGTGATTGAAGTTCTGTGAGGAAAAATCAAATTACTACTGAAAACTCTGCTGAGTGAGCTTCATTGGACAGCAGAGAAATCAGGTGAGGAATTCGAGTAAATCGACACCAGAGGAAAAGTCAACGTCAAAACTGGATCAACTCTTGTGAAGATCAATGAGTAAAAGCTGAGAACTCCGTGCATCATCATTTCATTGACCAGAGACACTCACTGAAGTGTTTTGTACAATGTGCCTCTAATGCAAACCTGATGGAACGAAACCTTCCCAGTTCATGGAGATATTGGGGATGGAATCCCATATTTTAAATACGTGATTAAGAATGAACAATCATATCTGTAAAAATAATGATTATCTGTGTCTTTGACGTGATGTTGTTTCCGCTATGCTGATAATCTTGTCCTTCTCATGGTCCATGTCTCAGGGAGGACGCTGCTGTCCAAATAAGCATGGGAATTACTGCAGGGTGTCCTGTAGATCGGACATACTGAAGCTAATATGTATAAACTTCACTATATCGGATCCATATAAGATATTTGTTTTCTTCTTTATTACTCAGATAATCATAGAGTGATAGAGAGCAAGGGAAGGCCGTTCGGACCATGGCCTGAAATGGGCTGAGAGAAAGGGGAAATCCTCGGCTGGTTTATTTTTGCAGCGCTTCTGCTGCGTCCGTGTGTGAAATAAAACGATTTGAGAGATTGGTTACAGATTGAAGTGTTCACCGGAAGCAAGAAGCTGATGTAAATTTACTATGAAGCAAATTAAGAGATGATTTTGTGTCGCAGACAAATGTTTTTTTTTGGTGTTAATGAGAATTTAAATAAACTGAGTATGGTTTCAATGCATCGATCACTGGGTTAGGAGGCCAGCACGCTTCTCCAACGCCAGTCTCCTCCGAAGCAACAATTTTCTACTGCCTATTACCGTTGTTTGGTAGCCAAACACCTATTCACTTCCTCATAACTTTTTAAACAAGAACACACCTATTGGGAAGCTCACCCAAGCTCCGCAAATCCACTAACGCTACCATGAATGTACCAGACAGAGAAAGACACACAGGAAAGTAGTAAGGGACTATCAGGATAAACACAATGGCTGACAGGAAAAGGTGCCGAGCAAACCAGCAAGATATTACGATGGAGAAACTGATCATTTACGAAAATTTATTTCCTGTTGCATAAAGATAGGGCCTGTTTTAGATGTAATTCCTGTTGAGTAACTGTGCTCCCTGCTGTACAACTGTTCCCTCTGTGGTGAAACTGTGATTCTGCCGTTGAAACATCCTCACTGTGGTTGTGTAAAATGCTTCCCTGTTGTGCAAATGTGCTCCTGGCTGTGTAAATATGATCCGCTGTGTGCAAAAATTTTCTCTGTTCGATAAAGTTGTTTCCTCTAGTGTAAAGATATTCTCTGTTCTGTGAGGATGTTTTCTGTGGGAAAATATGTTCTTCCTGGTGTCATGGTCTTCCTTGTCAAATGCTGACTTGATATCAAGGGCAGTCGCTGTCACCTCCCCCGTTGAGTTCAGCAGTTTTGCCCATGTTTGGGCCAAGGCTGCAGTGCAGTCAGGAGCTGAATGGCCCTGGTGGATTCCAAACTAATCGTCAATGAACCGGTTATTGCTGAGTAACTGCTGCTGGATACCACTGTCGAACACCCCATCCATCATTTCTTTATTTTGATAGGGAGAACAGTAATGGTGTGGTTCCTTGCCGGGTTGGATTTGTCCTGCTTATTTTTTGTGGACATGATTACCTGTTGGCATAGCCAGCAACTCTCACATCTCATGGGGTAAAAAAAAATGTTCCGGTCTTGTATAAAGCTCTCGTTAAACCAGAATTGGAGGTGGGTAAAAGGATCTGTTGAATGGGGAGAGGACTCCTGCCGAAAGAAGTGAGCACGGAGACGAAGACGGCAGAAGATGAGTTCAGCATCGTGCCGAGCCCGAAATTCATTGAGATGAGGGCATAAGTCCTTTGCTGAGCACTGAACATTAAGCGTCGGAGAGGGGAAGGGTAGGGGGTATAGTGAATACACGGCCGGGGCTGGGATTGGAAGATGGGGTGGGGACGGAGGGACAGGCAGGGGTGGAGGGTCCTAGATGGGTGTTGGTGTCAATGAGTTGTTGGAGCTTGCGTTCCTTAGCACTTGAGAGAAACAGAAAAAGTTTCTTGTTATGGCGTCGGATGAGACGAAGAATAAAATGAAACTGGGGGCACGCGCAGCTTTGAAAAAGGGTGCGGCGGTGCTGCTGGAGGGAGAGTTCGAGTTTGTTATTATGGTGGCGCATGGCACTGAGTGTGGATCTCAGAAAGCGACGGGAACAGCAGTCCGAGAAACGTTTTATGTCCCGGAGATACCTATAATCCTGGGTGGGTTCGAAACAAGAGGGATGGAATTTCAATTGAAATCCACGTGGGGTAAGTCAGAGACGGAGACAGTCACTGAGAAAGGAAATATGGCTGTGAAAGTGGGTTTTAGTAAACACCTTGTCAAACACCAGGAGAGAAATGGAAAGCAATGAAGGTGAACAAGGCAAAAGAGAGATACGGAAATCCTGTCGGAGAGAGGAGCAGTACTTCTTCAAGGTAGGCATTTCTTGAAGAGGAGTGGCGGTCAATTCAACACAGAGATAAAAACAAAAAACTTCGGATGCTGGAAATCCAAAACAAGAACAGAATTACCTGGAAAATCTCAGCAGGTCTGGCAGCATCGGCGGGGAAGAAAAGAGTTGACGTTTCGAGTCCTCATGACCCTTCAACAGAACTGAGTAATATTAGGAGAGGGGTGAAATATAACCTTGTTTAAGGTCGGGGGGGGGGGGGGGGCGGGGGCGGGGGGCGGGTGGGTGGGGGGGGGTGCTGCGGGGGTAGGGGGGAGAGAAGTTGGGGGGCGGGGTGTGGTTGTAGGGACAAGCAAGCAGTGATAGGAGCAGATAATCAAAAGATGTCAAAGACAAAAGAGCAAAGAGGTGTTGAAGGTGGTCATATTATCTAAACGAATGTGCTAATTAAGAATGGATGGCAAGACACTCAAGGTGCTTGCTTGTCCCTACAACCACACCAACCACCGCCCACTTCTCTCCACCCACCCCCCACCCCACCTTAAACCAGCTTATATTTCACCCCCCTCCTAATATTACTCAGTTCTGTTGAAGCGTCATGAGGACTCGAAAGGTCAACTCTTTTCTTCTCCACCGATGCTGCCAGACCTGCTGAGTTTTTCCAGGTAATTCTGTTTTTGTTTTGGATTTCCATCATCCGCAGTTTTTTGTTTTTATCCTGGTGAATCTCTGCACCATCTCCAGTGCAATCACATCCTTCCTATAGTGTGATAACCAGAACTGCACACAGGACTCCAGTTGTTGCCTAACTAGCATTTTATACAGCTCCAACACAACCTCCCTGCACTTATATTCTATGCCTCGGCTAATAAAGGCACGTATCCCATATTCCTTCTTAACTACCTTATCTACTGGTGCTGCTACCTTCAGGGACATTTAAACCAAGGTCCCTCTGATCCTCTGTGCTCCCTAGGGTCCGACTATTCATTGTGTATTCCCTTGCTGTGTTAGCCCTCCCAAAATGCATCACCTCAACTCACGATTAAATTCCTCCTGCCACTGCTCTGCCCGCCTTACCAGCCCATCGATATTGTCCGTAATCTAAGGCTTCCTCTTCATTATTTACAACGCCACCAATTTTCCTGTCATCTGTGAACTTACTGACCATACATAGAAGCAAGGAGCAGGAGTAGGCCATTCGGCCCTTCGAGCCTGCTCTGCCATTCATTATGATCATGGCTGATCATCCAACTCAATAGCTTGCTCCCACTTTCTCCCCATATCCGTTGATCCCAATTGCCCCAAGGGCTATGTCTAACTCCTTGAAAACATAGAATGTTTTAGCCTCAAGTACTTTCTGTGGTAGCGAATTCCACAGGCTCACCACTCTTTGGGTGAAGAAATTCCTCCTCATCTCAGTCCTAAATGGTCTACCCCGTTTCCTCAGACTGTGACCCCTGGTTCTGGACTCCCCCACCATCGGGAACATCCTTTCTGCATCTACCCTGTCTAGTCCTGTTAGAATTTTATATGTTTCTATGAGATCCCCCCTCATTCTTCTGAGCTCCAGCGAATATAATGCTAACCGACTCGATCCCTCGTCATATGTCAGTCCCACCATCCCAGGAATCAGTCTGGTAAACCTTCGCTACACTCCCTCTAAAGCAATAACTTCCTTCCTCAGATAAGCAGACCAAAACTGCACACAATATTCCAGGTGTCGTCTCACCAAGGCCGAGTTTAATTGCAGCAAGACATCTCTGCTCCTGTACTCAAATCCTCTCCCTATGAAGACCAACATACCATTTCCCTTCTTTTCCGCCTGCTGCACATGCATGCTTGCCTTCAACGACTGGTGTACAGGGACACCCAGGTCTCGTTGCACATTCCCCTCTCTCAATTTACAGCCATCCAGATGATAATCTTCCTTCCTGTTTCTGCTACCAAAGTGGATAACCTCACATTTATCCACATTATACTGCATCTGCCATGCATTTGCCCACTCAGCCAGCTTGCCCAAATCACACTGAAGCATCTCTGCATACTCCTCACAGCTCACCCTCCCACTCACCTTTGTCTCATCTGCAGATTTGGAGAAACTACATTTAGTTCCCTCATCTAAATCATTAATATATATTGTCAATAGCTGAGGTCCCAGCACTGATCCCTGCGGTACCACACTAGTCACTGCCTGCCTTTCGGAAAAACACCCATTTATTCCTACCCTTTTTTTCCTGTCTGCCAACCAGTTTTCAATCCATCTCAATACACTACCCCCAATCCCATGCGCTTTAATTTTACACGCTAATCTCTTATGTGGGACTTTGTTGAAAGCCTTCTGAAAGTCCAAATAAACCACATCCACTGGCTCCCCCTCATCAACTCTACTTGTTACATCCTCAAAAAATTCCAGTAGATTTGTCAAGCAAGATTTCCCTTTCGTAAAACCATGCTGACTCACTCTGTTTCTCCCACTGTTTTCCAAGTGCTCAGCTAATAAATCCTTTATAATGGACTCTAGAATTTCCCCCACTATCAACATCAGGCTGACCGGTGTATAATTCCCTGTTTTCTCTCTACCTCCCTTTTTAGTTAGTGGGGTTACCTTAGCTACCCTCCAATCTGTAGGAACTGTTCTAGAGCCTATATAA
Source organism: Cetorhinus maximus (assembly GCF_964194155.1). Classification (NCBI taxonomy): domain Eukaryota; kingdom Metazoa; phylum Chordata; class Chondrichthyes; order Lamniformes; family Cetorhinidae; genus Cetorhinus; species Cetorhinus maximus. The sequence goes on from NC_135909.1 coordinate 12,017,526, forward strand.
TCTCAGAAGATGACCACCAATGCATCCATTATTTCTAGGGACACTTCCTTAAGTACTCTGGGATGTAGATGATCAGGCAGTGAGGATTTATCGGCCTTCAATCCCATCAATTTCCCCAACTCCATTTCCCTACTAATACTGATTTCTTTCAGTTCCTCCCTCTCACTAAACCCTGTGTTCCCCAACATTTCTGGTATTTTATTTGTGTCTTCCTTTGTGAAGACAGAACAGTCAGAAGTATGAATTTTGTTGCACAACCATTTCTTTGTTCCCCATTATAAATGCCCCTGTTTCTGTCTGTAAGGGACCTACATTTGTCTTTACCAATCTTTTTATCTTCACATGCCTATAGAAAATTTACATTCAGTTTTCATGTTCCCCGCAGGCTTACTCCCGTACTCGATTTTCCCCTTCTTAATCAATCCCTTCGTCTTCCTTTGCTGAATTCTAAACTGCTTCCAATCCTCAGGCCTGTTGTTTTTTCTACCTAATTTGTATACCTCTTCCTTGTATTTCATACTATCGCTAATTTCCCTTGTAAGCCTTGGTTTGGCCACCTTTCCTGTTTTCCTTTTGCACCAGACAGTCATAAACAATTGTTGCAGTTCACCCATACACTTTTTCAATGTTTGTCATTGCCTATCCAATACCATCCCTTTAAGTAACGTTTCCCAATCCATCATAGCCAACTCGCACCTCATACCATGGCAGTTTCCATTATTAAGAGTCAGGGCCCTAGCCTCAGAATCAACTACATCACTCTCCAACTTGATGAAGAATTCTATCATATTATGGTTGCTCATCCCCAAAGGGCGTCGCACAACTAGATTGCCAATTATTCCTTTCTCATTACACAATACCCAGTCTAGGATGCCCTGTTCTCTAGTTGGTTCCTCAACGTCTTCTTTAAGGAAACCATTCCGTATACACTCCAGGAATAATTCCTCTATGGTATTGTTACTAATTTGATTTGCCCAATCTATATGCAGATTAAAGTCACCCATAATTGCAGATGTGCCTTTATTGCATGCATCTCTAATTTCTTGTTTAATGCTATTCCCAAAGTCACCACTACAGTTTGGGTCTATATACAACCCCCACTAACATTTTTTGCCCCTTATCGTTTCTCAGCTCTACCCATACAGGTTCCACATCATCGGAGCTAATATCTTTCCTCACTATTGTGTTAATTTCCTCTTTAACCAGCAATGCAACTCCATCGCCCTTTCCTTTTTGTCTGTCCTTCCTAAACACTGAATACCCTTGGATGTTCAGTTCCCATCCCTGGTCACCCTGCAGCCATGTCTCCATAATCCCGACTATATCATACCTGTTTAGATCTATTTGCGCGGTTAATGCATCCACTTTATTGTGAATGCTCCCCGCGTTAAGACACGAAACCTTAAGGCTTGTCTTTTTAACATTACTTGTCCCGTTCCCACTGTTTTTCACTGAGGCCCTGTTTGATTCTTGCTCTTGCTTTCTCTGCCGATCAGTTTTCATATTCCCCTTTCTGTCTTTTGTTCTTGTCCGTTATTCCCCGTTTTCTGACTCCTTGCATAGGTTCCCATCCCCCTGCCATTTTAGTTTAAACTCTCCCCAACCACTCTAGTAAATATTCCTCCTAGGACATCAGTCCCTGTCCTGCCCAGGTGTAATTCGAGATTCAAAGCATTGCAAGGCTAGTCTTTGCAATCTCTCCTCATCAATTTGAGTCTGGTATTACTGTGGTGAAACTCTGCTGTTCCCACACCAAGGGCAATCTAACCTTCCTGAGGTGTGATGTCCAGAACTGAACGCAGTGATCTAAATGGGCTCTAAACAGATTTTATATAACTGGAGCATGAGCTCCAACCCTTTATAGTCTATTAGCCTTGTTACATTTTTTTTTACCTTCCTGTCCACTGGCTTTTAATGATATCTGTGAATGGCTCTCTGCTCCTCCACAGTTTTGAGCATCTCACCACAAAATTAAACAACCTGCTCTATTTTTCACAGGTTTAATTGGACGGCCCCTCACTTTAAAGTTCATTTGCTAAAACTTGCTCACTCACTAAACTTACCATGAAAATTTCAAACTAAGTGTGTTCCCCAAGCATAATGTTATGTTACTGATCCATCACCATTAACTTTTCCCATTGCTCTTTCAGCCAGTGTAAACCCAGAGAACGGAAAATCTCACTGCCTTTTATGAATCCTATTTTATAATCATTCTAGAAAAATTTTGCTGAAGACCTGTAATTACCAGTCTCAATTTTGATGAAGTCTGAACAAATCCGGGATCTCCAGTGAGATATTGACGAGCATCAGATTCCAGGTCTATTTTCTGCAAAATGTAATGAAATGGAACAAAACAATTAATTAATAATATCCACAAACTAACAACAAGGATGTGATTGGAACCCATATGTGCTTAAAAAAAACAGTTTAGCATTCCATCACCTTTACCTCTCAGTCACCTGTCTGAGTTTTAGAACACAGTCTCACACCATTTTTCCATCCTTGAAAACTTGGTAAGAAGGTTCTGAATGAGCAGCCTGGTGCGCAATGTTGGAAATGCAGCTTCTGTAAGTGAAAGGAATTTCTATCACATCAGGTCAGGGACTGTTTGGAATGGACCAATGTGAAACATTTCCTGACAAATTAAATTATGACAATAGCAAAATCCTGCAGATTGTATTAACACTTCATTGGTTGTTGAACATTCTGTCAATTGAAAACAAAACTATTGTTTAATGTGTTTAAAAAAATATACCTGGCTTGATATTCAATACCTGTATTAAATCTCCCTTTAACATTCTCGGTGAAACGAAGAATACCCCCAGATATTTTTTGCCCATGCACATACAGAATCCCTCACCACTGATACCATTGCAGTAAATCTCCACTGTGCATCCTCCACTGCCTTACCTTTCCTCCCAAAGATTTTCCCTGGCCCTCACCAGGATCTCATAATTCACATTATAATGTGATATGCCTCTAATTCCTTGAATCCCATCCACACACATTGTTTTGTAAACTAAGATTATGATGCATTTTTAACGAAGATAGGCTTCCTTCAATGTTGAACCCCTAAAAGACAAGGAAAAAATGGACTCACGATCTCTATTAAATAAATCTATGAAATTCTGTGATTAGTCCATAACAACCTGCCCCCATCATTCCACTTATTGCTACTTTTATTTCTGCTAACCCTACTTCTTTATCACAAAGGGTTGCCTCTTCCCCTTTAACCGCTCTTCAGTAAAAGTGCTCACTTTCTCCATCGACAATTTGCAAATGTCTTCTTTTACATACAACCCTTGTTAAAGAAGAGGTACCAGAAGGACTGCCTGTGCTTAATGTTGCTCAGGCTCTAGGACTTAATGAGATGCAGATGAAGATTCTGCGGGATGTAATAGTGGGAATCGTGAAGGTATTGGCCAGAATCTTCTGAATTCTATTTCTTTCTGTAATGGACAGCTACAAACCACTTGTTTGTTCCAGGACACCAAATGAATTAACGTGAATCAGAGCTGAGCAGATTCTAACGCCCCACATCTCCAGTTTTTTTTTTTTACTGAGAAACCGGTCCTCCATGCAAGCTTTTGGTTTGAAGAATGAGACCCCCGCTTCCTGGGAATACAGCAGCGATACCTCCAAGATCTGATTTACAACCTTCAAACTCAGTGAAAGGCTTTCACCCTCCCCTCGGGGTCTGACCGTCACTTCACAACCAACATTCGGCTGGGATGGGCAGACAAAACAACTTCCTTCCCCGCAGTCCCCCAGCACGGACTGGATAATCTCCCAAGCTCGTATTCCGCGAATGTCACATTGCTCCACTGATTTGTGTTATTCCCACAAGCTCCGGAAATCTCGGCCCAAATCCCCAGGCCTTTTATTCTCTCTTTAACCAACATTTTGTCTCCTTATTAAGTCCATCCTGAGAAGAGGGGCTCGGCATTCCGAGTTCCTCTGCAGACATCCGGTTGCTGCTAATGGACCAAAAGAGCCTAAAACCTGAATAAAACCCTCTGGCACAGCACTCTGAACATGTCTCCATTAGACCGTGCAGACAATACCTGCTTCATAGAGTACAATGGTGGGAAATATGAGCAATTTCAGTGTCAGCATTCCGTGGGAATAGAGGATACAAGATAAACCAGAATTAAAAATACTGAACAGATCCTCTGGGAGCAGGAACGTAGAGGACGAATTCCTGGAGTGTATACGGGATGTTTTTCTGGACCAATACATTGAGGAACCAACGAGAGAACAGCCATCCTCGACTCGGTATTGTGTAATGAGAAAGGAATAATTGGCAATCTAGTTGTGCGAGGCCCCTTGGGGATGAGCAACCAGAATATGATAGAATTCTTCATCAAGATGGAGAGTGACATAGTTGATTCTGAGACTTGGGTCCTGAATCTTAATTAAGGAAACTACAATGGTATGAGGTGCGACTTGGCAATGATGGATTGGGAAACATTACTTAACAGATAATGGTGGGTAGGCGATGGCAATCATTCAAAGAGCGCATGGGTGAACTGCAACAATTGTTTATTCCTGTCTGGCGCGAAAGTAAAACAGGAAAGGTGGCCAAACCATGGCTTACAAGGGACATTAGAGATCGTATTAGATCCAAGGAAGAGGCATACAATTGGCCAGAAAGAAACAACAGACCTGAGGATTGGGAGCAGTTTAGAATTCAGCAATAGAGGACCAAGGGATTGATTAAGAAGGGGAAAACAGAGTGCGAGTGTAAGCTTGCAGGGAACATAAAAACCGACTGTAAACATTTCTGTAGGTTTGTGAAGAGAAAAAGATTGGTGAAGACAAATGTGGGTCACTTACAGTCAGAAACAGAGGAATTTATAATGGGGAACAAAGAAATGGCTGACCAACTAAATAAATACATTTGTTCTGTCTTCACCAAAGAGGACACTAATACCATACCAGAAATGTTGTGGAACACAGGGTTAGTGAGAGGGAGGAACTGAAAGAAACCAGTATTAGTAGGGAAATGGAGTTGGGGAAATTGATGGGATTGAAGGCCGATAAATCCTCACTGCCTGATCATCTACATCCCAGAATACTTAAGGAAGTTGCCCTGGAAATTGTGGATGCATTGGTGGTCATCTTCCGAGATTCCACAGACTCTAGAAAAGTTCCTACAGGTTGGAGGGTAGCTAAGGTAACCCCACTATTTAAAAAGAGAGGCAGAGAGAAAACAGGGAAGTATAGACCAGTCAGCCTGATGTCGGTTGTGGGGAAAATTCTAGAGTCCATTTTAAAAGATTTAATAGCTGAGCACGTGGAAAACAATGACAGAATCGGTCAGAGTCAGCATGGATTTATGAAAGGGAAATCATGTTTGACAAATCTACTGGAATCTTTCGAGGATGTAACTAGTAGAGTTGATGAGGGGGAGCCAGTGGATGTTGTTTATTTGGACTTTCAGAAGGCTTTCCACAAAGTCCCACGTAAGAGATTGGCGTGTAAAATTAAAGCACATGGGATTGGGGGCAGTGTATTGAGATGGATAGAAAACAGTTTGGCAGAAAGGAAGCAAAGGGTAGGAATAAATGGGTCTTTTTCCGAATATCATGTAGTGACTTGTGGGGTACCGCAGGGATCATTGCTGGGACCCCAGTTATTCACAATATATATTAATGATTTAGATGAGGGAATTAATCGTAATATCTCCACATTTGCAGATGACACAAAGCTGGGTGGGAGGGTGAGCTATGAGGAGGATGCAGAGATGTTTCAGTGTGATTTGTACAAGCTGATTGAGCAGGCAAATGCATGGCAGATGCAGTATAATGTTTATAAATGTGAGGTTATCCATTTTGGTAGCAAAAACAGGAAGGCAGATTATTATCTGAATGGCTATAAATCGAGAGAGGGGAATGTGCAACAAGAGCTATGTGTCCTTGTACACCAGTCGCTGAAGGTAACCATGCAGGTGCAGCAGGTGTTAAAGAAGGAAAATGTTATGTTGGTCTTCATATCCAGAGGATTCGAGTACAGGAACAGGGATGTGTTGCTGCAATTGTACAGGGCCTTGGTGAGACCACATCTGGAATATTGTGTGCAGCTTTGGTCTCCTTATCTGAGGAAGGATGAACTTGCTATAGAGGGAGTGCAACGAAGGTTTACTCGACTGAATCCTGGGATAGCGGGACTGACATATGAGGAGACTGAGATGAGGAGAAATTTCTTCACCCAGAGAGTGGTGAGCCTGTGGAATTCGTTGCCACAGAAAGTAGTTGAGATTAAACATTGCATGCTTTCAAGAAGGAGTTAGATATAGCTCTTGGGGCGAAAGGTATCAAAGGGTATGGGGAGAAAGTAGGAGCAGGCTATTGAGTTGGATGGTCAGCCATGATCATAATGAATGGCGGAGCAGGCTCGAAGGGCCGAATGGCCTACTCCTGCTCCCAGTTTCTATGTTCCTATGTCAAAGTCGAAAAACCCAGTGGATTTTTAGAGGAAAATTTAACCACTGGTCAATGGCAGCTGAAATGCAGACCAAAAAAGTTCCTGCACTTATTCCCTTTATTTCGAGTTGTTTACAATCAAATGAAGAAAATAAACTGTCGGAGGGAATTTCCATGATTTATGGAAACACCAACAACCGCCAGTTGTCAATCACTCAGCCCCATCAGACCCACCCACACTGACGGGAGCTTCCTGCATCCAGCACTGGCTCTGTCGCACTCACCAGCTGCTCACCCAGACCCCACTCTCACAAACACTGAACATTTTTATCCAGACCCTTCAAATTATTGTTAAAATGAGAAAAAAAAATCACATTTCATCGCAGTTTGGTTGAACGGAACAAATGTTAAACTTTTGACCGTCACTCGGTAACCACGCTCGACATTCCTTCAATCAGTTGTATAAATTATCGGCTGTAAGGATTTATTTCACTGGGTTAAACAATTTCCATGTGAGAATGTTCCAGTGTGAGAATGGAGGGGGACGGGCTGACTGAGCTGTGTCTTCACCGCTTCTGGGCAGCGGGAATGTTCACCCTTCATTCTGCTCCCATTCACTTTCCCAAAGGGAATCTGCAGATTCTCCAATCTGGGCCCTGGGATTTATTCTTTGGTTCCTTTTGATTTGTCCCTTTTCCCGACTGACAATATCTTCCTAATCTCGGGGGAAAACCTCCCCCTTGCATCGTGCCTTAGTCTCGGCTGGAAGCGGCCGATAGTGACCCCGAACTGGTCACCTCCACACTGACAGATACAACACGGTCACACTCTGCTTCACTGAGATTAATGCCGAGAGCGGTTTCTGGGTCCAATACAACAGCGAACACATTTCATTTGAAGGAATTGTGGGTGGTTAAGGTGTTTTGAAAGTCCTGATTTTTTGTAGGGCATCCATCCTAAATGCTTTGGGATTTTCCTGGAGTAATACCTAATATTCCTCTTTGGGAAATATTAAAGTTAATTGGAACGTGTTGACCAGGTCATGTGGATAACTCTTTGAAATTGTTACGTGCTGCCAGCTTAACAACACCTAAACACTTGATACTTTTGTTCACAAATGAATTATAAACCAAATTTCCGCCCCGATGTAAATGCAGAATATTCAGTATTTTAACCGGAGTGGGAAACATGTTAGTCACAGATATTCAGTGAGTTCCCGGAAAACAGGATTCAGAAACTGTTTGTTCCAACGTTCATACAGTAATCTGCTTTCATCTCTCTTCCTCTTATTTCCCAGGATGATGTTTGAATTCTGACCCAGTGATGTTCCCCTTGTCTTTTCAAAATCTCGATGTTCGTGTTCTGGGCATCAATTGTTAAATAGAATAGAGCCCAGCTCTTCCAGTAGCGGCACACTGGGGAGAGTTTCTCATTGTGTGTGGTAACTTCCACAAGGTCTCTTCTTCGACAGTCACAGAAAGGAAAACTTGTCATTGTTAAAGCCTTTGCAGATAGTCCACTGTAAAAGGAGAGACCATTTTAACCTTAAATTCCAGGTTTGGCCCTGTTATAAAGCAAGTGCCCAACTGCCCAGATGAAATCCAACGAAGTCAGGTTCTGCTGGGATTTGGACCCAGGATCTCCTGTTTACTCGGCAGGTGTTTTAACCAATTAATCCACAGAACCTAACGATGTTCAATTACCCGCAAGGAATTGCTAGAAACCCTTCGCAGATCTGGTAGTATTTGTGAAGAGTGAAACAGTTTAAATTTCGGGACGCGAACTTGCACCCAAAAGACCTGAAACGTGAATCTGTTTCACTCTCCACAGATGCTGCCAGATGTGCTGAGCATTTGCAGCATTTTCTGGCGTTGTTTCAGATTTCCAGCATCCGCACTATTTTGCTTTTGTGCCAAAGGACAATGAGCTGCCTTTCCTGCACTGAGGGTTATTGCAGGACAAAACAAAAACCTTTAAAGATGCTGACCAGAGTCAGTCTGCTCAGCTTTCAGAAAGATTTCAAATGATAATGTGAATCTGCACCACTGAATATCAAGGCCATCGCGGTTTAGACAGCTGTAATGAACAGCTCCTGTTACAACTTTAGATCAGGGAATGGAGGATTATCACAGGCGCTCTGTCACACTGCATGTTCCTTCAGACAGGTTTCCAACTGGACACATGGAATGAGCGGCCCTGAACATTAGTGTTTGAGGTGGAGATTTCTCATTGGCTGAACTGGAGTTCCAGTTCCATTCCCAGAAATCTCCCTTTCTCTTTCCTGAATCTATCTCTGTCCTCTTGCTCATTTACACTTTTCATTGTTTCATCATTAGCGGCCACGTCTTCAGCTGTCTGAGCCCTTAGTTCTGCAATTCCATCTAGAAACATCCCCAGTTCACTCTCCCCCTTAACGCCCCCTTAATATTTTCCAGTTTTACGAAGGTTTTGTTCAGTTGTCCAAATATGTGTCTCGATGTCGAATGTTGCTTGATAAATCTCCTTTGAAGCGCTTTGGGGAGTTTTATTAAATCTTGGAGCTGTTGCTGAAATCGATCAGTGAAATGAGCTGTGTATCGGTGACCAAGAGATTTTGTTTTATTCTTTCACGGGATGTGGGCGTCGATGGCTCGCCCAGCATTTATTACCCAACCGAAATTGTCCTTGAGAAGCTGGCGATGAGCTGCCATCTTGAACCGCTACAGTCCATGTGGTGTAGGTACACCCACAGTACTGTTAGGGAGGGGGTTCCAGGGTTTTGCCCCAGCGACAGTGAAGGGACGGCGATCCAGTTCCAAGTCAGGATGGTTTGTGGCTCGGAGGGGAGCTTGCTGCTGGTGGTGTTCTCATGCATCTGCTGCCCTTTTCCTTCCAAGTGTTGGAGGCCTCGGGTTTGGAAGTTGCTGAAGGAAAATTAGTGTCAGGAGTGGGATTCGAACCCACGCCTGCAGAGGAGACTGCGACCTGAACGCAGCGCCTTAGACCGCTCGGCCATCCTGACGCTTCTGTCGCATCTGCTCGGCCACTAAATCCATTGCATTCTGTACAAATGGTTCTGAGTTCCACATTCATCGTCACTGCTTTAAAACAGTCGATGTGATTTTCCATTTTTCAGCACCTGTCAGGTTCCTGTATCTGAGTGCCATCCTTCCCCAAGCCGCCGGGGGGTGAGGAGCTTCTCATTGCTGCATTGCTCTGTTTGCTCAAATCAACAAAGACCCAATTCCCACCCGACCTGTTCCTCACACGAAGGTGTTGAGAGTGTAAGATATGAGCGACCTGAAGTATCCAATTGGAGAGTTACATCCTGGATTAGTAAATTTGCGGATGACACAAAGATTGGCCGGGTGGTTAACAGTGAGGCTGAGTGGCTTAGGCTACAGGAAGATATAGACGGGATGGTCAAATGGGCAGATAAGTGGCAGATGGGATTTAACCCTGAAAAGTGTGAGGTGATACACTTCGGAAGGAGTAAGTTGACAAAGAGGTATTGAATCAATGGCATGACACTAGGAGGTTCTGAGGAACAAAGGAACCTTGGCTGATGTTTCCATAGATCTCTGTAGGCAGAGGGGCAGGTTAGTGGGGTGGTGAGAAAGGCATTTGGGACACTTGCCTATATCAATCGAGGCATAGATTACAAAATTAGGGAGGTCATGTTGGAGTTGTATAGAACCTTATTGAGGCCACAGCTGGAGTACTGTGTGCAGTTCTGTTCACCACATTATAGGAAGGATGTGATTGCACTGGAGGGGGTGCACAGGAGATTGACCAGGATGTTGCCTGGGATGAAACATTTCAGTTAGGAAGAGAGGTTGGATAGACTTGGGTTGTTTGCCTTGGAGCAGAGAATACTGAGGGGCGACCTGTTAGAGGTGTTCAAGATAATGAGGGGCATGGACAGAGTGGATAGGGAGCAGCTGTTCCCTTTAGTTGAAGGTTTAGTCACAAGGGGGCATAAGTTCAATGTGAGGGGCAGGAGGTTTAGGGGGTACGTGAGGAAAAATATTTTTACCGAGAGGGTGGTGACGGTCTGGAATTCACTTCCTGGGAGGGAGGTGGAGGCGGGTTGCCTCACATCCTTTACAAAGTACCTGGATGAACACTTGGCACGTCACAACATTCAAGGCTATGGGCTAAGTGCTGGTAAATGGGATTAGGTAGGTAGGTCAGGTGTTTCTCAAGTGTCGGTGCAGACGTGATGGGCTGAAGGGCCTCTTCTACACTGTGTGATTCTGTGTGATTCTGTGACTGAGGAAAACCACCAGAAACTGCTGCAGACAAAGAGCTTACTGAAAGGTCAAATTATATCGTTTCAGTGAGTCATTAAAGCCTCCTTCGAGCAGATTAAGCAGCATTTCCTGTGTTTCAGTGATACATTCTGATCTGAATTTAAAAGGAAAGGGTAAATATTTCTCATTCTCATAAGATCCGCCCGCCGCATGACTGAGGCGAGCTCGCTTCTCGATCTCATCACTGACAGATACAAACACGAATAAAGCAGAATAAACCAGAGGGAAATGATAGATTACAATTCCACTACCCTCGATTAATGTTAACCAAAGCACCAATGAAATGAATCAATCGGCGGATTTTCAGGATTTACATTCCCAATGGTTGATCAACGAATCAGCAGCTGGGAACATATAAGACCATAAGACATAGGAGCACAAATTAGGCCATTTGGCCCATGGAGTCTGCTCCGCCATTCAATCATCGCTGATAAGTCTCTCAACCTCATTCTCCCGCCTTCTCCCCGTAACCTTTGATCCCCTTACCAATCAAGAACCTATCTATATCGGTCTTAAATACACTCAATGACCTGGCCTCCACAGCCTTCTGTGGCAATGAATTCCATAGATTCACCACTCTCTGGCTAAAGAAGTTTCTCCTCATCTCTGTTCTAAAAGGTGGTCCCTTTTCTCTGAGGCTGTGCCCTCGGGTCCTAGTCTCTCCTACTAATGGAAACATCTTCCCCACGTCCACTCTATCCAGGCCTTTCAGTAATCTGTAAGTTTCAACCAGATCCCCGCTCATCCTTCTAAACTCCATCCAGTATAGACCCAGAGTCCTCAAACGTTCCTCATATGTTAAGCCTTTCATTCCTGGGATCGTTCTCGTGAACCTCTCTGGACCCTCTCCAGGGCCAGCACAACTTTCCTGAGATACGGGGCCCAAAATTGCTCACAATATTCTAAATGTGGTCTGACCAGAGCCTCATAAAGCCTCAGCAGCACATCCCCTCTTTTATATTCCAGTCCTCTCGAAATAAATGCCAACATTGCATTTTCCTTCCTAATTACGGACTCAACCTGCAAGTTAACCTTAAGAGAAACCTGGTCTAGGACTTCCAAGTCCCTTTGCACTCCAGATTTCTGAATTCTCTTCCCATTTAGAAAATAATCTATGCCTCTATTCTTCCTACCAAAGTGCATGACATCACACTTCCCCACGTTATATTCCATCTGCCACTTCTTTGCCCATTCTCCTAACCTGTCTAAATCCTTCTGCAGCCTCCTAGCCTTCTCAATACTACCTGTCCCTCCACCTATCTTTGTATCATCTGCAAACTTAGCCAGACTGCCCTCAGTTACTTCATCTAAATCATTCATGTATAAAGTGAAATGTTGTGGTCCCAACACTGACCCCTGCAGAACTCCACTAGTCACCAGCCGCCATCCTGAGAAGGGCCCCCTTATCCCCACTCTCTGACTCCTGCCAGACAGCCAATCTTCTATCCATGCTAGTACCTTGCCTCTAACACCATGAGCTCTTATCTTACTGAGCAGCCTCCTGTGCAGCATCTTGTCAAAGGCCTTCTGGAAGTCCAAGTAGACAACATCCATTGGCTCTCCTGTGTCTAACCTACTCGTTACCTCCTCAAAGAATTCTAACAGATTTGTCAGACATGACCTCCCCTTGATGAAACCATGCTGACTCTGCCCTATTTTACCATGCACTTCCAAGTATTCTGAAATCTCATCCTTAATAACGGACTCTAAAATCTTACCAACGACCGAGGTCAGGCTAATCGGCCTGTAATTACCCGTCTTTTGCCTCACTCCCTTCTTAAACGGGGCGGGGGAGGGGGGGTACATTAGAGATTTTCCAGTCCTCTGTGACCCTCCCTGCCTCCAGTGATTCCTGAAAGATCACCACTAACGCCTCCACTATCTCTTCAGCTATCTCCTTCAGAACTCTGGGGTGTAATCCATCTGGTCCAGGTGATTTATCCACCTTCAGACCTTTCAGTTTTCCTAGCACCTTCTCCTTGGTAATGGCCACCATACTCAGCTCTGCCCCTCGACTCTCTTGAACTTTGGGGATATTACTCGTGTCTTCCACCGTGAAGACTGACGCAAAGTACCTATTCAGTTCCTCCGCCATTTCTTTGTTCCCCACTACTACTTCTCCAGCGTCATTTTCCAGCGGCCCAATATCCGCCTTTGCCTCTTTCTTACCCTTTATATATCTAAAAAAAAATCTCTTGCAATCTTCTATTATATTACTGGCTAGTTTCCCCTCATGTTTACTCTTATCACTCCTTATTTCTTTTTTAGCTGTCCTCCGTTGGTCTTTGGAGGCCTCCCAATCCCTTGGTTTCCCACTGCTCTTCGCCGCATTGTATGCTTCTCTTATAACTCTTATGCTGTCCGACTTCCCTTTTCAGCCATGGGTGCCTCGTCCTCCCTTTTGTATGCTTCTTCCTAGGGAGGAATTATTGCTGTGCCAATATAAGTAGCAGGGAATGGGTTCGATCCATCGACTTTTGGGTTATGGGCCTAGCACGCATATGCTGCTGCATCTGAGATTTGTAGGTTAGTTGCGATAGTTTAATGGGGGATGAGTTGACCAGCGCTTTTTCAAATTTTTTTAGAAGTTAAACCGATCTTTATTCCAGTAACGTGGACCAGCGGGCACAGAGCTGGACACGCGCAAGCGGGGAGGGCAAGTATCCGCTGCCCTCAGAAATGGGACTGCGTCTCCCCAAAAGAGACAGGTACCCTCACTAAGCGACCGGGAAACACAAAACCGGAGATGCTCAGGAGAGTCGTCTTGCAACTCTTTGCCGAAACCCGGAATTGAAACAGTGACCTTTAGATTTTCAGTTTAACGCTCTACCAACTGAGCTATTTCAGCTGATAGATGCAATGCTTCGAGCGAGAATTTAAACAGCGACCTAAGGATACCAGTTTTACAGTCACCGACTGTCCTCCGCTTATATTAGAGAACATAACCGCATAATGACAAAGGACAGCCATCACCTCGTTTCCGTTCCCTCCAGATTTCGATGTTTTTCTTGAGAAAGAGGGGGTCCATAGCCCAACTAAGCATCAGTTTATTGCCATAAGCTCTCGGCCAATCGGTACACAGGGATTGTCCTACAAACATCCTTCTTCATCCTTTGAGTGAATTGTTTCCTGACGTCACCGCTAAATGTCTTAATTCTAAGTTTAAGATTATATACATTTGTTCTGTATTCCCCCACCAGAGGAAATTGTTTCTCCGCATTAAGACCTATTAATCAACTCAATTACCTCAACCAGATAGCGCCTAAACCTTCTCAACTCACGGGTATGTAAGCGTCACAGCGGGAGCACATCTAATTGCAGATCAGAAACCTGTGTGTGCATCGCACATGGTCATGGCTACTTTTGCAGCAAACCTGTTTCTGAATTTAATGGGACCCGTTTGTGATAAACACAGTCGCCTTTCACCGCTTAGCTGATCAGTTTCATGGAGCCACGTTTGTGATTCCCTGAGTTCTGCTTTTGTGCAAAGTTGGGGAAATGCATCACAGATGTCAGTCTTCAGCCAGCTCCATTCACTCCAAGTGAAATCAAGAAATGGCTGAAGGCACGAGTAACTGCAAAGGCTTTGGGCCCTGACACCATTCCTGCAGCAGCACTGAAAACCTGTGATCCAGAAATAACCTCGCACCTCGCCAAGCTGTTCCAGTGCAGCTACAAGACTGGCATCTACCCGGCAATGTGGGAAATTGCTCAGGTCTGTCTTGTCCACAAAAAACAGGAAAACCCAACCGGCGAAAACCGCCCGATCAGTCTCCTCTCGTTCATCAAGAAACGGGGTGGAAATTTCTTCGACAGCGCGACCAAGTGGCACTTACTCAGCAATAACCTGCTCACTGAAGCTCAGTTTGGTATCTGCCAGGGTTACTCAGCTCCTGAACTCATTGCAGCCTTGGTCCTAACATGGAGAAAGCAGCTGAACTTAATACCTGAGGTACAAGTGATTGCACTTGAGTCCAAAGAAGCTTTTGACCGAGTGTGGCATCAAGGAACACTCGCAAAACTGAAGTCAATAGAAATGAGGCGGGAAACTCTCCACTGGTTGGAGTCGTCCCCGGCGGTTCCAATACATTCTAAAAGATTTCCAGCATTAACAGGAATTCGCTTTTGGTTGATACACTGTGGGTGGCAATGGAAGGATCCATTGAGAGCAGTTTATCGTGCAGGTGGCTCGTTGTTCTTGGGCTTCGATTCTCGCGTGGGGCTTTTCAATGAGTTCGAATGCAAGAGGTCCCGCTTTCATCTCCAGGACGAGCCCAGCAAGCATTTTAATGCAGTATTTTTTCGCGCTTGTGGTGGTGGCAGTTCCGGAAATCAGGACCAAGTTTGAACACCCGGGAAGTCATTGCAGAGAATGCATCACCTCAACACACGTGAAGAAAATGAACACAGGGTTTAAATAACGTTTCTCCGTGTTATGGGACTCTGAAATTATCCGAATGCATCAAATAAGGGAACTGTCTACTTCTGGATTCAGGTGGGAGGCTGATTGAACTCAGTGAAAATCTTGACTGAAAGGCCAAGCAGAGCTGGGATCTCCAAAGATTTATTTTCATTTCCCACACTTTAGCTGTGATCGGGCACTGGCAGTGAGCTGGGAAGGGTTTCTTCTTGCTGCCAAATGCTTGTATGTTCCGGTCTTTCCGCGGTGGGTTTTCACACTGTGGAGAAACATGTTGGATATCATGCTGAAGTGTTTAAACGATTCACATCAGCTCATTTACAACAGCATCTGATCTGATGTGGTGGAAATGCATTTTATTGACAGAAAATACATTTCCATCTTTAGACACCTGGCCGAATATTCAGGACCTGTACGAAAGATGATCATTTATTCCAACGGATAATGAATGCAAAAAGCATAGAAGGAGGTTTAATAAGTCGAAGCTGCGTGACGAGGTGGCCGAGAGGTTAAGGCGATGGACTGCTAATCCATTGTGCTTTGCACGCGTGGGTTCGAATCCCACCTTCGTCCTCGCTTTTATCAACCACTTCGTGTGCAATTAAGAGGTCTGTGTGCAAAATTTAAGCACATGGGATTGGGGTGATATTTTGGTGTGGATTGAGAATTGGTTGGCAGACAGGAAACAGAGAGTAGGAACAAATGGGTATTTTTCGGAATGGCAGACAGTGACAAGTAGGGTACCACAGGGATCAGTGCTTGGGTCCCACTTTTTCACAATATATTTCATTGACTTGGATGAGGGAATCAAATGTAATATTTCCATGTTATCTGACAATGAACTTCGTCGAAATGTGAGTGGTGAGGAGGATGCTAAGAGGCTTTAAGGCGATTTATGGAAGTTGAGTAAGTGACAAAATACATGGTAGATGCAGTATAAGGTGGAAAAGTGTTGAAGTTATCCACTTTGGTAGGATAAACACAATGGCAGAGTTTTATTTCAATGTTGATACATTGGCAAATGTTGATGTTCAAATGGACCTGGGTGGCCTTGTACACCAAACACTGAAAACAAGCATGCAGATCCAGCAAGCAATTAAGAAAGCACATGGTATATTGGCCTTCATTGCAAGGTCTCTTGAGCACAGTAGAAAGGATGTCTTGCTGCAGCAGTGCAGGGCCTTGGTGAGGCCGCTCCTGGAGTATTGTGTGCAGTTTTGGTCTCCTTACCAAAGAAAAGATATATTTGCCATAGAGGGAGTGCACCAAAAGTTCACCAGACTGATTCTAGGGATGGCAGGATTGTCATATGAGGAAAAATTGGGCCGACTAGCCCTGTATTCACTAGAGTTTAGAAGAATAAGGGAGGATCTCATTGAAACAGAAACATTTCTGACAGGGCTGGACAGACTGGATGTATAGTTGATATTTCTCCTTGCTAGGAGGTCCAGAACAAGGGGTAAGAATCTCATGATATGGGGTAGGCCATTTAGGACTGAGATGAGGAGAAACGTCTTCACTCAGATGGTGGTAAAGCTGTGGAATTCTCTACCACAGAGGCCACGTCAGTGAATATGTTTATGAAAGAAATGGATTTCTGAACTCGAAAGGCATCAAGGGGCATGGGGACAGAGTGAGAGTGTGGCGTTGAGATAGAGAATCAGCCATGATGATATTGAATGGCGGAGCTGGTTCGAAAGGCCGAATGGCCTACTCCTTCCTCTATGTTTCTAAAAGGCTAAAAGAATTGGGGTAGGTTGGAATCGTAGCATCATAGAATGGTTATAGTACAGGAGTAGGCCATTCATCCAGCCGTGTCCATGTCTGTCGCCTCCAGTCTCTTTCTATTTCAATGTTTATAAAGATTCTCCATTGATGCCTTGCTTTTGTACTCGACGCTTCTATTTATAAAACCCAGGTTCCTGCCTTTGTTTTGTTCAGGCTGTCGAATTGAGGCATGTGAGGTGATTAAGGGACTTGATAGTTTAGATACAGAGAAACGATTTTCCCTGTTTTGGGGAATTCAAAGCAAGAGGACATAACATTCAATTTCAGCAAAGCCGTTCAAGGGTGACGTCAGGAAACACTTCTTCACACAAAATTTCGTAAAAATGTGGAACCTTCTGAAAATTGCTACTGAAGCTTAGGATCAGCTGAAAGTTTCCGATACTGAAACTGGGTACAAGTTTTTATTGTTATTAAGATGAAAGATATTAAAGGATTATGAAACCACAGTGGATAGATGAAGTGAAAATAGGGACCAGTCATGAGTTGAACACGATTGACGGAAGAAAAGTGTACTTATCTTCCTATGTTCCCAAATTCCTCATCTAGCAGCAAACAGGCTTTCAGATGATCACCGCTCAGTACATTCCTCTCAGCATCCCCTTCTCTAAGGGGAACAGACCCAGACACAAAAATAATCTGATGCATCTTCTTTAGGCCTTAAGCGAACAATTTCACATTTCCTACATGGAAACCTATCTGATCGCAGCTGCATTATCTACAGCTTCACCCAACTTGATGGCGCCAGTTTACTTCCGCAAGAACCAGGAGGCTCCTGTCCTCATTACAGCTTTGGTCCAAACACGGAGCGGTTGATTACAGAGAGCGGCACCGGGGAAATATTCCGAATGTTGCTATTAAACAGAAGAGGGTGAAAAAACATCAAATTGCATCTTCTCACTTTCTGACAATTGGCTTTTCATCCGTTGTCACAATAGAACAGCCAATACACATTGGTCACCCTGAACACTGAGGTGCATTTCATTGCAGTGAATCAATATGAAGACATTCAGCTCCTCCAATCAGTTCCACCTTTCATTTAGATCATGTCTGATTTCTACATCAAATCGATCTGCCAGCCCTAGTCTCATAACTTTAATGCTCACGCCCAACAATAATCTACCAGCAATTGTAGCAATCTTTAGGTTCCAACCAGCTGTAATCGCGGATCTAGACAGGAAAGGCTTTCTACTGTCAGCCACCAAATAGATGGCTGAGCTACATTTCAGATCTTTAGCCTGGAGGATTTCATGATTCCTGCGTTTAAAAGAGATGAAATGATGAAATGGTCTACACCGTGGGTCATTTTTCTCCTCAGTGAAGTAAAATTAACTTCAGTGAAGAATAGGGGAGCAGCCACTGCAACCCTTTCGACAGAGGGATGAGGTCGCCCACGGCTTGCTCACCCTTAACAGGGTGAAGCAGAACATTTCCATCCGGGAAACTTTCGCCTGTGAAAGTGAGTACGATAACTGTTAGAGAATGACATCCTCTGTCAAGTTACTGACGGCTGAGTGGATCTGTCCTGTCAACTACATTAGTGTTGATTGTGAAATTGTCCATTCACTTTAAACGGTATCACTTCTGCCCGTACGATAAGCTCTCAAAACTTCCCCTCCGCTGCCTCCTACAAAAAATGTCACTGACCCAGCAGTAACCCAACGTGCTCTCTTCTACACCCACACATTGAGGATGCCGAGGCTCCTACTATCACTGCACAAAACACAGTTTCTCTCTCCACAGATGTTGCTTGAGTTGCTGACTATTTCCACAATCTTACATTCTTGTATTAGGGTGAGGGATGCAGGATCAGTTACTCTCTCCTTCCGAACTTCCCAGTACTTTTGATAGACTAATGCTCACCATCACTTTACGCGAAAATATCCCTGGCTTCATTCCTGGCGTTAGAGAGACACAAAATGATGGCAGCATAGAGGGTGAGTACTTGGCCCTTGTTCCCTGTTCTGGTTCTCTGCAGGGAAACTCAGTTATTCAATGCCTCCGTAGCCTCTACATTACATTCTTCGGAAAATTATAGAATCTCTTCTAGAAGCGATTGTCGAATCTGCCTCTCAGGTAGAGCATTCCAGATCCTAACCACAGGCTGTCTTAAACGAAGTTCTTCCTCAGGTCCAATTGTGTATATCTTGCCAATCATCTTAAATCGGTGTGCCCTGATTCTTGGCCCTCCCGACAATGGAAACAGTTTCTCTCTATTACTCTGTCCAGACCTCTTATGATTTTGAAAATCCCCATCTAAACTCCTCTCAACATTTTCTTCTCTGAGAACAGCCGCAGGTTTGTTTTTCCAATCTATTCATCTCATTCAAGTTCCTCAACAATGAATTCATTCTTGTAAATGTTTCCAATGTCGCCACATTCTTTTTAATTTTGATAATCATTGTTGGGCACAATATTCCAGTTGAGACCGAACCAATGTTTTTTTTAAAGATTCTGCACAGCTGCCTTGCTTTTGTACTTGATGCTTCTACTGAAAAAAAAACAGGATCCCGGATGCCGTTTATTCAACTTAACATGAATTGACGTGCAAATTGCAGTCGATGTAAACTATAAATTACTTCTTGTTACTGAAATAGGCTTTAGAAAACGTGGTAATTGTTCATTGTGCTTGGTGATTTCTGTATTTGGAACCTCAGCCTCTCAGTTCCTCCAGGGTCACCAGCTTCTCACCAGATACACAATCGTCTGATACATCTTTCCGAGGTCTTAAGTGTATGATCTCACACTTCCGACATGCAAATCTCTCTGATCTCATCTATATTATTTATTGTGTTGCCCAACCTGATGGCGCCAGTTTACTTTCATCGGAACCAGGAGGCTCCTGACCTCTTTACAGTTTGGGACCAAACATGGAGCGGGGGATTCCAGAGAGCGGGACCGAGAATGTACTCCGGATGTTGATGCTCAAACAGGGAATTGTTGATGTGTGACATCGAATTGTTATTTACCGAATACAAAAGTTCTGATAAGTTCACAAACTTGAAACATTAACATTTTAAAAAATCTCTCTCCACAGTTAATGCCTGATGGGCTGAGTGTTTCCAGCATTTTCATTTTTTCTTTGAAGTGAACAACCAAGTCCGTGCTGGATAATTCTTTAATGATCTTTCAAAAATCTGTGCTGGGTCCCCTATTATTCGTCATGTATATGAAGGTCATAGATGACTATGTGGGGGGTAGGATTAGTAAGTTTACGGACGACACATCGATTGGCCGGGTGGTTAACAGTGAGGTTCAGTGTCTTAGGCTACAGGAAGATATATACGGGATGATCAAATGGGCAGATAAGTGGCAGATGGAATTTAACGCTGAAAAGTGTGAGGTGTTACATTTTGGTAGGAGCCATTTGACAAGGAAGTATTCAATGAACGGCATGACAATAGGAAGCCCTGAGGAACAAAGGGGCCTTGGAGTGTGCGTCTATAAATCTTTGAAGGCGGAGGGGCATGTTAGTGGGGTGGTGAAAAAGGCATATGGGATACTTGCTTTTATCAATCGAAGCATAGATTAAAAAAGTAGGGAGGTCATGTTGGAATTGTATAGAACCTTGGTGAGGCCACAGCTGGAGTACTGTGAGCAGTTCTGGTCGCCACATTATAGGAAGGATGTGATTGCATTGGAGGGGGTGCAGAGGAGATTCACCAGGATGTTGATTGGGATGAAACCTTTTAGTTAAGAAGAGAGGTTGGATAGACTTAGGTTGTTTTCGTTGGGGAAGAGAAGACTGAGGGGCGACCTGATCGAGGTGTACAAGATTTTGAGGGGCATGGATAGGGTGGATAGGTAGCAGTTGTTCCCCTCAGTTGAAGGGTGAGTCACGAGGGGGCAATGAGTTGAAGATGAGGGGCAGGAAGTTTTGGGGGCATTTGAGGAAAAACCTTTTTACCCAAAGGGTGGTGACGGTCTGGAATGCGCTGCCTGGGAGGGTGGTGGAGGCGGGTTGCCTCACATCCTTTAAAAAGTACCATGATGAGCACTTGGCACGTCATAACGTTCACGTCTGTGGGCCAAGTGCTGGTAAATGGGATTAGGTAGGTAGGTAGGTCATGTGTTTCTCACGTGTCGGTGTAGACACGATGTGCTGAAGGGTCTCTTCTGCACTGTGTGATGATGTGATTCCTTGAAACCCTGCATCGTTATTTCTTTCTGCCTGTCCGCTAACTTTCAGTTGTATAATTTGGGCCTCTGCTCCTCCGTAGTTGGCAACATCTCACCAATTAAAAACAAAACGAAACGAAACTCGTGCATTCGTGGTCTCAGTCAGATTCTGGTTCATTGTGAATCCAACTGCCAAAGTATTTCTCACTCATTTAAACTATTTATGAAATTTGAAAAAAAACTTCTCCCACGGCTTATTGTTGTGCGTTTGCTCTCTCGTTCTTTGCTTTTCTTGCTACTCGTCCTTGTGATGTAAATCCACAGAAAGCAAAGAAGGCCACGAGGAATGGAGGGAAAATCATGTTCCCTTTCATGATCCCTGTTTGATTTTCAATGCACTGAATATGATCAAGGTCTAAGGAAGTGAATCTAGGACAAGCAACAGGTGTCTTTTTACAGCTGGGCTTGTGGCGCAACGGTAGCGCGTCTGACTCCAGATCAGAAGGTTGCGTGTTCAAATCACGTCAGGCTCATGGCTCTTCACTGTACTTGAAGCTTTTGTCTGGGCACAAAGTTCATTGTGTCTGGATTCCACCGAAATGTTGAATTTCAAAACCATGATGAAAGTCATCTCTTCCGATTTTCCGGTTCAGTTTTCATTTTACATTGGAACAATGTTTCAGCGATGTGGGATATCTACTGTTTTTGCAATTGTTCCGTTACCCAGTATGAGAAGTAAAACACAAAGTGTCCATCATGGGGTTTAAATCCGCAGCTGCTTCCGTCCATATAGCTGCTTAGTTCCGTTAGCTAGAGTTGGTTATGTAAGCTATAATCGCCCGACTTTATTTTATCCATAAGTCAGGAGATTCAAACTCGTCCTTTTAAAGCAGAGCGACAGTGAGTTCAGTTAAAACAAATGTCTAAAAACAGCAGCAATTTCTTTCTGCTCACGGCATCCAGTTATAGCGACCTGCATTAAACAGCAGGAGCGGAAACCACAGCCCGACACCCGCCTCTTCACATTAACGGGCAGCCTGAATTTCAGTTTTGGGATTTGAGAGAGAGCGGATGTTTTTGTGGAAACTGAAGTCACTTTTCCTGTGAATGGAGCCGGTTAAAGAGCCCGGGCCGGCCTGAGAGTCCCCGAGCCCGGGGTCAGTGGGAGCCTGGGGAGAGGACAGATCCCAGGGAAAGGGAATGAGATTAGAGAGAAGGAAGGTTATTGCGGGGTTGAGGGGACTGAAGGGTTGGCGACTGGAGGAATAGAAACGGGAGAGAAAATGGAAGGGGTTGTGGGGGACAGAATCTGTCAGAACGAGGAAGAGAGCGCCGGAGGAAAAGAGGGAGGGAGCCAGAGGGAGGGCGGGAATCAGGGGGAACTTGCATTTCGCCAGCACATTTTGCAACCGCAGAAAGATCCAAAACCTCACAGCCAATGGGTGGGTATTTTGGGCAAGGGGGTTGATGGGGCGTCTTGGTAATTGAGATTCGTGCTTGAACGTGCACAGCAGGATCCCACAGGCAGGAACCTGATCAATATTTGGATAACCTGTTTCAGTGATTCTGAATGAGGGATTATTATTGATCCCAGGACTCTGGGTAAAACTCCTATTCTCTTGCTGTAAATAGCCTGGTTAGATTGTTCACATCCCTCCGAGTGGGGAAGATGGGATCTCGGTTTTAAATGTGGTTTATTGCTGGATAGTGTCATATATCATTGTTACCCCTCTGTGGGTATTACAGTACATCGTGGTAATCGAGCCATGTACAGACATCATTACAAGCTATTGGACAGGAAGGTGAAAAAAAACATGGCTAATAGAATACAACTGATTGAACTCATTCTACAGTTATGTAAGATACTGTTTAGACCCCATTCAGATCATTGCGATGAATTCTGGACAACAAAACTTGAGGAAGAGTGAGAGGTGGGTGCAGCTGTGTTGCCACACTCAAATGGTGAGGACAGATTGCAAAACCTAGTCTTGTAATGCCTTGAAATTCGAAGATTAAGGGGTAATCTGCCTGAAATGTTTATGATGATTCAATGATTTGACAGGGTAGATAAGTAGAGAACATGACGTCTGTTGGGGGGAAGCCAGGCCAAAGGTACACAACATTAAAATTAGAACGAGAGAGATAGATTGAGCTAAAATACAGGCCAGTCGTGAGTTCATTAAAAGGCAGGGCAGGCATGAGGGAAGAATAGTTTACTTCTGTTCCTATGTTTCAATTTTCATAATCTTGGACTGAACAGGTTTTCGAATTATCACCCAGTCTGTACACGTTGCTTCTTAAAGTTAATTATTCCACCCCCTTTTCAGAAAGTAAAACTTAATCTGGAGGGAACTGAAACCTGTGATGAACCCAAAAAGGAACAAGCTAAAATTTATCTTTCAAAATGGAGATCGAGCCCTCGGAGACTGAGAACTACAGTTCCCAGGGGGTCGCATAGTCTAGTTCTGAAATGGTCACACATGCGCAGGTTGTTCTTTTAGCGACGTTGTTGGCATTGCGCATGTGCTGGTCGGCTCATTTTCTCGACTTCAGGCCGAGACACGGCCTTGCACACATGCGCAATTCGTTTCCTTTTTTCCAGGTTGGAAGTTACTTCTGCGCCTGCGCAGAAGTAAAAGAAGGTCCAAAAGCAAAACAGCGTGAAAAGGGGCGCAGGTGACTGAGAAGAGAGTTCCATTCTGATAAAAAAGTGCCAGAAAAAGCTGGACAGAGAGGAGGTACATGGAGTAGGTCCCAAAACAAAGGAGCAGTCCCAAACCAGGGACTGGTACAGAAAGAGGTCTCAGGAAGTTGAAGGATGAGGACAGGAATCTGAAACAGATCCTGTTCAGTGAAGATTGAGGAGCAGAGTCAGAGCCGCGCGGAGCAGACTTAGAACGAGCTGGGACTTGCAAGAAGCCAGAAAATCTGCGTAGACAGCCAAAGGTTGACCCTTATTATGGACCTTTGCAGCAATGTTGTTCTGTTTGGCGGGGCCTAATACCGGATAGTGTCCGTGTGGAAGGTGAAGTTTGAATGTGCGGATAGATCCAGGAGAAAAGAACCTTGGAAAGAGAGGCTGAAACCCTGGAGGTGGATCCTTCTTGAAGGTATCTGAGGGAAAGCGTCGTTTGGGAAAGAATACCAAAGCGAGATCTTCGAATGTGATGATTGGAAACCCTTGTCAGAAAGACAGAGTTTCATTGAGACCAGTTGCCTCACAGTCCGATGAGCAACTGGGGGATTAATGAGAAATCCCTCGAAACTTGGTTTCGGAGTGTGGTATGTCCGACTGCAGCTCACTCATTCAGCTACATGGACTGTACACTTGCCGCGAACGTTAGAGCATAAGATATTTTTGTAGTTTCTGTTATCTTTATGAATTTGTGTATATCAGTTAAGGTATAGTTTGGATGAAGGATCGGTGTAACGTACTTTGCCTTTCCTTCCTTAATAAATGTTTTATTATTGTGTTAAAATTTCATCAGCAGACCCCTGTGATTCTGTTCAGTAACCATCCTTCACGTTTCTTAGCAAAAAACGTATACGATCTATCATATAAGGTTCCACCCTGGATCTGACTTACCCAGCAGTAACATCAGCTGGGATCGTAACGTTTGTCGTGATAAGAGAAAAAAGACCCAACCTGTCACTCCTTCCGTCTCTGTCCACCAGGAATTTCTTTATTTCTTAATTATACTTCTTTGCATGAGATGTGGGCGTCGCCTGCAGGGCCAGCATTTTTTTGCTTTTCCCTATTTGCCCTTGAACTGTGTGGCTTCCTCGGCTAATTCAGAGAGCAGTTAAGGGAATAATATTGCTGTGGGTGGGGAGTTACATGCGGGCCAGACACCGACAGGGCGGCAGACTTCTGTATCTCAAGCGCTTTGATGAAATAGATTTATTTTGAGAACAATTGGCTATAGTTTTATGGTCGCCATTACTAATATGAGATCACAATTCCATATTTACTACCTAATTGAGTTTGAATTCCATCAGCTACCATCACAGGATTTAAACACGTGTCCACTGAGATTAGAAACAAAAATAAAAATAGCTGGAAAAACTCAGCAACTCTGACAGCATCTGCTGAGAGGAACACAATTAACGCCTCGAGTCCGAATGACTCTTCAGCAGAACTAAAGAAATATAGAAATGTGGTGAAATATAAGCTGGTTGACGGGGGGTGGGACAGGTGGAGCTGGATAGAGGGCCAGTGATAGGTGGAGGCAAAGAAGAGATTGCCAAAGATGTGATAGACAAAAGGACAAAGTGGTGTTAACGGTGCTGATATTATCTAAGGAGTGTGCTAATGGTGACATTAAGGGTAGAAAGCAGGATAAACAAGCGGCAGATAGCCCCAGCGGGGGTGGGGTGGGGCTAAGGTATCCAAATGGGCTAAAAGGTGGAGATAAAACGATTGATCGAAATAAATTTAAAACTAGGTGGGAAAATAAAAATATATTTTAAAAATATAAATTTGGAAAAAGGAGGATCAGAAAGGGGGTGGGGATAGAGGAGAGAGTTCATGATCTGAATTTGTTGAACGCAACATTAAGTCTGGAAGGTTGTAGAGTGCCTTAATCGGAAGATGAGGTGCTGTTCCTCCAGTTTGCGTTGAGCTTCACTGGAACATTGCAGCAGGCCAAGGACCGACATGTGGGCTTGAGAGCAGGGTGGTGTGTTGAAATAGCAAGCGGCAGGGAGGTCTGGGTCATGCTTGCGGACATACCGAAGGTTTCAGATTTCCAGCATCCGCAGTATTTTGCTTTTGTCCATGGAGATTAATCTGGGCTTCAAGATGAGGAACACAGTGACATTGTGGTCCAGCCCTGTTCTACACCAAAGCAGTGCGTTTAGCTTATGTTTGAGCCGCTTCACGGAGAGATTGGAATTTTTTCCAAAGCATTTTATTAAACCCATGAAATGGGTTGAGGCAAAGCCTTTTGTTCCAGTTGGAAACAAAATACAAAGATTGTACAAAATAACAAGACACTGCATTCTGAGAAAGAGCTCTGAAATGTTTGGGAAAAGAAGCAGAATCTTCAACTAACGAGGAAGACCACGGTTTTCAGAAAGTTCCAATCGATTTCTGTATAAAGCGACCGCAGGAGGACTCGAACCTGTAATCTTCTGATAGCATTACGCACACCGAAGTCAAAAGACTTAACCATTAGGCCACGCGGTCATTACACGGCCTAGTAAAACCGATACTGGTCCCATATGAATAAATATGTGATTGTATTTATTCCATAAATTCCAGAAATTAATCCACGGAACATTTAAACCACTCATTGAAGAAAGTCCTTTTGTCCATTTAACGAGTAATTTGATCAAATTTTCCGTCATGTTAAGGCGATAGCATCAGAGAGCGAAACTATTTCCGATGGCTGGGAATCCAGGAATCGTGCACGACAATGAAACTAAAATGCTGCAGGTGCTGGAAACTTGAAATAAAAACTTCTTCAAAAGCTCAGCAGGCCAGGCAGCATCTGTGGAGAGAGAAAAGTTTCGGCTCCGTTTGACTCTTCTTCAGAGCTGAAGAGAGGTAGAAATGTGATGGATTTTATACTGTGGAAGAGAGCGGGTGGAGCAATGGTGCAAAACAGAAGGTGAGGGATAGTGGGGACCTCAGCAGAGACTTGACAAGGATATCATGGTCACAAGACAAGGGGAGTGTTAAAGGAAGTGTTAAAGACTATAGTAAATGCTAATATGGGGCATAAAGGTATGATTACAGAACGTGTTAACAGCAGAACAAGGGTCAGCGCTCTCCGAAGGCAAATATGAGAACAGGTAACAGATGACCATGTAGGGGGAGGTGGTTAGAATTCATGGTCTTTGAACTCAATGTTAAGTCCTGAAGGCTGTAAATTGCCTTGCCAGTAGATGAGATGCTGTTCCTCCCATTTGCGTTGGGTTTCACTGGAGCATTGCAGCAGGCCACAGCGGAAATGTGAGCCTGAGAGCAAGATGGTGATTTGAAATGGCAAGTGACCGGAAGGCGGGGTCATGCTTGCGGACTGAGCAACAATGTTCCGTAAAATGGTCACCCAGTCTGCGATTAGTCTCCACAATGCTGATGACCCAAATGCCATCTTAAAATCTAAATATAGTACATCCAATATTTCCCTTTATTCACAGTAAAGAAATTCAACAAACTGGTTAAAAATGATTCCCCTTTTCCCAAAACCATGTTGATCCTGCTGATTGCCTTGAATTCATCTAAGTGCCCTGTTATAACGTTTTTAATATTAGCTTCTAAAAATTTCACAACGATGGATGTTAAGCGAACTGGCAAAATGTTTCCTGCTTTCTGCCTCCCGGCCTTTTTGAATACAGGTGTTAAATTAAGTATTTTACAACTTAATGTAGCCTTCCCCGAATCTAGAGAATTTTGGAAAATTAAAACCAACTCTTCAACTACATCACCAGGTACTTGTTGAAAATGTTGTTTCTGTCGGTAAATTACATTTCCATCACATCAGGTCACGGATTTTAATGAATGGGCTGATGTGAAACACTGCAAGTCCATGTGCAACATGTTTCGTCACATTGTAAATAAAACATCGCGGAATAACCGGAAGATCCAATCATTGGATCGCATCAACATGACCATCACACAGACGCCTTAAACATTAAGCCATTTTCGAAGTAATGCGTCTTTTAACATGTTTTAAAATGCCAACTGACAGTACGAATTGATTTAATTCCACATGATTGGCGAGGTGCAGCCTCAAGCCGACGAGGCGGATGGTGCTGCTGATCTTCACCAGAACAGACAGTTAGACGGAACATTCATCATCAACCAGACCGTGAGAGAATTCAACAAAATAAAACGTGCGGAAAAACAATGAGAAATAACAAATCAATTCGATTGGAATGTAAAATATCGTTTAGAAATGAGGAACCATCGATGGAAAAGGAAAGTAAATTGGAATTCCCGTTATTTTATAGACCCGGGAGAGAAAAGAGGAACGGAGGGAAAAAATGTCGAAAGGAAGACAAGAAATGATGGAGCTGCTCCCTTGTTTTCTGTTTATCCGGTCGCCAATCAATACTGAATTAAAACATGTAAAAAAAACTGGGTGAATTTAACGGAAAGTGATTTTAATCGCTGCCCGATTGCGCCTGGACTCTCCAATTGGATTTGTTGGACATCGCTGGACTTGAGCTCCAGAACTCGCTGCCCCCGCATCCCGCCCGTCCCCCCCCTCCCCCTACAGCCTTGCTGCTTCAGTAAAGAGACAGAAGAGGCATCTACACGTCAATGTGCACACAAATTCCGAGGCATGTTCTGTCCAGAAGAAGCAGGACAAATCCAACCCAGCCTAATACTGCTCCATTAGTTTATTCTTCATCATGAACAAAGTGATGAAAAGTGTCGTTGACCGTGCTATCACCACTTACTGCACTTACCCAGCAAAAACCTGCTCACTGACTCTCAGTTTGGGTTCCGTCTGGGCCACTCAGCTACTGAAATCATTGCAGCCTTTGTCCACACATGGACACAAGAGCTGAACTCAAGAGGTGAGGTGAGAGTGACTGCCGTTGACATCAACGCAGCATTTGACCCAGTGTGGCAACAAGGAGCCCTAGCGAAACTGAAATCAATGGGAATCAGCTGGACAACTCCCCATGAGGTGGAGTCAGGCCTAAAAGGAAGGAAGGTGGTTGTGGCTGCTGTAGGACACTCAGCTCAGTTGCAGGACATCACTGAGGGAGTTCTTCAGAGGAATGCCATTGGCCCAACAATCTTCAGTTGCTTCATCAATGAACTTCCCTCCATCATAAGGTTAGAAGTGGGGATGTTGGTGGATGTTGTGCAAAGTTCAGCACCATTCATTCATCAGATAGTGAAGCAGTCCGGACATATACAGCAATACCTAGACAATATTCAGGCTTGGGCTGATAAGTGGAAGATAACATTTGCGCTATTAATTTTAGGAAATGACCATCCACGACAAGAAGTAATCTAATCATCAGTTCTTGACATTCAATGGCAGTTCTGCCTCAGAATCTCCCACTATCAATACACTGGGGGCTACCATTGACCAGGAATCGAACTGCACCATCCATTTGAATACCGTGGCTGCAAGATCAGAGGTCAGAGGCTGCGAATTCTGTTGAGTAACTCACCTCCTAACTCCCCAAAGCTGCTCCACCATCTTGAAGGCACAAGTCGGGAGTGTGACGGAATGCTCTCAACTTGCCTGGATGAGTGCAGCTCCAACAGCACTCAAGAAGCTAGATACCACCCAGGGCAAAGCCACCCGCTTGACTGGCACCTCATTCACCACAATAAACAAGCATTCTTCCCACCACTGACGTACAGTGGCAGCAATGTGTACAAGAGGCACTACAGCAACTCACCAAGGCTTCTTCAACAGCACCTTCCAAACGCGCAGCTCGACCACCACGAAGGACAAGGGCAGCAAAATCATAGGAAGGCCAGCATCTGAAATTTCACCTCCAAGCCACACATTATCCTGAGATAGCACTTTTCCGTGGTTCCTTCACTGTTGCTGGGTCAAAATCCTGGAATTCCCTCCCAAGCAGCACTGTGGATGTAACTACAACACACTGACCGTAGCTATCACAACAGTATAATAATTCTCATAATGTTAAGCTTGGAAAAGCCACTTTGAATTCTACTGTTCAGGGTATTATGTTTGACTTGGCTGGATCAGTTTAAATCTATTTTTTAACGCTGCCTTAATGGGGGTATAACTGGAAGCCAGGTTAATTAGCGGATTTACAAGTTATTGTAGCAGTAATTTGTAGACCTATGTATGTACTTGAAATATTTTATTTTGCTAATAAATGTTTAATTTAGTTTCGAAAACACCTTTAGAGTCTTGGTAGATATAATACTACTGAATTCAGGGCACGCACCTTGAAATAAAATACAAATTGCCAAATCGTTGTGACCGAGTGATCAAGTTTCCTTTGTGGATTTGATCCGCTTGGCTCACACCATCTGCCGCGTCATAACAGTAGCGGATTAAGAAGGCAGCACACCCCCATCTTCTCAAGGGCAATTCAGGATGGGCAAAAAATGCTGGCCTATCCAGCGATGTCAACATCCTATGAACGAATACAAAAAAGTAGACGGCGGAGCTGTGAAATATTTAAAGGGAAAATTTATTCACAGATCTTCCTGCTTCCCTCCCTCTCAACCACACAGAACAGCAAACTCACGGAATCGTAACATACCCAGAGACGGAAAATTCAGAGCTAAACACATCAAATACACCTCCAAGGCCCCTCAGATCAAGTCATCAAGCTCCTCTGCTCTGATTCCATGAGAATTTAGTTAAAATATCCTCCTAACAAACGCGCTGTGGTTAAATCCCTGTCGAAGAAACTAACATTTGGATTAATTTGTGAAGTTGAGCAAAACGGGGCCGAATCATTTTATTTTCAGAAAGGTTTTCAGAATGGCTGTTTGAAATTGTCCCTTCTCATAAAGTAATTCGCTGCACAAATTTACAATTCAAAGTTGCCGCAATCCCCCACAACTTCAATCAACGATTCTTTTTGCGATTGCATTGGACCTGGAAACCGCTCTCTGCATTAATCTCACTGAACCAGAGCGTGACCACCTTGTATCTGTCAGCGTGGAGGTGACGGAGTTAGGGTCGCATTGGGCCACTTAAAACGAGAGTGGGGCACGACGCAAGGGGGAAGGGCGAGTGTTCACCGAGGTTTCTCATACATTCCAAAAGCGAAATAATGAAGATGCTGCAAATCTGAAGAAAACACAGAAAAAGCTGGAAACACACAGCAGACCTGGGAGCGTTTGTGGCGGGACAAACAGAGTGAACGTTTCAGGTCGGGATCCGTTTGGTTAAATTCATCCAGTTATTTCCATTCTGTTTTATCCGGTATTGAAGGGTGAGTGAAGAAACAGATAATAAGGCAGCAGTTTTACTTTTCATTTCTTGATTTTTTTTTTTTCAGTTTTCATCAGTTTCTCTTTTCTCTTCCGGATCTATAAAACGACGAAGATCCAATTCAATTGGCTGTTTCCGATATATCAATCGAAATTCAACATTTCAATCCAATAGATTTGTTGTTTCAGGTTATTTATCGCTCTCTGTGTTTTATTGTGATTTAATCTCTCGCGGTTTGTATGATGATTAATGTTACATCTTACTACCTGTTCTGGTGAAGATCAAAAACAGAAACGACATTTCCAACATTGCACATCTGGCTGCACAGTCGGAACCGTTTTCACGGACAGGACGGGCCTCATTCTGCGCTGTTGTAAATCTAAGAGTTTATGTTTCCCTCTCTCTGGCCAAACTGCACAAACTTTATTCTCCTTTTATCTTTACTGATTTCCAATACACCATAGGCTACCGCTTTTGCTTTTTTCCTGCGTTTCACTGGATTAAAACGAATGACAACAGTAACTTTTTCCATTGTTGATCAAAAGTAATCGATGTGAAACGTGAACATCGGTTTCACTGTCCGTGTTACTGCCTGAGATGCGGAGTAATTGCCAAAATGTCTGATTTCCCAATCACGATGTCCAAAGATGTTTGGTCGACTCTAGGTGGCATTGAAACGATTTCTTAGTTGCATCGGGGGCACGTTACCGGCTGGCTCGTTGGTCTAGGGGTATGATTCTCGCTTAGGGATCTTCATCGTGTGAACTTGCGAGAGGTCCCGGGTTCAAATCCCAGACGAGCCCTGCTTTTTTCAAATTCTAATTGCGGAAATCAGATCGACATTTAAACACCCTGGAAGTTCATTGCAGAGAATACTTCACTTCACCGGACGGGAAGAAAATGAACGCAAAGCCTCCTCGTGTCATGGGACTCTGAATTCATCCCACTGCACCAAATGCAGCAACTCCCTCCTTGCGGAGGCAGGCACGATGCCCAATGCAGTCACTTGCAATTTTGCCTGAACGAACATACAGAATGGCATAGTTTGATTTTTTTTTTCGATATTTGAGCTGTTTTCTAGTATTTGTGTTTCAGCAATCCGGTTCAGGGGGAATTAACAATCAGGACATCTGGGCAGGACTAAAATTGTGGAGCAGCAAAGTGTTTCACTCCCCGTATTACAGCCGGAGCTGAGCTGGAATTGTTCATTGCTGTCTTTTCACTATAACAATGTAAAAGGGTGACTGAAGCACTTTGATGGCAATCAACATCTATATTCATTGAAGCGGGTCATCTCCGCTGGCTCTTTGGTCTAGAAGTGCGATCCTTAATTAGGGATTTTTGTTGAATTGGTTTGCGAGAAGTGAAGGGTTCAACCCCCAGCCAAACATCATTGTTTGTGGCTTTTGGTCCAAGATGTGGGCTGTGTAAGGAAAACAATGAAGAGCTGTGCTCTAGAAGGTGGGATTTACTGAAATCGGGAGCAGGTTTGAGAATCCGGGTCGTTATTGCCTAGAATTTATCCACACTGCACATGTGGGGAAAATAAACACAGGCTTTATAAATGTTTGCCTATGTAATCTGACTCTGAAATTATCCCAAAACAGCAATTCAGGCAACCCCATGCTTGTGGGTTCAGGTTGCAGGCTGATGAGTTCTGTTGTAATATTATCTGAAAGAACTGACAGAGCTGGTAACCCCGCAGCTTGGTTTTCATTTGACCGCATTTACATTGTATTCCAGGAGTTTCACTGAGGAGAAAATGGGCCTTTATGTGGTTCCGCAATCTCGTTCAGAGGGAATTAACAACCAACATGTAGCTGTAAGTAAGAATTTCCTTGCAGACATTAACGTGTTCCATCCCGCGCTCATATTCACATTTGAAAATGATCAGTGTAACCAGCTCCCTTTCCTCGATGTGCTATTTGAGAAATCCGCTAAATGAGTTCTCTGCTACTGTCTACCTCAAGCCGACCGTCACTGTTCAGATTAGCGCGGGTAGAAAATTGGCAGCTGGCAGAAAACAAAGAGTAGACATAAATGGGACATTTTTTTCTGTTTGGCAGGATGTGACGAATGGGGTCGCGCAGGGGTTTGTGCTGGGGTCTCAACTTTTTACACTTTATATCAATGACTTAGATGAGGGTAGGCAAGGCATAGTAGTTAAAATTGCAGAAGAAACAAACATAGGTAAGTTGCGAAGAGGACATAAGAAGATTGTAGACGGATATAGATAGGTTGAATGAATGGGCAAACATTTGGCAGATGGTGAAGTTTTTCGGTTTGGCACAAAGATTTAAAAAAGCGGAGTATTATTTAACGGGGTACGCCTGCAGAATGCCGATGTGCCGAAGGATCTAGGTGTTCTAGTTATCGATTCACAGAAAGTTAATGCAGGTACAGCAAATAATTGTGAAGGCTCGTGGAATGCTACCCTTTGTTACGAGAGGAATTGAACATAAAAGTAACAATGTTATGCTTCAATTATAAATGGTATTGATGAGAGCACATCTCGAACACTGTGTGCAGTTTTAGTCTTATTTAAGGAAGCAGGTAAATGGGTTGGAGGTGGTACAGAGGAGGTTGACTGGATTGATAACTGCAATGAGCGGGCTGCTTATGAGGAAATGCTGTACAGACTGGGCTTGTTTCCACTGGAGTTAAGGAGATTGAGGGGTGACTTGGTTGAAGCATATAAGACCCTGGATGGTCTTGAAAAGGTGGACGTGGAAATGATATTCACTCTTGTGGGTGAGTCCAGAACTAGGAGGCACTGTTTTAAAATTAGGGGTTGCCATTTTAGGACAGAGATTAGGAGAATTTGTTTTCTCTAAGACGGTTGTGTGACTTTGGAATTCCCTGTCTCAGAAAGCGGTAGAGGCGGGATCACTGAAATTTTTTAAGGCAAAGGTACAAATTTTCATGTTAGGTAAGAGAATCAAAGGTTGTCGGAGGTAGATGGGAATGTGAAAATCGAAACACACGCAGAGCAGCCATGATCTTATTGAATGACGGAGCAGGTTTCAGGGGCTGAATGGCCGACTTCTGCTCCTATTTCGTAAACTCGCATGTTGATATGTTTGACCAATCAGAGTTGACTTGCCTTTTTTTGGAATTAAAACAAAAGCTTTGGATTAACTGTTTCTTGGTGCATTGTCTATGGCAACGCCTTAACCATTCAGATTCCACATGCCAGCCAATCAGCACCCTGTTTATCACATAGTTTTCAATGTTGTTCCCTTTGAAATTTGGCGTTCGTGTGTTTGTCCTGATAATTGCAAGATAAAAAACTTCGACAGCATGTCTCCTGTTTTTTATCAGAAACATTCAAGTTCTGTGCCACCAAGTGGCTATTTACCTTAAAACTAGGTCTTGTGGTTACTGACCCTTCTGTCACTGGGTTAAGAAAAATGTTCTCCTTATTTAGTCTATCAAAATCATTCATCATTTTGTGCAACTCATTACTGTTTTGTCGACATAGGCGACATCAGGAAAATGCAGGGAACACTTTAAGATTGAAGTAGAATGTGTGTTTATCCACATTCAGGCTATTTCAACACTGTGCAGTCTTAAACCCGACCAAGGAGCTTTCCAGGAGAGGTAACAAGCAGCATTTGATACCGAGCCATATATTAGACCAGGTGGCCAAACACTTCATCAAAGAGGTAGATTTTAAAGAGATCGTTAAAGGAGAAAGGAGGGCAGGGAGGTTTAGGGAAAGAATTGAAGAGCTGATGGTTCTGACAGCTGAAGGCCCGGCCTCCAATAGTGGAACAAGGAAAAGCGCGAATCATCAAGAGACCGGAATTAGATTCAGACCGAGTAAGGGGATTGTCTGGAATTGGACGCGAAACTCCAGCCTGACAAGTGAGGAATCTACCCCCGACCCTCCAATATTCTCACTGTCGCTCACCCTATGTGTCCAGTTGGAAAACATTCTGAAGCAACATGTAACCTGACAGGGAACCCGGGATAAGCCTCCACTGTCTGATCAAAAACTGCAACAGGAGCTGATCATTACAACTGTGAGAGCCGCGTGGTGATGGTGTTGGTCTTGACATCCAGTGGTGTAGGTTCACATCGGCCTCATCATGTTATTGTTTAAAGGTGTCTCCCAGAAACAGTCTGGAGAGGTGACAGGGCAGTTCTGAGAGGCAGTGTCATGCTGCATGTCACTATTACCAACTGGCTGCTTATGAACAGGTTGGAGTCTGCCTGAGGGCTGAGCAAACTGACTGCGTTCGAACAATTCTCAATGTGTTTTGGAGGAGTTGCCCTGGGAATCTGATGATTCTGCTCAGTGGTTCGGAGAGAAATCGAACAGGGACTTGAGTTACCATCGCCAACAGGCATTAACGAACCAGTTTCTCATTTAAACCACAGTCATAGAGTTATAGAGTTTAACAGCACGGAAAGATGCCCTTCGGCCCATCGTGTCCGTGTCGGTCATCAATCCCCTATCTACTACAATCCCATTCTCCAGCACTTGCCCTTTCTCCGGTACATCGATGACTGCGTCGGTGCCGCTTCATGACCTCGTCTGGACCTGGAAAAATGTTTTAATTTTGCTTCCAATTTCCACCCCTCCATCATTTTCACATGGTCCATCACTGACACTTTCCTTCCCTTTCTTGACCCCTCAGTTTCAATTTCTGGTGATAGACTGTCCACCAATATTCATTACAAGCCTACCGACTCCCACAGCTACCTCGACTACAGCTCCTCACACCCCGCTTACTGTAAGGACTCCATCCCATTCTCTCAGTTCCTTCGCCTCGGTCGCATCTGTTCTGATGATGCCACTTTCAAAAACAGTTCCTCTAACATGTCTTTCTTCTTCGTTAACCGAGGTTTTCCACCCATGGTGGTTGACGGGGTCCTCAACCCTCTCCGGCCTATCTCCTACACATCCGCCCTTGCACATTCCACTCCCTCCCAGAACCATGATAGGGTCCCCCTTGTCCACACTTATCACCCCACCAGCCTCCGCCTTCAAAGGATCATCCTCCGTCATTTACCCCAACTCCAGCATGATGCCACCACCAAACACATCTTCCCTTCAACCCCCCTGGCGGCATTCCGTAGGAATTGTTCCCTCCGGGACACCCTGGTCCTCTCCTCCATTACCCCCGACACCTCGACCCTCACATCACGGCACCTTCCCATGCAACCACAGAAGGTGCAACATCTGCCTCTTTAATTCCCCCCTCCTCACCGTCTAAGGGCCCAAACACTCCTTTCAAGTGAAGCAGCGCTTCACTTTAACTTCCCTCAATTTAGTCTACTGCATTCGCTGCTCCTAATACAGTCTCCTGTATATTGGAGTGACCAAACGCAGACTGGGCCACCGCTTGGCAGAACACCTTCGTTCTGCCGGCAAGCATGACCCAGACCTAACTGTCGCTTGCCATTTCAACACTCCACCCTGTTCTCATGCCCACATGTCCGTCCTTGGACTGCCACAGTGAAGCTCAACGCAAACTGGAGGAACAGCACCTCATCTTCCGACTAAGCACTTTACAGCCTTCCGGACTGAATATTGATTTCAACAATTTCAGATCATGAACTCTCTCCTCCAACCCCACCCCCTTTCCGATCCCCCTTTTAATAATAATTTATAAATCTTTCTTTTTCCACCTATTTTAAAATTTATTTCAATCTTTTGTTTTATCTCCATATTTTAGCCCATTTAGATCCCTTCCCCCACCCCACCCCTACTAGGGCCATCTGCCACTAGCCTGCTTGCTGCCCTTTATGCCCCCATTAGCACATTCCTTAGATAATATCACCGCCGTCAACACCCCTTTGTCCTTTTGTCTATCGCATCTTTGGCAATCTCTTCTTTGCCTCCACCTATCACTGGCCCCCTATCCAACTCCACCTGTCCCACCCCCCTCTACCAGCTGATATTTCACCTCATTTCTCTATTTACTTAGTTCTGTTGAAGAGTCATTCGGACTCGAAACGTCCACTCTATTCATCTCTGCTGATGCTATCAGACCTGCTGAGTTTTTCCAGGTATTTTTGGTTTCCTTTCGGATTTCCAGCATCCACAGTATTTTGTTTTTGTCCTGTATGCTACGTCGTTTCAAGTGTTCATCTAAGTGCTTCTCAAATGCCGTGAGGGTTCCCGCCTCTACCATCCTTTTAGGCAGTGAGTTCCAGATGCCCTCCACACTCTGGATGAAACAAAAATCCTCAAATCGCCTCTGTACCACTTGTCCCATACCTTAAATATTTGCCCCCTGGCTATTGATCTCTCAAAGAAAGGAAGAACTTCCTCCTAACTGCCCAATCTTTGCCCCTCATAACTTTGTGCACCCCAACCAGGTCGCCCCCTCAGCCTCCTCTGCTCTCAGGAAAACAATCCTATCCGATCCACTCTTTCTTCATAGCTGAAAGGCTCCAGCCTAAGCAACATCCTGGTGAGTCTCCTCTGCACCCTTTCTGGTGCAATCACATCCTTCCTATATTATGGCGAGCAGAACTGCGCACTGTACTCCATCTGTGGCTTAACTAGCATTTTATACAGTTCCAACATAACCTCTCTGCTCGCATCGTCAATGCCTCGACTAATAAAGGCAAGTAACCCATCTGCCTTCTTAACCACCTCATCGACCTGTCCTACTGCCTTCAAAGATATTGGAAATGCACAACAAGGTCCCTCTGATCCTTTGTGCTTCATAAAGTCCTGTCAAACATCGTGTGATCCCTTGCCTTGTTAGTCCTCAAAAAATGCTTCACATCACACTTTTCAGGATTAGGTTCCACTTACCAGTGTTCTGCCCATCTGGCCAGTCCGCCTGTGTTATCCTGTGGTCTAAAGCTTCCCTCCACGCTGTTTACCACACCACCAATTTGCTTGTCATTTGGAAACTTGCTGATCATACCTGCTGTAAGTCGGTGGAGCAATGTGAGATTAGCGGGATACGAGCTTGGGACTTTATCCAGTCTGTGCTGGGGGACTGCTGGGAAGGAAGTTGTTTTGTCTGCTTATCCAAGCGGAATGTTGGGGGTAGAGCGGCGGTCAGAGCCCGAGGGGAGGGTGAAAGCCTTTCACTGAGTTTCAAGGTTGTAAATCAGATCCTGGAAGTATTGCTGCTGTGTTCCCAGGAGGTGGGGTCTCATTTTTAGAGGAAAAAACTTACATCAAAACTGACATGTCGGGCGTTGGAATCTGCTCTACACCGATTAAATTCATTTCATCTTTGTTTCCCGTAATAAACAAGAGTTGTGAAGCAAAAAGCTTACATCAAGGACCGGTCATTGAAGTAAAAAAGAATTGGAGACGCGGGACGTTAGAACCTGCTCAGCACCGATTCACGTTAACTCAATATTGTGTCCTGGGATAAATAAGTGGTTTGTTGCTGTCCATTACAAAAACAAATAGAATTCTGAAGGGTCTGGCCAGGAACTTCACAGTTTCCACTATTACATCTCTCAGCATCGTCAGCTGCATCCCATTAAGTCCTTGCGACTTACCAACATAAAGTTCAGCCAGTCCGTCCAGTACCTCTTTTTAAACAAGAGTTAAATATAAAAGAAGGCAGTTGTAAGTTGTGGATGGAGAAAATGAGCACTTTTGTTGAAGAGGATTTACAGTAGAAGAGGGAAACCTTTGTGATAAAGAAGTCGGATCATCAGAAATAAAAATAGCAATAAGTGGAATGAAGGAAGCGGGGTGTCCATGACTGATTGCTGAATTTCACAATATTCTTTTAATAGAGATTGAAAATCCATTTTTCGACGCCTTTAAGGAAATTAACATTGATGGAAGCCTATCCTCATCTATAATGCATCATATGTTAGTTAACAAGAATTATGTGGGTAGATGTGATTTAAGAATTGGAGGCATATGCCATTATAATAATGATTATAAGATCCTGGTGAGGGCTAGGGAATAGTTTTGGGAAGAACAGCAAGACCTTGGAGACCGTACAGTGGAGATTTACTGGAATGGTATGAGCGGTGAAGGATACCACATGTGGATGGACTGGGAAAAAACTGCCAGTGTTCTTCTTATCACAGGGAACGTTAAGGGGAGATTTAGTCTAGGTATTTAAAATCATCCCAAATATATTCTTTCTTATACAATACGGTTTACCAATTGACAGAATGTTTGACAACCAATGAAGAGTACATACACTCTGCAAGCTTTTCTATTGTCATAATTTAATTTGTCAGGAAATGTTTCACATTGGTCCATTCCAAACAGTCCCTGACCTGATGTGATAGAAATTCCTTTCACTTACAGTTTCAACTGCATTTCCAACATTGCGCACCAGGCTGCTCATTCAGAACCTTCTTACCAACTTCTCATGGATGGAAAAAGGGTGTGAGACTGTGTTCTAAAACTCAGACAGGTGACCAGGTGACTGAGAGTTTAAGGTGCTGGATTGCTAATCTATTGTGTTTTGCATAAATTTGGTTCCAATCCAATCCTAGTTGTTAGTTTGTGGATATTATTAATTAATTATTGCTTCCTGTTTTGTTACATTTTGAATGAAATAGAACTGAAATCCGTTGTTTGTCAATATCTCACTGGAGATCACGGATTTGTTCAGACTTCATCAAAACTGAGACTGACAATTACAGTTCCTCACCCAAATTATACTGGAATGATTATCAGACAGGATTCATGAAAGGAGGCAATGGAAAAAGTTAATGACGATGGAGCAGAAACATAACATAATCCATGGGGAACACATTTATGTTGAAATTTGCTTGATGAGTTCAATGAGTGAGCAAGTTTTAGCAAATGAATTTTAAAGTGATGGGCTGTCTAATTAATCCTATGAAGGATAGAGCGGATTGTTTATTTTTGTGGTGAGATGTGGGAAAATGTGGAGGAGCAGGAAGCTATGTACAGACATCATTAAAAGCTAGTGGACAGGAAGGTAAAAATACTGTAACAATGCTAGTAGAATACAAAGGATTGGAGCTCATGCTACAGCTTTATAAAACTCTGTTTAGATCCCATTTACATCACTGTGTTCAGTTCCAGACAACACACTTCAGGAAGGATAGCCTCCGAGTGGGAGCAGCTGAATTTCACCAGAGTGATACCAGACTCAAATGATGACGGATTTCAAAGACTGGTCACGTAATGCCTTGAATATCGAAGATTAAGGGGCGACCTAACTGAGATATACATGATGATTAAATGATTTAACAGGGTAGATCGGGAGGAACTATTACCTCTGGTGGGGGAAGACCAGAAGAAGGGGACATAAGCTTCAAATTAGATCGAAGCCTTTCAGGGGTAACTTCTTCACACAAAGGGTGGTGGAAATAATTAATTCTCTCCCTCAATCAAGCGTTAAAGCTGGGAGTCAATCAACAATTTCCAAACTGAAACTGTTGGCTTTTGTTTGGTAAGAACTTTAAGAATTACAAAACAAAGAGGGATAGACGGAGCTAAAATACAGACCAGTCATGAGTTCATTAAATGGCAGAACAGGCATGAGGGAAGAATACTTTACTTCTGTTTGTATATTCCGATTTTCATAATCCTGGACCGAGCAGGTTTTCAAATTATGATCCAGTGTGTACATATTGCCTCATGAAGTTAATTCCTCCACCCCCTCTTCATAAAGAAAAAACTAAATCTGGAGGGAACTGAAACGAGGTGTTAGCCTTTGTTGATGCCATTATTCTCTCAATATTGACAGTCTCCAGTCCTGAACTAGAATTCTGCACACAACTCAACCCCGAGTAAATACTGCAGATAATTAAATTATCCTCTCCAACCTGCATTTCCTAGATTTTACATGCTGCCAATCCTTTGATCAATATTTGGGAATTTAAATCCTGAAACGTCTGTCTGTTAACCCAATTCTGTCGTATTTTTTTCAGCGGGGCGGAATTAGAATCCAGTTGTTTCCCTCTCTGTTCATATTCTCTCAGTGTCGACATCCCTCACTGATTGGACGGGAAGTGAGTTTGTATTAATCCTGTGATGGACAAACCTGCTCCATGATACAAGCATTTTCTGTGTCTTTTTAAAAATTTCAGCTGATAATTTCTCATTGAAACACAGGAAATCATGAAAGTTTCCCGGCTCATGCATACTTTTATGAGCTGATGAAACAAAATAAATCCAATTCCTGCACATAATGAATTCAGGCAGGAGGAGGTGCCTGTCTCGCAATGATCAGATATTGGATCTGATGAAGAAAGTTTTTTGAAGGGCGATGTGTTCCTGTGTGAAGCCGGGAAGGGGTTTGGTTTTCCACTTTAAACTTTGATCCTTCAGTTAGTTCTTTGTGTGCAGCAGTTTCTGGTGGTGTTATTGAGTCAGGAAAGTTGGTCAAGACAGTGGGAGAATTACCCGCGCTCCTTTCAATAGCGCGGGGGAACCTTCATCAACATCAGGGCCCAATTTAATCATCTCTTCAAAAACCTGCTGCCAGTTGTTGCTCAGGGTGACATTGAGCTGGGACACTGAGGTTAGTGACTTAATGAAATCAGTTCTTCATACAGAAAACATTAGCCCCTCACACATTCTGATCAATTAGACCCTCTATCCTTTATTAATAATTCATTTGTTGTGATTTTGAGTGCCACCCGAGTTGAGTTTTAAGTCAGATTTCATGTCTAATTGAGCAAAACCGAAACTGGTTAAGGGAAAAGGAACATACACTTTCTGTCAGAAAGGGGCAGCTAATTTGCACAGAGGAAACTCCCACAAACATCAATGTGATCATACTTCGGGCTGTTGATTGATGGATAGATATCAGCCAGTACTCGGGACGGGGATAACTCCACTGCTCGTGTGTTTGCTGCTGTAGCACCATCCGGTCACTTACAATAAAATGAGAGGCTGGACGGTGCTTTGTTTTAACGTCTCTTCTGAAGGACAACTCCTCCCTTAGTACTGGAGTGTCAGCCTTCCTTGTTACAAGAAAATTCCGTTCTGGGATTTGAAGAAAGACCTTTGTTTTTCAAAGGCGAGTGTGACCAAGTCAGTCCCAGTGAAAGAGTTTAAAAAACCGCCCGATCCACAGCTACATTACTGGGGCAATTATGATGTCATCCCCTGGCAGGTCACATGACAGCTGGAGCCACAAGGCATCACAGCCAGATTTGTGACTGGATCCAAACCCAAAATCCTGTCTCCATGACATCTCAAATAAAGCTGTCGGCTGCTTGAAAACACAGCAGTTAAACTTTCTGCCTGATGATGAGAGCGACTGTGACATTTACAAAACTAAATCATTTGATAAATAGTTCAAAAACCATCAA
Source organism: Cetorhinus maximus (assembly GCF_964194155.1). Classification (NCBI taxonomy): domain Eukaryota; kingdom Metazoa; phylum Chordata; class Chondrichthyes; order Lamniformes; family Cetorhinidae; genus Cetorhinus; species Cetorhinus maximus. The sequence goes on from NC_135909.1 coordinate 12,059,707, forward strand.
GTTTGAAATCCTATGAGGAAAAGTCAAGTTATTATTGAGAACTCTGCTGAGAAAGCTTCATTGGACAGCACAGAAATCAGGTGAAGAGTCTGAGTAAATCGACACCAGCGAACAAGTCAACATCAAAACTGAATCAACTCTTGTGAAGATCAGTGAGTAAAAGCTGAGAGCTCCGTTCACCATCAGCTCATCAAGTAGATGTATTGTCTGGATAAAGCATTCTGTTTCAAACAGGATTTATTGAACCGAGGCACGTTATTGCAGAACAAATAAGTCACTTCTAGATTTTCCTTTGAAAACATAGAAACTAGGAGCAAACTTCCAGTTTGTTGATATATTGAATTCAATTAAACTGGAATTACAATGCAAATGAATTCATATTCAAAATCAAACCTAAATTTCAGGTAAATTACGTGGAACAATTAAATTACAAACAAGAACTCAAGAGATCTGTGAGCTCAAACACAGAGAGAGTAAATTTCAGAGTGCAGGCTTAAAAATTTCAATTTTTTGCAAGTGAGGGTTAAGTGCAGAGGGGGAAGGAGCTGCTGTGTAATTTTAACCGAGATACTGCAACAAAAGTACAAGAGGGAAGGAGTGGAACTCTCTAAATAACCAGAACTTTAATTAAATAGACAACTCATTTCAGTGAAATGTTGGGACAGCTGAGAGCTGTTGCCTACACATCCTGTGCTCTGTGGGTTCTCCAAATAAGATTGATGATAATCGTCAGATTCATAATACATTACAGAACCAAGCAGAATACAGAAAGTGCAGAGGGGAAATGGAAAAAGGAAATTAGATCAGAAGAGAGCGCGAATGAGAAAAGATTTGCAGGTAACAACCGAAAACACAGAAGATTTTTTTACCAGCATAAGGGCAGTCACTGAAAGTGGGGCTGATTTGGAGATCCTGTGCGGTGAGAGGGCATGGCTGACGTACTAAGTGAGAACATACAAACAAACTAATTAGCAGCAGGAGTAGGCCACTCAGCCCCTCGAACCTGCTCCGCCATTCAATAAGACCCTGCCTGATCTGATTGTAACCTCAACCTCACATTCCTGCCTCCCCCCAATAACCGTTCATCCCCCCGCCCCCTTGTTAATCAAGAATCTATCTAGCTCTGCCTTTGAAATATTCAAAGACTTTGCTTCCACCAGCTTTTGAGGAAGAGAGCTCCAAAGACGCTCGACCCTCGGATAGAAAAGAAATCCTTAACTCTGTCTGAAATGAGCGACCCTTTATTTCTAAACAGTGACCCCTAGTTCCAGATTCTGCTAGAAGAGGAAACATGCTCTCCACCTTCACCCTGTCAAGACCGTCAGGATCTTAAAGGTTTGAATCTAGTTGCCTCTTACTCTCCTGAACTCCAGGCGATACAAGCCTAAACTGTTCAACCTCACCTGAAAGACAACCGGCCCATCCCTGGTATTTGCCTCGTAAACTTTGCACTAAACCTGTCATCACAAAACAAGCGGATGCCGCTAATGTCATTGGTGGGGAAATTGGATAGGATGAAAATAGATGAAGTGGAAGCTATCACAAGGCTGGCACCGCTCACAGTAGAAAAGCTGCTCGATCCACATCGGATACACCTTGGATTACTGAGGGAATGAAGGGTGGAAATAGCGGAAACTCGAGCCACAATCTTTCAATCCTCCATGGATATGGGAGTGAAGCCAAACAACTGCAGATTGTTCATGTTACATCCGTGTTTAAAATGGAGAGGGATAAACCCAGTAACTACAGAGCAGTTAGTCTCATGCTGGTGGTGGGGAAACGTTTAAAGACAATAATCCAGAACAAAATTAATTGTCACTCGGTAGAACATGAGTTGATAAAGGATAACCAGCACAGATTGGTTAACAGAAAACCAGCACTGAAATACTTAATAAAGCTCTTTGGTGACGTGTCAGAGAAGATTGCCCAGGGAAGCGAGGATGATGATGTGTGTCTGGACTTCCAAAGGGATTAAAAGAGTCCCACATAATGAACCTGTTGGTAAAATTCCAGCAGCTGGGATTAAAGGGGCAGCGACAGCATGGATACAAATTTGAATAAGGGACAAAAAGGGTAAAGTAGTGGCGAGCTCTGAAGAAGAGCTCAAACGTTAACTCTGTTTCTCTCTACACAGATGCTGCCAGGGCTGCTGAGCTTTTACTGCATTTTCTGTTTTATTGTAAATTTTAATAACTTCCAGCCTATATTCAAGTTTGCTGATAACACTAGGTTAGGTGACATGGTTAGTAGCGTATATGGGAGCAGCAAGTTTCAAAGGGTCATTGACAGATTCAGTGAGTGAATAAAACTGTGGCCGGTGGTGGTCAACATTGGGAAGAGTGAGGTCATCTACCTTGAACAAAAAGACCCAGGAATTTCCTAAACAGTGAGAAACTTGGGACTATGCCGGAGGAGCCGAGAGTGAGAGCTGAGTGAGACCGGAGGGTGGAGAAAGAAGAGCAGCAGAGCTGCTCGGGAGCAGCCGCGAGGGAGAGAGATGGAGAGAAGAGTGAGAGTGGCGAGAGATAAAGGGCTGAGAGGAAGGGGCTGTAGCAAACCGGCCAAGTTCAAAATATTCAATGCTTTAACTCACAGGAAAGGAGGTAACTGGTTAGTTTGTGCCGATTTCTCTGTTTTTCTCTTTCTAAATTAGGACATTGATTGAAACTAGGAGATGAGAATTATTTATAAAAATCAATCAGGGTAAGTATAACAGTAAGTGCGAGTGTAATAACTGGAGTCAATGGGAATCATGGGGAAAACTCTCTGCTGCTTGGAGTCATACCTACGACAGAGGAAGATGTTTGTGGTTGCTGGAGGTCAATCATCTTAGCTCCAGGACATCATTGCAGGAGTTGCTCAGGGGAGTGTCCTCGGGCCAACAATCTTCAGCTGCTTCATCAATGACCATCCTTCCAAAATAAGGTCAGAAACCTGATGATTGCACAAGGTTCGACACCATTCACGACTCCTCGGATACTGAAGCAGTTCATGGCCAAATTCAGAAAGAACGGGACAATAGCCAAGCTGAGGAGACAAGTGGAAGAAACATTCATGCCACACGAATTCCAGACAATACATAATATATTAATTATATATATATATATATACATACACACACACACACACACATATATATATATATAATGGCTTGGATGAGGGAAATTAATGTACTATGGCCAAGTTTGCGGATGACACAAAACTAGGAGGGAAGGCAAATGGTGAGGGTAATTCAAAAAGTCTAAGAAGGGGATATAGACAGGGAAATCTTGTTAGATTATTGTTTTAGAGTTCCTTCAGAATGTAAGCAGCAGGGATAATAACGGGGAGCCAGTTGTATTCCAAAAGACATTCTATAAGGTGCCACATAAAATGTCACTACACAAGAAAAGAGTATATGTTGTTAGGGTTCATATATTAGCATGGATTGAGAACGGGCTAACTAACAGGAAAGAGAGAGTCAGGATAAATGGGTCATTTTCAGGTTGGCAAACTATAACTAGTGGACAGATACAGAGTTCAGTGTTAAGGCCTCTACCATTTACGATCGATGTTAATAATTTGGATGATGGTACCCACTGCATGGTAGCAAAAATTGTTGATGATGCAGAAATAGGAATCAAAGCAAGTTGTAAGGTGGATACAGAGAGTTTGCATAGATATGTAGATGTTCAAGTAAGTGGGGATAAAATGGCAGATGTAGTACAATGTAGTAAAATGTCAGGTTGCCCACTTCTGCAAGAAGCATAGGAGAGAGGAATATTACTGAGATGGAGAGAGACTGCAGAATCCTGTGGTACAGAGGGATCCTTGTACAAGAATTACAAAAAATGTTTAGATGACATTGCAGAATGCTGCAGTACAGATGGAAATGGGTGACGCTGCAAAAGAATCATTGAAAAAAAGTTAGCATGCAGGTGCATCAAATACTTAGGGGGGCATGCAGAATGTTGTTCTTAATTGCAGGGGGACTGGAATAGAAAAGCGGAGAAGCCTTGCTGCAACTGTTCAGGGCATTGGCGAGACCACACCTAGAATAATGGGTGCTGATTTGGTCTGATTACTGAAGGATGGACATACTTGCATTGAAGACATTTCCCGAGAAAGGTGACTGGGATATTCCCTTGACTGAGGGGGTTTTCTAATGAGGAAGGGTTGATCAGGTTGGATCTAGACTCACTGGAATTTAGTATGACTTAACAATATGGTAGTGAATGAGCATCTGGCAATGAGGGACCGCAATATGTTAGAGACAGACATTCAGTTCGAGCAGAAAGGTCACATACATGCTGGTTATCACCTCAAGTAAGGCCAATAAGGACGGAATGAGTGGTAATCTGAGCACGTTAAATTCCAATCAGCTATTAACAGGTAAAACAAGACACGAAACAATCAGAGGCACTCAAATAATAATAATTTAGTGTAATTTGTACCTAATGCAAACCCGAAGGAATGAATTTTTTATGATAATTATGGTTACTTATTATTATGGTTAATGTTATTTATAATGGGGACGGTATTCCATAAATTAAACCAGTGATTAAGAAGGAATGACAATTTCTGTCCAGATAATGATGAACTGTGTATTTGGTGCGATGCTGTCTCCGCTATACTGATAGTTTTGTCCTTCTCGGTGGTTCATGTCACAGGGAGGACGCTGCTGTTCAAATAAAGATGACGAATTACTGCAGGGTGTCCTATAGTTCGGAAAACCTGCGGCTAAGTTCCCCTTCGAGTCACTCATCATCCTGACTTGTAAATATATCGCCGTTCCTTCACTGTCGCTGGGTCGAAATCCTGGAACTTCCTTCCTAACAGCACTGTGGGTGTACCTACACCACACGGAACGCAAGATTCAAGAAATCAGCCCAACGCCACCTTCTCAAGGGCAACTCGGGATGGGCAAAAAATTCCGGCCCAGCCAGCGAAGCCGACATCCCGTGAATTAACTTTAAAAAATATGACCTTGACGATATTGTTTCCATCCAAGAAGATGTTTTTTTTCTATTCAGGTAATCATACAGAGATAGTGAATAGGAGGTTCTTTGGGAGGGATGGGCTGAGGGAAAGGGGAAAGCATTGGCTGGGATGTGTTTGCAGCATTTACAGCTTGAATCCATTAATTTTTGCACTGGAAAGAAGAAACTGATGAAATAACAGACATGATTGTGGGCAACAGAAAATGTTCCCTTTGGGCATTAATAAGAATGTAAATAACAGAGGATGGTTTCGATCCATCGATCTCTGGGTTATGGGCCCAGCACGCTTCCGCTGCGCCACTCTGCTGCTTTGTCTTTAATGTCAACTGTTCCATTATGGTGTTAAAGTGTTTCACATGTTTAGAATATATTTCCTGCTGTGGAATTGTGTTCTCTGGTGTTGAGAAATGTTCTTTGTTGTTGTGTAAAATGCTTCCCTGCAGTACAAACGTGTTCCCGGTTGTATAAATATGATGGCCAAGCCAGCGAATCTCATATCCATTGAATTTAAAAAAAAGTTCAGCTCTGTTGCACTTCTCAGCTCTGGCCAGTAGATGTCAGCACACTCAGAGAGCGACAGAACAGACAAGAACCGTTCACATTTTATTGGACGGCGAAGGGAGGTTTTGGAATTACTAACGGTGGAGATGACATTTCATAATATTTTGTTTTACCAAGCAGAAGTTATAATGTTGTGCTGAAACCGTCAGGTTGTAGTTTTGTATTTGAGAGTGAGATACATTCTTCACTGCCCTTTTGTGGCCAATTTTGTGAACGTGGGATTCAATGTCTATGTCACTCACTGGTACTGTGTGAAACTGAAAGACATTCTGAAGCTGTCAGTCTTGGTTACTGTATGTGAGTGTGGAGACATTGTCATTGGAACTACCAATATGTTTGGATTCATTCTGTAACAGTCACTCTCTTGGACAGTATATTTGTGTTATATTCCATTCCTATCTGTATCAGTATTTTCTGATACTGAGAGAGGTGGGTTACATTCTGAAACTGTCAGTGGAACTGTATGTGGAAGGGTTTTGCTCTATCAGTCAGCATCTGGTGCTGAAAGTTAGTGTTGGAGTAATTCTGTGTCTCTCATTCTCTGGTACAATATACCTGTGTCATAGTCAGACTGCATATTGCATTTTCTGAGTATTGTATGAGTGTCTGGACACTTTTTGAGCCGGCCAGTAGAACTGCAGGTGTGCAAGTGTTTTGTTCTCAGTCACTTTCTGGTAATGCAAATGCGTTTGGGACTCATTCTGAATCTCTTAAAGGTGTGTGTGTGTATGTGTGTGTTTAACTCTATCAATCAGTACTTCTGTATGTGAACGTGGAAATTATTCTGAATCTGAAGTCTTTGGTGCCCTTTTTTTATTAATTCGTGGGATGTTGGGTTCGCTGGCTGGGCCAGCAGTTATTGTCCATCCTTAGTTGCCCTTGAGAAGGTGGTGGTGAGCTACCTTCTTGAACCACTGCAGTGCATGTGGTGTAGGTACATACTCAGTAGTATTCAGAAGGGAGTTCCAGGATTTTGACCCAGTGACAGTGAAGGAACAGCGATATATTTCCAAGTCAGGACTTTGAGTGTAGTATCCACTCTGTATCTGTTACATACATGTCAGACTCTCGTAACGTCTGAGCGTCAGATTCAATACAGATCTGTCAATAACACTCTGCATCTGTGATATTGTAAAGTAAGTGAGGGAATCATATGTTTCTTTCATCACTTGGTTCCGTTAGTGAGCATGAGATTCATTCTGTATCACGTCTGTCAAACTTTGGTATTATAAACAATTGTGTGGTTCAATTGGTGTTTTTCAATCATTGGTAGTGTATGTGAAAGTAGAATTTACAGTGTGTGTGTTAGTGTGTGGTCTTCCATTTGTATCCGTCAGCATCTGTTACTCTATGTGATGCTTGGACTCTTTCTAAATCTCTCAGTGGTACCATTGGTGTGTCATATTTCGTTAGTATCACTCAGATTCAGCTATTGTGAGTGAGTGCAGTGAACAGCCTGTATCTTTCAGCATCTGGCACTGAAAATGTGCCTGAGAATTATTCTCTGCTTCTGTGTGAGTGTGGGATTCATTATATAACCTTCAGTCTCTGGGACTAATTATAAGTTTGGATTCATTCCACATACATTTCCAGCAGAAAAAAAGGCCACTGATATGGTAGGTTTAAAGCAAACAATGTGTGTCAGCTTTGGCTGAGTATTAAATCTTTGTCACTGTGAACACAATTGTGAAAGATAATGTATCCTTCAATCTGATCCTGGAGTGGTCCGCCAGTGTAACTCCAGTTTGTACGAAACGATTCGATATGTGGCAATTGTGTCTGATTCTGAGTCAGAATTTCCACACAAATGCAAAATGGAGCTCAGTCCTGAATTGGTAAAGTATCTTTAATTTGACACTGTGTGAGGATTGAGAATTAGCATGTAGTTTATAGCGCAATTCATACTCATCAAATTAATATTGTATCTCAGTTTCATAATCAGGGTGAGTTTTAAATAGAATCTGAGTTTGGATCTCAGGTTATACTTACTTTCAGAATATCTCAAACTGATAATGCACTTGAGGTTTGGATTTGCATCTAACGTATGTGTCAGGACAACCTGTGGGAATTAATACTGCAATTTATAAACTAATGATGTGTGCAAATATTGGACCGGTGCTTAACATGAATCTCAGTGTACATTATTAAGGTTAAGCCTGTAAGCTTGAAACTGGAAACATGCATCAGTTTTATTGGACATTTAGTTTGTAGCTGAGGATGTAATATTATGGGATTGGCCTGGTGCAAACTGGATCGTGGGTGAGAATGTGGACTACCCGTCTATGGTACTGAGTCGAGGTAACATGGGAACAACGTCTATCTCTCCTGCACTGTTTGATTGATGGATGGAAAGTGTGACTCTGGAACTATTTCTGCTGTCTGAGACTGTGAAATTGATGTCCTGTCTGTGTCTCTGCGCTCTGTCAGTGATAATGTACGGACTGTGTGGGAGGAGCTGGCGGGAATCTTCATTCTAGTTTGGCTGGAGGAAACACCATATTTATTCTGGTTCCGTCAATTATTTGCCGGTTGGAAAAAAGTCTATTTTAGGACTCAAGTACAGGTGAGGTGGAAGATACAGATTCCATCAGTTTGACCTCCATAAATAATCATTGTGAATGTTTTGAGAAACTTTAGTCAGGCTCAAGCTCTGATTGGTCAGTCCATTCTTAATCCAAATCTTCTACCAATCGGAGAGCCAGGTAACAGGAATTGGAAGTGCCGATTGGTTTATATTTTATTGGCTGATAAACTCTAAAAACCCGCCAATTTGAGGGGGGAAAAGATAATAGCCGAACGCCTTAATTTCCAGTCAATTTTAATCTCACACTTTCGGAGCTGTAATATTGCATTTTGCGTCACAGAATCCTGGCGGTATTTTAGGAACAGATTAAATTTGTCAATCTCTTATCTGTAACCGGCGGTAACAAAGCAGCGATTTAAAACAGAGCCAATCTCAGCTCACTGGAAACGCAATAACATAGGTTACCAACCGACTCCTTCACACAGGCTTCATCGGGACAGAGAGAAACGGCTGATTTCTGATCCTGTCCCCTGAAAGCGGCCGGGCATGTTACAATCGGAAGAGCGGAGCGCTCCAGCAGCCACACGCTCAGCATAGCTGCTCTTTCTCAGGAGCCTGTGAACACGGCCCGCGGGGAGCTGCAGTCCAGCCTGGGAGGAGCGAGACTTGACTTTGGCTTTGTCCTGGGCTCTACAGCCGGTCTTTCTACAATCTTACACACACTGACACCACGAATGAGGAATTCCTCCCGCACTCACCCTTCCCCGATCTTCTGGGGAATGCAGTCGGCCACTTCTGAATGGTCAATGTGTTCGGAATCTCATTGGGTGGCTTTTGTAACCAGTCAGAGAGCAGCCTATTTCACCAGCTTTCAAATACCAATGAGAAAATGGGCCGGAGATTGACTGAACCAAACTGGCAGAGCTGAAACGGGTTTTCAAATTGAAAACAAGAGCCAATGTATTTATGAATGGCGGAAAAAAAGAGACATGTCAAAGCTTTTCCTTCTGCAGTCAACAGGACACTCGCAAGAAAACCAATATAAGGAGAAGATAACAATTTATACTGATAGAGAATATACTTTAGGGTGGAAAGTGACGGTCTTAGGCCCGGTCATGAGCTTGTGTGATACACAGCGCGAAATGATCTGAGCAGGGTAGCCATTACCCTGCAGGATGCCTTTGATGAGCCCGGTTTCAGCATCAAGCTTGCACGGTGAGCAAATGGCTCGGGCCCTGTTTACAAGGTTGCCGATAAGACCAATCTTACAGAGCGTGGGACTGTAAGAATCCCAACGCGTATATTGACCAGTGAAGGTCGGCTTGCGGTAAACCTGCTAGAGAATCCTCTGGAAGATTTCTCAACTAGTGTGTCAAGGGAGGGGAGTTATTTTGACTGCTCCATTTCATAGGTGAATTTGAGCGCAGGATGGAGCCCATAAAGACATGTAAGGAAATTGTTACATGCAGCTGCGGATTTAAATATAGCAAACGTATCATCCACATATCGGAAATATACGAGAGGGAGGAGGTGATGCATCTTTCCATCCAAGACTCGAGTTTTACGATCGAAAAACGTGCGTGATGAAAACGTTAGAATTATTTTATTTCGTTAGTCATTGATTTTCTTGTTGGAAATCTCCCCAAACTTTCTATTGCTCTTTTTCTCATTTTGGAAACCACAGAGATTAACTCCACGCGTCCGGAATTGTGGTCTGACCACGGGTAAGGCTAAAAAATACGCCGCTGCTGCGATGGCCGGGAATCGAACCCGGGTCAACTGCTTGGAAGGCAGCTATGTTCACCACTATAGCACCATCGCACATTTCTGCAAATTACAGTCAGCATTTATAGCACCGCGAAACACACTATATCTTTGGCATTTTGTGTCTGATTGATAGACTGTTTTGCAATAACTCTCACCATGTTCATCGACACCAACACCCATCTAGGACCCTCCACCCCTGCCTGTCCCTCCGTCCCCACCCCATCTTCCAATCCCAGCCCCGGCCGTGTATTCACTATACCCCCTGACCTTCCCCTCTCCGACGCTGAACGTTCAGTGCTCAGCAAAGGACTTAGTTTCATACCCTTACGCTCTCACCTCAATGAATGTTGGGCTTGGCACGATGCTGAACTCTTCTTCCGCTGTCTTCGTTTCCGTGCTCACTTCTTTGAGTAGGAGTCCTCCCCCCGTTCAACGAATCCTTTCACCCACCTGCAGGATTCTCCCTCCACCTGGACCCCTCCCTCTGGATTCTTACCTTCTCTTGATCTTTTCATTGAGAACTGTCGGCGTGATATTAGTCCTCTCAATTTCTCTGCTCCTCTCACCAATTCTAACCTGTCTCTCTGAACTTACTGCACTCCATTCTCTCAGGTCCAACCCCAACATTGTCATCAAACCCGCTGACAAGGGTGGTGCTGTTGTTGTCTGGCGCACTGACCTCTACCTCGCGGAAGCTGAGCGTCAACTCACAGACACTTCCTCCTACCTCTACCTGGACCATGACCCGACCACTGAACATCAAGCCATTGTTTCCAGGACTGTCACTGACCTCATCTCCTCTGGATATCTTCCTCCCACAGCTTCCAACCTGATAGTCGCCCAACCTCGGACAGCCCGCTTCTACCTCCTACCCAAAATCCACAAACAGAACTGTCCCGGCAGACCGATCATCTCAGCCTGTCCCTGCCCCACGGAACTCATTTCTCGTTATCTTGACTCCCTTCTCTCTCCCCTTGTCCAGTCCCTTCCCACCTACATCCGTGATTCCTCTGACACCTTACGTCACATCATCAATTTCAAGTTCCCTGGCCCCAACCGCTTCCTCTTCACCTTGGATGTCCAATCCCTCTACACCTCCATCCCCCACCAGGATGGTCTGAGGGCCCTTAGCTTCTTCCTTGAACAGAGGCCCGAACAATCCCCATCCATCACTACTCTCCTCCATCTGGCTGAACTTGTTCTCACACTGAACAATTTCTCCTTTAACTCCTCTCACTTCCTCCAAATAAAAGGTGTGGCTATGGGTACCCGCATGGGCCCCAGCTATGCCTGTCTCTTTATGGGGTATGTGGAACATTCCTTGTTCCAGTGCTACTCCGGCCCCCTCCCACAACTCTTTCTCCGGTACATCGCTGATTACTTCGGTGCTGCTTCATGCTCTCGTTGGGACCTTGAAAAATTTATTAATTTTGCTTCCAATCTCCACCCCTCCATCATTTTCACGTGGTCCATCTCTGACACTTCTCTTCCCTTCCTTGACCTCTCTGTCTCAATTTCTGTTGATAGACTGTCCACCAATATCCATTACAAGCCTACCGACTCCCACAGCTATCTCGACTACAGCTCCCCACACCCCGCTTCCTGTAAGGACTCCATCCCATTCTCTCAGTTCCTTCGCCTCCGTCGCATCTGTTCTGATGATGCTACCTTCAAAAACAGTTCCTCTGACATGTCCTCCTTCTTCCTTAACCGAGGTTTTCCACCCACGGTCGTTGACAGGGCCCTCAAACATGTCCGGCCCGTCTCCCGCGCATCCGCCCTCATGCCTTCTCCTCCCTCCCAGAAACATGATAGTGTCCCCCTTGTCCTCACTTATCACCCCACCAGCCTCCGCATTCAAAGGATCATTCTCCGCCATTTCCACCAACTCCAGCATGATGCCACCAGCAAACACATCTTCCCTTCACACCCCCTGGCGGCATTCCGTAGGGATCGTTCCCTCCGGGACACCCTGGTCCACTCCTCCATCACCCCCTACTCCTCAACCCCCACCTACGGCACCTCCCCATGCCCACGCAGAAGTTGCAACACCTGCCCCTTCACCTCCTCTCTCCTCACCGTCCAATGGCCCAAACACTGCTTTCAAGTGAAGCAGCATTTCACTTGCATTTCCCCTAACTTAGTCTACTGCATTCGTTGCTCCCATTGCGGTCTCCTCTACATTGGAGAGACCAAATGTAAACTGGGCGACCGCTTTGCAGAACTCCTGCGGTCTGTCCGCAAGAAAGACCCAAACCTCCCTGTCGCTTGCCATTTTAACACTCCACCCTGCTCACTTGCCCACATTTCTGTCCTTGGCTTGCTACATTGTTCCAGTGAAGCCCAACGCAAACTGAAGGAACAGCACCTCATCTTCCGTCTAGGCACTTTACAGCCTTCCAGACGGAATATTGAATTCAACAACTTTAGATCTTGAACTCCCTCCCCCATCCCCACCCCCTTTCCGTTTCTAACCGCTCCCTTTTGTTTTTTCCATATATAGATTTTTCTTTTCCCACCTATTTCCATTATTTTTAAATATATACTTGTAATGCCCTGTCAGTCTTTCCACCCCACCCCCACTAGAGCTGTACCTTGAGTGTCCTGCCATCCATTCTTAATTAGCACATTCTCTTAGATAATATCACCACCTTTAACATGTCTTTGTTCCTTTGTCTGTGACATCTTTTGATTATCTGCTCCTATCACTGCTTGCGTGTCCCTACTACCACTCCCCGCCCAACTTCTCTCCCCCCCGCACCCACCTTAAACCAGCTTATATTTCACCCCTCCCCTAACTTTACTCAGTTCTGCTGAAGGGTCATGAGGACTCGAAACGTCAACTCTTTTTTTCTCCGCCGATGCTGCCAGACCTGCTGAGTTTTTCCAGGTAATTCTGTATTTCTTTTGGATTTCCAGCATCCGCAGTAGTTTTTTGTTTTTATTCAGAATAATTTCCCGGCCCCGCTCTCTGGAATCAGGTCTGGCAGTATCTCTCGCGAAGAATCAAACATTAACTCTGTCCCTCTCTCCACTGATGCTGCCAGACCTGGAACAGGGCGAACGTTTCGATTCCAATGTGACTTCTTCGCCAGTTCCGGGAGGCTCTGTTTCACTCGCCGCAGATGCTGCCGGAGTTGCAGAGTTATTTTCAACAGCTTCTTTGTTTTTATTTCAGAATGTCAACAAAGCCAGGCCATTCAGGAGAGACTTTAAAAATATTGTTTCACGCAAAGATAGAGGTGTGAAACTGTCTTCCCTAATAAGCAGTAAATGCTGCCTCAATGAATAATTCCAAATCCGTGAGTAATAGGTTTTTGCGAGGCAACAGTATAATAGGATATGGAATCAAGGCAGTTGGATGGAGCTAAGGCACAGATCAGCCATTGTCTAACTGAGTGTTGGAACAGGAAGGAGGGACTGAATGACCTTCTCCTGTCCCTCCACAGAGACCCGGAACTCTGGGCTCAGACAATCTCTTCAGGATCTGTCTCCATGGATTCTCGTCATTCTAGACTCGGGCACTCGCGTCAGGATCACACTTCACAAATAGTCACTGACATGATCGGAATCTCCCGCTTTTATTGCTATATTTTCAGCTGCAGTACTTTTAAAACTCCTGTTTTATAATTAGAGTGAATTTTACTGTTTTTATAAAATGAACAACATTGAACTTGCGCCTAACACAGGGATCCAGGCAAGGATGGAAAGTCCAACTTAGAGTGAGTGAAGAAGAGTCTCTGAGGTTGAAAAGTGCACCGATGTCTTCAACATCTCAGGAGGGCTCGTCCGGGAATTGAACCTGACAACTCGAGCAAACTAATTTAACGAACACCCCTAAATGAGAATAATACCACTAAAGACTGGAACAACGAGGCAGCCAGGGACGCTACATCAACCAAAGATAACTTTCATTGTCTCCCAAATCCTTTTAACCAACCTGTCACATCACAATTGTTAAGTCAGAAAATGCAAGAGTTACACCACAGCTCAGGTAGTGACAGAGAATGTGAAACTGGGTCCATGTCTCACATCGATGACCTTTCACCATAACTGGGAAAAGTTAGTTTTGTAATTAGTTGTAAGCCTGTGTAAGGAAAGAAAAAAAAATCAAAAGCGACAGCCTGTGATATTTTGGAAGCCGGTTAAAAAAATGAGAAAATAGTTTATGCTGCATGGCCAGAGAGACGGAAACATAAGCTCTTAGATTTTCAACAGCACAAAATGAGGCCCGTCGTGTCCTTGAAAACTCTCTGTAAGATCAATGGAACAAGTAAAGAAACAAAGGATGTTTCTGGAGGAGGAGTGAATGGCAGATTGATGAACAACTGCCATCCGAAAATAAAAACACGAGGAAAAGGAATCTCGAAATAACCTCTGTAAACAGGAAAAGCGAAGTAAAAATGGAGCGCGGGAGGGAGGGAGAATGGGTGGGTGGGTTGGGGACACTTTTCCAGAGCGATATTGTTGATCTCAATGATCTCACTGGAAAGCTGTAAAGTGTCTAATTGAAAGATGAGGCGCTGTTCTTCGAGCGTACCTGAGCTTCATAGGAACATTGCAGGAGGCCGAGAGCCGAGTGATCTGCGGAAGAGCCAGGCCGCCAGTCATTTTGTTTCACCAGCTTGACTGTGTGGATGAGTTGGATCGAGTTCCTGCTGATTTACCGGCGGAACTTGGGTATCAATTCTGTCACGAGAAACTGACACTCCGACAGCTTCTGTCCAAAGATACTCCAACTCCAACATTTACTGTCCTACTGTGTCCCTGAGTCACATTCTGCTGAGTAATTTATTTCATTCCTGCTCAAATCCCTGATTGTTAATTCCCTCTGAACCGGATTGCTCAAACACAAGAAAAGGCTCAAACTCGTCTCAGTGTAAATACCACAATACAGTTAAAGTGTGGATAAAATGAAACTAAACTGCGGGACTCCAGTTCTGTCGGTTTCTATGTTCTTTCAGGCACGATTGAAACCGACTGATTTCAGCATCAGGATCAATCCAGATTCCCGTTACATGGACAAACCTTCTTTAACATTTGCGTTCATTTTCTTCACGTGTGTTGCAGTGATATACTGTCTGTAATGATTTCTCGGGATCTTAAACATGCTCCTGATTTCAATAAATGTCACCATCTCCTACGCAAAGAAGTTTGAAAAACCTCTTGGACAACGCACCCTGATCCGGCCAAATCAAAATCAAATTGTGGGACTCTCAGGCTGGGTTTAAACTTAAGAAAGCCTCTAGGACTGAGGTAATGGCAATCAGCACGTAAATGCATTGAATGGGTACATTAATGCTGATGAACTTCCAGCAAACTCTAGTGGATTCACTTCGGTGACTCTTCATGCTCTGTTTGGACCTGGAAAAATATATCAAATTTGCTTCCAATTTCCACCCCTCCATCACCTTCACATCGTCCATATCCAGCACTTCCCTTCCCTACCTTGACATCTCTGTCTCCATTTCTTGTAATAGACTGCCCACCAATATTCAAATCCAGCTCACCGACCCCCACAGCTACCTCGACTACAGCTCCTCACACCCTGCTTCCTGTAAGGGCTCCATCCCATTCTCTCAGTTCCTTCAGCACCTTCGCATGTGTCCCGATGAGGCAACTTTCCAAAACGGCGCTTCTGACATGACTTCCTTCTTCCTTAATCCAGGTTTCCCACCGACTGTGTTTGGCCGTGCCTTCAACCATGTCCCGCACATCTCCCGCGCCTCTAGTCCTCACACTTTCCCCTCCCTCACTGAACCACGATAGGGTCCCCCTTGTCCACACTTTCCACCCCACCAACCTCCATATTCAAAGAATCATCCTCCGCCATTTCATCCAACCCAATCGTGATGCCACCACCTTCCCCTAATCCTCCCAGACCACCTCCACCCCCCCACCCCACCCCCAAACCGTCAGCATCCCAGAGGGACCGTTCCCTCGGGGACAACCTGGATCACTCCTCCATCACTCCCAACACCTCATCCCCTTCCCATGACACCTTCCCATGCAATCGAAGAAGGTGCAACAATTGCCCCTTTACCTCCTCCCTCCTCACCATCGAATGGCCAGAATACTCCTTTCAGGTGAAGCAGGGCTTCACTTGCACCTCTTCCAATTTGGTCAACTGCATTCACTGCTCCCAATGCGGCCTCCTCTACATTGGGGACATCAAACCCAGACTGCGTGACCACTTTGCGGAACACCTTTGGTCTGTCTGCAAGCACGACCCAGACATGTCTGTCACTTGCCATTTCAACACACCATCCTGCTCTCATGCCCACATGTCCCTCCTTGGCCTGCTGCAATTTTTCAGTGAAGCTCAACACAAACTGGAGGAACAGCAACTCATCTTGCGATTAGGCAGTTAACAGCCTTCTGGACTTATCTTGAGTTCAACAGCTTCAGACCAGGAACTCTCTCCTCTATTCGCACCCCCTTTTAGTCCCCTTTTTTTCTAAATTATTTTTAAATTTTTATCCACTTAGTTTTATTTTTATTCGTTTATCCACAACTTAATCCGCTTTTTACACCCTTCTATCTCATTTTCTAACTTCCTATTCCTCACCACCGACCCCACCCCCACCCCATCCCCCAAAGGGTCCCCTGTTGCCTGTTCCATGTTGTTCTTTCACACAATGCTACCCCTGTTTCCTATTATCACATTCTGCTTTCTGACCTTTACACCACTATCAACACCTTTTTTTTAGCCCTTATTGCTACCATCAAAATTGCCTTTGTCCATTAATTCATGGCACCTTTGTCAATCTGTCATATTTTCCCTCTATCGCTGACCTTCTATCCAGCTTCACTTCTTCCACACTCCACACTTTGACTATTGGGCTCCCTCCAGAAGTTGCATAGTTACAGAAATTAAATCACCACTCAGTCCCTTCATTTAAACCAATGACTGCTTCTTTAAGGACGCTCTTCATTCCGATTTATAGAGTAATTTGATGGAACATGCGAACAAGGAGCAGGGGTTGGCCAAGAAGTTTTCTGATGTTGCAGGGATGGGGTCAGACTGAGAAACCATGCCTGACGGTCGGGAATACAGGACGGCGAGGCAGCGACAGATTGAGACAGATTAGACAGTGAGAAACAGCTTCTCTTTGTGCAAGGCACAGGTTTTAAATGAATCAATGGGGACATGAGGATTCATCTTCCCTGGTGAGTGGTAAGGATCGGGAATGCACTGTCTGGGGCAAGTGGTAGAGGCAGGTTAAAATCGGTGCTTTCATAGTGGAACTAGACAACTGCCTGAAGAGAAAAGTTTACATGGCTATGGAGAGAGGGCTGGGGACTGGGATAGCTGAATTCCTGTTGAAGAATCTCAGGACAGACAAAAGGCCGAATGGTCTCCTTCTCTGCTATAACTTTTCCACTTGTACGGGTGTGAGGTTCTCTCTGCATCACTTTGTCGCTGGAACAGTATTTGAGTGTGTAATTCATTCCCCATTTGTCGGTCTCAGTGGATTAATTCTTTATCGCTTTGTCCGTGGGACAGGATTAGTTTTCGGGATTTATCGGGGATCTGTCAGTTTCTGATGATGTGCCTGTGTGTATGATTCATTCTGTATCATTCTGTCCATTGAATACTGTGAGAATGTGCGATTCAATGTGTATCAGTCAGTGTCTCGTGCCACGCCTGAGTTAATGATTCATTCTGGATCTCTCTGTCTTTTACTCTCAGTTTGAGTGTGGGATTCAGTACGTGTCTGTCAGTCCCTGAGACACTTTGCAAATCTGGATTCATTTAACCCAGAATATATCTCACTGAAAGTGGGCCATTTGTTCTAACAGGTAAACTGCCCGACAAGATCCTCCACCTAGAATACTTCATGTAACATTATCTGTTTATCCCTGAAATTCATTCTCCCTCCTAGACTTATCTAGACTTCTTTTAAATGCAGTTTATCTAATCGTCTCAGTTGCTCCAGGCGATAGTTGGCCTGTAACTGCTGCCGATTCAATGGGAATAAATTAATTAATCATGTTTTCTAAATAGTATTTCATTTTTGTATTTCTATGTCTGCCTCATCACATCACATCACAAATTCCTCACATTGACCTGTTTCTGCGACACCGACAATGTGAGTTTCTACCGCTCTGTTGCGGCCAGTAGATGGCAGCACATTCTGATATAGTGAAGTTGAGAGATCAGAGACAATCGAGAAGACTTATTCGCATTATTTGGGAAGGGACAGTTTTAGAAATACTATGAGAATGGAGATGACCGTTTCTTATATGTATTTTGTAACAAGCAATAGTTATCGTCTGTTCCTCGATACGATGATGACATCCACTCAGGGCCGTGAATTTCTGCCATGGGTCTTCATGTGAGTGAACAGGTCAATTCTCGGTCCACAGATCTTTGGACACATGGGATAGGATGTCCCAAGAGGTAGTGAGATCCGGAGTGCAGGATTTGCTTCCTGTCACTTCTCCTCAGCTGCCGTTCTGCCTCGTGATTGAGACCTTGTGACTCAGAGTGTGCTGCAGCTTGTGGGATAAGTTTTGGTCATTTTGAATGATGAGAAGCAAATTCCTCGCAGTCATTAATATGAATGCTGCAGCGCTTGAATTAACGTTTCAGAGAATCTTTGGAGCGTTTTCTTTGTCCTCCCCTGGAATGTTGGCCATTGAGAGTTGAGGAAACAGGACCTGGAGGGTGCGACACTTTTCGTCCATCCGGACACAGTGTGCAGTCCATCCAAGTTAACGTTTCAGGAGTTTGGCCTGAATGATTGATGAGCTGCCTTCAAGAACGCCACTACAGTTTGTTTGGCAGTGTTCCCATGGAATCTGGAGAGTGTCGCGGAGACATTGCGGATGGAATTTATCCAACACTCTTAAGAGTCGCCGATGCACAGTTAACTAATTATTACGTTGCATTCGACCTGTCAGCCGTTTGACTTGTGTGTAAGCGAGATACAGAATTATCGGCCCTTCTCCACTCCATTATTGCTGCATTCAGCCTCCCAAAATCTTTCATAAGTTTAAAGACCAATATGAGACCACCCCCCCAGCCTTCCTTTTTCAAGAGAAAAGGTAGACATCCTGATAATTATGTCCTGTCTGTTTACCACTTGTTTATTTTTTCATGGAATATGGGCGCTTTTTGCAAGCCCAGCATTTGTTGAGCATCTCACATTATCCTTGAAATTACAAGTGAAGCAAATTACTGTGTGTCTGGAGTCACATGTAGGGAAGGGCGGATGATTTCTTTCCGTAAAGGGCATTCGTGAACCGGGTGGGTTTTTACTACAATCGATGATAGTTTCATAGCCGCCATTACTGAGCCTAGGTTTCAATTCCTAATTTAGGAAATATTTTAATTTAAATCTGCTCTGGTGGGATTTAGACCCGTGCCCGCAGAGATTAACCTGGTCCTCTGTATTGTTAGTCCAGTGACATCAGATTCAGCTAATTCAGATTCATGCGAAGATTGCAATTATCCCAAAACATTTTATTAAACCGATTGATGCAAAGATTTTTGTCCCAGTTGGATACATCAATAACTTCACGAACCTGATCAGATATTGTGGGTCTGTTAGGAACTACACAAAATACAAAGGTGAGTTAGAAACTAATGCACAAATTAACAAGAGCAGAGAGTGTGAGAAAGAGCCCTGAAATGTTTGGAAGGAAACGCAGAACCTTCAGCTGACGAGTGAGACAGCGGTTTTCAGGAAGTTAAACAGATTTCTGCATAAAACGACCGCGGCAGGAGTTGAACCTACAATCTTCTGATAACATCAGCCAATAACACAAAAGTCAGACGCCTTATCCATTAGGCCATGCGGCCAGCTCACACGCGTCGCCTTGTGGCCTCCCCTCTAACGTTGCTAAATTCCAGAAAATAAACCACAGAACAGCCCCTTCATATAAACCATTACCAAAGGAAGCCGTTCTTCCCGAATTAATGAGCAATTTTATCGAAGTTTCCGACATTTTAAGAAGATAGTGTCAGAGACAGAGACTTCTGCGAATTTTGGAATGGGGGAGGGGGAGCGGTCGGGGTGTGGGTGCGTTGGGGCGCAGTGAAAAAACACATGACGTTTCCTGCGTGAAATTAGGAAACATCTCTCTCAGCAAAGGGGACTGGAATTTCAGAGATCCCATCGGGAAACAGCACTTTAATTTTAAATCTCAGTTTGGTAGATTTGTATTCATTAAATATATGAAGGATCAGTGAGAAAATGGGTATTTATCTGTATTGGAAATTTGATCTTTGAAATATTATTGAAGACATTGAGTTATGCATTCACTGCAATCGAACCCAGGTTTCTGTGATGATAAATAAGAATTCTACTCCTGAATTACCAAACATGCTGAAATAAATTTATTTCCCTAACTACAAGATCACTGCCCTAAAACAGAAAGCAAACTGAAAGTAACCTGACCTCGAAGAAAAGAAAATAATTTAGGGACTGTGATACTGTAACAAAATAGGCAATTTATATGTCGACGTCGAGAATCTAATCCGAGTTTCCCACGCCCTAGTGACGCATTGTGCTCCTGAACCAGCAATGCACAGGTTTGGACGAATTTCATAACTTTCAAACTATTTCCTAATCTGATTATCAAAGTATCACTTCCCTTATCATTGATCTACAGTCCCTCATTGTTCAAATCCCACGTCTGGCTTTCTGTATTTTTAATCACTCCACAGACAGAACTGTCAAGAGGGTTTAGAGAAAGTAAATAAAGATGAACTGTTCCCACTGGCGCAAGGGTCAGTAACCAAACAGGGCAGATTTTATTTCATTCAAAAAGGATCCAAAGACAACGTGTGGAAAAGATTTTCTCGTATTAAATTGTTAGTATTTGGGTGGACTGCCTAATAGGCAGGCAAACCCACGACTGTTACCATCTAGATGGGCATTAATTCGGGAAGAACGGCTTCCTTTGGTAATGGTTTATACGATGGGGCTGTTCTTCGGTTTATTTTCTGGAATTTAGCAGCGGTAGAGGGGAGGCCACGAGGCAGAGGGTCAGAGAGCTTCAAAACGTTGCAGGAGAATGATGACATGTTAAGACGATAGTGTCAGAGAGAGAAACTTCTGCGAATTTCGGAATTGGGGGAGGGGGTGGGGTGTGGGGGCGTTGGGGCGCCGTCAAAAAACATGACATTTCCGGAGTGAAATTAGGAAACATCTCTCAAAAAAGGGGACTGGAATTTCAGAGATCCCATCGGGAAACAACATTTTAATTTTAAATCTCAGTTTGATAGATTTGTATTCATCAAATATATGATGGATCAGTGAGAAAATGGTTATTTATCTGTATCTGAAATTTTCTCCTTGAAATATTATTGAAGGCATTGAGTTATGCATTCTCTGCAATCGAACCCAGGTTTGGGATAAATTAACTTTTACACTTCCCTTATTAGGATAAATTAACCGTCCAATTACATGAGCAACAGTTTCTTCATTTACTCCACGTGTTTTGCTGTGATAATTTCGCTATAATGGCTTCTCAGGTTATGAAACCTCGCCCCGGTTTAAGTAAAATCCGCCTTTTCGCTCGCAAATGAGTTTGGATTTTAAGTGACGACACACGAGGACTAGTCCGGGATTTGAACCCGAGAGGCATAATCATTTAATGAAAATCCCGAAGCGCGAATCATACCTCTAGACCAACGAGCATTCCACAGGTAAGCGAGATAACCGCTATGTGCATTCATTGTCCTCCAGAGTGCGTCAACCGTCCTTTTGGGTTTCTGTCGTAACACCAGAAAACAATTAAGAATTACACCTCATGGCAGGCAGCAGCGTGGACAGTGAAAGGGTGTTCACGTTTCAGGTCGATGACATTTCATCAGAACTCAGCAATGCTAGAATTGTGATCAGTTTTACACTGTAACTCCGGACACCGAGCTGGAACAAGAACTCGGCACCCACTCAGTCTGCCGGTGCGTGCGCCGCTCCTCCCACCGCTGACATCCTCGTTGTTCAGCCGTTGACCGTCGCCCACTTGCTGCCTCCCACTCACTCCCCTGCTCCCGAATGCCAGGTGCCCTGACCCCAGGCACTCCCCGCCTCGCTCGCTGCGCTACACGCCGACCCTTATGCCGCACCGCTCGCTACCCGACTACCAAGCCCCTCACCTCCCACTCGGCACCTCCCTCCTGACCCCTGTCGCCGCCCATCTCACCACAAGAACTGAGGAGATGGTGACAAGCAGAACAGCAAGTGAGGCGGTGAGGGGTAGGGAGCAGGCTGGAGAGCGGGAGGTTACTGAGGCGCCGAGCAGTCCGGCAAGCGAGACGGTGAGCAGGACAGGGACAGCAGTGCCGAGAGAGGCACACAAGAACAAGAACACGAAAATCAGGAGCAGTAACAGGCCATTCAGCCCCTCGAAGCTGCTCCAGCATGGCTGATCTGAATGTGGCCTCAACTCCACTTTCCTGTCTGCCCCCCATAATTCTTTACTCATTCCTTTGTCAAAAATTTCTCCAACTCCCCTTGAACATTTTCAGTGACCCAGCCTCCACTGCTCTCTGGGGAAGAGAAATCGACAGATTAATGTGCCACTGAGAGAGAAAGGAAATAAATTACCTTCTGTCAGTCTGAAATGGGAGAGCCCGATATTTTTAAACTGAGTCACCTGATTGTAGAGTCCCCCACAAAAGGAAACATAGTATCAGCAGCCACCCTGTCAAGTCCCCTCAGGATTTTATATCTTTCAATGAGATCACGTCCCATTCCTCTAAACTCCAATGGGTAGAGGCCCAACCTCCTCAACCTTTCTACATAAGAAAACCCTCCCATTTCAGGAATCAGTCGACTGAATCTCCTCTGACCCGCTGTAATGCAATGATATCCTTTCTAAACTAAGGAGACTAAAACTGTACACAGTCCACCAGAAACTGCCTCACCAACTCACCCAGTCAGTCATGTATTCGCTCATCCACAGTCAATGACTCGATATTTAAACTACCAGAATAAGGCAGCTAATGCTGTAAAAAGGGGCCACGTCCTTTCGTCCCATGACTCTGCCGCTGGGTTTAGATGGCGGAATTAGATAGGGGCGGGGCTGTTCATTTCTCTGACACCAGGACGGCAAGATCCCTGGAGAAATGTGCAGGAACATCGGGGAGGCAAAATCTTTGTGTGAGGTGGTAATTGCTGCTGACCGGGAAATGCGGATTATTGCATCCTGTGTAAACTGAGCGGAGTTGATTCAGTGGCGCTGGTTTTCACCATCCAGCCCGCCAGTTTCCATATTCAACACATTATCCTCCGACATTTCCACCACAACCAACATGATATGACCACCAAAAACACCCTCCCTTCTCCTCCACAATCACCATTCCAAAGGGGCCATTCACTCGGCGACAGCTGGTGCTCCCCCAGTCCATCTTCCCTTTTCTAGGGCACAATCCCATGCAACTGCATAAATTGAATCTCTTCTTTTACCTCTTCCATTCTCAACATTCAGGGCCCCAAACACTCTTTCCAAGTTTAACAGTGATACACTTGTCCTGCTTTCAACTTAACATAATGTATTTAGTGTTAACAATATGGCCTCCGCGACTTGATGAGGCCCCACAGACTGAGTGACCGCTTTGACAACACCTCCTTTCAGTCCGCAAGCCTGACTCCGACTTTCCTGCCACTTGTAATTTCAATTCGCCACCTTGCTCCCACTCTGACCTTTCTGTCCTTGGTCTGCTGCACCGTTCCAATGAAGATTAATTTAAGCCCCTAGGAAGAACACAGTCACCTTTCAATTCGGCACCCTACAGATTTCAGGACTCACACTGAGTTCAATATTTTTAGATTAAAAACTCTATTTCCAACTTGTTTCATGTGTTTTTTGCTATTTCGTCTTTTCCGTCATTCTCTAATCTTTCTCATTGCAATTGAATGGCTGCTATCCAGCCATTCACACCTCATCTGGGCCAATCGTTTGTTTCTTTGTCTGTTCCCTTTGGCTTTTGCCCCGTGATACTTTTTTTTTGTAATTTCATCTCTCCGGGCACCTACACCATCACAGACCTGTGCTTTTCTTCAACCTCTTCCCAGCCCCCGACTCTTTCACTTCTTCAAAACCTATTACATTTCTCTCTTTCCTCAGTTCTGCTGGAGTATCGTTAACTTGAAACATTAATCCGTTTTCCAATTACAGTTGTTGCTGAGTGTTTCCAGCATTTCCTGTTTTTATATCATAGTAAGCTCCTTGCCTGATAACACAACCCTTTAAATTTAATAATCTGGAACTGGTAACAAACCACATTTAAACAGACATAGTCATACCTGCAAATCAGTTTCGATTTCTTGAAAGAAGACAATATTTTACCGTTTCCATTCCGCGCCCACGGGATCAATTCTCATGCCAGCTTCTGACGCCCTTCATGCCCCACAGGATGTAGGACTGATTTCTATCCATGAATCATAGAAGGATACAGGACAGACAGAGGTCATTCCGCCTGTGCTGGGTGTTTGGTTGAGCGATATGATTACTCCCACATCCATGCTCCCTCCCCATATTCCTGTATTGTATTTCCTTTCAGGTATTTCTCCAAATGTCTTTTGAAAGTTATTATTGAATCTGCTTCCACCACCCGTCCAGAAAGCTTCCATTTCACACAACGCTCAGTTTAAAATACATTCTCCTCATCTCTCTCCTGTCTCATTTGCCAATCAGCGTCAAACTGTACCCTCTGGTTAGCGGCCCTTCCGTTAATGGGAACAGTTTCTCCTGATTTACTCTATCAAACTGGTCATCATGTGACCACCTCATGGCAGGAGTTTCGCAACGTGAAACAATTGGAGAAAATTCGAGGAAAATTTTGACAAAATTGATTCCGAAACTTAATTTATCCAAATTTGAACAATTTCAAAAACAGCACCGCAATTGAATAAAACTTCCCAAAGCTCTTCAAAGGCGCTCAGTCAAGCAACATTCGACACTGAGTCATAAATTTGGGCATCTGAACAAAACCTTGGTCAAAGGGATGTAATTTAAGAGGGTCTTAAGCTGGGTGGGGTGGGGGTTGGCAATTGGGGGCGTTTCTAGAAGGAATTGCAGAGCGAAAGGCTCAGACAGATAGAAACGTGGCAGCTGATGAAACAATGAAAAGTGGAAATGAATAAGGGACCAAGTTTGGATTCAGAAAGAGAAAGGGAAATGTCTGGGAATGGAACTGAGAATCCAGTCTGGCAAAAGTGAAATCTACCCCTGGACCATTAATATTCACATAGCCGCTCATTCCAAGTGTCCAATTGGAAACCTGACTGAAGGAACATGCAGTCTGACAGAGCGCCTGTGATAATCTAATGTCTGATCTGAAGCTGCAACAGGAACTGTTCATTCCAGCTGTGATAATCGTGTTGGCCTTGATGTTCAGGGGTGTAGACTCACAACATTCTTGTTCCGAGCTGTCTGTCAGAAACAGTTTGGAAAGATGACGGAGCAGTTATGGGAAGTAATGTTATGTTGCATGTCACTGATGCTCGTTGGCTATATGTCACCGAAAAACTGCATTGTTACGGCACAGAAAGAGGACATTTGGCCCATAATTTCTTCACAGGCTCTCCGAATGAACAACTCTTGAACCATTCCCCCTCCTTCTCCCCATTACCCTACACATTCTTCATTTTCAGATAACATAATAATTCCCTTTTGAATGATTCAGTTGATCCTGCCTCCATCACACTCTTAGACAGTGCATTCCAGGCCCTAATCACTCGCTTCAAAATAATAATTAAAAATAACTTCTGAAAACAGTTCGCTTTTTTTTACTAATCAAATATAATTTTCGATCCTATCACGAGTGAAAAGAATTTCTCCCTATCTACTCTGTCCAGACTTCTAATGATGTTGAACACCTCTATCAAATCTCCTCTTAACCTGATTTTCTGTGAGGGAAACAACCTTATCTTCTCCAACATATCCTCATAACTGAAGCTCCTCGTCCCTGGAACCATTCACGTGAATGTTTCCTGCAATCTCTCCAGCACCTCCACATCCTCCCTAAAGAGTGGCACCCAGAACCGGACACAATACTCTTGTTGAGGCCGAACTCATGAATTATACAAATTCAACATAGCCTCTTACTCTTGCACTCTATCTCTTTATCAGTAAAGCGCAGGATACAGTATGGTTGATGAAAAACTCTCTCAACCTGTCCTGCCACCTTCAATAATTTATGTACATAAACATCCAAGTCCCATTGTTTCTCCACCTCCCTTAGAGTTGTATCCTTCATTTTATATTGTGTCTCCATGTTCTACCAACCAAACCTCTCTCCATTGAACTTCATCTGCCACCTGTCTCTCCATTTCCACCAACAGCTCCAAGTCCATTTGAAGTCCTACACTATCCTCCACACTCTCCACAATGCTTCCAAGCTTTGTATCTTCTGCAAACGCTGAAATTTTGTCCTGGGCACAAAGGTCTCGGTCATTGATATTTATCAGGAACAGCAAAGGTCCCAATCCTTCCGCCAGGCCGAAAAACATTCATTTACCGCCAACCTCTGTTTCCTGCCAGTCAGCCAATTCTGTACCCTTGTAACGATGAAGCGGTTTTACTCCTTTTACCACCCATTTCACTGTTAGGTGGCGAATTTTCTTCTGCAAAGTGGTTCAGATTGGAAAGCGGGGAGTGACTGGATTCACCTGTACAGAAGGAGGTTGGTGACGGCAACTGAGAACATGGATGATCCAGCTGCTGATTTACTTCAAACCTTTATCTAAAAATCGACTCTGGTGGGACTCGAACCCACAACCTTTGAATCCCTTAAATGAGAACAGCTAGAAGTCCAACGCGCTATCCGTTGCGCCACAGAGCCAGACTCATCAAGGTCGCATTTGCTATTGACACAAGGGAATTTCTGACACTGCAGAACAAAAGCTTCAAAAGGTCAGCAATTTCCCACAATTGAACAATGACGACATTTCAAAGGCACACGTTACCTGTGAAGTGTTTTGGACGTCCTGTGGCTGTGAACAGAGCTATAGAAGTTCGAAAGAAATAACAATTTCCTTCAAAGAGACATCGGTTGGAAAACAGGGCCGACAAGTGGTGGCTGAATTTTTTTGCAGAGAAGTATGAAGTGATTCATTTTGGTCGGAAGAACACAGGGAAAAAAGACAAAATAAAGTTTACAATTCCAAAGACGGTGCCGGAATAGCGGGAAATGATGTACATCTGCTTAAATCATTGAAGGCGGCAGTGCGGGTTGAAAGAATTGTTCATGAAGCAGACAATATCCTCGGCTTTATGGCGAGGAACTTAAATTACCTCGGTACATTGTAGCGGTAGGGGATATTTACCTTGGAGACGAGGAATCTGAGAGGAGATTTCTTAGAGTTCTTTGCAGTCCTGAGTCTTCTGGATAGAGGGTGGGTGATGATTTGTTTCGGAGGTGTTGAAAATGGTGCTGAACATTGAGCAATCATCAGCCAACATTCCCAATTCTGCTGGAAGGAAGGTCATTGATGAAGCAGCTAAAGATGGTTGGGCCAAGGACACCACACCGAGGATCTCCCGCAGTGATGTCCTGGAACTGAGATAATTGACCTCCACAACAACAATCATCCTTCTTTGTGCTGGGTATGACTCCAACCATCAGAGAGCTCCCCGCCCCCCGGCCCACCGCCAGCCCCGCCTCCCCCCGGCCCACCACCAGCCCCGCGCCTCCCCCACCCCGCCCCACGATTCCCATTGTCTCCAGTTTTGCTGGGGCCCCATAATGCCACACAGTCAAATGCTGCCTTGATGTCGAGGGCAGTCACTCTCACCTCACCTCAGGTGTTCTGTCTGTGCGAAAAGCCGGCGGGGCAGGAGGTTGTTTTGTTTGCCCACCCACTCTGAATGTTGGGCTTGAGGTGTCGATCAGATTCGGAGGGAGGGTGACAACATTTCACTGAGGTTCAAGGTTGCAGATCAGACCTTGGCGGGATTGCTGCTGTGTTCCCAGGACGTGGTGTTCTCATTCTTAGAGCAACACGCTTACGCTGAGGACAAGTTGCTCCATTTAAACTTAAATGGAGTTGAGGGATGTCAGAATCTGTTCACTTTTATTCACTTCTGCATCCTGGAGTAACAAAATGGTTTGTAACTGTAAAAACAAAATCAAATTCAGAAGGTTTAGTCAAGTACTTTCACAATTTCCACTAATACAACCCTCAACATTATCAGATGCAAAACAAAATAAAAACAGAATTACCTGGAAAAACTCAGCAAGTCTGGCAGCATCGGCGGAGAAGAAATCAGTCAACGTTTCGAGCCCTCATGGCCCTTCAGCAGAACTGAAGCATAGTTTCAACAAGGGAGAAATATAAATTGGTTTAAGGTGGGTGGGGGGGGGGGGGGGGAAGAGACACATTGAGGGTGTGGTGTGAGCAGATAATAATCAAAAGATGTCAGAGACAAAAGGGTCAAAGAGGTGTTGAAGGTGGTGGTCTTTGTCTGAGAAAAGTGCTAATTAAGAATGCAAGACAGGATATTCAAAGTACAGCTCTAGTGGGGGTGGGGTGGAAAGACTAAAGGTTTTAGTTTTAGATTTAAAAATAATGGAAATAGGTGGGGAAAGAAGAATCTATATAAATTATTGAAAAAAAAGGCGGGTGGGGGGGGGGAAAGAAACGGGGTGGGGATGGGGGGAGGGGAGTTTAAGATCTAAAGTTGTTGAATTCAATATTCAGCCCAGAAGGCTGTAAAGTGCCTAGTCGGAAGATGAGGTGCTGTTCCTCCAGTTTGCGTTGGGCTTCACTGGAACAATGCAGCAAGCCAAGGACAGACATGTGGGCAAGAGAACAGGGTGGAGTGTTAAAATGGCAAGCGACAGGGAGGTTTGGGTCTTTCTTGCGGACAGACCGCAGGTGTTCCGCAAAACGGTCGCCCAGTTTGCGTTTGGTCTCTCCAATGTAGAGGAGACCGCATTGGGAGCAACGAATGCAGTAGACTAAGTTAGGGGAAATGCAAGTGAAATGCTGCTTCACTTGAAAGGAGTGTTTGGGCCCTTGGACGGTGAGGAGAGAGGAAGTGAAGGGGCAGGTGTTGCATCTTCTGCGTGGGCATGGGGAGGTGCCATAAGTGGGGGTTGAGGAGTAGGGGGTGATGGAGGAGTGGACCAGGGTGTCCCGGAGGGAACGATCCCTACGGAATGCCGTCAAGGGGGGTGAAGGGAAGATGTGTTTGGTGGTGGCATCATGCTGGAGTTGGCAGAAATGGCGGAGGATGATCCTTTGAATGCGGAGGCTGGTGGGGTGATAAGTGAGGACAAGGGGGACCCTATCATGTTTCTGGGAAGGAGGAGAAGGCGTGAGGGAGGATGCGCGGGATATGGGCCGGACACGGTTGAGGGCCCTGTCAACGACCGTGGATGGAAAACCTCGGTTAAGGAAGAAGGAGGACATGTCAGAGGAGCTGTTTTTGAAGGTAGCGTCATCAGAACAGATGCGACGGAGGCGAAGGAACTGAGAGAATGGGATGGAGTCTTTACAGGAAGCGGGGTGTGAGGAGCTGTAGTCGAGGTAGCTGTGGGAGTCGGTAGGCTTGTAATGGATATTGGTGGACAGTCTATCATCAGAAATTGAGACAGAGAGGTCAAGGAAGGGAAGAGAAGCGTCAGAGATGGACCATGTGAAGATGATGGAGGGGTGGAGATTGGAAGCAAAATTAATAAATTTTTCCAGGTCCCGACGAGAGCATGAAGCAGCACCGAAGTAATCATCGATGTACCGGAGAAAGAGTTGTGGGAGGGGGACGGAGTAGGACTGGAACAAGGAATGTTCCACATACCCCATAAAGAGACAGGCATAGCTGGGGCCCATGCGGGTACCCATAGCCACACCTTTTATTTGGAGGAAGTGAGAGGAGTTAAAGGAGAAATTGTTCAGTGTGAGAACAAGTTCAGCCAGACGGAGGAGAGTAGTGGTGGATGGGGATTGTTGGGGCCTCTGTTCAAGGAAGAAGCTAAGGGCCCTCAGACCATCCTGGTGGGGGATGGAGGTGTAGAGGGATTGGACATCCATGGTGAAGAGGAAGCGGTTGGGGCCAGGGAACTGGAAATTGTTGATGTGACGTAAGGTGTCAGAGGAATCACGGATGTAGGTGGGAAGGGACTGGACAAGGGGAGAGAGAAGGGAGTCAAGATAACGAGAAATGAGTTCCGTGGGGCAGGAACAGGCTGACACGATCGGTCTGCCAGGACAGTTCTGTTTGTGGATTTTGGGTAGGAGGTAGAAGCGGGCCGTCCGAGGTTGGGCGACTATCAAGTTGGAAGCTGTGGGAGGAAGATCTCCAGAGGAGATGAGGTCAGTGACAGTCCTGGAAACAATGGCTTGATGTTCTGTGGTGGGGTCATGGTCCAGGGAGAGGTAGGAGGAAACGTCTGCGAGTTGACGCTCAGCCTCCGCGAGGTAGAGGTCAATGCGCCAGACAACAACAGTACCACCCTTGTCAGCGGGTTTGATGACAATGTCGGGGTTGGACCTGAGAGAACGGAGTGCAGTGAGTTCAGAGAGAGACAGATTAGAATGGGTGAGAGGAGCAGAGAAATTGAGACGGCTAATGTCACGCCGACAGTTCTCAATGAAAAGATCAAGAGAAGGTAAGAATCCAGAGGGAGGGGTCCAAGTGGAGGGAGAATATTGGAGGTGGGTAAAAGGATCCGTTGAACGGGGAGAGGACTCCTGCCCAAAGAAGTGAGCACGGAGACGAAGACGGCGGAAGAAGAGTTCAGCATCATGCCGAGCCCGAAATTCATTTCTCCTTTAACTCCTCTCACTTCCTCCAAATAAAAGGTGTGGCTATGGGTACCCGCATGGGCCCCAGCTATGCCTGTCTCTTTATGGGGTATGTGGAACATTCCTTGTTCCAGTCCTACTCCGTCCCCCTCCCACAACTCTTTCTCCGGTACATCGATGATTACTTCGGTGCTGCTTCATGCTCTCGTCGGGACCTGGAAAAATTTATTAATTTTGCTTCCAATCTCCACCCCTCCATCATCTTCACATGGTCCATCTCTGACGCTTCTCTTCCCTTCCTTGACCTCTCTGTCTCAATTTCTGATGATAGACTGTCCACCAATATCCATTACAAGCCTACCGACTCCCACAGCTACCTCGACTACAGCTCCTCACACCCCGCTTCCTGTAAAGACTCCATCCCATTCTCTCAGTTCCTTCGCCTCCGTCGCATCTGTTCTGATGACGCTACCTTCAAAAACAGCTCCTCTGACATGTCCTCCTTCTTCCTTAACCGAGGTTTTCCATCCACGGTCGTTGACAGGGCCCTCAACCGTGTCCGGCCCATACCCCGCGCATCCTCCCTCACGCCTTCTCCTCCTTCCCAGAAACATGATAGGGTCCCCCTTGTCCTCACTTATCACCCCACCAGCCTCCGCATTCAAAGGATCATCCTCCGCCATTTCCGCCAACTCCAGCATGATGCCACCACCAGACACATCTTCCCTTCACCCCCCTTGACGGCATTCCGTAGGGATCGTTCCCTCCGGGACACCCTGGTCCACTCCTCCATCACCCCCTACTCCTCAACCCCCACTTATGGCACCTCCCCATGCCCACGCAGAAGATGCAACACCTGCCCCTTCACTTCCTCTCTCCTCACCGTCCAAGGGCCCAAACACTCCTTTCAAGTGAAGCAGCATTTCACTTGCATTTCCCCTAACTTAGTCTACTGCATTCGTTGCTCCCAATGCGGTCTCCTCTACATTGGAGAGACCAAACGCAAACTGGGCGACCGTTTTGCGGAACACCTGCGGTCTGTCCGCAAGAAAGACCCAAACCTCCCTGTCGCTTGCCATTTTAACACTCCACCCTGTTCTCTTGCCCACATGTCTGTCCTTGGCTTGCTGCATTGTTCCAGTGAAGCCCAACGCAAACTGGAGGAACAGCACCTCATCTTCCGACTAGGCACTTTACAGCCTTCTGGGCTGAATATTGAATTCAACAACTTTAGATCTTAAACCCCCCTCCCCCCATCCCCACCCCGTTTCTTTTCCCCCCCCACCCGCCTTTTTTTTCAATAATTTATATAGATTCTTCTTTCCCCACCTATTTCCATTATTTTTAAATCTAAAACTAAAACCTTTAGTCTTTCCACCCCACCCCCACTAGAGCTGTACTTTGAATATCCTGTCTTGCATTCTTAATTAGCACTTTTCTCAGACAAAGACCACCACCTTCAACACCTCTTTGACCCTTTTGTCTCTGACATCTTTTGATTATCTGCTCACACCACACCCTCAATGTGTCTCTTCCCCCCCACCCACCTTAAACCAATTTATATTTCTCCCTTGTTGAAACTATGCTTCAGTTCTGCTGAAGGGCCATGAGGGCTCGAAACGTTGACTGATTTCTTCTCCGCCGATGCTGCCAGACTTGCTGAGTTTTTCCAGGTAATTCTGTTTTTATTTTGTTTTGGATTTCCAGCATCCGCAGTAGCTTTTAGCTTTTTGTTATTATCAGATGCATTCCATTTGGTCCCACTGACTTATCAACATTAAGCACAGCCAGACCTTCTAGTACCTCTTCTTTAACATGGGTTACATGTAAAATAAGTAATTTGCAAATTGTCGATGGAGGAAGTGAGCACTTTTATTGCAGAGGGTTTAAAGGAGAGGAGCAAAGCAATTGTGCTGAGGAAGTATGATTGTGCAAATAAAAATAACAATAAGTGGAATGAAGAGGGCGGGCTGTTCATGGGCTGATTGGAGAATTTCATTAGGGCTTATTCTTTGGAGATTATAAGGCCATTTTTCCACATCCTTATGGAGACTAATGTTGAAGGAAGCCTGTCTTCATCTATAAGGAATCATTGGCTTAGTTTATAAAAATAACGCAGACAGATGGGATTCAAAGAATTGGAGGGGTATCACGTTGTAATGTGGAATATAAGATCTTGGTGAGGGCTCGGGAAAACCTTTAGGAAGAACACAAAGACTCTGGAGACCGTGCAGTGGATATTTACTGGAATGGGATTAGTGGTGAATGATTAGGTATGTGGGTGGACTGAAAAATAAAAACTGGAGATGCTCTTATCAGAGGGAATGTTAAGGGGAGTTTTAGTACAGGTATTTAAGATCAGTCCAAGTACTTAGGATCAGCCCCGGTCTTTGTTTCTTATACTCATTGAACAATATTTTTTCCCATTGATGGAACGTTTGAAAACAAATGAATAGATAAAAAAAAATAATTCATCACCAAATGTCACTGTTCCATTCCAAACAGTTCCTGACTCGACGTGATAGATTTTTAGTTTTGTTTACAGTAACCGCATTTCCAACATTGCACACCTGGCTGCAATTTCAGAAGCTTCTTGCCAACACTTCACGGCTGGAAAAAAGGATACGAGACCATGACTTAAAGCTAGGATCGGCTCTGAGGGGATGTTAAGATGAGGGATTGTGAAACCATTGTGCTTTTCACACGTCGGTTCGAATCAAGTTATTGGATATTTTTAGTTAATTGCTTCTTCCTGTTTGGGTAGGTTTTGCATAAAAAAGGCCTGGAATCGGATGCTTGTCAATGTCTCACTGGAGATGACAAGTGGCAAGTAACATTCACGCCACACAAGTGTCAGGCAATAATCATCTCCAAAAAGTGGGAATCCAAACATTGTCTTGATGTTCAATGGCATTACCATAACTGAATCCCCCACTATCAACATCCTGGTGGTTACCATTGACCAGAAACTGAACTGGAATAGCCATAATGGCTATAATACAAGGTCAGAGGCTAGGAATCGTGAGGGGAGTAACTCACCTCCTGACTCCACAAACCCTGTCCACCATTTACAAGGCACAAATCAGGAATGTGATGGAACACTTACCACTTGCCTGGATAAGTGCAGCTCCCACAACACTCAAGAAGCTGGACACTGTCCAAGACAAAGCAGCTCGCATGATAGAGACCAATTCCACAAACATTCACTCCCTCCGCCGCCAACGCACAGTAGCAGCAGCGTATACCATCTACAAGGTGCACTGCAGAAACTCACCAAGGCTCCTTCGGCAGCACCTTCCAAACCCTCAACCACTACCATGTAGAAGGGCAAGGTCAGCAGATAGATGGGAACACCGTCACCTGCAAATTCACCTCCAAGCCACACACCACCTTGACTTGGAATTATACCTCCGTTCCTTCATTGTCGATGGTAAAAACCCTGGGACCCCCTTCCTGCTAGTACTGTGGGCGTACCTACACCACAAGGACTGCAGCGGTTCAAGAAGCCAGGTCACCACCACATTCTGAAGGACAGTTAGGGATGGGCAATAAATGCTGTCCAAACCAGCGAAGCTCACATCCCTGGAATGAATTTTTTTTTAATTGGAAATTTTCAGACTTAATCAAAATTGATACTGAGCTATTACAGTCCTTTCCCCAGATTTTATTGGATTGATGAAGAAATAGGATTCAGGAAAGGGAGCAGGACTTTTCCTTCCCTTTCACTCTCCGGATTTACAGTGGCTGAAAGAGCAACCGGAAAAGTTAAAGGTGATGGAGCAGGAAAAAAATAACATTGACCTTGCGGAAAACATTTAGTTTGACATTTTCTTGATAAGTTCAGTGAGTGAGCAAGTTTTAGTAAATGACGTTTAAAATGAAGGGCCATCTAATTAAACCTATGAAAGATAGAAAAGGTTGTTTATTTTTGTGGTGAGATGCTTGAAACTGTGGAGGAGCCGAGAGAGATGTACAGACATCATTAAAAGCCAGTGGACAGGAAGGTAAAAATTATGCCTAAGGCTAATAGAATACGAAGTACTGGGTTTATTAATCCTGTGATGAACAAACCTGCTCCGTGTTACAAGCATTTTCTGTGATTTAAAAAAAAAATCAGGTGACAATTCTTCATTGAAATACAGGAAATGCTGTTCAAACTGTACTTTCATGAGCTGTGAAACAAGAAAATCCCAATTTCCGCACATTTTGAAGCCAAGCGGGAGGAGATACCTGTTTCTCAATGATCTGATATTGGAGTTGATGAAGAAGGTTTTCTGAAGATCAATATGTTCCTTTTTGAAGCCCGGGAGGGGTTTGGTTTTCTATATTAAACTTTGGCCCTTGAGTAAGTTCTTTGTGTGCAGCTGTTTCTGGTGGTGTTACTGAGTCAGGAATGTTGGTCAGGGTAGCAGGAGAATTCACTGAGCTTCTTCAATAGCGCTAGGCAATTTTTCATCACTTCAAAAACCTGCCACCAGTTATTGGTCAGGATTACACAGAAGTGGTACACCGAGGATATTTACTTACAGAAATCAATACTTTACAAAGAAATAATTACTTCTTGTCATGAAAGTATTATAGTTTTCATAATATTTTTCTGGCTTATTGTGAAGTAATTTTATGGGGTAAGTATAGTTGGGTCTTTCTGTGTGTAATGTAGTTACATTTGGAGTCAAGTAGACTGATAGTTTAAACTCATCCAAAGAAGTTAGGTTGAATATCTTGTCTTCCATTCTTAATTCCCACTAGAGCTGTACTTTGAATATCCTGTCTTCCATTCTTAATTAGCACTTTTCTCAGACAAAACACCTCTTTGACCCTTTTGTCTGTGACATCTTTTGATTATCTGCTCATCTCCACAATCACCACACCCTCGATGTCTCTCTCTCTCCCCCACCCCCCACCACCCCCCCCCCAACCCACCTTAAACCAATTTATATTTCTCCCTTCTTCTAACTATGCTTCAGTTCTGCCGAAGGGCCATGAAGGCTCGAAATGTTAACTGATTTCTTCTCCGCCGATGCTGCCAGACCTGCTGAGTTTTTCCAGGTAATTCTGTTTTTGTTTTGGATTTCCAGCATCCGCAGTAGCTTTTAGCTTTTTGTTTTTATAAAGAAGTTAGGTGCTTGACATGCGAATGAGTAAACATGGAAGCTGGGTTAGCATGTAAGGTGTGAAGGGAATTTGCATTTTTGGATAAAGGAAGGGATATTTGCATTTCAAAGGGATCTCAGTCAGTTTACAACTAGCCAGATAAGCAAGGCTAAGGAATATGTTTATTTTTCCCAAAGGTTACTGGAAATAGTGGCGACATGGAAGTTTTTTCTATATTGTGAACAAGATACAATTTCAACGACATATGGGACTTTAGAATTTACATATTAAAAAGAGAGAAACATACATAAAGGAGAATGAAAGGTTATGTTGGAAAAGGCCATTTAAAACCTAACAGGAGTGTGTGAAATGGCCTCAATGAAGCCTCCGGCATTTTTACGTAAGTCTGCTGTCGAACTAAATGGGAGTTGGAGAAAAGCCAAAAGGCATTCCACTGTCCAGGGTATTGTGTTAACTTGCTGAGTCTGCTTTAATTCTAAAATCTATTTCAGACCTTCAAAGGAGTGTAACTAGGGGGTCAGGTTAATTAGTAACTTGAGGAGTTATTATGGTACTATTTGTAGTCTTATGTATGTGCTTGACATCTTTTACTTTTAATAAACATATTAATTTCATTTTTAAAATTTCTAAATGTCCTGTCAGACCTATTGCTCCTGAATTCAGTGCATGCATCTCGTAATGAATACAAATTTCAAAACCTTTGAGATAACATGACCAAGCATCCCTCGTGGATTTGGTCCACCTGGTACACATCATCTGCCACGTCATTACAGTCCCTCACACACTCCGGTCAATTAACACCTGAACTCTTTATTGCTGATGGATTTCTTGTCATTTTGAATCCCACCTGAGTTGAGTTTTAAGTCAGATTTCATGTTTTCTGGAAAATAAAACTGATTCAGGGAAAAGGAACAGGCACTTTCTGTCAGAAAGGGGCAGTTAATTTCTGCACAGGAAACACCCACAAACAACAATGTGAACATGCTTTGGGCTGATGATTGAGTGCTCGGGGGCATAACTCCACTGCTCGTGTGTCTTCGGCACAGCGCCATGGGGTCACTTATGATAAAAAAAGAGGTTGGGCAGGACCTTGGTTTATCATCATTATTTGAGGACAGCACCTACAATAGTGCAGCCCTCCCTCAGTACTGTACTGGAGTGTCAAACTTCCTTGTTACACACAAATTCTGGCACGGGTTTTGGGGCCATACACTTATCTTTCAAAGGCAAATGCGACCAAATCAGCCCCACTTAAAGTTTTTAACAAATCGCCCAATCCACAGCTACAGGACTGGGGCAATTCTGAGGTTATCTCCTGGCAGGTCACGTGACATATGAGGCCATAATGCATCACCACCAGGTTTGTGACTTGATTGAAACCCAAAATATTATCACAATAACGTGTCAAATAAATCTGTCATCTGCTTGACAACACAGCAGTAACACCTTCTGCATGACCATGAGGAGAGCTAGGGAGACATGCACAAAACTAAATCCTTTAATAAAACAGTTCAAAAAACCATTTAGACTGAAATCCTGTGAGGAAAAGTGAAGTTATTTTTGAGAACTCCGCTCAGAGAGCTTCATTGGACAGGAGAGAAATCAGGCGAAGAATCCGAGGAAATCGACACCAGCGAACAAGTTGACATCAAAACTGGATCAACTCCCATGAAGATGAATGAGTAAAAGCTGAGACTTCAGTGCAGCATCAGTTGACCAAGTAGAGCTGTTGCCTGGATAAAGTATTCTGACAGGGTTTATTGAACTGAGTGGAATAGACAGATCTTTGCAGATCAACTCAATTATCTCTAGGTTTTTACTTGAAAACTTCCAGTTTGTTGAAAGATGGAATCCATATAAATTATAATTACAGTACAAATGAGTTGATAATTCAAACACAAAGGTTACTTTCAGGTAAGTTAAGTGGCACAAATAAATTACATCCAAGAACTCGATTGACCTGCGAGCTCAAACACAGAAAAAGTAAATTGCAGAGTGAAGATTTTATAATGTGGATTTGTTGAAAGTGGGAATTAGGTGCAGAGGGGGAATGAGCTGCTGTGTAAATTAAACCGAGAGACAACAGCAAAGATACAAGCCGGAAGGAGGGGAACATTCTAAATAACGAAAACTTTAATTAAACAGGCAGCTCATTTCAGTGTAATTTTGGGAAAGCTGAGAGCTGTTGCCTACACATCCTGTGCTTTGTGGAAAATCCGAAAACAGGCTAATGATAAATGTCAGATTCATAATAAATTAAAGAACCAAGCAGAATACAGAAAGTACAGAGGAGAGCTCAAAAAGGAAACTCTAACAGCAGAGGGAGTGTACGAAAAAAGATTAGCAGGTGACACTGAAGACTATTACCAAGAAATGGGCAGTCAATGAAAGGGAGGCTGTGGGGGCAGAGAAGATGGCTGAAGCTCTAAGTGGCAGGAGAGATTAAATGATGAAAGAATTGGTGCTGCAAGGCAAAAGGGAGAGGTAAAGGAACATGTAACAAAAGCAGAGATGTGTCGAAAAGTGGTGCAAATGGAAAAATGAGGAGCAGATGCCATCTGAAAGCAAAAAAAAACGACAGAAAAGTGATTTTAAACCAAATGTGAAAAAATAATCAAAATAGGGACAGAGGTTACAGTACAAAGAACGTTAGAGATTGGAGCAGCAGTAGGCCATTCAGCCCTTCGAGCCTATTCTGCCATTAAACACGATCATGGCTGATCTGATTGTGGCCTCAACTCCATTTTCCTGTCTGTCTCCCACAACCCTTGACTCCCTCGTAGAATCTAACTCAGCCTTGAATATATTTAATGATTCAGCCTCCACCGCTCTCTCGGGAAGATAATTCAATGACTAACGATCCTTTGAAAATAAATTACTCCTCATCTCCATCGTAAATAGGGGACCCATTATTTTATAAACTATGCGCCCTAGTTCACACTGCAATTGTAATTCTTAGCACAATTGGGATTGTTTATTAAGTGTTGTCCAATTGTGGAATGAGAGTGTGGAGTAATGAACTGCCTGGTGGAGTATATAGTAGGGTTTGCCCTCATGGTTCACTGTGTCCACGTATACATGGGCTACCAAAGACTCAGAAAAGAGATGTCCCTTTACATCCTATCTCATCTCTGACTGATTCTTCACAAAATGAATTGGCCAAATGGTTGAGTGAGTTGCTACAAACAGTTCTGAGCGAGTTTTCCCCATACATGGAGCAGGGTTCCTTCTCCTTTGTGAAGCCCATACAGGACTTGCATATCAATAGCAATGGTGTGTGCATGTGCGTGTTGCTTGTTTGACATTGCTAGCCTCTTGATTAAGGTGCCGTTCAAGGAAGCCATTCACATTTGAACCACGTCATTAATTCATGATGATCTAGTCTCACTGCCATTGTCTGAATTTGTATTCATTGAACATATGAACTCAACAACTCATGCAGTTGATTTCAGTTTTAATGACACCGTGTATGCCCAAAGAAATGATGTTGCCATGGGATACCGTCTAGGCCCAGCTCTTGTAAATATCTTTGCCCATTTCCACGGGAAACGTGTCTCCAATGAAATGACCCCTAACATCCTATCCCTTTCATGTCTCTGATACATTAGTTACACATTTTCTATATCTGCATCTGCAGCTACATGTAAAAAAAAATCCTGTGATACCTTAATGGGCTCTAACTTGCTCTCTTCTCATTGAAATTGACCAGTCAAATGAGCCCCCTTTCCTCAATGTACTACTTGAGAAATCTGCCAATGCGTTCTCTACTACTGTCTACTGCTAGCCCACCGCCACTGTTGGGATTCCTACAGTTCCATGCGGTATAAGGTAGGTCTTATCGCCAAACTGATAGGTAGGGACCAGGCCATTTGCTAATCATGCAACATGATGCCAAATTCAGGCACTTCAAAGCTATCCTGCCGGATAATGGCTCACTCGATCAAATAATTGCTCACTGTATATAACACAAACTCAACAATGGGCCTAAGCCCGCCACTTTATTTTCTGAATAGTGTCCAGTCTACCTCAGATAACACTGGAATGGTTACGGTATCTCAAAAACGTGAACAACTAATAAAACTACCCGTTTCACAATGCTACTATGCAGTAGCAACACGAGTGGCATTCTCCACTAACAGGATGCTGCTGTCAAGACTAAAACAATGTTCTGCCAACAAGACAAATAACTAATGTTGTATATGAATTTCAGTGTCAGTGTGATGTGAGGTCTGTGGCCATATGACCCAATGACTGTTGGATCATATCAAACAGCTTAGGCCTTCAGCTGTTCACAACAGGCAAAGTACTGAGCATACTCACCAAGATCCTGCTTGAAAAGCTCAGAACATAGTATCCAACATTGGGTGTGATTTCACAGAAGGACAATACTTACTGACCAATCCTGATTGTGCTAAGAATTACACGAACATCGGTTACGATCCCGGCTGATGGTAAAACTGGATAAGTTCCCAGAGTGAAACCTGGCTTGATAGAACCCAACATGTGTAGGATGTGAGAAAAGAGAAGAAATTCACAGGTGTTTGCTCATGAACTTTGAACACAAAGAGTAAAATATTGATCAAAACAAGAAAAACAAACTACATTAACCAGACAAAACAGTCAGAAAGATCTCAATACAAACAAAAGAAGGTGATTCAATTTCCCAACATTCCTTTGCCC
Source organism: Cetorhinus maximus (assembly GCF_964194155.1). Classification (NCBI taxonomy): domain Eukaryota; kingdom Metazoa; phylum Chordata; class Chondrichthyes; order Lamniformes; family Cetorhinidae; genus Cetorhinus; species Cetorhinus maximus. The sequence goes on from NC_135909.1 coordinate 12,100,041, forward strand.
AGCAATATCTTTACAGATGGATAAACCAGTGAAGAGTTACCACGGGTTTGTCACAAAGGCTACTTTCTTGGGACTGGCACACGTGCAAACTGTTTTCTTCTGGTGAATTCTTGAGCATTTACTTGATCCTTCTCAACCAAGACTTATCTCACCCAAAATAACTGCACTTGATACTCACTGTTTCAGTAGCAACACCACCAAACTGATCACGACAATGAATCCAATAACTGACTCTGCAGTTAACTATTGTCCCAGTAGCCTAAGAAAAACTTGGTGGACAATCATTCCCTGATTCCTTCCCAGGGAAATGCCTGGAGCAATCAGAGTCGACTTGGCTGTTTGAAATAAGACAAAAGCTTGGCAGTTAACTCTTCCCTGTTGCATTCCCATGCCAATGCCTCTACCAATCAGCAAATATTTGTCAACGAATCAGCACCCCCTTCTCATGCAGTATAAATTTTTGTTCCCTTTGAGATTTGGTATACTTGTATCTGTTCTGAAAGTTAATGTCTTTTCAATGAGTTATTTAAGGTTTGTTAACATAATATGAATTACATTACTTAGCTTAGGAAAAGACGGTATTATTTGTTGTTGAGCACATATACATAGAGGTTAGCTGGGAAATACGGTTGTGAAGCAGCAGAGCTGTGAGACTAAACAAGTAAATAAAATCTCTTGATAAATACAAACTCTGTGTCTTGGCTCAGCTTCACCAACTGGTTTGGATCCCATTAACACTGAAGAGGGAAAGACAAAAATTTTCAACATCATGTCCCTTTTTTCAGGAACACTCACGTTCTGCATTCCTAAGCAACAATTTCTACATAAATCTGTCACATTTCTAACCGTTCCCAGTTCCAATAAAATGTCATGACCTGAAGCCACAGGTGCTTCCAGATCTGCTGTGCATTTCCAGCATTTCCTGTGTTTATTTCAGATTCCCAGCATCCAGAATATTTTGCTTCTATATTTCCATTTTTTTATCGGTTGTTACTGTGGGATAAATTTTATATCTGCCTGGCCCTTGCACTGTGTCTGTGTCGGATATGAGGTGTACATGTCGGTCTCTAACATACATGTGTGCCTATGGAAAAGGACTGCCTGTGCAGACAGTTTCTACCCTGATCCTTACAACTCCTCTCACACCAAGTGAGATCAGACAGATACAGGCTCCCTTGCACAGATACAGAAAGATGTCACACAGACACTAGCATTAGTCTAATTTTGGGCACCAAACCTTTGGAAATACTTGAAGGTTTTAGAAAGAGTGCAGAAAAGCTTTATAAGAATGGTTGTAAGGGTGAGGGGCTTTAGTTACAATGTTCAAAATAATGAGTGTTCTAGACATAGTAGATAATGATAAAACGGTCCTGTGGGCAGTAGGCATCGATTTATGGTGGTTGGCAAAAGTACTAATGGAGGAATCAGGAAAAATCTTTTTATGCAGGAAGTCATTAGGATCTGCAACTCACTGCCTGAGAATGTGCTAGAGACAGTGGAAAGTGGGTTTGTCAAAAGGGAATTGGATAAGCACCTGAAGGGAAAAGGTTTGCCAGGCTGTGGTGAGAGGGCTGGGGATCAGAAGTAGCTGAGTGGCTCTGGTGGAGAACAACAACAGACACGAAGGGCCGAATGGCCTCTTGCTGTGCTGTAAGTATTCTAAGCGTGTATGTATTTAATTGTAGGATTCATTCTGTCTCACTATCTCTCTGGTAAAGGATTTGAGTGTCTGATTCATTATGTATCTGTCAGTCCCTAGGGATGTGTGTGTATGTTTCACTCTGTATTGCTGTCTCTAGTACACTGTGTGAGTGTGAGGTGAATATACTTCATTGGGCCATCTGGTCGAATTGGTACATTATTCCACAAGATACTCCACCCAGAATACTTCATGTACCATTATCTGCTGATCCATGAAATCCATTCTCCCTCCTATACTTACCTCGCTTTCCCTTAAATACAGCTGCGCTAATCGACTCAACTGCTCAAGGCGACAACAACTTCCAAATTCTACAGATTCCATAAATTATATTGAATTTGTTAATCGGATTTAATACTCATATCTCTGTGTCGACCCTATCACATCCCATCACTTATTCCTCACATTGGCCTGTTTCTGCAACACCAACAGTTCATGTGAGTTCCCTCCGCTCTGTTGCAGTTCTCGGTTCTAGCCAGTAGAGGTCAGCACACTCTGCTAGGTCGAAGTTTACAGATCAGAGATGGACACAACAGGCAAGAATTGTTCACATTATATTGGGAGGGGAAGGGATTTATTCTGTATCTGTCACTCACTGGTGCTTTGTGAAAGACACTCTGAACCTGTCAGTCTTGTTTACCGTATGTGAGTGTGGATACATTCTCTGTGGAACTGTAGGTGAATGTTGAATTCATTCTGCTTCTGTTGATATCTGGTACAATATATCTGAGTCACAGTCAGTCTGTATCTTGCATTTCCAGGTGCTGCATGAGTGTTGGGTCACGTTTTGAGCCTGGCAGTGGAATGGTGCGTGTGCAATGGATGTGTTCTATCAGTCACTTTCTGGTATTGCAAGTGAGCTCGGTACTCACTGTGAATTTCTTAATGGTGGTGGTGGTTTGTGAGTGTTCATGTGTTTCACTCTTTGCCAGTCACTGCTACTTTATGTGAATGTGGAAACCATTCAGAATCTGATTGTCTCTGGCATTCCTGGGAGTGAAGTTTCAGACTGCACTTGTTATTCACTGGAACTGTGTAGGTGTTTGGCAGGCATTCTGATCTGTCACTAGGGGAGTAGGTGAGTGTAGGATTCATATTCCAAATTTCATTGTCTCGCAGTCTATAGGAACTGGGCATGATTTTGTACCTGAATGTCTCTGGTGTTGTTTTTGAGCAGGACAATCATATATATCTGTCAGGCTCTTCTAATGTGTGGGTTTAATTCTGGATCTGTCAATGGCATTCTATGTCTGTGGTATTGTTATGTAGGTTGGGAATCACATGTGTCTTTCATTCCCTCGTGCTGTTTGTGAGCATGAGATTCATTCCATATCTGTCATTCGGATTAATTCTGTATCTGTCAGTGTCTGCTACTGTATGAAATTGTGCGATTCAATTGGTATATTTCATTCACTAGTATTGTATGTGGAAGTGGATTTATTGTGAGCTTGTGTGTGTGTCTGTGTGTGTGTGCGTGTGGACTTCCATTTGTTTCTGTCAGCACTTGTTACTCTATGTGACTCTTGGACCCTTTCTACAGTCTCTCAGTGGTATCATTGGTGTGTCAGAAAAATTTTGTATCATGCACACTCAAATATTGTGAGTGAGTGCAGTGAACAGCTTGTGTCTCTCAGCATCTGGCACTGAACATGTGTTTGAGAATTATTCTCTATCTGTCAGTCTCTGGTACTCTGGGTGGGAATGGGATTTATCATGTAACCTTCAGTGTCTGGGATTGTTCGTAAGATTGGGTTAATTGTATATAAATTTCCAGCACAGCCACAGGCCACTAATGTGGTCAGCTTAAGCAAACTATATGTGGGAGTTTTGGCGCAGTATTAAATCTATGTCATTTTGAACACAATTGGGAAAGATAATGCATCCTTTAATCTGATACTGGATGGGTGTGCAAGTGTAACTCAAGTTGTACTAATCGATTTGATCTGTGACATTCAGTCTGATTCTGAGTAAGAACTTTGACATGAACGTAAAATGGAGCTCAGTCTGGAATTGTTACAGTATTTCCATTTGACACTGTGTGAGGATGGAGGATTAGTATGTAATCTATAGCTCAGTTCATATTCATCAAATTGATATTGTCTATTTTAGTTTCATAATCAGGGTGAGTTTTAAACTAGAAACTGAATTTCTGTCTCAGGTTATCCTAGCTTTCAGGATATCTCAAACTGATAATGTACTTGAGATTTGAACTTGTATCTCAGATATATGTCACGACACATTATGGGAATTAATAGTGCAATTTATAAACTCATGGCATGTGCGAATACTGGACTGGTAATTAACATGAATCTCAGCGTGCATCATTAAGGTTTAGCCTGTGAGCTTGCAACTGGAAACATGTCAGTTTCACCTGATATTTAACTTGTAGCGAAGGCAGCACTATTGTGAGACTGACCCAGTGAGAATTTGATAGTGGGTGAGAATTTGGACTGGGATTTATGGACACTCCAGTCTGCGGGTGAAATGGATACTATGTCTATCTCTCCTGCTCTGTTTGATTCGTGGATGGAAAATGACTCAGGATGTATTTATGCTGCCTGAGACTGTGAAACTGATGACCTGTCTGTGTCTCTGTGCTCTGTCAGTGATAATGTACATACTGTGTGTGAGAAGGAGCTGGCGGGAATCTTCATTCCAATTTGGCTGGACGAAACATCTCATTTATTCTGGTTCCTTCAATTATTTGCCTGCTGGAAAAAAGGATATTTTAGAATTCATCTACAGGTGAGGTATAAGATACTGATTCCATGAGTTTAATCTCTTGATCAATAATCATTATGAATGGTCTGGGAAGTCTGGGAAGAGTGCCCTCTGCAATTACCGTCGTCGTGAAGCAGTCTCGGAAGAGTTTCCATAAATTCGGCCAGTGGTCAGGGACAGGAGGGTGTGACTATGAGTGGCACAGGTAGAGGAATCCAGGAAGTAGCACTGCAGGAGCCTCAGTCCTTGCCATTAACCAACAGGTTTGAGATTCTTGCTCCCTGTGTGGATGAGAGCGGGGACTGTAGGGAGGATGAGCAAACTGACCATAGCACCATGGCACAGGGAGCCATTCAAGTGGGGGGAGAAAAGAGAAATGTAGCTGTACTCGGGGATAGTATAGTTAGGGGAATGATACTGTTCTCTGTAGCCAGGATTGAGAGTCCCGAAGGCTGTGTTCCCTACCTGGTGCCAGGGTTAGGGATATCTCATCTGGGATGCAGAGGAACTTGGAGTGGGTGGGGAAAGATCCAGTTGTCGTGGTCCACGGAGGCACCAACGATAGAGGTAGAACAAGGAAAGAGGTTCTGCTGAGGGAATACAAGCAGCTAGGGGCTAAATTAAAAAGCAGAACCAAAAAGGTAATAATCTCCTACCTGAGCCACAAGCTAATTGGTATCGGGTCAATAAGATTAAAGAGGTGAATGTGTGGCTCAAAGTTTGGTGTGGGAGAAATGGGTTCAAATTCATGGGACATTGGCACTAGTACTGGGGAAAGAGGGAGCTATTCCATTTGGATCAGCTCCACTTTAATCAGGCTGGGACCAGTGTCCTGGCGAATTGTATAACTAGGGTTGTAGATAGGGTTTTAAACTAAATAGTGGCGGGGGCTGGGGTTCAGTTGCATGGAAAGAGAAAAATCAATGTTTAAGGAGAGGGTAAGAGTGCAGGTTAGTGACGAGGCTGATTGTTCCCAAGAAGTGAAAGGAAGGGACAGAGTGTGTGAACACCATATTGCACCAAAGAATCATAAAAGCATAGGGACAATTGAGAACAGGGCAAACTTAAAGGCTTTGTATCTGAATGTGTGTAGCATTCAGAATAAAACTAATGAGTTAAAAGCACAAATAGAGATAAATAGGTTTGACTTGGTGGCGATTACTGAGACGTGGTTACAGGGAGAACAGGTAAGTGAGCTGAATATCCAAGGGTACTCAGTGTTTCAGAAGGATAGGCAGGAAGGAAAAGGAGGTGATGTAGCATTGTTAGTAAAGGAAGGGAACAGTGCTATAGTGAGGAATCAAATAGGCACTGGAGAGCAAGATGTAGAGTCAGTGTGCGTAGAAATAAGATTTCATGCATGAATTGCTGAAAGCTAGTATACAGGCACAGCAGGTAATAAGAAAGGCAAATGGATTTGTGGCATTTATTGCTAAAGGAATAGGGTATAAGAATAGGGAATTGTTGTGGCGACTTTACAAGGCATTGGTGAGATTGCACCTGGAGTACTGTGCACTGTCTTGGTCCCCTTACTTGATGAAGGATGTATTTGCATTGGGAGCAGTTCAGAGGTGGTTCACTAGATTGATTCCAGAGATGCGGGTCTTGTCATAAGAGGAGAGATTGAGCAGTTTAGGCCTAAACTCGCTGGAGTTTAGAAGTGTGAGAGGAGACCTAATTGAGATGCTAAAGGGGATAGACAAAGTAGACATGGAGCACATGTTTCCCCTTGTGGGGCATTCTAGAACGAGAGGCAATAGTTTTAGGCTGAGGGGTGATAGATTTAAATCAGGGGTGAGGAAGAATTACTTTTCTCAAAGGGTTGTGAAACAGCTGAATAAATTTAAGGAGGAGATAAACAGATTTTTAATTAGTAACGGGTTGAAAGGTTATGGGGAGAGGGCGGGAAATTGGAGTTGAGGCCGAAATGAGATCAGCCATGATTGTATTGAATGGCGGGGTAGGCTCGAGGGGCTGAATTGCCTACTCCTGCTTCTTGTTCTTATGTTCTTATGAATGGTTTGAGAGGCTGTAGCCAGATTCTAGCTCTGATTGGACAGACCCTTCTCGATCCAATTCTCAACTAATCAGAGAGCCAGGTAGAAGAAACTGTAAGTTCTGACTGGCTTATATTTTCATATTTGAAAAGCCTGCCAATTTCAGATCATGTGTGGATAATTCTATTTCCAGCAATTTCTGGTACTGAATGAAACTTTGGGATTCATGCTGTACCTTCTAATTCTGTGACTTGTACATGAGAGAGGTTTGTTCTATATCTGTCAATCTCCATTTTTTTTATGTGATGGTGGAATTAATTCTCTATCTGCTAATCTTGTACCATGTGAGACTATAGGATTCTCTCTGTATCTGTCACTTGCTGAACTGCATGTGTGTGAGGGATTTATTATGTATCTGTCAGTCTCTGTTTCTGTATGCAAGTGCTGATATCAACCTGTACTGCGGAGTCTCTGCTCTGCTCTGTGAGTGTGGTCACATTCACTGTCTGTCATTGTTGTGTGTGACTGTGGGATTCATTCTGTGATCATCAGCCCTTGGGACTCAGCCAGTGTGAGAGTCAGTCTGCATCTCTCCATCTCTCATCCATTGTCAGGTTAATTCTGTAACTGACATTCATTGGAGCTGTGTTGTTATGGCCTTAATTCTGCATCTGTTAGCCTCTGGTTTGGGATGTGGATTTGGGACATATTCCATATCTGACAGACTCTGGTGCTGAATGTGACAATCAATTTAACTTTCTATCTGTCAGTCTTAATGCAAAATAATTTGTAATTGTGTATCTGTCTGTCTATGGTACTGTATGTGAGTATGGGATGAATTATGTACCTGTCAGTCATGGAACTGAATGTGATTTTGTGACCCATTCCATCTGTCAGTCCCCAGAATTACAAGTGAATGTGGAGCTCATTCGGAAGCTGCCAATATCTGGAAGTGAGTGTGAGTTTGAGGTCAGTTCTGCAGTCATCTGTTTTTGACTACATGTGTGCTTCATTCATTCTGTATGTAACAGTCTCTGGGCCTGTAACCAAATGTTGATTTCTCTCTGTATCTGTCAGTTGTGGGACTGTGTATGAGTGCAGGATAAATTATATGAATGTCATTCTCTGATACTATGTCAGTGTGGGATTCGATTTGCTTCAATATATCACTTGTGAAATAAAAAAGTGTTCTATTCCGTGCTTCCTTTCAGTTACCTGTAAAGTGCAATATTGTTGCATTCAATCTGTATGTGTCCAAGTCTTGTCTTGCATTTGGATTTATTATTCTTTCTGTATCAGTAGGTCCAGGGTAATTTACATGAGAGGGAGATTAATTGCAACCGTAACATCTGTGAATGTGGCACTCAGGCTTTTGCTGTCCATATCTGGAAATAATTGTGTCACTGATGTTGATTTTACTTTTTTCTTCATCTATTAATGTCTGTGAATGAGATTTGTCTTCTGCCTGTCAGTCGGTGGCACTTTAAATGACTGCTTTTGGTCTGTGCCTTATTGTCTTTATCTGTGTGTAGTCCTGTGGGGTTTCTTTTCTACATTTCAGGGTTTGGTCCTCTGTATAAAGTGGGATTAATGCAGTGTATGTCAGTTTCTGGTGAGTGTGGACATACCTCTGTATTAGTCAATCTCTCAAACTGAATGTGAGTGTGCATTAATTCAGTTTTCATCAGCATCTGGCCCACACTGAGGGTGGGAATCATCCAATATTTGTCAGTTTCTGGTATTGTATGTGAATGTGCTGCTTCATTCTGAGTCATTGCCTTGTAAAGGGTGTGTGTGGGGGGTTTATTTCTACCTGTCACTGTGCAATACCGAATGGGATTATGAGCTTCATTCTGTATTTTTCAATCTCTACTGCTCGATGTGAATGTGTTTATTTTTGGCCGTCAGTCTCAGGTACAATAAGAGACTCTGGAATTTATTATACCTTTGCCAGTCTCTGATAGGGTATGTGACAGTGGGCTACATTCTACATCTTTTACTCAATGGCAATGCAAATGAAAGTAACTTTTATTCTGTATTTGTCAATCCCTGGATTAAATGTGTATTTGGAATTTGTTGTTCTTATGTCTGTTTCTAGACTTTCATGTGTGTGTGGGGTTCATTCTCGATCTATGTGTCTCTGCCATTGAATGCAAGTGTGGGAGTTTTCTGTATTGGTACCTAACCTGCATCTCAGGCATGATCTACAGGCTACATTCAGTAGTTCTGTGTGAGTTGTGCAGTGGTATTAAATTTGTATCTGTGAGAACAAATTGAAGTGATAATATTCGCATCAATCTGATGCATGGTCCATTATGTAATTCCTGCAGTTTGAAAAAAACAGAATTCATACTTTAATTGTACATTCTAGTCTAACACTTCGTCAGATTTTGGAACTGGTATTTAATGTGTAGCTCACTCTACATTCTGTGGTGCTTAGTAGCAATTCATCCTGCATCTTACACTAAGGTAAATGTTGTCTGATGTAGTTAATAACTGGCCAAGGTGACTCCGTGTATTTAAATCAAATAGTGGCTGTGCTTTTGCCCTGGGATTGATGTACCTAGTCCTCAGGTGTACTGGGTTGGAGGGAAATGGAATCAACTTCCCCAACCAATGATCTTTTTGACTCTTATATTGAAAGGGCGCCTCTCAACCTTGGGGTCTATGTCGGTCTCTATATGATATATTTTGGCCTAAAGACCTGGCAGTATCTCTGGGCTTTGTGAGTGATATTGTACTTACTGTGAGTTGGAATCATCACGCTACACTTTTCCTTGTTTCGAGGAATCATCCGGTTCCATCAATTCTTTCCGTACACACAGAAAACATAACTCCATTACCCGAAGAATAGGTGAAGTAGAAGATACAAAAGTGATCAATGTATTTTAAAAATAACTTATTATAACGAACAATCAACAAAGCAAAACTAGCAGCATATCAGTGTCTGACCCCATCACGGTACTGGAGCAATCTGTTTCTGCTCATCTGCTATTTTGAGCGGTTTTACAACAATTTAATGACATTAGAAACAACCTGTCCTGTGCACTGCTCCTTGAATTAGACTATCCGATGGAGGAGTGACTTTCGCAAGAGTCAGGTTTCTATTTGCTGCTCCCTTTCAACTAACTGTACACCTGGAAACAAGCAGGCACAGTTTTAAATGTCTCTTTCACACTTCTCACCTGGTGCCTGAAATTGATCTTCTTTGTGTAACTGGAAACATTGTTACTGTGCGGCTATTTTCCCCGCCATTCTCTGTCCAATAACAAGGGACAGTGGGAGCCGGAACTAAGCCAGGAAGCTTCACTCGGGTTTGGGGAGAGAAAGCAGCAATGATCTTCAATGGCGAGTTCTTCTCACTCTGTCCAGACACTGCTCGAGAATGGCCTCTCCCTTCCCCCCGCTCACTCCATGTTCCGGGAGCAGCTCGTGTTCCAGGGAGCCCATTAAAAACAGCCGCCGCCTCCGCCTCAGCTGCCCGGACACTCAATGCCAATCTCTGAGCATATCTGCGGACGCGGCTCCAAACCGATGCGCTGCTTTAAGCAGATGCTGTTTGTTCACTTCCCTCTGGGGCGGTGATGTCTCCGATCGCTGCTGAATTAAACCCTATTCCGCTCACTGAGTGAATGACACTCTCGGCCATTGTTGGGGGAGGGGTTGCGCATGCGCTCTTATCCTCATTGTGACGACACCGCGGAAGGTTTAAAAAACGCATGCGCAGAACTCCGCGGCGACAATTCAAACGCTAAAATCAATGGGAATTTTCCCCATTTCAATCTCATCACAGAGAGAACAAAATCTCCGAACCTGTGTCGGCGCGGGGGGCAAGGGGTGTTGGGTGCGAGTGGTCGTGTGGCGGGGGTACACTGGTGGGTAAAGGCCGCTTTACAACATCAATTTTAACCCGAGATTCCCCCAGACAGCTTGTAAAATGCTGGAACCGTGTGTGTATGAGGATGGTGATGTTACTGAGGATGATTCCTGTTTTAGAATAGACTGTGTTTAGGTCGGAATATTACTGAGTGTTAATTATAACGAGAGCATATTTCAAAGCCCCGGGTTTGCGGAAACTCCTGACTGTGAAGCCCGGGTCTGTCCGGGTTTGTGTCTCGGTTCCATTGGTAATAAACGGGTTGAAATTGGCGGTTGCAGAAACTGGAGGAGGAGCTGAAAGATCAGGGGCTGTTCTCTCTCTGTCTGTCATTCCGGCTCTCTCCCCCCTCCCGCTCTCTGTTTAATCTTCACTCTGTCTCCTCCCCTCCCTGCTCTCAAACCGCGTTTTTCAGTCAGGTCGGGGCGGGCTCTTTAAAAGAGGAAAGTGAAGCAGCTCGTGTCTCATATTCTGCAGTGATCTGAGTGAAGAATCATCATGTCTGGCAGAGGGAAAGGAGGCAAAGGACTCGGGAAAGGCGGAGCAAAGCGGCACCGCAAAGTGCTTCGTGATAATATCCAGGGCATCACCAAACCAGCAATCCGCCGCCTGGCTCGCCGTGGCGGTGTCAAGCGGATCTCGGGTTTGATCTATGAGGAGACTCGCGGGGTGCTGAAGGTTTTCCTGGAGAATGTGATCAGGGATGCGGTCACCTACACTGAACACGCCAAGCGCAAGACGGTCACTGCCATGGATGTGGTGTACGCTCTGAAACGCCAGGGCCGCACTCTCTATGGATTCGGCGGCTAAACAACTCGACCCTTTCTACCAAACACACAACAAAGGCTCTTTTCAGAGCCACCCACCACCTCACAGAGAGAGCAGAGACCTGGGAACGGGAGCTGGGATGGGCTGTGATCGGGAATGTTAGTGAGTGTCTGAAACAGAAAAAAGAGGACTAACGAAGAGTGAAACGGACTACAAACGCTAACTCTTTTCTATCCACAGAAGCTGTGAGACATACGGAGGTTTCCAGCATTTTCTGTTCTTAATTCAGATTTCCGGCATCCGCAGTATTTTTCATTTATTTTAGTGCCTGATTTGTTCCGGGGTTCGGGGGGATGTGCTAAGTAACTCGATTTAATCGTTGTTTATTAACCTGGATGGCACATTCTCCACTGACGCTGAAAAACCTCTCCACTACTTCACATATTCCAAATGTTTTATTCTCGGTGACACCAGCCGTTCAATGCGTCAGTGGAGTTGAGGTTACAATCAGATCATCCATGATTTCACTGAATAGGATCAGTCTCGAAGGGCTGAGTGGCCTCCTCCTGCTCCGAAACTCAATGTTCCCACGTCTGTTCGTGAAGTTACTGACAGGGTTTGGGAAACTGAACAGTTTCAGCTCAGCCACTCGGCGACCTGGAATTCCCGCAGTCTGAGTCGGACTCTAGCTCTGATTGGTCACCGTCTTCTTTGTCTAATTCTTAACCAATCGCAGAGTCATGTGGATGAGGTCGAAAATTATGATTGGTTTATTTTTCTTCGAATTCGAAAAGCCCGCCAATTCCAGTGTTGGAATATACAAGATAACCTTAATTTTCAGGCAACAATTTTTAATCTCTCACTTTATGATCTGTTATATGGCACTCCCTTTCACAAAATCTTGGCGCTATTTTAGGAACAGTCTGAATTTGTCAATCTCCTTTCAGGAAATGGGATCTGTCAGGCCGGGAACAGCTGGAGAATCGAGCCGGTCCCTTTCCCCGCTCATTATCGTCATGATCTGCCCAGAAAGAGGGCAATGGGAAGGGGTCTGAAGCCCCCAGCACCGGTTCCATTTTATTACCCACTCCAGACCTCGAAGCGAGCGGCGATTTTAAGGTTTGGTTGTGCTGTAGGGAGCAATGGACAGTCCTTCAATTTTTGCCTGCGAAATCCAGCACTGACTGTACACAGTTCAAACAACAGACTGGTGTTTCTGTCCAAAAATGTGGAGGTTCACCAGGATGATGCCGGGTTTAAAAATTTTCGGAATAGGTTAAATGAACAGGAATTTCATTCGGGTTAGGAAATAATGATTTGCAGTGAAAATTTTTAATTTTAAAAATGGAAGAACAAAGCCTTCTGATGTCGAGGCGGTAAACAGCTGGAAATAAAGGCGGAATTTTTGAAATGAGCGATTAAAAACAACTCGACCAATGGAGACCTGAGTTGCCAGGGATTAGTTCATTGGTTAGATTTTGGATAAAACTGCCTGGGTGTAATGCTGCAGCCAATTACTGTTCGGGGCGGTTCCTCACAGAGTTTAAAAAGGCGGGTTGGAGAACAAACTATCTTAATAGTTCTTGCATCTCACACTGTGGTGAATCTATTCAGAAAATGGCCAGGACCAAGCAGACAGCGCGCAAATCGACCGGAGGAAAAGCTCCCCGCAAACAGCTGGCTACCAAAGCGGCCCGGAAGAGCGCTCCAGCTACGGGCGGAGTGAAGAAGCCTCATCGCTACAGACCCGGCACTGTGGCTCTGAGGGAGATCCGCCGCTACCAGAAATCCACCGAGCTGCTCATCCGCAAACTGCCCTTCCAGCGCCTGGTGCGAGAGATCGCTCAGGACTTCAAGACAGACCTGCGCTTCCAGAGCTCGGCCGTCATGGCCCTGCAGGAGGCCAGCGAGGCTTACCTGGTGGGGCTCTTTGAGGACACCAACCTGTGCGCCATCCACGCCAAGCGAGTCACCATCATGCCCAAAGACATCCAGCTGGCCCGCCGCATCCGCGGGGAACGCGCCTAAAACCCGGCTTCAGCACCAAGTACAACAACGGCTCTTTTAAGAGCCACTAAATCGACAAATGAAAGAGCTGCGATATCCTGTTTACAAATCCAGCACTTAGACATTGCTTAGATACAGTTCACTAAGTTGCAACAGTTTATTTTTTGTTCTCTACAAACCTATTTTGTGGGATTGACAATCACAGACGATGCAGTTGTAAATTGTAGCGCAGATGGTGTCTTAATTTCAACAGAAAATTGGGACTGCGGTCACCTTAGTGCTCTAGGATACTTACAATAAATGGCGGCGCTGATAATGTATTAAATACTGCGAGCAGACATCAATCCCGGGCAAAGGGTGAGCTGCGGGTTACAAGTCAGTGCCCAATAAAGGCAACGCCCTGAGCAACAAACGTGTATCCCTCCGGTGCACAGATATACCATAGAATATAAAAGAATTTGCATAGCACAGGAGGCCATTCATTCCTTTCGTGTCTGCATTTGCTCTCCAAATGAGTGTTATGACCTAAAGCTTCCCCCCGCCCCCAGGTCTGGCAGCATCTGTGTGGGGACAGAGTTACCGTCCCGAATCGGCATTACGCTTCATCAGAGCCAGAATGAAATGAGTTCAGACAGTGAGCAGCCCTTTCAATGATCCTGTGAGTGGCTCTGAAAAGAGCCTTTGGGTTATTAGATTAAGGAATGGCCGCTTCACTTGGTCTTCGAGGCCGCAGCGGCGCTGGTTTTCTTGGGCAGCAGCACGGCCTGGATATTAGGCAGCACCCCGCCCTGAGCGATGGTCACCCCTCCCAGCAGCCTGTTGAGCTCCTCGTCGTTGCGGACGGCCAGCTGCAGGTGTCTGGGGATGATGCGGGTCTTCTTGTTGTCCCGGGCCGCGTTACCGGCCAGCTCGAGGATTTCAGCCGTCAGATACTCGAGCACAGCAGCCAGATAGACCGGGGCTCCGGCACCCACACGCTCAGCATAGTTGCCCTTTCTCAGGAGCCTGTGAACACGGCCCACCGGGAACTGCAGTCCAGCCCGGGAGGAGCGAGATCTGGCCTTGGAGCGAGCTTTACCGCCGGTCTTTCCTCTTCCAGACATTTCACAATCTCACAAATAATTTCACAAAGAATGAGGAAATGCGCTCGCATTCGCTTCTCTTATAGCTTCGGGAGGAATGGTGCTGCGGGCATTGCTGATTGGTCACTTTGTTGCTGCATCTCATAATGTTGTTCACATCACCAATCAGATATCTACTGAACTCACCAATCCGGAGACTCTACGGATGAGGGCGGAAAATTACGGCGCCAAATTTTGAGATTCCAACTGATTTTTCTTTCAAATTTTAAAAGCCCGCCAAATTTGTAAAAAAGAAGCCAAAAAAAAAACGGACGAACATAGTACTAATTGGATAAAAGCAAAATACTGGTGATGCTGGAAATCTGAAACAAAAATACCTGGAAAAATTCATCTGCGGAGAGGAACAAAGTTGACGTTTCGAGTACTAATTGGAAATGGTTATTCAGTATTTAGTATTCGAATGTTATATTCACTTCATCTCTCTCTCTTTCCCTGGACTACATTTTTTTGTATATTTCAGTTTTTGATTTTCTGTCTGGGTTTATGTGTATCTGAAAACAAGTCGAAAATAACGGCGCAAACTTATGGAATTTTTTTTTTTATTCGACATCGAAATTACCTCCGATATATTTATAAAACAAGAAATACATTTCATATAGAAAATCCAGCTAATAGTGAACACGGTCTGACGACAAAGTTTTACAAATGTCCGTCCCTGATGGGACTATTTCACATTTTATCCTAAATTCCAGATCCGCTTTAAGAATCCGGCATCAATTCGAGATAATCTCGATCCGTCATGAAACCTTCTTAGCAGCCGGCTGAAAGTGCCATTTACATCGTTCTGCTGATAGACGGGAAATTGTAGATATTTGTGACAGCCAAAATTGAACATACTTGGAGTAAATTTGCCAGCGTCGAGACTGAAGGTTGCTACACAACCGGTGCTTACAGGAAATGAACTGATCGATTATTGAGGCCAAACTTGATCCAAATTGGAAACTGAATCATTTACGTTCTATTCGCTCTCTCTCCAAAACCAGGGAAAGGGGTCGAATATGACGCGTCTTAAAACAAAGCGCAGAGGGTGAGCGGCAAGTCATTAATTTATGGGGCATCATTAACGAGACCCAACAATTGAACGAGAATTAAATCTACATTCACGTGAGGGAGAGGTCGAGTGTGTTCAGTTCTGCCGAAGGGTCATAAAGACTCGAAACGTTAACTGATTTCTTCTCCACCGATGCTGACAGACCTGCTGAGTTTTTCTAGGTAATTCTGTTTTTGTTTTAAATCTACATTACCGAGAATCTCTGATTGAAACGTGATCAAAATAACAATTTCACAATTCGAAATGCTTCATAGCTAAAACATAAATTTAGAAGTAATGAAATCATATAGCTTTTTCAGAGAGATTGTGGGTGGCTCTTAAAAGAGCCGTTGTGTTATGAATCAGTTCTGGGGTTTTACTTGGAGCTGGTGTACTTGGTCACCGCCTTTGTCCCTTCCGACACGGCGTGCTTGGCCAGTTCCCCGGGCAGCAGCAGGCGCACGGCGGTCTGGATCTCCCGGGAGCTGATGGTGCTGCGCTTGTTGTAATGGGCCAGGCGGGAAGCCTCACCCGCGATGCGCTCGAAAATATCGCTCACGAACGAGTTCATGATGCTCATGGCCTTGGAGGAGATGCCGGTGTCGGGGTGAACCTGCTTCATCACTTTGTAGATGTAGATAGCGTAACTCTCCTTCCTCGACTTTCGCCGCTTCTTGCCGCCTTTTGCTACCGGTTTCTTTAAGGCTTTCTTGGCTCCCTTCTTAGGAAGTGGTTTCTTCTCATCAACCATCGTCACTTTCAGACACAGAATAAAACAAACTCCTTCCGAGCGCCGATTAAATAGACAGTCTGACAGACCTATGCTAATGAGGAATGGGGAAACAATGATTGTGATTGGTTATTTAAAAGAATACAACAGCCAGTTATTTTGTACTTTTCTCTGATTGCATATTTAAAGACAACAAACAAATTTCGACTTCTCCACCAATCATTAGCCCTTTTACTACAAGCAGGAAATAAATTTTATCAGGATTCTCTCCAGTCCCAGTTTGTGAAGATACACCGGGAATTGTCGTCTGGTTGCTCGTGTGAGGGGCCCTTCTCCACAGAGGGACTGAACGGAAATGCGGGATTCCTCCTGGAACTCTTGTAACGTGTGCGAATTACTCACTGGGATATTGTGTGAGTATGTGTGTGTGAGTGGTTGGGGGTTGAGGCTGTGGTACGCTGTGTGAGTGTAGAATTTATTCTGTACCTGTCTTTGGGGGTGTTTAAGACTCATTGTGCGTCTGTCAGTTCCGGATGAATGTGAGTGAGCGGGGGATCCATTCTCAATTTGGGAATATATGCTATTTTGGATGAACTCCGTATCTGTCACCTGCGGCTTAAATATGTGAGTGCAGGATTTATTCTCTACCTGTCAGTTTATTGAACTACAAATGAGATTCACACCGTGTTTCTCAGTCTCTGACACTGTAGATCAGTGTAGCATTGATTGTATATCTTTCAGCCTGTGCTACTATCCGAGTGTGCACTTTTCATTCACTCTCAGAGCTTGGGACTGTGTTTGAATGTGAGATTAATGCTGGACATGCCAGCATCTGATCCGCAATGTGAGTGTGGAATTCAGTCTGTATCTGTCAGTTTCTGGTATTGAATGGGAATGTGAGTCATTGTCAATATCTGTGAATCTTTTGAACATATTCTGCATCTGTTTGTCTTCAGTGCTGAATGTGAGATTACTTCAATCAGTCAGTGATAATGTATGTGACTGTGGGATTAATTCAGTCATTCGGTGGTGCTGCATGTGAGAGTGGGATTAATTCAGTCATTTGGTGGTGCTGTGTGTGAGAGTGGGATTAATTCTTTCAGTCGGTGGTACTAAAATAGATATGAACATACGAACCAGGAGCAGGAGTAGGCCCCTCAGCAGCTTGAGCCTGTTCCGCCATTCAATAAGATCATGGCCAAGGGATAGGCAGTGGCAGATATTTAAAGGGATATTTCAGAATGCACAAAATACATGCATTCCAATCAGAACCAACAATTCCAAAGGGAGGTTATGTAGATGTTTAAATAAGAAATGAGTTAGTCCTATAGAAAGAGCATTTCGGGAATTGAAAATGCAAAATAGGGAGATGGCGGATGAACTAAACAGGTATCGTGCTTCAGTCTTCACCATAGACGACACAAGTAATACCCTGGAAAAAGCTGTAAATCAGGAAATGGAAGGGAGGGAGGAACTCGTGGAAAATTACAATCACCAGGGAAGTGGTATTGAGAAAATTATTGGAGCGTCGGGCTGTGAAATCCCCAGGTCTGGATGGATTTCACCCCAACTTCTTGAAAGAAGTGGCTCGTGAGATTGTTGGTACATTTGTTTTAATTTTCAAAATTCCCCAGATATGGGGAAGGTTCAATTAGATTGGAAAATAGCAAACGTAACTCTTTCATTCAAAAAGGGAGGGAGACAGAAATTAGAAAGCTAAAGGCCAGTTAGCCAAACATCTGTCATAGGGAAAATGTTACAAGCTATTATTATATATATTAGGGCACTTAGAAAAATTCAAGGGAATCTGGCAGAGTTAACATGGCTTTGTGAAATGAAAATCATATTTAACCAATTTATTGGAGTTCTTTCATGGAGTCACATGTGCTGTGGATAAAGGGGAACCGGTGGATGTACTGTATTTAGATTCCCAGAAGGCATTTGATAAAGCTCCACATCAAAGGTAATTGTGGAAAATAAAAAGATCACAGTGTAGGGGCTAACATATTGGCATGGATGGAAGATTGGTGAGCTAATAGGAAGCAGAGAATTGACATAAATGGGTCCTTTTTTGGTTGGCAGGATATGGTGAGCGGTGTGCCAGAGGGATCAGTGTCATAGAGTTAACTAGCACAGAAACAGGCTCTTCAGCCCATCGTGCCCATGCCAGCCATCAAATCATTGCTGGGCCCTCAACTTTTTATAATGTATATAAATGACTCGATGAAGGGACTGAAGGAATGGTTACTAAATTTAATGATGGCACAACGATAGTTAGAAAGTAAGTTGTGAAGAGGACTTAAAGAGGCTACAAAGTGACATAGAAAGTTTGAGTGGGCAAAGCTCTGGCAAATGGAGTATAACTTGGGGATATGTGAAATTGTCCATTTTGGCAGGAAGAATAAAAACGAAGCTCCTTATCTAAATGGTGAGATATTGTAGAGCTCTGCGATTCAGAGGGATTTGGGTGTGCTAGAGCATAAATCACAAAAGGTTAGAATGCATGTACAGCAGGTAATTAGGAGAACTAACAGAATGTTAACATTTCTTGTGAGGGGAATTGATTTCCAAAAGAGGGAGGCTGTACATCAGTTATACAGGGCACTGGTGAGACCACATCTGGAGCCCTGTGTACAGTATTGGTCTCTTTATTTAAAGGAAACATTTAAATGTGTTCGAAGCAGTTCAGGGAATATTTATTAGACTAATACCAGGAATGGGCCGGTTGTCTTACGAAGAAAGATTGGACGGGTTAGCCTATCTTTGTGACTGGAATTTAGAAGAGTAAGAGGGGATTAGATTGAAACCATTAAGACACTGAGGAGTCTTAACAGGATGGATGTGGAGATGATGTTTCGTCTTGTGGGAGAAGCTAGAACTAGGGGGTCATTGTTTAAAAATAAGGGGTTACACATTTAAGACATTGATGAGGAGAATTTATTTCTCTGAGTGCTGTGAGTCTTGGAACTCTCTTCCTCAAAAGGCAGTGGACGCAGAGTCTTTGAATATTTTAATGGTAGAGCTGCATGGATTGTCGATTAGCAAGGGGGTGAAAGGCTATCAGGGGCAGACAGGAATGTAAGGGTAGAGTTCACTTTAGCTAGCTCTGCTTTCATGCCCTCATTTAAGTTGAAAATACTCGTCATGGATGCGCTCATTTCTCCATCCAAAAAAAGTGTAAAATTCAATCACATTATGAACGCTGTTACCTAGAGGTACCTTCACTATGAGGCTCTCATTTAATCCTGTCTTGTTGCTCAATACCAGGTCTCGAATACCCTGCTCTCTGGTTGGCTCCAGAATGTTTTTTTTAAGAAAGTATCCCAAAAACACTCTATGAACTCCTCATCTACGTTACGTTTGTCCATCTGATTTTCCCAGTCGATATGTAGATTGAAATCCCCCATGATTATTGCTGTACCTGTCTGACAAGCTCCCATGATCTCCTCTTTTATACTCTGTTCTACCGTGCAGTTAAATAGTCACCTGACCCACAAGTGACTTCTTGCCTTTATCATTTCACGTCCCAACCCAAACCTGAATCATCCTGGATTTCTGAATTTAGGTCATCCCTCTCTAATGTGCTAATACCATCATTAATTAACAGATCCACCCCTACACCTTTTCCTGACATATTTCATTCCTAAATATCACATACCCTTCAATATTCAGGTCCCAAACTATGTCACCCTGTAGCCATGCCTCTCTGATGGCTATCAGATCATTCTTATTTATTTATATTATCAGTTAATTTGTTACGTTTCAAATGCTACATGTGTTTAGATACAGAGCCTTTAGTTTTGTCCTTTTATTCTGTAGCTACAAGGCTTATCTGCTGATTTACTCTTAGATTTATGCTATTTCTCCCTTCCTGTCATGGTCTGTTTATCACTTCCCATATTAATACCTTTCTTTCTTGCCTTGTCTCTTCTCTTTGAAAATGTGATCCTTTCCACTATTCAGTTTAAAACCCTCTCTACTACCCTAGTTATGCAGCTTGTGAGGACACCAGCCCCAGCACAGTTCAGGTGTAGACCATCCCAACGGTACAGAAAAATCTGAAAGAACACCCAAAACTGGTGCCAGTGGCCCATAAACTGGAACCCACTTCTCCCACACCAGTCCTTGAGCCTTGCATTCATTTCTCTAATCTTATTTGTCCTATGCCAGTTTGAACATGGCTCAGGTAATAATCCTTTGAGGTCCTGCTGCTTAATTTTGTGCCTAGCTCCTCATACTGACTATGCAGAGCCTCCTTCCTCATCCTGCCCATGTTGTTGATCCCTACATGGACCATGATCACTGGATCCTCCGCCTCCCACTGCAAGTTGCTTTCCAGCCCTGAACAGATGTCCCTAACCCGGGAAATGATACAGGCAGGCAACAGAGCCATCTGGACTCTCGCTCTTTGCTACAGAGAACAGTGCCAATCCCACTCAATATACTGCCCCATACTACCACTACATTCCTTTTAATGTTCCCCCAACTTGAATGGCTTCCTGTACCACGGTGCCATGGTAAATTTGCTCATCTACCCTGCAGCCACTGCCCTCATCCAAACAAGCAGGGAGAACATCAAACCTATTGGACCATTGCAGAGGCTCACACTCCTGCCCTCTGGGTCCCATTACCTGCCTCGTTCGCAGTCACACCCTCCTGTCCCTGACCATATCAGAAGAACCTACTCTAAGATGTGTGACTGCCCCCTGGTATAAAGCATCAAGGAAACTTCCCCTCTCGCTGATGTGTCACAGAGTCTGCAGCTCAATGAATCTGAGCTGAATTTCCTCCAGCCACGAACATTTACTGTAGACATTTCCTCTGGATCGCAATGTTATCCAGGAGTTCTCACATGCTGCAGCCTGGACACATCACCTATCATCCTTAATGTATTTTAAATAATTACTTAATTATGTTATTCAGTTATGTATGTTACATTCTTATATATTTTATTTACTTTACCACAAGTTTTTGTACTATTTTCAACCTTAGGGATAGTATCGACCTTATACATGTACCGGATATTCATCAAACAGCTAGCTCCTTTCGCCTGTATTAGAGCAAGAACCAATTCCTATGGGGTGAGAAGGATAGAAGAAGGGAACAATTACCTGCTTTCCTCCCCCACCCTTCACCGAGCTCCTATCCCACCAAACTCCAAGTCTTCACTCAGTTAGCTGAGCTGCACTCGGTTTACCTTGGCTGCACTAAAGAACCCTGAATTTATAGTAAACTGAACTGAGGCAACAGTAACCAGATAGAAAACAAAAACAAAAATACCTGGAAAAACTCAGCAGGTCTGATAGCATCTGCGGAGAGGAACACAGTTAACGTTTACCAGACTGAACCAGTTAGTTAATTAACTACTCAACTCCGACAACTGAGAGTGAGCTTGCGCTGTCTAAACTGAAGAAAGAATTTAGCCTGTTTACACAGTACTTTCCAGTTACTGCTAATTGCAGACTAGATTAGATTTTAAGAGCAAAATTTAAGAACGAAATTAACACTTACATCTCCCCCCTCACCAAACTCAAGTCCTTAGCCAGCTTGATCAGCTGCACTCTGTTTGGCACTGTATGTATGAGTGGGATTAATTCTGTCAATCTGTGGTACGGCATGTGAGAGTGGGATTAATTCTGTCCAGCGGTGGTACTGTATGTGAATGCAGGATTCAGTCTGTCAGTCTTTGATACCACATGTGAATGTGGGGTTAATTCTGTCAGTCTGTGGTACTGTACGTGAGAGTGGAATTCATTCTGTCAATAAGTAGATTGTTTGTGAGAGTGGGATTAATTCTGCCTGGTGGCTATACTGTATGTGAGAATAAGATTGATTTTGTCTCTGTCAGGCTCCTGGCCTCTGTCTGAGTGTTATATTCATTCTGTAACTCTCAATTCCTGATGCTGTGCACGATTGTGGGATTCATTTGTCTCTATCAAACCTTAGTTCTGAACGTGTGTTCATGAATGTTTTGTGTGTGTGTAAGTTTGTGGCACTGTGTGAATTTCAGATTCTTTTTCCATCTCTACATCTCTGAGACTGTTTGAGGTTCATTCTGTACCTATCAGTCAGTTCCACTGTGTGAGACATGGGATTCATTCTGCAGTTGTCTATCTCTGGCACTGTCGGTGAGTGTGTGATTTATTCTGTTTCTGTGTATGTCTGGTGCTGTGAGTGCCTTGGACTTCATTCTGTATGTGTCAGTCCCTGGAAACATGTTGGATTTGTTGGGTACTTCACAGCGTCCAGTTCTTTGTGGATGTGGAGTTTATTCTGTCACTCTCAATCTTTGATGTTGCTTGTGACTCTGGGATTAATTGTGTATCTATATTCAATAGTTATCTCAGGCATGGTGTTGTAAATGAGTTAACATCTTAAACCTTTTAGGAAGTAAAACAACCATCCAAAGCCTTACGCAGTCTGGTTTACATGTGATGTCAGAACAAACCTCAGTTATTTGCTTATCCCTGAACTGCCATCTACAATGTCCAAGCAAACCATTCAGTTCTATTCAAGAAGGCCGCTCACCAATACTTTCTCCAGGGCAATTAGGAATGGGCCCACATCCTGTGATTTAATAGAAGAAAGCTCACATCTCCTACAGCCACCAGTCTGAAAATTTCACCACTCCAGTTTTAAATTCAAATATTCACGATCCATTCCTTCTTTTCAACAATACAACAAAAGATTGTCAATCTTATCAAGTGGTATTGATACATATAAATGTTAAAGCCTGTAATTATGTGACCTCATGATGTGAATGATGAGTCTCACTAATGAATAGTGCAAAATGGAAGTCTGGATGCAAATTAAATTCAATGGTTGGAAATCAGGTAGAGCGTGTGTGTGAATATGTCATTTACATCCTGGACAGATCAGGCTTCTTACTGGGATTGTGAACTTGAAAAATGTGAGGCTCTAAACCAAGCAACCCACAGTAGCTCCCTAGAGTTAAAAGAAGGAAGCATATTAAACTGGAACCAAACTAGTTAATTGCTCATTTCAGAAGATTAGTCAAATAATAGCAGGTATACTTCAGTAGGAGGATTGGAATAGGGAACAGACACAGCTGAGGGCAACCATATCTGCTATCAAAGAATGTAAAGGGTACTAGAGAAGAGAATGGGAGCTGACTGCAGTGGGGTGGATCCCATGATAAAACTGAGGGTTTATAAAGCTGCTTTGTAACAGTTTTGCAGACTGTAGCTGATGCCGAATTATCCCTATTGTGGTTGAAACCCCATTAGTAACCAGCATTGGCTGAGACAATTAACCCTGGGAAGCATTCATTTTCAGTGGAAATGATTGATGTCTGTAAAGGCAGCCAATCCTGTACAACGTGGATAGATTATTTGAGTGGGATAGGCAGGAGATGTATGTTTTCAAGAAGGAGTTAGATATAGCTCTTGGGGTGAAAGGGATGAAAGGATATGGGGAGAAAACGGGAGCAGGCTATTGAGCTGGATGATCAGCCATGATCATGATGAATGGTGGAGCAGGCTCGAAGGGCCGAATGGTCTACCCCTGCTTCTATTTTCTATGTTTCTAGGAGGGACATAGAAAAAAAGAGAAATGAACAAAAAAAAGAGTTAACATAAGTCAAAGGAGGAAGAAGTTTTACTGCATGAGAAAAGGGGTGCTGATTTGTTGGCAAGTTGATTCCAATTGTTCGAGGTGTTGCCATGAAGAATTCACCGGGAAACTATTGCCCTGCATGGTGTTGTTTAATTCAAGGTAGGCACAATGGACATGTTCCTTTTGCCTGCTGATAACAGGGCCCTGCACTTGGATATATGTAGCCTCTAGCATGTGCAAGTGAGCCACATTGTGAAGAATAAGGAACTTCAGGTACTTAGTTGGTGAAGTAGTGACCATTTTCCTCAGAGGAGTGAGGGTTGAGAGGAGAGGGTAGAGGTATTCAAAATTATGATGAGTCTGGACACAACAGACAGAGAAAAACTGTTCCAACTGGATGGGACAAAGACCAGAGAGCACAGATTTAAGGTAATTGACAGAAGCAATGGATACTTTTTGGAGAAACGTTTTCATGCAGCGAATGGTTATGATTTCAGATGTGGGTCCTGACACTGCTAGAGGCAGATGGAATCAAGGTAGTCAGGAGAGAATTGGATTATTATCTGAAAAGGAAGAATGTGCCGGGTTGTAGGGAATGACACTAGATGTTTTACTCATTTGAAGGCCTGATGTAGACTCAAAGGGCTGAATCTCATTGTGTGCTATGATAGCAATACTGTGTGCATGTGCATGTGTGTGCAAGTTTAGGTGTGCTTGATTATCCTTCTGTCAAACTCTGATGCTGCATGTGAATGTGGAATTTATGTTTCTTTTAGGAGTGCTACTGGGTCTGAATGTGGGATTATCTAGATTATGTTAAGACAGTTCAGTCGTCCTGTGTGCAAATCTGAAAATCAGACTGTTAGTAGCATTCTTTAATAGTGTCTGTGTGTGTGTGTCATTCCAATTGTATTTGTGATAATTTCTGACTTTCATTGGTACCATATGTGTGTGTCAGATTGATTAATGTTATTCAGGCTCAGGTATTGTGAGTGAGTGTAGTAATAGTCTGCATCTGTCAGTGTCTGGTAATGGACCTCTGCTCAATAATGATTCTGAATCTGTCAGTCTCTGCTACTCTGTGACAGTGTGGGATTCATTACATCGCCTTCAGTCTTTTGGATTGTTTACCAGTCTAGATTCATTCCATGTTGAAATTTCAGTACAGGAATAGGCCATCGATATTCTTGGTTTAATGGAATAATTGCGAGTTTGGCCTTATATGAAATCCCGTTCTGTGTAATTTTTTTAATGTGAAACTCCATTGTTATGCCAGTGTAACTCCGTTTATACTAATCAAATTAACGCTGTGTCATTCAATCTGTTTCTGAGTGAGAATTTTAAACTTGGCTGTTGAGCTCAGTTTGCAGTGATAGAATTAATACAACATCTATCAGTCTGATACAGTGTGGGTTTTTCGGATTGCTCTGTGATTTGTATCTCAATCTGTACTAATCATTTTGATACAGTATCCCTTAGTTTAATAATTTGGGTGAGTTTCAAACTAGAATCTGAGTTTGTATCTTTCAGTTTGATCTGGTAATAATGTAATTGCAGCTAAGACTGATTCCCTGATCAATGCTGCCACCATCACCTCCACTTTTTCCTTCTCGATCTTTTTCTGAAAACCGTATTTGTAAATATTCAGCACCCAGTCCTCCCTTTTTTTAACCCACGTTTCTTTCAGTGCCACTACATCATATTCCCACATTGCCATTTGTCCTTCAAGCTCATCAACCTCATTTATCACACTGTGTGTTTACATACTGGACAGAGGACTGGAAAATCGCTAAAGTAACCCCCCTGTTTAAGAAGGGAGTGAGATAAAAGATGGGAAATTACAGGCCGATTAGCCTGACCTCGGTCGTTGTTAAGATTTTAGAGTCCATTATTAAGGATGAGATTTCAGAATACTTGGAAGTGCATGGTAAAATTGGGCAAAGTCAGCATGGTTTCATCAAGGGGAGGTCATGCCTGACAAATCTATTAGAATTCTTTGAGGAGGTAACGAGTAGGTTAGACAAAGGAGAACCAATGGATGTTATCTACTTGGACTTCCAGAAGGCCTTTGACAAGGTGCCGCACAGGAGGCTGCTCAGTAAGATAAGAGCCCATGGTGTTAGAGGAAAGGCACTAGCATGGATAGAAGATTGGCTGTCTGGCAGGAGGCAGAGAGTGGGAATAAGGGGGTCCTTCTCTGGATGGCGGCCGGTGACTAGTGCAGTTCCACAGGGGTCAGTGTTGGGACCACAAATTTTCACTTTAGACATTAATGATCTAGATGAAGGAACTGAGGGCATCCTGGCTAAGCTTGCAGATGATACAAAGATAGGTGGAGGGACAGGTAGTATTGAGGAGGCAGGGAGGCTGCAGAAGGATTTGGACAGGTTAGGAGAATGGGCAAAGAAGTGGCAGATGGAATAGCACCTGGGGAAGTGTGAGTCATGCACTTTGGTAGGAAGAATAGAGGCATAAACTATTTTCTAAATGGGGAGAGAATTCAGAAATCTGGAGTGCAAAGGGACTTGGGAGTCCTAGTCCAGGATTCTCTTAAGGTTAACTTGCAGGTTGAGTCGGTAGTTAGGAAGGCAAATGCAATGTTGGCATTTATTTCGAGAAGACTAGATTATAAAAGCAGGGATGTGCTGCTGAGGCTTTATAAGGCTCTGGTCAGACCACATTTAGAATATTGTGAGCAATTTTGGGCCCCGTATCTCAGGAAGGATGTGGTGGCCCTGGAGAGGGTCCAGAGGAGGTTCACGAAAATGATCCCAGGAATGAATGGCTTAATCTATGAGGAACGTTTGAGGACTCTGGGTCTATACTCGATGGAGTTTATAAGGATGAGGGGGGATCTGATTGAAACTTACAGAATAGTGAAAGGCCTGGATAGAGTGGACGTGGGAAAGATGTTTCCATTAGTGGGAGAGACTAGGATCCGAGGGCATAGCTTCAGAGTAAAGGGAAGACCTTTTAGAACAAAGATGAGGAGGAACTTCTTTAGCCAGAGAGTGGTGAATCTATGGAATTCATTGCCACAGAAGGCTGTGGAGGCCAGGTCATTGAGTGTATTTAAGAGCGAGATAGATAGGCTCTTGATTGGTAAGGGGATCAAAGGTTACTGGGAGAAGGCGGGAGAATGGGGTTGAGAAACTTATCAGCCATGATTGAATGGTGAAGCAGACTCGATGGGCAAAATGGTCTAATTTCTGCTCCTATGTCTTATGGTCTTATACATGCATTGTAAACTTGTCTTTGCATTTCTCATAGTGCTTCTTAATCTGCCCCTATCTAATATGGCATTGCTTCCTTCTCCAGTATTATCCATCGCTCACCCTCCTCTCTGTCCTTATGACTTTTTGGTTCTGCTGTAAATTGTTGACTAACCTCCTGCCAATTTAAATTAAATCCTCACCAACCAGATTACTGAACCATAAACTAAAATTGGACTTGGTGCCTGTGCTTGCAAAGTACAATGGATCAGAACTCCAACAAGTTAACCTCTTGGCCACCTCTGCTCCCTGTGAGTGACACTGTACTTACTGTGTGTGAGGAGCTGACTGCACTTCCCCTTGTGTTGTAGAATCACATCATTTATTCTACTGCTTTCAAGTATTTGCCTATCGGAAGAAAATGTGTTTATTACAATTTATGCAGAGGTGAGGTCGAAGATACAAAGAAACCAAAGCAATTATTAAATTAATAATCATTCCGAACAACCGCAAAGTCAGAGGTTCAAGAAGGCAGCTCACCACCACCTTCCCAAGGCAACTCGGGATGGGCAATAAATGCTGGCACAGCCAGTGAAGCCCACATCCCATGAATGAATTAAAAAAAAGATAAGACAAACAGAGTCAGTGTCTGAATCCACTGCAGTCCTGCAGCACTCAGCTGCTAAACACCAGGGACTTTGTTCCTGTTACAACAATTTCCTGCCATCCAGAAACAATCCACTGCTCCAGGAGTGGGACTGAGTGACGGAGCAGGGACTATTGTGTAGGTCAGATTTCTAATTGCCGCTCCCATGGACTAACCGTTCAAGTGAAAGCAAACAGCCGCTGTTTAAAATGTGTCTCGGCATTAGCGGCTGTTTTAAACCATCTTCTTCCACTCACAGGCAGTGCTGGGGAGGGCAGCGCGCATGCGCAGAATGCTGCACAAGTTCCGGAAACACAAATATTGAACATTCCAGCACAGAACGAGGACATTCGGCCCATCGTGTCTGCACCAGCCACAAAATAGTTTGCTCCAGCCTCACGTCATTTTCCAGCTCTTGCTCCGTGAGTCCTGTCGGTCCCAGCAGCTCAGTGCAGATCCAAGTGTTTGTTAAAGGCAGTGATGCGCTGCTGTCCCCCAGCTCTGCCTGGGACTGGAAGAAGATGGTTTCAAACAGCCGCCAATGGAGAGATCCCGCTCCCGGGGGAAGGGAACAAACAGCAGCCTCCTGGGAGGAGGGAGACAGAATGGCAAGAAGCTGTTATTGAAAATCATTGCTGCTTTCTCTCCACAAAGCAACAATGAACATTTCTGATAAAAGCAAAATACTGCGGATGCTGGAAATCTAGAACAAAAAGAAAAATACCTGGAAAAACTCAGCAGGTCTGACAGCATCTGCGGAGAGGGATACAGTTGACGTTTCGAGTCCGTATGACCCTTCATCAGAACTAAAAAATATAGAAATGAGATGAAATATAAGCTGGTTGAGGGGGCTGGGACAGGGTAGAGCTCGATAGGGGGCCAGTGATAGGTGGAGGCCAAGAAGAGATTGCCAAAGATGTCATAGACAAAAGGACAATGGGGTGTTGGCGGTAGTGACATTATCTAAAGGATGTGTTACCTGGGATGTTAGGGGGAAATAAAGGGTTACAGTAATTATTAGGGGGAATCTAGGGATACAGTAAGAACTTATTGAAAGGGAATGAATTACTTAAAATCTCCAAGCACATTGGCAGTTAAAGGTTACCAGATGAACCTTGCACAGCCTTAAGGGCCTGCAAACAACAGAAAGGCCTTGGATAAAAGCAAAAAACTGCGGATGCTGGAAATCCAGAACAAAAATAAAAATACCTGGAAAAACTCAGCAGGTCTGACAGCATCTTTGGAGAGTAACACACTTAACGTTTCGAGTCCGTACGACTCTTCAACAGAACTAAGGAAAAATAGAAAATAGGTGAAAGAGAAGCTGGTTGAGGGGGTGGGACAAGTAGAGCTGGTAAGAGGGTCAGTGATAGGAGGAGATAGCCAAAAGATGTCATAGACAAAAGGACAAAGAAGTGTTGAAGGGGGTGATATTGTCTAAGAAATGTGCTAATAGGTGACATTAAGGGTAGAAAGCAGGGTGAGCAAGGTACAGATAGCCCTAGTGGGGTGGGGTGGGGTGGGGGGAAGGGATCGAAATAGGCTAACAGGTAGAGATAAAACAATGGATGGAAATACATTTAAAAATAATGGAAACAGTTGGGAAAAGAAAAATCTATATAAATTATTGGAAAAAGGGGGGATCGGAAAGGGGGTTGGAATGGAGGAGAGAGTTCATGATCTAAAATTGTTGAACTCCATGTTCAGTCCGGAAGGCTGTAAAGTGCCTAGTCGGAAGATGAGGTGCTGTTCCTCCAGTTTGTGTTGAGCTTCACTGGAACAATGCAGCAGGCCAAGGACAGACATGTGGGCATGACAGCAGGGTGGAGTGTTGAAATGCCATTGAAATATAGTATAACCTTCAGCTGCAAACTCAGATTCCAGTTTGAAACTCACCTAGACCATTAACCTCAATGACACAATTACAATTTGATTAGTACAGACTGAGATAGAGACCACATACCAGTCTGAAAAGCTCAGAGTATCAGAATGGCAGAAACTGTATTCAGTCTCACAGAGCAAACTGAGCACAACAGGCAAGTTTAAAATTCTCACAGTCTGCTTAAATAAAAATGTATCAATTTGATTATTACAAAGTGAATTACACTTACACAGCAATGGAGTGTTAGATCCAAAGATACCTGAGCTTTCATAAGTGTGTTCACACACAAAGGGATTTAATACTAGGTCAAACTCGATTACTTTATTAGAACCTACAGCATCAATGGCCTGTTTCTGTTCTGAAATTTCAACATGGACTGAACCAAGACTTGTAAACACTCTCAGAAACTGAAGGTTATGCAATGAATCCCACACTGTCAGAGTAGCAGAGACTGACAGATTCAGAATGATTATCAATGACATGTCCAGTACCAGAAACTGACAGATACATACTAAATACTACACTCAAAATTCCTGAGTCTGAATAATATTCCATTTATCTGACACAGACACAAAGTAGCACTGACAGTGAAAGATAGTCACAAACTCACATCACACACAAACTGACATGTTGGTGCGCTGCCTTTTTGAATACAACTGAGTGGTTTACTCGGCAATTGTAGATGGCAGTTCAGAGTCAACTTCATTGCTGTTCTTGGTCCTAGGATCCAATATAAGCCAGACCAGGTAAGGATGGGGATGATAAATCTACTTTCCTAAATATTTGAAGGTGTTAAACTTAGCATTTTGAACACTATTTCTGAGATAAATATGACATACAGATACACAATCAATCCCAGAGTCACATGCAGCATCAAAGACTGAGAACTAAACAATAACTGTCTCTCTCACCTACAGTCAAGTCACTCACCATCCTGAATTGGAATTATATCGCTCTTCCTTCACTGTTGCTGGGTCAGAATCCTGGAACTCCCTTCCTAACAGCACTGTGGGTGCACCCACAACACATGGACTGCAACGGTTCAAGAAGGTAGCTCACCACCACCTTCTCAAGGGCAACAAGGGATGGGCAATAAATGCCGGTCCAGCCACCAAAGCCCAGATCACATGAATAAAAAAAATATAGCACCAGAGACTACTCAGCAAATCTTACACAACACCAGACACTGAGACATACAGTATGAAGACCAATACATGCACAGTAAAATAGAGACTAATACAGAATGAATCCCAGCATGCACACCATGCCAGAGACTATCAGAAACAGAATGAATTCCATAGTCACAATGTACTGGAGATTGAAAGATATACATTAAAAAAAAAAACCACATTCACCACAGTGCCAGAGAGTGACAGATACAAAATGAATCCCACATCACACAAAGCACATTGACTGATAGATACAGGGTGATTCTCAAATTGTCCCAGAGATGTAGAGATACAGAATGTATCTGACATTCACACAATGCCACAGACTAAGAAACACAGAGGAATCTCAGAGCCAAGGACTGATAGAGACAAAATGAATCCTTGATTTCTGAAGACATCAGGCACTGAGTTACAAAAAGGCATCAACGCTTACACAGGGTACCAGAGTCCAACAGAAACAAAATGAATTGCAAGCTCCCGTACAGTGCCACGGAATGAGAGAGAATTGATCCCACTCATATCCAATACTATCCATTGAGGCAAATTCAACATTTAACACTCTTTGGTGCTGTAAGTGACAGTGGGATTACTTCTGTCAAAAATTGCAACAGATGGGCCTGTTGAGATTGAATCACACACTCTGAATCAGTACCAGAGACTGACCGATACAGACTGAATTTCACACTCCTATTCAGCAACGGATGTTGACAGGTACAGAGTTTATCTCACATTCACACACATTATCAGACATTGACAGTGAATGAGAAGTTCAGACTCAGAGATAGTAACACAGACTGAAAGACATCGAATCAATACAACTCTGACCTACAATGCCAGAGACTGACAAATAAAAAAAATTATTAACATACAGTTACAGAGACTGACAGGTACAGAATAAATCCAATAATTTTCGTGGCGGAGAGAAACACATACTGATTTAATTTCGCACTGGCGTGTAGTCCCAAGAAGCGAATGATTTCACTTACATACACCAATAACGGACAGATGCACAATGAGCCTCAGGATATCAAACGAATCCAACATTGAGACATGGTCCCATCAAGTCACAGACACAGAATAAATCCAGGCCTCGCACACTGTACCACGGCCTTCCAAACAGTGAAGGAACCCCACACTCACACACAGCATCAGACAGTGAATAAATCACGCACATTACCAGAGCCTCACAATTCCTGAAGGAACCCCACATTCCTATACAGTCCCTCGCACCGACAGCCAGACGACATTTCCCGGTGTATCTTTACACACTGAGAAACTCCGGCTGGAGAGGGTCTTTGTAAAATGTATTTCCTGATTTTAGTAAGGAGGCTTATGATTGGTGGAGAAAGCTAAATATAATTGGTCTATTGATCAATCCATTCGGAAAATCACAAAAATAGATGACGTGTATAGTATTAAAAATGTCCAATCAGAATCATTGTTCTCCCATTCTTCATTAGCATATATCTGTCAAACTGTCTATATAATGAGCGGACGGAAGGGGTTTGGTTTATTTCTGTGTCTGAAATTGAGATTGAGGATGGTTGATGAGAAGAAGAAACCAGTTGCTAAGAAGGGCGCCAAGAAAGCGGTGACTAAACCGGCAGGAAAGGGCGGCAAGAAGCGGCGAAAGTCGAGGAAGGAGAGTTACGCCATCTACATCTACAAAGTGATGAAGCAGGTTCACCCCGACACCGGCATCTCCTCCAAGGCCATGAGCATCATGAACTCGTTCGTAAACGATATTTTCGAGCGCATCGCGGGTGAGGCTTCCCGCCTGGCCCATTACAACAAGCGCAGCACCATCAGCTCCCGGGAGATCCAGACCGCCGTGCGCCTGCTGCTGCCCGGGGAACTGGCCAAGCACGCCGTGTCGGAAGGGACAAAGGCGGTGACCAAGTACACCAGCTCCAAGTAAAACCCCAGAACTGACTCAAAAACAGATTCAAAACACAACGGCTCTTTTAAGAGCCACCCACAATCTCTCTGAAAAAGCTATACGATTGCTCCACTTCTAAAGTTATGATTTTTACTGTGAAGAATTTTGAATTATCTAATTGTTATTTTCTTTTTGTTTCAATCACAGCGATTCTCGGTAATGTAGATTTAACCCTCGTTCAATTATTTAGTCAGGTTAATAATGCCTCATCAATTAATGACTTGCCGATTACCCTCGGCGCTTTGTTTGAAGACGCGCGCGTTAATATTCGGCCCCTTTCCCTGGTTTTGGAGAGAGAGAGAATAGAAGCAAATGCGTCAGTCTCCAGTTCTGGTCAAGTTTGGTCTCAATAATCGATCAGTTCATTTCCTATCAGCCCCGGTTGTGAAGCAACCTTCAGTCTCAACGCTGGCAAAAATGGTCAGTTTTGTCTGTCATAAATATCTACAATATTCCGTCCGTTTGCAGAACGATGTAAATGGGACTTTCTGCGGCTGCTGACAGGGTTTCATAAAGGATCGAGATTCACCCCCGGATCACGGATTCTAAAAGCGATTTGGAACATTGGATAAAATGTGAAATAGTCCCATCAGGGACGCGTATTTTTAAAACTTCCAATTCGTACTATGTTCTAAGAAGTCCGTTTTATTTCATTTTTAAAAAATTTGGCGGGCTTTTAAAATTTGAAAAAAGATCGGTTCGAATCTGATAATTTGGCGCCGTTATTTTCCGCCCTCACTCCGTGGAGTCTCCGGATTGGTGAGTTCAGTAGATATCTGTTTGGTGATATGAACAACATTATGAGACGCAGCACAAAGTGACCAATCAGCAATGCCCGCAGCACCATTCCTCCCGAAGCTATAAGAGAAGCGAATGTGAGAGGATTTCCTCATTCTCTGTGAAAGTGTTTGTGAGATTGTGAGATGTCTGGAAGAGGAAAGACCGGTGGTAAAGCTCGGTCCAAGCCGAAGTCTCGCTCCTCCCGGGCTGGACTGCAGTTCCCGGTAGGCCGTGTTCACAGGCACCTGAGAAAGGGCAACTATGCTGAGCGTGTGGGTGCTGGAGCCCCGGTCTATCTGGCTGCTGTGCTCGAGTATCTGACGGCTGAAATCCTCGAGCTGGCCGGTAACGCGGCCCGGGACAACAAGAAGACCCGCATCATCCCCAGACACCTGCAGCTGGCCGTCCGCAACGACGAGGAGCTCAACAAGCTGCTGGGAGGGGTGACCATCGCTCAGGGCGGTGTGCTGCCTAATATCCAGGCCGTGCTGCTGCCCAAGAAAACCAGCGCCGCTGCGGCCTCGAAGACCAAGTGAAGCGGCCATTCTTTTATCTAATAACCCAAAGGCTCTTTTCAGAGCCACTCACTGGATCATTGAAAGGGCTGCTCCCTGTCAGGAGATGGAGTTATTGTAACGGTGGATTTATCTGTTTCTGGTTTGTTTACTTGTGTTTTCAGTTCCCTCTCTGCATTGCGCTGTTTCTCTGCTCCCACATCTCCCGCTTTAGTGAACTGAAGAATCGAAAGACAGAGTCAGAGTCGACATTTTCATAAATATTTCATAGTCATAAATATCAAGTTTCTCCCGGTACATTCATGAAAAATGCCACGACTGGTGCAATAAATGCTTTGTTTTTACTCTCGCGTGATCTGAGCGCCGCTCCAGGAACAGAGTAAACTCGGAAACGGAGCGGACATTTTCGGGCTGATCTGTTTATTCCGCAGTTTTCCCCGAGGCCGGAATCAGTGAGAGTTGAGCACTCACAGGACCTGAGTCCATTTCTGCGGTTTCAGATCTGCACCCGCCCCCCTCCCCCCGGTCTCCCTATTCTCCGGACACAAAGCTGCCTGTCCCAGGCGGTTTGGTGTCGGGGATTCTCTCCGCACTCCCTGTTGTAACATTCCCGGCCGCTTTTAATGGAGAGGATCAGAAATCAGCCGCTTTTCTCAGTCCCTGTGAAGTTTGTGTGAAGGAGTTGGTTGGTAATCTATACGTATTTGCTTTTCCACTGATTTGAGCTGATTTAAATTGCTGAACGGGGCCTTATTACCGCAGGTTACAGATAAGAGATTGACACATTCAAACTGGCGTTCAGTTATTTTGTATTTTTCCGGTACTGAAATTGGCGGGCATTTCGAATTTGAAAATCCAAACTTCCAATTTCTTCTCCCTGGCTCTCCAATTGGTTAGGAATTTGTGAACAGAGTATCCAATTAGAGCTACAGACTCTCAACCCGTTCATAATGATTATTAATAGACAGATTACACTAAAGGAATCGTTGTCTTCAACCTCAGTTGCACTTGAGTTCGAAAATATACTCTATATTCTAAAATATACAGGCAAATAAAAGAAGGATCCGGAATAAATGTGATGTTTCCACAAGCCAAGTTAAAATGAAGATTCCCGCCAGCTCCTCTCACACAGTACGTACTTTATAACTGACAGAGCACAGAGACACAGGCAGGTCATCAGTTCCAGAGTGATATTTTCAATCCATCAATCAAACAGAGCAGGAAAGACAGACGCTGTTTCCATGTCAACATTTAAATATCAGATAAAACGGACACGACGGTGTCAGTTTCAAGTTTACAGAATAAACCTGAATAATATACTCTGAGATTCATGTGAAGTACCTGTACAATATTTGCACACATCACGGGTTTATAAATTGCAGTGCCAATTCCCAATGTCTGTCCTGACATATACATTAGATGCAAATCCAAAACTCAAGTACATTATCCGAGTGAGATATTCTGAAAGCGAGTATAACCTGAGATACAAACCTTGATTCCAGTTTTATGAAACAAAAAGATACAACATCAATTCGATGAGTATGAACTGAGCTGTAACTTTCATACTAATCCTAAATGTTCAATGTCAGATTGAGAATACTGTGCCAGTTCCAGACTGATCTCATTTTACATCCATATCAAAATTCTCACTCAGAATCAGACTGAGTGTCACAGATCAAATCAATCAGTATAACCTGAGTTACACCCGCATCCCAAGTGAGTAGCAGGTTGAAAGATACATTATCTTTCACAAATGTGTTCACAGTGACAGACATTTAACACTGGGCCATAACTTCCAAACATTGCTTGCTTAATAGCTACCACAGCAGTGGTCTGTAACTGAGCTGAAAATTTGCATCGAATGAATCAAAACGTAAACAATCCCAGAGACTGAATGTTATACAATGAATCCCATACTCAGTCACATACACTGAGTGACAGAGACTGACAGATAGACAATAATTCTCAACACACGTTCAGTGCCAGATGCTGAAAGGGGCAGCTGTTTTTTTTTTATTCTCCCTATTCATTCATGGGATGTGGGCATTGCTGGCTAGGCCAGCATTTATTGGCCATTCCTAGTTTCCCTTGTGTAGGTGGTGGTGAACTGCTTTCTTGAACCGCAGCAGTCCATGTGGTGTAGGTACACCCACAGTGCTGTTAAGGGAAGGAACATCAGGATTTTGACCCAGCAACTGTGAAGGAATGGCAGTATATTTCCAAGTCAGGGTGGTGAGTGACTTCAAGGGAAATTTCCAGGTGGTGATGTCCCTATGTGCCTGCTGCCTTTGCCCTTCTAAAAACTGGTGGTCGTGGGTTTGGACGGTGCTGTTTCAGGAGGAATGGTGAGTTTCTGTAGTGTATCTTGCAGATGGTACACACTGCTACAACTGTGCATCAGTGGTGGAGGGAGTGAATGTTTTTGAATGGGTTGCCAATCAAGTGGGCAGCTTTGTTTTGGGTTGTGTCTAGATGCTTGAGTGTGTTTGGAGCTGCACTCATCCAGGCAAATGGAGAGTATTCCATCACAGTCTTGACAAGAGCCTTACAGATGGTGAGTTGGCTTTGGAGAGCCAGGAGGTTTGTTACTTGCCGCAGGATTCCTAGCCTCTGACCTGTGCTTGTAGCCACTGTATCTATATGCCTAGTCCAGTTCAGTTTCTGGTCAATGGTAACCACCAGGATGTTGATAGTTGGGAATTGAGTAATGGCAATGCCAAAGAATGTCAAAGAATGATGATTAGTTTCTTTCTTGTTGGAGATGGTCGTTGCCTGGCTTTTCTGTGGTGCGAATGATAATTTCCACTTATCAGGCCAAGTTTGGTTAATGTCCAGGTCTTGCTGTATTTGGACATGGACTGCTTCAGTACCTGAGGAGTTGTGAATGGTGCTGCCCATTGTGCAATCATCAGCAAACATTCCCATTTCCCGCAGTTGATGGACAAACGTCATTGCTAAAGCAGATGAAGTTGATTGGGCCTTGGATACTCCCCTGGATAACTCCTGCAGTGACATCCTGGGACTCAGATGATTGATCTGCAACGATCACAACCACCTTCCTTTGTGCTAGAAATGACTCCAGCCAGCGGAGAGCTTTCCCCCTGATTCCTATTGACTCCAGTGTTGCTAAGGTTCCTTGATGCCAAACTCTGTCAAATGCTGCCTTGATGTCAAGGGCAGTCCCTCTCGCCTCCCCTTTGGAGCTCAGCTCTTCTGTTCGTGTTTGAACCAAGGTTGCAATGAGGTCAGGAGCTGAGTGGCCCCGGTGGAATCCAAATTGAGCGCCAGTGAGTAGGTTATTGCCACTTGTTAGCACTGTTGATGGCCCCTTCTATCACCTTACTAATGATGGAGAGTAGACTGATGGGGCAGTAATTGGCCAGGTTGGATCTGTCTTGTTTTTTTTATAGAGGACATGCCTGGGCAAATATCAACATCGCTGGATAGATACTAGTGTAGGAGCCATACTGGAACAGCTTTTGCCAGGGATGCAGCAAGTTCTGGATCACATGCCTACAGTGCTATTGCTGGGACATTGTCAGGGCCCATAACCTTTGCAGCACCCAGTGCCTTCAGCCGTTTCTTTGTATCAGGTGGAATGAATCGAGTGTACTGAAGATTGGCATCTGTGATGCTGAGGACCTCCGAACGAGGCCGACATGGATCAGCCACTCAGCACATCTGCATGAAGGTTGTTGCGAATACTTCAGCCTTATCTTTTGCACTGATGTGCTGGGCTCCTCAAACTTTGACGATGGGGCTATTTGTGAAACCTCCATTCATGACTGGATGTGGCAGGACTGCACAGTTAGATCTGACCCGTTGGTTGTGGAATTGCTCAACTCGGACTATCACTTGCTGCTTATGTTGTTTGGCACGAAATTAGTCTTGTTTTGTGGCTTCAGCAGGTTGACACCTCAGTTTTAATTATGCCTGGTCCTGTTCCTGGAATGCCCTCCTGCCCTCTTCATTAAACCAGGGTTGATCCCCTGACTTGATAGTAATGGTAGAGTGGAGAATATGCCGGGCCATGAGGTTACAGATTGTGGCTAAGTACAATTCTGCAGCTGATGACCCACAGCACCACATGGATAACAAGACTAGAGGTGTTAGATCTGTTTGAAATATATGCCATTTAGCACTGTGGTAGTTCCACACAACACAATGGAGTGTATCCTCGATGTAAATATGTGTCTTCATCTCCATAGGGACTGTACGGTGTTCACTCCTACCGCTCCAGCCATGGATAGATACATCTGCCACAGGCAGGTTGTTGAGGATGAGTTCAAAAATGATTTTCTCCTCACCATCTGCCGCAGACCAGGTCTGCGGTGGTGCTACAAGGATATTTTTGGTGATGGACCCACCCAGCTTGCATTCTGTGCCCTTGCCATCCTCAGTGCGTCCTCCACGTGGTGTTCAACAAGGAGGAGTATTGCATCATGAGCTGAAGAGTGGATGGTGGGCGTCAGTACGTATTAATCTGCAGGGAGTTTCCTTGACCATGGTTGACCTGATGCCATGAGACTGGAATCGATTTTGAGGACTCCCAGGGCAACTGTCATATCTGCTGGTGATCTGTCCTTTCAGTGGTGGTGGTATCTGGGAGATTGTTAGGAATGTTCCCATGAGTATGACTATGTGAGGCGGTTGCTTGACTAGTGCCAAAACGTTAGTAAGTATTGACCGAGATTCCTGGTTCATTCGGTTTTATTCCTTTAATAGAACTGAGTGGCTTGCTGCCATTTTAAAATCAAGCACATTGTTGTTGGTCTGTTTGAAATCTATCCCATTTAGCACAGTGGCAGTGCCACACAACACAATGGAGTTTAGGTACCAGAGCAGGTTTCACCATTTAGCGTGGTAGGATTCGAAACCTTGGAATATTATTCTGGATCAGCAGCAATACCAGGCCACCACTGCTGATCACACGCCAATTATACCACTGATAGATTTAGAGAGAGTCCAAGACTCACATATGCTAACAGGTGCTGAGAGATACAAATGGAAGACCACACACACAGACACACACACACGTGACTGAAAAGCAATAAATGAATCCCACAATTCCGTATCGTACTAGAGAATTATAGATACAGAAGTAATCCCACTGATAGATAGAGAATTAATCCCATACTCACAAAAAGCACAAGGAACTCAAAAACACACATGGTTCCCACACTGACATAGCATCACAGACATAGAATGCAATTGACTGAACTAGAGTGAATATCAATTCACTCACAGTACGAGAGCTTTATATATAAATCCTAGTGACTGATTCGAATGCCTGCCAAACTCATACACAGCTCCAGAGAATAACAGATGCAGACTGATTGCTGCACTCCCATGCAATACCAGAGATTTCAGATTCAGAATGATTTCCACATTCACATGCAATAGCACTGGCTGAAAATGAGTCAAACGCACACTCAAACTAACACAGGGTAGTTAAATATTTTTAAGGCAGAAGTAGATAGATGCTTGATAAGCAAAGGGGTGAAAGGTTATCCGGGATAGACTGGAATTTGGAGTTGAGGCGAAAATCAAATCAGCCATTAGCTTAAACAAAAACAGAATTACCTGGAAAAACTCAGCAGGTCTGGCAGCATCAGTGGAGAAGAAAAGAGATGACGTTTCGAGTCCAATGACCCTTCAACATTATCTTCTTGAATATCGAGCAGGTGTGAGGGACTGAGTGGTCTCTTCATGCTCCCAATCTGTATGTTCACACACATCACTTTTAAGAGATTCAGAACGAGTCGCAAATTCACTTAGAATCCCAGAAAGTGACTGATATAACAAATCTCTTGCAGGAGAGAGTTCATGGTCTGAAGTTGCTGATCTCAGTGTTAAATCTGGAAGGCTGTAAAGTGTCTTCTTGGAAGATGAGCTGCTGTTCCTCCAGTTTGTGTTGGGTTTCACTGGAACATTGCAGCAGGCCAAGGATGGACATGTGGGCATGAGAGCAGGATGGGATGTAAAAATGGCAAGCGACAGGAAGGTCTAGGTCATGCTTGCGGACCGACTGAAGGTGTTCCACAAAGCAGTCACCCAGCTTACGTTTGGTCTCTCCAATGTAGAGGAGACTGTATTGGGAGCAGCGAACGCAGTAGACAAAATTGAAGGAAGTGCAAGTGAAGCGCTGCTTCATCTGAAAGGAGTGTTTGGGCCGTTGGATGGTGAGGAGGGCGGAGGTAAAGGGGCAGGTGTTGCACCTTCTGCGCTTGCATGGGAAGGTGCCATGGGAGGAGGCTGAGGTTTTGGGGGTGATGGAGGAATGGAGCAGGTTGTCCCAGAGGGAAAGGTCCCCACAGAATTCTGACAGTGGGGGTGAGGGGAAGATGTGTTTGGTTGTGGCATCATGCTGGAGTCAGCAGAAATGGCAGAGAATGATCCTTCCTAAGCAATCCTGATTGAGCTGAGAATTACACTTGCAGTGTGAACTAGAAGGGCAGAGTTTTAAAAATAAGGGATCTCCCATTCAAGATGGAGATGAGGAGGAATTTCTTCACTCAGATGATTGTTAGTCTTTGGAATTCCCTTTCCCAGAGAGCAGCGGAGGCTGGATCATTGAATATATTCCAGACTGAAATAGACAGATTTTACAAGAAAATCAAGGAATGAGGGAGATAGGCAGGAAAGTGGAGTTGAGGCCATAATCAGATCAGCCATGCTCTTATTTAATGGCAGAGTAGACTCGAGGGGCTGAAAGGCCTCCTATTGCTCCTATCTCTAATGTTCTTATGCCTGTAAGCTCTTCCCCATTCTGGTTCCTTTTTCTTTGCACGTTTGGTTTTAATCTCATTTTTTTCTTGTTTTTGCTTTCGAATGGCAGCTGTTCATCATTCCTCCATTCACACTCCTTTAGACTCATCTCTGTTTTTTGTTACTTGTTCCTTTACCATTCCCTATAGCCTTGCAGCACCAATTATTTTGCCATTGAATCTCTCCTGCCCTCTACCCTGCAGACTGAACCACAAGACAAAAGGTTTTTACTAAATTCACCAAGGAGTAGCGAAGGAGAATTAATTAATAATCTGACAGTAAATGAGCATCTAAAAATCTCACAATATGTTAGAGGCAGGCATTCGGTTCGAGGAGAATGGTCACACACATGTTACAGTTTTCACCTTAAGCAAGTCCGATAAGGAGGGAATGAGCGATAAACTGAACTCGTTAAAATTTGATCGGTGATTAACAGATAAAACCAGACAGGAAACAATCAGACACTCAAAGAATTATTTAGCACAATATGTAGAATGCAAGCCCGAGGGAATGAAACTTCACGTTCTTGGTTCATGATGATTTGGGGGACAGAATTCCATGTTTTGAGTCAGCGATTAAGAAGGAACCTGCCTAAATATTGA
The DNA here is from genome assembly GCF_964194155.1 of Cetorhinus maximus. NCBI lineage: Eukaryota > Metazoa > Chordata > Chondrichthyes > Lamniformes > Cetorhinidae > Cetorhinus > Cetorhinus maximus. The sequence continues at coordinate 12,141,100 of NC_135909.1, forward strand.
TTAACTGTGTTTTGACGTGATGCTGTCTCCGCTATGCTGATACTCTCGATGGGACATGTCGAAGGGAGGACAATGTTGTCCAAATTAGCATGGTGAATTACTGCAGGGTGTCCGGTAGATCGGACATACTGCAGCTTATACGTATAAAATTCACTATACACATTTTTTCCATTTAAGGGAATAGCGTTTGCTCTTCAGGCAATAATAGCGTGTTAGAGAACAAAAGAAGGCCACTCGGACCATCATGCCTGTGTCAGCTCTTTGGGAGAAATGGGATGAGAGAAAATCTCGGCTTGCGTGTGTTTGCCGCATTTGCAGCTTGTGTGATTAAAAAACATGACAGAGATTTGTTACAGACTGAAGTGGTTAATGGAAGCGAGAAGCCGCTTAAAATTCTTGTGTACGGTAAAGAAATATCAGGTATATTTGTGGGGAGAGGACAAATGTTTCTTTCTTCTTTTAATGAAAAGGTAAATAGCGGAGAATGGTTTCGATCCATCGACCTCTGGGTTATGGGCCCAGCACGCTTCCGCTGGGCCACTCTGTTACTTGGACATGATTTGCTGCTACGTCAAGATGATTTGCTGCTACATCTTGTTGTGTAACTGATTTCTTCTCCGCCGATGCTGCCAGACTTGCTGAGTTTTTCCAGGTAATTCTGTTTTTGTTTTGGATTTCCAGCATCCGCAGTAGCTTTTAGCTTTTTGTTTTTATCTTTGTGTTTGAGCAATGTTCATTCTTTTTTTGTTCAACAAGAGCACACGTATTCGGTGGCTCCCCCTGGCGACTCAATTCCACTTTGCAACACTCCCAAGAATGTAACAGACAGAGGACGACACAGAAGAGCAGTAAGAGACTGCCCGCACGCAAGACGATAGGAAGGCAAAGGAGCATGGAGTGAATCACCATTAATGTAAAGGCGTTCTCTCTTGCATAAATATGTTCCACATTCGTAACGAATTTGCTGTTGACTAAATTAGCTCCCTGTGCATGTGTACTCTTGTTGAAATGTGTTGCGGTGTTTTAAGTGCTTTCCCGTTTTTTAAAAATATCTTCCCTGCTGTGCAACTTTGCTGTCTGCTTGGAACTGTGTTTACTGCTGAGTTCAATCCCACCACGGCAGATGGTGGAACTTGAATCAATAAAACATCTGGAATTAAAATTCTAATGATGACCATGAAACCATTGTCGATTGTCGTAAGTATCCATCTGGTTCACTAATGTCCTCTAGGGAAGGAAATCTACCGCCCTTAACTTATCTGGCCTACATTTGACTCCAGACCCACAGCAATGTGTTTGACTCTTAAATGCCTTCAGAACAAGGGCAATTAAGGTTGGGCAATAAATGCTGGCCGAGCCAGCGATGTCCACGTCCCATGGACAAATAGAAGAAAATAACTCTGCACTCTGCTGTAGAACTGTGCTCTCTGCTGTAGTTCTGTCCTGTCTGCTGTAGAACTGTGCTCTCTGCTGCAGTCCTGTCCTGTCTGATGTGGAACTGTGCTCTCTGCTGTGGAACTGTTAAGAGATATTCTCTGTTGTGTAAAATACTTTCCTGTCGAGCAAATCTGTTCCAGTCAGTGTAAACATGATCCCTCTTATACTTTTTCCTTCTCCATTCTGTAAAATGTGACCTGATCAGAAGGTGTCCCCTGTTGTCCGAAGATATTACCTGTTGTTCTTTGAAGACGTTTTCTGTGGGTAAATATTTTCTTCCTGGTCTCATAATGTCCCCCAGTCGTGTTAAGATGTCTCGTATTATGTTTAGAATTTCCCATTTCCTATGTGAAAATCGTGATATGCCACAACTGGACAGTTGTCAAATCTAAATTGCGTCAATTAGCCTCTGGTCGTGAATTTGATTGTGGGATACATATCATGTCCATCAAACTCTTACTGTATGTGAGCGAGATTTGTTCTGTATCTGTCAGTCACAGGTAGTGTCTCTGAGTGTAGGATTCATTCTGTATCTCAGTCTGTGGGACAGTTTGTGAGATAAAGGCAAAATACTGTGGATGCTAGAAATCTGAAACAAAAACAAAAAATGCTGGCCTGACAGCATTTACGGAGAGAAAGACAGAGTTAACGTTTCGAGTCCATGTGACTGTTCTTCAGAGCTGAAGAAGAGTCAGACTGGCTCATAACGTGAACACTGTCTTTCTCTCCACAGATGCTGTCTAGCCGACTGAGTCTTTCCAGTTTTTTATTTTCGTTTTGTTTTTGGACAGTTTGTGAGAGTGGGATTCCTTCTTTATGGGTCAATGTCTGGTACTGTATGTGAGGGTGGGATTAATTCTGTATCAGTCATTGGCACAAAACGTCAATGTGTGAATCATTCTGTATTTATAATTTCTCATTACTGTTAGGGAAAATGGGATTAATCCTGTATCTGAATGTCTCTGGTATTCTATGTGAGCTTTGGCAGCATTATTCAGCACTCAGTTTCCCATACTTTGTGGGAGTTTGGAATTAATTTTGTTTCAGTGAGTGGTATTGTGTGGAAAGTATGATTCATTCTGTGTTGCTCAGTCCCCCATATCAATGGACTGGTCAGGTGCGCAGAAAAGTGGCAACTGGAATTCTACCTGGGGAAGTGTGAGGTGATGCACTTAGGGAGGTCAAACAAGGCAAAGAAAAACAAACTACACTGTTAATGGGAGAATGTTCAGAGTTGTATAGGAAGTGATGGAGTGAAAGTGAATGTCCAAAGATCCTTGAATTATCAGCAGAGGTCGATAAGGTGGTTCAGGGGGCATGTAGAACAATTTCCTTTATTAGCTGACTATAGAATATAAGAGCGGGTGGAGGGCGGGTAATGCTGGAACTGTATAAGTCATTAGGCCACAACTTGAGTACCGTGTGCCTTCTGGTCATCTTATTACAGAAAGGATGTAATTGCTCTGGAGAGAATACAGAGGAGATTTATTGGGATGTTGCCAGCACTGGAAAAATAAAGCAATGAGGATATGTCAGGTAGGCTGCAGTAGTTCTCCATGGAACAGAGGAGGCTGAAAGGAGATTTAATTGAGATGTACATTATTGTGAGGGGCCTGAATAGAGCAAATGGGCAGGGCATATTTACCTTCACAAAGGGGTCAGTGACCAGTGTGTACAGATTTAAAGTGATTCCTAGAAAGATTAGAGAGGAGCTGAGGATGTCTTTTTCACTCAGAGGTTATCCAGGGTCTGGAACTCACTGTCTGAACTGGTATCAGGGGCAGAAATTCTCAACTGATTGAAAAGGTGCCTGCATATGCTCCTCAAGTGCCATTACCTGCAAGACTATGGACCAAGTGCTGGAAAGTGGGAGAATCATGATATATAAAAAAGTAAAGATGCTGTGAGGGAACGCATTTTATTTCTCTCAGCAGCAAATTGCTGTGTTCCGGAATGTGTTTGCCTGAAAGACTGGTTCAATCAGATTCAAAAGTAAATTTTAAAAGGGAATTGGACAAATACAGAAATGAGGATATTTTTCGTGCAAGCAGAGGAGTTGGACTAATTCGCTCCGAAAAGGTGGCACAGATGCTATGAGTCCAAATATCACCGACTGCGCTAATATTATTCTCGAAATGGTGAACAATATATCCCAGAGTGCCACGCGTAAGGGAATACGCCCTATCTCCATCAGAAGGGTCTCACTGCGCAGCTGCGGGAAGGCCAAGCCACCGGAAAACGCCTGCTGCGCGGAGCATGCGCGGTGCGGCACCAGGAAGCTGAATCTGGGTGATCGTTGCCTCATTAACACCGACTCTCACCGCCGCCGCCGCGGGGACGGGGAGCGGGTCGGCGCCGTGAAGCCGATGGTGCAGCGCCTCCCCCATCCTCACCGCTGCGTCCCGGATTCTCCCGTTTGTACCGAGTCTTTGATGCGGTAACAGAGAGGGTTGGGGAGGGTGATGCTGTTCATGTGGTTTACATGGATTTCCAAAAGGCATTTGATAAAGTCTCACACAACAGACTTGTCAACAAAGTTACAGCTCATGGAATAAAAGGGACAGAGCAACATGGATATGGGATTGGCTGAGTGACAGGAAACAGAGGGTAGTGGTGAATGGTTGTTTTTCAGACTGGAGGAAGGTTGAAAGCGGAGTTCCCCAGCGGTCGGTGTGAGGACCCCTGCACTTCCTGATATAAATGAATGGCCTAGACCTTGGTGTACAGAGCATCATTTCAAAATTTGGAGAGTTCATGAAAGTTGGAGGTATTATGAACAGTGAGGAAGATAGTGTTAAACTTCAACTGGATATAAGTGTAAAAACAGAAAATGCTGGAAAAACTCAGTTCTGACATCATAATCTGTGGAGTGAGAAACAGAGTTAACTTTTCAATTCTGTATGACCCTTCTTCAGAGCTAAAGATATAGACAGGATATAGGCAGGTTGGTGGAATGGGTAGACAAGTGGCAGTGGTAAAAGTTTGGGATCAGAATGCCTTGGGGCCGACCCTGGGGAATATGCACACTCTGTGCCTGGGAAAGTCAATGTATTGGATACAGCGGTTTCTCGGGCAAAGAATTGTGGGAGTTGCAGCCACCATGAGCAGATGTCAGTAAGTGTTTTATTACAGGCTGATTGTCCTGAAATGTGAACTCTGTTTCTCTCTCCACAGATGCTGCCTACCTGCTGCATATTTGCAGAATTTTCTGTCTTTATTTAAGACTCCCAGCAGCCACATGATTTTGACAGTGAATTATTGCAGTTGTTGCTCACAAAACCAAAGGCCAGAAACACAAACTGACAAATGAGGCGTCCTTTTGCATCAGGGTGGATGTTGGGCATGGAAGTCGGTCTCTCGCTTTCTGTGAAGGTATGTTCTTGTTGGCTGACTTTCAACTGGAGTGTAGATGGAGGAGTAGTTGATGTGTTTCACCTTGAGTACTTTTGAGACCAGTAGAGCCTATCTATTTCTGATAAAAGGACACGAGCAAAAATCATTAGCTGTTTCCTGTACTGTAAGAGACTGACAAAGTAAATTCCATACTCTGATTTGGTGACAGAGAGTGACAGACTGAGTTAATTCCACCCAGAGTCATATACTGTAAGAGAGATTGACAGGTAGTTCATTCATAGAATCATAGAACGGTCACAGTCCAGGAGGTGGCCATTCAACCTGTCATGTCTGTGCTGGTTATATTCATCTTGTGCCACTTCACCACCTTTTCCTGTAGCTCTGCACATTTTTCCTTTTCAGTTAATCCAAATCTCTTTTGAAGACATTGTTTGAACCTGCCTCCATCACACTACATAAGAACATAAGAAATAGGAGCAAGAGTTAGCCATTTGTCCACCCTAGCCTTCAATGCCATTCAATAAGATCATGGATGATCTGATTGTGGCCTTTGTTATTCACAATAAGAAGTTGTGGTGGAAGAATTAATCCAGGCTGGTCTTTTTGTTCATGCTGGTTTATTTTCAAGACAGCTCCTCAGTGCTACAGACTTCCAAGTAGCTTCCCCACAAAGTGTTTCAGCTGCATCTTTTTATTCTGTTTAGGTGGGATAATCAATGCCCGTCACCTGTTTAACTAACAGTAACAAGGCTTTTGTCATTCAAAAATCTGTGTAATTCAGCTTTGAACATATTCAATGACCCTGCATCCACTGCTGTCTGAGGTAGAGAATTTCAAAGATTAAAGATCCTTTGAGAGAAGAAATTTCTCCTCATCTTTGTCTTAAGAAGGAGACCCATCATTTTGAAACTGTGCCCCCCCACCTTGTTCTAGATTCCCCCATGAGGGGAAACACCCTCTCAGCATCTTTCCCTCTCAGAACATTTTAAGATCTAATAAGATTACCTCTCATTCTTCTAAACTTAAATGACTATTGGCCCAAACTGCTCAATGTTTCCTCAAGGGACAACCCCTCATCCCAGGAATAAACCGAGTGAACCTTCTCTGAACTACTTTTTTTTTTGGAAAAATATACTTTATTCATAAAATATCTGAAAGAACATTACAAAACATTTCCAAATGGCCATCACAAAAAGTGCAATCATATTCAACTTTTCCACATGGATCACGAGGAGCAATTAATACCAGCAATGAACATTACAGTATTTTCAATATGGTCATCACAGACAGTCAGACAGTGCAATGGTATTGGAGTTATCGATATACAACATGTTGCACTCTGAAGTGCTTCAATATAATTGAGACACATGTCGCTTTCACTATATACATTCCTTGTGAGTCATACAGTCGAGGGGTCCATACAATTCCCAGCCCCTCGGTGCACTATGGCAGAAAGGTCTTAGACAGTGACCTTTCCCCATTGCGCCTTTGTGACGGCTGTCCCAAGCTTTAGTGCATCCCTCAGCACATAGTCCTGGACCTTGGAATGTGCCAGTCTGCAACATTCAGTCAGGGGCAACTCTTTGCACTGGAAGATCAACAAGTTTCGGGCAGACCAAAGGGCATCTTTTACCAAGTTGATGATCCTCCAGCTGCAGTTGATGTTTGTCTCGTTGTGTGTCCCTGGGAACAGCCCATAGAGCACAGCATCCTGTGTCACAGAACTGCTCGGGATGAACCTCGACAAAAACCGCTGCATCTCTCCCCAGACTTTCCACAAAGGCACATTTCACAAGGAGGTGAACAATGGTCACTTCCCCACTACAGCCACCTCAAGGGCAGCGTGCGGAGGGGGTGAGACTCCTGGCGTGCAGGAAGGATCTGATAGGGAGGGCCTTTCTCACCACCAGCCAAGCTACATCTTGGTGCTTGTTGGAAAGTTCTGGTGATGAGGCATTCTGCCAAATGACTTTGACAGTCTACTCGGGGAACCACCCGACAGGATCCACCATCTCCTTTTCCCGCAGGGCCTCTAGGACATTACGTGCCGACCACTGTCTGAAGGACTTGTGGTCAAAAGTATTTCTCTGCATAAATTCTTCCACAAGGGACAGGTGGTATGGCATGGTCCAACAACTTGGAGCGTTCCGCGGCAGCGTGGCCAGACCCATCCTTCGCAACACCAGGGACAGGTAGAACCTCAGCACGTAGTGACACTTGGTGTTTGTGAACCGGGGGTCTACGCACAGTTTGATGCAGCCACACACAAAGGTGGCCATCAGAATGATGGCGATGTTGGGCATATGTCGCTCCTTCGACAAGATGACCAAAACTGTCCACAGTGTTCGAGCTGTAGTCTCACCAATGCCCTGTACAGTTGTAGCAAGGCATCTCTGCTTTCATTCTCCATTGTCTTTGCAATAAAGACCAACATTCCATTTGCATTCCTAATTACTTGCTCGAGCTACATGTTAACTTTTTGTGATTCATGTCCAGGATCTGTCTGAACCGCAGTATTTTGCAATCTCTTCACATTCATATAATGATCTGCTTTTCTATTTGTCCCACCAAAGTGGAAATCCTCTCATTTTCTGACAGTATAGTCCACGTGCCACATTTTTCCCACTGACTTAACATATCTATATTGTTTTGTAGATTCTGTGTCCTCCTCACAACTTCCTTTCCCACCTATCCATGTACTGTCAGCAACTTTGTCTAGTCTGTCCTTTCATCTGAGTCATTAATATAAATTGTAAATAGCTGAGAACCCAGCAGGGGGAAGGGAGTGAGCCAGAGGTTGTCGTACACGTCGGTATCAATGACACGGGGAGGACAGGTATTGAGCTCCCTCAGTCAGAATTCCAGCACCTAGAGAGGTAGTTAAAAAGTGGGCCCTCAAAGGGAGTAATCTCGGGATTACTGCCAGTGCCACGTGCTAGTGAGAGTAGAAATGTGAAGATGGGGAGAATCGATATGTGGTTTGAGGCTGGTGCAGGAGGGAGGGATTCAGGTTCTTGGGACATTGGGACCAGTTCAGGGGCAGGAAACACCTATTCAAAAGGAACAGGTTGCACCTTAATAGGACTGGGACCAATTTCCTCATGGGGAGAGGCACTTGTGTGATTCAGGAGGGTTTGAACTAAATAGGCACGGGGTGGACATCAGTATATAGAAGCAGAGCTGAGGAATAACTGTGGAAGAAGTGGGAACATACAAGATAGGAGTAGATGAAGAAGGAATCTAAGAGCGATACAAGGACATGTGTATTATGGCATAAAGTGTGGTGAATAATGTTGATGAGCTAGAAGCACAAATTGCCATGTGGGAATATGATGTCGTGGCAATGATGAAAACGTGGTTTAAAAATGGTGAGGACTGGGTGCTTAATTTTCACTGATGCAAAGTGTTCAGAAAAGATAGAGAAGGGAAAAGGGAGGTGGGATGGCAGTACTAATTAAGGAAGTCACTGTAATCTTGGTAAGAGACAATATCCTCAAAAGGACAAGGGCAGAATTCATTTATTGGAGCTGAGGAATAATAAGAGGATGATCACACTCACGGGGATATTCAATTGGCCTCCAAAAAGGTGAGAGAGAGGGAGATAGAGGAGCACATCTGCAGGGAAATCACACCATGTGGGACTCTCAATGACGGTGACAGAAATGCCTGTCTGTCCCCCTGACTATGAAATCTCCACTAATGACTGCATTTCTACTCTTTGCTGTTCCCTCCTGTGCAGTTTCTTGCCCATTGATGCCATTGTCTGGACTGCACTCCTTCTGGGTGTCACCATTCCCAGCAGTCTCCAATGCCGAATACCGGTTTGACAGTGGCACACAACCCGAACACTCCTGCATTTCCTGCCATTTCCTCCTCTTCCGGATTGCCACTCATCTACTATCCTGACCTCTCTCTCTCTCCCTTTGAGGTGTTCAGCTCCTGGAATGTACGATCCAGCGATCTCTCATCCTCCCTGATTCTCCACAGTGACTCCAGCTGCCCCTCAAGCTCGGAAATCCTGAGCTCGAGCTCGAGCAGCTGGAGACACTTCCTGCACATGTGGCTCCCAAGACATATGAAGTGTCCTGAGGTTCCCACATGGGGCAGGAACTGCAAACAACAGGTCTCAGCTGCCCATCCATGATCGAAAACAAACCTCTATTCCCTCTTTTAGAATCCAGTTTGCACCTTGTTTAAATTGTTATTTATATTAAATACCTCAAGACCTGTTCTGCACTAATACTCTTATAATTGCCCTGATTGAAATGTTTAATTTTCCAGCTCCTCGTTTAATCAATGCCTCATTTTGAGAAATCTGCACAAACCAACCAGCTCCCTTCTTTCCCCTGATATCATGCTTTGACTATTTATTACAAACATGGCCGGTTTGCTCCAACCCCTCCCTCACAGCTCTTTATCCCCCCCCACCGCTCTCACTCTTCTCTCCTTCTCTCTCTCACTGCTGCTCTCGGGCTGCTCTGCCGCTGCTCTTTATCCACCCTCCAGCCTCACTCAGCTCTCACTCTCCTTCTCGGCTCCTCCACAGTCCCAAGTTTCTGACTGTTTAGGAAATTCGCTGATCTTTCTTTGCTCCAAGATGGGAGACCTCACACTTCCCCATATTGACCACCTTCGGCCAGTTTTGTTCACTCACGGAATCTGTCAATGAGCCTTTGAAACTTGCTGCTCCTGCCTACACTACTAACCATGTCACCTAACCTAGTGCCATCAGCAAGCTTGGATATAGGCTGGAATTATTTCAAATTGAAGAGCTCTGGGAATGCAAACACAACAGCCAGCTGACGTGACAGAGAATCAGTTCAGTATAAATCTCTCCAGGCTGAAAAACAGCCATTCACCACTACTTTCTCCTTTCTGTCCCTTATTCAATTTTACATCCATGTTGCACCTGCCCCTTTAGTCCCGTCTGCTTGAATTTTACTAACAAGTCTTTTTCAAACCTCTTTGGAAATCCTGACAAACACCATCAACCTCACTATCCTGGGCAATGTTCTTTGAAACTTCATCAAAGAACTTCATTAAGTATTTGCCATGGTTTTCTGTTAACCAATCTGTGCTGGTTGTCATTTATCAACCCATGTTCTACCAAGTGACAATGAATTTTGTCCTGGATTATTGTGTCTCAATGTTTCCCCACCACCAACATTAGACTAACTGGTCTGTTGTTCCTAGCTTTTTCCCTCTCCATTATAAACATGGATGTTAAATTAACAACCTGCAGTTCTCCGGCTTCACTCCCATATCCAAGGAGGTTTGAAAGATTGTGGCTCGAGCTTCCTCTATTTTCCCCCTTCCTTCCCTCAGGAATCCAGGATGTATCCCATCCAGGTTATGTGACGTATTTACTGTGAACGCTGCCAATCTTGTGATGGCCTCCTCTTTATCTATTTTCATCCTATCCAATTTCTCCACCAGCTCCTCCTTTACTGGGAGATTAGCAGCATCCGCTTGTTTCGTGATGACAGATGAACTGTTCTCATTTAGTACCTCAGCCCTCTGCCGCCACAGGATCTTCTAATCAGCTGACCTTTTCAGTAACTGTCTATACATTGGTAAAAGACTTCTGTTTTTGGTTAGGTTACCTTCTAATCTTTTCTCATACACTCTCTTGGCTGACCTAATTTCCTATTTCAGCTCTCCTCTGTGCTTTCTATATTCTGTTTGGTTCTCTAATGTATTATGAATCTGACAATTATCATCAAGCTTCTTTGCAGTTCCCACAGAGCACAGGATGTGTAGGCAACAGCTCTCAGCTGTCCCAACACTTCACTGAAATGAGCCATTTAATTAAAGTTCTTGTTATTTAGATTGTTCCTCTCTTTCTCTCTTCTACTTTTGCTGTTGTCTCTCGGTTTCAATTACACATCAGCTCCTTCCCCGTCTGCACCTAATCCCCACTCTCCACAAAATCCACATTTTAAACTCTTCACTCTGCAATTCACTCTCTCTGTGTTTGAGCTTGCTGGTCACTCTGGTACTTTTTGTAAAATAATTGTTCTACTTTATTTATTCGAAAACAGTTTGTTTTTAAATTATCAATTCATTTGCACTGTAATTCTAGTTCATCGGAATTCAATGTTTCAATAAATTGGAACTCAAGAAAATCTAGAGATGACTTACTTGTTCTGCAATGGCGTGTCTATTCCACTTAGTTCATTAAACCCTGTTCTAAACAGAAAGCTTAATCCAGATAATATCTCGACCTGATGAACTGATGATGCACAGAACTCTCAGCTTTTTACAGGAGTTATTCCGCTTTTGATTTTAACTTGTTCGCTGGTGTCGATTTACTTGGATTCTTCACCTGATTTCTCTGCTGTCCAATGAAGTTCTCCCAGCAGAGTTCTCAATAATAATTTGATTTTTCCTCACAGGATTTCAATCTTGATGGTTTTTGAATTGTTTTATTAAAGGATTTAGTTTTGTAACTAGCTCTAACTCCCTAGCTCTCCTCATGATCAGACAGGAAGTTTCACTGCTGCGTTTTCAAGCAGCTGACAGCTTAATTTGAAAAATCATTGAGACAGGATTTTGGGTTTGAATCCAGTCACAAATCTGGTTGTGATGCCTTGTGGCTCCAGCTGTCATGTGACCTGCCAGGGGATGACCTCATAATTGCCCCAGTCATGTAGCTGTTGATTGGTCGATTTCTTAAACACTTTCACTGGGACTGACCTGGTCGCAGTCGCCTTTGGAACGCAACGGTGTTTTTTTTCAAATCCCACACCGGAATTTGTATGTAACAAAGAAGACTGATACTCTAGTACAGCACTGAGGGAGGGCTCCACTATTCGAGGTGCTATCCTTCAGAAGACCCATTAAAACGAAGCTCCCTCCAGCCTCTCATTTTGTTGTAAGTGATTCCATGGTGCTCTGCCGAAGACCCGAGCAGTGGCGTTATTCTCCTCCTCCCTGCCTGCGCAGTCGCTGATATTTATGTCTCAATCAACAGCCCAAGACATGGTCACATTGGTGCCTATGGAGGTTTCCTATGTGCAAGTTAGCTGCCTCTTTCTGACAGAAAGTGTTTGTTCCTTTTCCCTGGATGAGTTTCAGTTTTGCACAAATAAAACATTAAATTTGACTGAAAACTCAACTCAGGTGGGACTCAAAATCACAACCAATGCATTAGTAATAAAGGATAGAGGGTTTAATTGATCAGAGTGTGTGATGAACTAATGCTTTCTGTATTAAGTACCGATTTCATTGAGATAATATGAGAGAGAGGGAAACAGCTGGATTTTAATTCCAATCCTATGGCTACTATTCCCAAAAACACCATGGAATTGGGTCAACAGGCAGATGTTCCTGCATTAAAATACCCAAATACTGATCAAAGGATTCACAGCTGGTAAAATCTGGGAAATGCAGCTTGGATAGGATACTGCAACATTTACTGGGAGCTGCGCTGTGTGTAGGATTCTAGTTCTGAACTGGAGATTTTCAATATTGAGAGAATAACAGCATCAACAAATTTGGACAGGGCTGCACCTCGTTTCAGTTCCCTCCAATAACTATTGAGCACAGATCCGGAGTTAACCCTAGAATCATAACCCACATCAAAGATTGAGATTGATAAAATAAACCTCACATTCACATAGAAAATCGGACAGGGTGAACTACTGAACAAATCCATCATGTTACCAGGCACTGACAAACTGCACAATACACACACAGCACCAGAGCCTGACAGATACAGAATGAAGCCCATTACTCACAGCACCAGCGACTGACCAGTACAGAATAAATCACCCACTCACTACAGTAACGGAGACAGACAAATGCAGAATGAATCCCACATCACACACAGTACAGCTGACCAGTAGATACAGAATACATCTGATACCGTTTGACATTCAGAAGTTGAGAATGAATCAGACTTTCACACGGTGCCAAACACTGAGACGCAGAGGAATCATAAGCACACGTTCAGACTCAAAGTCTGACAGAGACAGAATGAATCCCACAGTCATTAATGAAAATGAAAATAGCAGAAGATGGTTTCAATCCATCGAGCTCTGGGTTATGGGCCCAGCATGCTTCCGCTGAGCCACTCTGCTAGATGGGAAGGGAGTGCCACAGTGTTATTGTCACTGGACGAGTATTCTAGAGACCCAGGGGACCCAGTTTCGAATCCCACCATGGCAGATTGTGAAATTTGTCAAAACTCTGATTGTCGATTGTCGTCAAAAACCATGCAAAACCTGCCTCTTTTACGTGACCCGACTGGTAACTCCAGGCCCCTGACCCGCAGTAACGCGTTTGTCTCTTAAATACCCTCTGAACAAGGGCAATTAGGGATGGACAAAGTTGTGCACAGCATCTGGGATTGAGTGTTACAAAATGTATCTAACACTTGCACAGATTAACAGACCCTGACAGACAAAATGAATCCCACTCTCACATACAGCATCACAGACTAACAGATGCAAAATATGTTTCAAAGATTCCCAGATATTGAGAATGACTCCCACATTCCTGTTCAACACTTGACACTGACAGATACAGACTGAATTCCACACACACATTGAGCAGCAGATGTTGGAATGTCCAAAATTAATCCCACCTTCAGACACAGAACCAGGCTCTGACAGTGAATGAGAAGTGCACAATCAGATAGTACCACAGACTGAACGATCTAGAATCGATACCACATTGACTTACAATGCCAGAGACTGACAAACACAGGATGAATCTCATTTACAGACAGTTACAGGGACTAACAGGTATAGAATCAATCCAACACTCTCATATTGTGGTCAAGAATGAAAGATACAGCATTTATCCCAAACTGGTATATCATAGAAACAAGGATCAAGAGTAGGCCATTCGGCCCTTTGAGCCTGCTCCACCATTCAATATGATCATGGCTGATCCTCTATCTCAACGCCATATTCCCTCTTTCTCTCCATACCCCTTGATGCCCCAAATATCCAAAAATGTACCAATTTCTTTCTTGAATATACTCTGTGACCCGGCCTCCCCAGCCTTCTGTGGTAGAGAATTCCACAGGCTGACCACCCTCTCAGTGAAAATGAGACCATGAAGCCGCACTGAAACATCTTTATGGGGTATGTGGAACATTCCTTGTTCCAGTCCTACTCAGGCCCCCTCCCGCAACTCTTTCTTCGGTATACCGATGACCATTTCGGTGCTGCTTCATGCTCTCACCTGGACCTGGAAAAAATGATCCATTTTGCTTCCAATTTCCATCCCTCCATCACCTTCATGGTCCAACTCTGACACTTCCCTTCCTTGACCTCTCTGTCTCATTTTCTGGTGATAGACTGTACATCAATATTCAATACAATCCAATGGTTCTCCCTTATCTTTTCTACTAGTTACACCCTCCAAAAACTTCAGTAGATTAGTTAAGCATGATTTCCCTTCCATAAACCCATGCTGACTTTGTCTAATCCTATTAATGCTTTCCAAGTGTTCAGTTACCATGTCTTTTATAATAGACTCTAGAATTTTCCCCACTACTGATGTTAGGCTAACTGGCCTGTAGTTCTGTTTTTTCTCTCCCTCCTTGTTTAAATAGCGGGGTTACAATTGCCACCCTCCAATCTGTTGGAATTGCTCCCGAGTCGAGAGATTTTCGATGATTATCACCAATACATCCAATATTTCCTGGGGCACTTCCTTTAGTAGCCTGGGATGTAGATCATCAAATCCTGGGGATTTTTCAGCCTTTAACCCCATTAATTTCTTGACCACAATTTTTAAACTAATACTAGTTTTCTTCAATTCCTCCCTCTTGCTAGACCCTTGGTTCCCTAACATTTCTGGAAAATTATTAGTGTCCTCTTTTGTGAAGACAGAACTAAAATATGTGTTCAATTCTCGTGCCATTTCTTTGTTCCCCATTATAACTTCCCCCAGTTCTGACTATAAGGGACCTACATTTGTCTTTGCTAATCTTTTTCTCTTCACATATTTATAGAAGCCTTTACAGTCAGTTTTTATGTCCCTTGTAAGTTTAATCTCATACTCCATTTTCCCCTCCTTGACGAATCTTTTTGTCCACTTTTGCTGAATCCAAAACTGCTCCAAATCTTCAGGCTTGCTCTCTTCTCTGGCAATTTAATATGTCTCCTCTTTGGATCTAATTCTATCCCTAATTTATTTTGTAAGCCATGGTTGGGCCACGTTTCCTATTTTATTTTTGTGCCAGACAGGAATGAATAATTGTTGTAATTCATGCATACGTTCCTTAAATATTAGCCATTGCCTATCCACTGGTCAACCTTTTAATTACGGTTCCCCAGTCCATCATTGCCAACTCGTGCCTCAGACCCTCTTAGCTCCATTTATTTAGGTTCAGGACCTTCGTTTTGAATTCAACTTCTTCACTATCCATCCTAATGAACAATTCCATCATTTTATGGTCGCTGTTCCCCAAGGGAGTTAATTCTTTCTCATTGCATGGCACCCAGTCTATGATAGCCTGCTCTCTAGTTGGTTCCTCAATGTCTTGGTCCATAAAACCATCACATACACACTCCAGGAAATCCTCCTCCACAGCATTATTGCTGTGTGGTTTGTCCAATCTGTATGTAGATTAAAGTCACCCACAATTACAGTTGTATCCTTATTGCATGCATCTCTAATTTCCTGCTTAATGCCTTCCCTTACATCTCCATTACTGTTTGGAGGCCTATAGACAACCCCCACCAACGTTTTCTGCCCCTTGGTGTTTCTTATCTCCAGCCAAACAGATTCCTCATCATGATTTTCTAAGCCAATATCCTTCCTCACTATTGCATTGATTTCCTCCAATACTAACAGTGCCACCCCACCTCCTTTCCCTATTGGTCTGCCCTTCCTAAATATTCAATACCCCTGGATGTTCAGTTTGCATCCTTGATCACCCTGTAGCCATGTTTTCATAATTGCAACTATATCATAACCGTTTATATCTATTTGCACCGTTAATTCATCTACCTTATAGCAAATGTTACACACATTAAGATATGATGCCTTTCAACTTTTCTTTAACTTTGTAACCATCTTCCCTTTATTTTGCACTATGACCCCACTTGTTTTTCACAATTTTTTTTCTGCCTTTCACTTTTGATTCTTACTTTTCTGTCTTTTGTTTCTATCCTCGTTTCCCCTTCCTCTGTCTCCCTACTCAGGTTCCCATCCCCCTGCCATTCCAGTTTAAACCCTCCCCAACCGCACTAGCAAACACTTTCCTCCACCACCACCACCACCCCACCCCCAACCCCTCCACTCCCATCACCCCCCCACCTCCAACCCCTCCAATCCCACCACCCCCCCACCCCCAACCTCTCCACCCCTGAGGACATTGGCTTCGGTTTTGCCCAGATGCAACCTGTCCTGTTTGTACTGGTCCCACTTTCCCCAGAAGCGGTCCCAATGTCCCAGGAATCTGAATCCCTCCTCCCAACACCATTTCTTCAGCCATGTATCTATCTGATATATCCTGTTATTTCTACTCTCGCTAGCACGTGACACTGGTAATAATCCTGAGATTACTACCTTTGATGTCCTACTTTTTAGTTCACATCCTAACTCTCTCTATTCAGCTTGTAGGAGCTGATTGTTTTATTTTTTACCTATGTTGTTGGTACCAATATGCACCATGACCACTGGCTGTTCACACCGCCCGCCACCCCCCTTCACAATTCCCTGCAGCTCTCTGGGACATCCTTGATCCTGGCACCAGGGATGCAACAGACCATCCTGGAGTCTATTTTGTGGGCCACAGCAACGCCTGTCTGTTCCTCTTACTATTGAATCCCCTATCACTATAGCCCGGCCACTCTCCTTCCTCCCCTCTTTTGCAGCAGAGCCCCCCGTGATGCCATGGACTTCTGCTGCTTTCCCCTGAGATGTTGCCTCCCCCAGCAGTATCCAAAACGGTATATATGTTAGAGAGGGGGACGGCCACAGGGGACTCCTGTACTACTTGCCTCCCTCTACTCTGCCTGGTGGTCACCCATTCCCTTTCTGCCTGTTCAGTCTTTACCTGCAGTGTGACCGCCTCACTGAATGTGCTGTCCCCAATAATCTCAGCATCACAGATGCTCCAAGGTGAATCCACCCGCAGCTCCAGCTCCGAAATGCAGTTAGCCAGTAGCTGCAGCTGGACGCACTTCCTGCACACATGCTCACCAGGGTCACTGGAAGTGTCCATGAATTCCCACATAGCACAGGAGGAGCATATCGCGGGTGTGAGCTCTGCTGCCATGAGTTCCCTTTAAATTAAGCTTGTTAGTTACTCCCTTTTAAAGAATACTAAATACACTAGGGTCCTTATTCCACTCCTACTACAAAGTCCTCACATTATTTTGTTTAAACTGATGGACTGCAGCAGTTTAATTAATAGAATAAGTAGAAGTACTTACCTGACCTACTTACTGCGTCATATTTTGAATCGTGATGTTACTTTGAACTCCACCGACTGGAGGCCCTGAGGGTCCGCCTCTCCTCTCCGGACTTGGCCTCCGTCAGAGGGAGAGAATGAAACTCCCGCTCACTCACATGCACCGCTAACTGACAGGTGCACAATGAGTCTCAAACACTATCACAGTCAGACACAGAACGACATCAACAATCACTTTTAGTCCCAGAGCCTGACAAGCACAGAATGAATCCCAGACTCTCTCACTGTAGCACGGCCTTACAAACAGTGAATGAATCCCAAACTCATGCACAGTATCAGAGTGAGTAAATCCCACACTGGCACACATTATCAGGGGCTCTCTGTTACAGATGGAATCCCCCTTTCCCGTATAGTCTCTCTCTGTGGAGAAGGGACCCTCGCAAAACAATCAGGCGACATTGCCCGATGTATAGTAAAACACTGTGGAACTGGGGCTGGAGAGAGTCTTTGTAAAATGTATTTCCTGACCAAAGTAAATGGGCTGATGACGGGATGGGAGGAGGAGTGAGGGCGAGAAATCACAATCTGATTGGCCTGTTTCCATATCCAAACCTGAAATTATATACTTAGAGGCTGGTTTAGCCTTTAAACTGTCCATTCAGAGTCACCTTTTCCCAATCCTTCATTAGCATAGATCGGGGAGACTGTCTATTTAATCGGCGTTCGGAAGGGGTTTGGTTTATTTCTGTGTCTGAAACTGAAGATGGTTGATGAGAAGAAACCAGCTCCCAAGAAGGGAGCCAAGAAAGCCTTAAAGAAACCGGTAGCAAAGGGCGGCAAGAAGCGGCGAAAGTCGAGGAAGGAGAGTTACTCCTGACCATTTTCTGAACAGATTCACCAGTCAGAGTTACAAGGACTATTAATACAATCTGCTCGACAATCCGCCTTTTTAGACTCTGTGAGGAACCGCCCCGAACAGTAATTGGCTGCAGCCTTACGCCCAGGCAGTTGCGTCCAAAATCGAACCAATGAATTAATTCCTGGCAACTCAGGTCCTCATTGGTCGAGTTGTTTTTAATTGCCCATTTAAAAATTCCGCCTTTTTTTGCAGCCGTTTCCCGTCTCGACAATAGACTTCGTTCTTCCCTTTTTTGAAAATTATAAACACCATTTTTCACTCTCAATCACTATTTCCTAACCCCAATGAAATTCCAGTTCATGTAACCTGTCCCGGCAATTTGTAAACCCCGCATCATCCTGGTGAATCTGCTCATTTTTGGACAGAAACACCAGTCTGTTGTTTGAACTGTGTAAAGTCAGTGCTGAATTTCCCAGGCAATAACTGAATTGTTAATATAATAATAATTGAACATTGCTCCATACGGCACAACCAACCTTTAAAATCGCCGCTCGCTTAGAGGGCTGGAATGGGTAATAAAATAGAAACGGTGCTGGGGGCATCAGACCCCTTCCCATTGCCCTCATTCTGGGCTGTTCATTCCGATAAAGAGCGGGAACGGGAGGGGCTCGAAGCTCCCCCTGTTCCCGGTCTGAGTCTTGACGGACATCCGTGCGAATATTGGGATTAGGAGCAGGAGGAGGCCGCTCAGCCCATCGAGCCTGTTCCGCCATTCAGTGAGATCATGGCTGATCTGATTGTAACCTCAACTCCACTGACGGATTGAACGGCTGATGTCAGAGGAACCGCCGGATCCTGTCTTTACTA
The DNA here is from genome assembly GCF_964194155.1 of Cetorhinus maximus. Lineage (NCBI taxonomy): Eukaryota > Metazoa > Chordata > Chondrichthyes > Lamniformes > Cetorhinidae > Cetorhinus > Cetorhinus maximus. The sequence continues at coordinate 12,159,993 of NC_135909.1, forward strand.
TCCGACTCATTATTCATCCAGAACAAAACCTTTCGACAATGTGAAGCAGTGGAGAGACTTTTCAGTGTCAGTGCAGAATGTGCCATCCGGGTAAATAAACAACGAGCAAACTGAGATTCTCAGTACATTCCCCGTCAGAATAAATCAGGCACTAACATTCCCGATCACAGCTCATCTCAGCTCCCGTTCCCAGGTCTCTGCTCTCTCTGTGAGGCAGTGGGTGGCTCTTAAAAGAGCCTTTGTTGTGTGTTTGGTAGAAAGGGTCGAGTTGTTCAGCCGCCGAAACCATAGAGAGTGCGGCCCTGGCGTTTCAGAGCGTACACCACATCCATGGCAGTGACCGTCTTGCGCTTGGCGTGTTCAGTGTAGGTGACCGCATCCCTGATCACATTCTCCAGGAAAACCTTCAGCACCCCGCGAGTCTCCTCATAGATCAAACCCGAGATCCGCTTGACACCGCCACGGCGAGCCAGGCGGCGGATTGCTGGTTTGGTGATGCCCTGGATATTATCACGAAGCACTTTGCGGTGCCGCTTTGCTCCGCCCTTCCCCAGTCCTTTGCCTCCTTTCCCTCTGCCAGACATGATGATTCTTCACTCAGATCGCTGCTAAATATGAGAGACGAACTGTTTCCGTTCCTCTTTTATACAGCCCGCCCCGACCTGACTGAGAAAGGGACAGAGAGTGAGAGGCGGGACGGGGAGGAGACTGAATGACAGACAGAACAGAGGAATGTCTATGATAATCCAACTCCGCCTCCTCCCTGCCAGAAACGACTTTGTTTTTAAATTCTCGACAATGGAAGTTAACACAGCGCTCGGCACAAAGTTTATAGATTGGAGCTTCATGTTCAACGGTTTTAGAGACCCGCAGCTTTTAAATAAAGAGCTTTACAAATAAAATTCAGTAATATTCCCGCCCAAGTACAAACACTATATCCTGTCAAATCCGCCTGTTTCCACTTCACTCCCAGCTTCTGTTCTATCCCCACACACCTCCCCTCCAGGCGGGTTGAGCAGTTTACCGACACCTCACTCCAGCTGAATTAGACAAACTCATGTGTTGGGCTTTGAGTTGTAACGCGGGGTTTCTGCGCCCGGGTAACTGTCTTACACACTCTCACCTTGAATCTGTGAAAAGGGAACGAGCAGAAACTGACAGAGCAGCTGAACAAATCCCCAGTTACAATGGGGCACGGACACCGCTCTGTTTTATTGCAGATTGGGGGAGAGGCTGGGTATAGTGCATGTCAGTGAGATACCGGGAATTTTCAATTGAATAAAAATCATTTCAGTGTGAAACCTGCTCCCAGCGCCGGGAGAGGGACATTTGATTCGGGGATCAGCTCTTTCCTGAGAGACGTGGGCGGCTCTGAGAAGAGCCTTTGTGTTCAGAGGTTTACAATTTGCTCGGCTGGTTTCATTTCTTTCCTGGCGCTGCTTTCTTGGCCTTTGCTGCTTTCACTTTGGGCTTGGCCTTCGATTTATCCACTTTTTTTAAAGCCTTTCCGCCCGTCACCTTCTTGGCGGGAGATTTTTTCTTCAGCGCTGCTTTCTTCACCGCCTTTTTTGGAGTTGCCGCCTTCTTGCTGCTTGTTTTCTTGACTGTTGCTTTCTTCGCTGGGGATTTCTTGGCTGCTACTTTCCTGGCTGGAGATTTCTTAGCTGCTGGTTTCTTTGTTTTCACCTTCTTGGCCGCTGGTTTCTTGACTAAAGATTTCTTGGCTGTTGGTTTCTTCTCCTTCTTTCCCACTTTCCCCTGGGATTCCTTCTTAGGGATTTTGAAGGAGCCGGAGGCGCCCTGTCCCTTTACCTGCACCAGGGAGCCGCTCTCCACCTTCCTCCTGATACTGAGCCTGATCTGGGAGCCGAGCTTCCCCACATCGACACCGCTGCCAGACAAAGCTTTCTTTATCGCGGCCAGGGACATCCCCTTGCGATCACTGCAACCCGCCACAATCTGGAGGATCTGTTCGCCTAACTTGGGACCGGCTGCCTTCGATCGGGAAGCCGCCTTCTTCTTCTTGGGAGGTTTGACTTGAGCGGCAGCGGCTGGAGGAGCCGTTTCGGCGGCTGCAGTATCAGTCATATCCGAGACTGTGTGGAAAATCTCTCTGACAGTCAGAACTGGATCAGAAATGAAAGCAGTGGTGGCGGCTCAGAGCAACTTAAACACAGAGAGCGGACGGGGCAGAGACAACCTGCTGTCAGCTCCCGGCTCCTCCAGCCTCTCTGTGTTTCTCTCTCCTCATAAACTCCCCAATTCCACTTCAAATTGGACATTTCAGATTCCCACACTCGCTTCCTTCTGTTAACAAAATCCGAATCTTTGTTGTCGAGAAAGTTCCATCCGAATTAAAGGCAGCAATTTCGATTTAAACCCGTTTCTTTGCTGCTTTGATCGCGCCCTCTCAGCCGAGCGCTGACTTCTTCTCTGTGTTTCCACTGAAATCTTGAAATTAACGAAATATTTCCCTTAAATTCTCTCTTCAGGGCTGAGCAGGGGAGCATCGCGATCTTATGACAGGAAAATCTTGTGATTTTATACAAGAATGACTCGGAAACCTGGCGCTGAGGCCGGACACACAAACACAGTGACATTAGTCTAACCCGCCCGCCCCTTTAACACACTCTCGCTGATACAATGTTCACATCTACACATTGACAGGACAAACTGTGTCTCAGATTTACAGCTCCCAGGACAGGCTTTCCTCTCCACTCGGCCTGTGCTGTGGATTCTCGGGGATTAGTTGTAGTTTCCCAGCTCAGTAACTGTTAAACCCTCTGAGACCGGAGCTGCTCACAGTGTCTGTTCCCCAGATTCAGGGGACTGCAGCCAATCACAGGGTTAACCCGTAACTGGTTTAAATTATTATCTTGTTCACAAGCAGACTTATTTTTGATCATTTGAAGATACAGATTGTGTGCACTCAGCCACTAAACAACAGTGCCCCTCCTTTATATTGAATTCAATAGAGAGGGGCTGGAGGGATAGACAGAGACAGAGTGAGTGAGGGTGGTGAGACACAGACGACCAGACAATACATCCATCAGTTGCAGAAATCCCTGTAAATTATGTCTCCATCCATAAAATTTCCCCTGGAAAGGCAGAAGCTGCAGCCTCAGTTCTCACTGATACTGTAGCAGAGACACATTATTAATCCCACACTCAAGAACAGTGCTGTGGTTTGACAGAAGAGCTAGGGAGAGGAGGCATAAGCTTAATGGTCCAGTTCTAAAAAGTGTGCAGGGTCAGAGGGCCCGAAAATCTTTAGATCTTTGTAGGTGATAGGAGATTTTGAGAGAGTAGTTAGGAAAGCAGATGGTATCTTTGATTTCATCAACAGAGGTGCTGAGCATAAAAGCAGGAACGTTATGTTTAACCTTTACAAAGCTATGGTTATGTTGCAACTAGACTATTGTGTCCATTTCTGGTCACCACACTTTTGGAAGGATGTGAGGGTCTTTGAGATGGTGCAAAGGAGATTTACTAGAATAGTTACAGGCATGAGGGGTTATAGCTGCAAGGTTGGTTGGAGAATCTGAAGCCGCTCTACTTGAAGAAAATAAAATTGAAGGGAGGTCTGAGAGAGGTGTACAAGATTATAATAGGTTTAGATCAGGTAAACAAAGGAAAGCTGTTCCCATGAGCTGAGGGTAGAAGGATTAATGGACACGGATTTAAAATTTAAGACAAGATGTGCAGGGGGGATGTGTGCAAGAACTTTGTTACTCTCCGCGTAATGACCTGGATCTTGATCCCTATGGGCATTGTGGAAACGGAGATGGTCAAAGATTTCAAACGGAAATTGTGTGGGCGCCTATGGGAAATAAAGTTGCAGGGATAGATCAGGAGAATAGGACTGACTGGATTAATCTACAGTCAGTCAGTATGGACTGGATGGGCCGAATGACCTCCTTCTGAGCAGTAATGTCTCCATGACTCTGTGACTGTATAACTCGATGACAGTGTCAGTGAGTGAGAAACAATGGCCCATGTTTAACCCTCTCTTCCCTGTTGTACTCCCTGCAGCTCAGGGCCGTTGGATATTACTCCCAGCGAGTGTTTCACTTGGATCAGATGAATCTGGAGAGTTGCTGTCTGATATTAACTCATTCACGGTCCCAGCAAACACCCCGACTCCCGGGTTTCTCCAGTGATTCTGCAGGTTGCTTTGTGAAGACGGGCCCCTGAACACCAAACAGCCTGCAAAGAAAGATCCCAGAATGAGTTTCTTGTGGGGGCAAGTCCCAGTTCTCATCGTTTCCTCCTCATAAGCTCCAGGTCTTTTGCTGAATCTCGAATAAAAGTGACTTGGAGAACATTTCCAAACAAAATAGTTTCATGCAATGTTGTAGATTTCTGCGCTTGCGTCATTCCGACCCGCCACCAGAGCTGAACTGGGGTGGGGTGTGAGGACAGGGGGGAGGTGGGGATGCGGTGAGCAGAAGAGTGCATGTGCGCTGCTCTCCCCCTGTTCGACCTGGGACAGGAAGAGCCGCCATTGGAGAGACCACAGTTCCGGGGGGAGGGAACAAACAGCAGCCTCCTAGGAGGATGGAGACAGAATGGCAAGGAGTTCTTATTAGCGATTTTCCAGTCCTCTGGGAAACCTCCCTGACTCCAAAGATTCCTGAAAGATCACCACTAACGCCCTCACTATCTCTTCAGCTATCTCCTTCAGAACTCGGGGGTGGAATCCATCTGCTCCAGGTGATTTATCGACCTTCAGACCTTTCAGTTTTCCTAGCACCTTCTCCTTGATAATAGCCACCATACTCACCTCTGCCCCCCGACTCTCTTTAACTTTGGTGATGTTACTCGTGTGTTCCACCGTGAAGACTGACGCAAAGTACCTATTCAGTTCCTCTGCCATTTCTTTGTTCCCCACTACTATTTCTCCAGCGTCATTTTCCAGTGGCCCAATGTCCACTTTTGCCTCTCTCTTACCCTTTATATATCTAAAAAAACTCTTGCAATCTTCTTTTATATTACTGTCTAGTTTACCCTCATATTTAATCTTCTCCCTCCTTATTTCTTTTTTACTTGTCCTCTGTTGGTCTTTGTAGGCTTACCAAACCCCTGGCTTCCCACTGCTCTTCGCCGCATTGTATGCTTTCTCTTTAGCTTTTATGCTGTGCCTGACTTCCTTTGTCAGCCATGGTTGCATCGTCCTCCCTTTAGTATGCTTCTTCTTCCTAGGGATGAATTTTTGCTGTGTCTCCCAAATTATTCCCAGAAACTCCTGCCATTGCTGTTCCACTGTCTTTCCTGCTAGGCTCATCTGCCAGTCAATTCTGGCCAACTCCTCCCTCATGCCTCTGTAGTTGCCTTTATTCAACTGTAATACCGTTATATCTGATTCCAGCTTTTTCCTCTCAAATTGCAGGGTAAATTCTATCATATGATGGTCACTTCCTCCTAAGGGTTACTTCACCTTAAGCTCCCTTATCAAATCTGCCTCATACATCACTAAATCTAGAATTGCCTGTTCCCTAGTGGGCTCCACCAAAAGCTGCTCCAAAAAGCCGTCTCGTAGACATTCCACAAATTCCTTTCCTTGGGATCCACTACCAACCTGATTTTCGAGTCTACCTGCATATTGAAATCCCCCATGATCACTGTAACCTTGCCTTTCTTAGACGCCTTTTCTATCTCCGGGTGTATCTTGTGCCCCACATCCTGCCTACTGTTCGGAGGCCAGTACATAACTCCCATTTTTTTTAATCTTTGTGGTTCCTCCACTCTACACACACAGATTCTACATCATCTGACCCTATGTCGTTTCTTGCTGTAGATTTAATTTCATTTCTTACTAACAAAGCATCCCCACCCCGTCTGCCAGCCTGCCTATCTTTTTGATAAGATGTATACCCTTGGATATTTAGCTCCCAGTCCTGATCCCCTTGCAGCCACGTCTCCGTGATGCCCACCACATCATACCTGTCAATTTCAAACGGCGCCACAAGCTCATTTACCTTATTTTGTATACTGCGTGCATTCAGATACAGCACCTTCAGTCCTGTATTTCCCATCCCCCTTCTCATTGTCGTCCCTTTATCTGATGTGCTTGAAGTTAGATCCCTAACCCTTTCCAAACACTCTGCCCTATTTTGTGTTCTGGACACTTTAATAGCCTCTCCTGGGCTTTCCTTTCTTTTCAGTTTTTTCATAATTTTCCATGAAGTTGAATCCGCCCCCCACACGCTAACCTGCTGCTTTATTTCCAATTAGTCAGACTTCTTGGAGTTTTCCCCTTCCCTTCCACCCAATTTCTAGTATGTTGACCTCTCTATTTAACCTTTTCGCTAGAATATTATTCGCAGATCGGTTCAGGTGGAGAGCGTCCCAAAGGTACAGATCCCTCCTGTTCCAATACTGATGCCAGTGCCCCACGAAATGGAACCCCTCTTTCCCACACCACTCCTTTAGCCACGTGTTTACTTCCCTTATTCTCGCGCCCCTATGCCAATTTGCACGTGGCTTGGGTAGAAATCCGGAGATTATAACCCTTGAGAACCTGTTCTTTAATTTAGTTCCTAGTTCCTGATAATCTCCAAACAGGTCCTCCTTCCTAGTCTTACCTATGTTATTTGTCCCGACGTGGACCACAACAACTGGATCCTCCTCCTCCCTCTCCAATATCCTTTCAAGCCGGTCAGAGATGTCCCTCACCCTGGCACTGGGCAGGCAACATACCATGCGGGTCTCTCGATCCTGCATACAAAGGATGCTATCAATTCCCCTAATTATAGAATCCCCTACAACTACCACTTGTCTTTATGCTCCCCCCACTTGAATAGCCTCCTGTGCCACGGTTCCATGGTCAGATGGCTCATCCTCCCTACAGCCCTGTTCCTCATCCACACAGGGAGCAAGTATCTCGTACCTAATGGACAAGGTCAAGAGCTAAGGCTCCTCTGTTCCTGAAACAGGATCCCTCTACCTGCCTCACTTGCAGTCACACCCTGCTGACCATGACCACTGACCGAATTTGAGGTACTTAATCTAGCGGGTGTGATCGCCTCCTGAAACAAAGCGTCCAGGTAACTCTCCCCCTCCCATCTGGAGCTCGGACTCCAGCTCATCAATTCTGAGCCAGAGTTTCTCCAGCAACCAACACTTGCTGCAGATGTGGTCACTGCGGCTCGCAATGGGATCTGCCAGCTCCCACATGGTACAGCTACAGCACACCACCTTCCAGCAATCTCGAATTAGTTAATTAATTTACTAATTAGCTTTGCAGTTTTTTTTCAAATTTGGTGCAGATTTCCTACCAACCAATCAGGTCGCAACTTTCCTGTGACATCACTTTTTCAGTTTTGGCTTCAGTTACTCTGTGCCCCGAGGTCACCGCTCCGGTGCTCCTCACTCCGAGTCTGCTCCCTGGAGCAAGGGGCAGGGAGCACAGTTACATAACAGAAAGCACAGTTACTCAACAGAGAACACAGAAACATGACAGAGAACACAATTACACAACAGAGAGCACAGTTAAACAACAGGGGCCACAGTTACACAATAGGGGCGCAGTTACACAACAGAGAGCGCAATTACATAACAGAGGGCACAGTTACACAACAGAGAGCACAGTTACACAACAGAGAGCAGTTACACAACAGAGGGCATGGTTATACAACAGAGAGCATAGTTACATAACGAGGTGCATAGTTACACAACGGAAAGCACCGTTACACAACAGGAGTCATATTTACAAACACGGGACGTCTCTGAGCAGCAAGAAACAGCTTTACATAAGTGATCAGTCTCTCCATCTCAGTGTCTTGCTGATTTGCTCGGCATCTTTCTCTGTCACCTTGTGTACCCTGACAGTCTCTTGCTGCCTTTCTGTATGTGTTTCTCTGTCTGTTTCTGGCGTTACACAGTGGAAATATGGAGCTAAATTAATCCTCCCAATTCTATCCCAAAAAGCACGAAGCAAGTGATTACTTATTTCCCTAACACACAACACTGATATTCATCACCCAATAATTTTATGAAGCAGAGTGGCACAGCGGAAGCGTGCTGGGCCCATAACCCAGAGATCGATGGATTGAAACCATCCTCTGCTATTTATGGTCTAACTTAAAGAGACATTGGCTGCTACGACAAATTTCTCTTATTAATCTTTACGGTTTACAGCATTGGATTTCCGTTTCCCATAAACACAAATCTTCAACAAACCTCTCAAATTCCTTTTATTCACACTGGGACACTAGCGGCAAATGCTGCAAACACACAGCAGCAGAGACTTTCTGTCAGCCCATTTCTCGCGAAGAGCTGGCACTGCCTGAATGTTTTTCTCTCGTTCACTATCACTCCAAAGTTATCTGAATCGGAAATTCCTGAGATGGAAACAATATAGTGAAGTTTATATGTATTAGTACGTCTGATCTATATGATACCCTGCAGTAATTCATCATTCTAATTTGGACAACAGCTTCCTCACTGTGACATGTAGCATCGAAAAGAACAAAAGTGCCATCATGGTGAAGACAGCATCATGTCAAAGACAGTTAATCATTATTACGACAGATATCGACATTCCTCCTTAATTACAGGTTTTAAACGTGGAATTCAGTTCCATAATCACCATGAACAGAGAAAGTGAAGTTTCCTTCCTTCGGCCTTGCATCAGATACATATTGTACTAAAAACTCTTTTGAGTGTCTCTGATTGTTTCCTTTTGCCTGTTAGTAGCTGTTTGGAAGTTAATGCGTTCAGCTTCCTACTCATTCTGCCCTTATTTTCCTTAACTAAGGTGAAAGTTGTCACATTTCTGTGACATTTCTTTGCCTCTAACGTATTGTGGTCACTCATTGTTAGATGCTAATTTACTGTCAGAAGATTAATTAATTCTCTCTCGTTACTTATTATTGAATCTAGTATAACCCTTTCTCTTGTGATTTCCAAATCAGGGTGGAGGCAGAAGAGATTAAATGACAAAACAGTTGATGGTGCAAGGCTCAGATAAATGGACAAGTAACAAAACCAAAGATGTGTTTAAAAGAGGTGTGAATGATGATGAACAGCTGCCATGCAAAATCAAGAGAAAGATGTGAACTAAAGCAAAACATCCAATATAAATGATACACAATGGGGATTGAGATTACCCCCTCAAATTGCTATACTCAGTATTGAGGTTGGAAGGGTTTAAAGTGCTCAATTGAAAGGTAAGATACCGTTCCTAGAGCTTACATTGAGATTAATAAGAACACTGCAAGATGCCGAGGACAAGATGAAACTTAAAATGACAGCTGTTCGGAAGCTCGGTGTCATGCTTGCAGAGTGAACAGATCTTCCACAAAGCAATCACTCAATCTTTCCAATGTAGAGCAGATCACATTGTGAGCAGTGAATACGGGGTACTAAATTGAAGAAAGTGCACTTAAAACACTGTTTCACCTGGAATAATTGTTTTGGTGAGGAGAGCTAATATCCCATACCAACACTGCTAATTTACCTTCCTTTTTTCCTCAACTGATTTTCTCTCCTCTCTGCGATTGACAGGGCCCCCAACCAATTTTGTTCCTTATTGCGACCGCTCCTCCCACCAATTCCCTCTCTCCCAGGATTCCGATAGTCTTCCCCTTGTCTTCACCTTCCTCCCCACCACCCTCCACATTGAATGGATCATCCTTTGTCATTTATTTAGAAGGTAGCGAGTTGCTGTGACCTTGAATGCTCTGCCGCATAGGATGGTGGAAGCAGATTCAATATAAACTTTCAAAAGTGAAACGAACAACTACAGAAGGGAAAAAAATTAGGGCTATTCTAAAGGATAAGGGGAGTGGGGCTTATTTGTTACAAAAGAGTTTGCACAAAAAGGTTGAGCACAAATGCTTGCCACTGCGTTGAAGTTTATAGCGAAATGGCGGACATCGCTTCCCAGAATGCCCTGGGTTATATAAAATGGCCTATCTGTACCAGAGGGCACGCACTGCGCAGGCGCAGGAACAGGCACGTAAACAAACGGAAATCGATTCTGCGCCAAGCACGCGCGATACAGCAACAGGAAGCTGCTCGTGATCGAGCGCAGCCTCAGAAACACCGAGTTTCAGTGGCTTTCACAGCCTGAATCAGAGCCGCTCCATCCGGTGGACGTGCGGAGAGGGACCCGGGGGACGGCAACATGAAGCCGATGGTGCAGCGCCTCCCCCATCCCAGCCGCCGCTTCCCGGTTTTTTTTCCCGTTTGCACCGAGTCTTTGATGCGGTAACAGAGAGGGTTGGGGAGGGTGATGCTGTTCATGTGGTTTACATGGATTTCCAAAAGGCATTTGATAAAGCCTCACACAACAGATTTGTCAACAAAGTTACAGCTCATGGAATAAAAGGGACAGAGCAACATGGATATGGGATTGGCTGAGTGACAGGAAACAGAGGGTAGTGGTGAATGGTTGTTTTTCAGACTGGAGGAAAGTTTATAGTGGAGTTACCCAGGGGTCGGTGTTTGGACCCCTGCTCTTAAATGTTATATGTTAATGACCTAGACCTGGGTGTACGGGACACCGTTTCAAAATTTGTGGATGAAACTTCGAGGTATTGTGAACTATGAGGAGGATAGTGTTAAACTTCTAAAGGACAGAGGCAGGTTGGTGGAATAGGCAGGCAAGTAGCAGTGGTAAAAGTTCGACCTCAGAATGCCTGGGGAAGTCAGTGCATTTGATGGAGCGGTTTCTGGGATGCAGGGAATTGTGGGATCTGCAGCTTCCATGAGGAGATGTTAGTAAGTGTTTTATTGCAGGCTGAATGTCAGTGAACTGAAATGTAAACTCTTTTTCTTTCTCCACAGATGCTGCCTGATGTGCTGTGTATTTCCAGCATTTTCTCTCTTTATTTCAGATTTCCAGTATCCACATGATTTTGTCAGTGAATTATAGCAGGTGTCGCTCACAAAACCGAGGCCGGAAACACAAACTGAGAAATGAACAACCCTTGGAATCAGAATGGATGTTGGAGGTGGAAGTCGTTCCTCGCTTACTTTGAAGGTATGTTCCTGTTGGCTGACTTTGAACTGGAGAGTAGAGAGAGGAGAAGCTGATGCGTTTAACCACGAGCACTTTTAAGAAAAGTAGGGCCCAACCATTTCTGATCAAATGTTATTAACTGTTTCCTGTACAGTAACAGAGACTGACGGGGAGTAAATTTCACATTCATTTCCAATAGTAGAGAGTGACAGACAGAGTTAATTCCACCCACACACATATACTGTAAGAGAGATTGACAGAGAGTTAATTGATTGAATTATAGCATGATTACAGCACAGAAGGAGGCCTTTCTGCCCATTATGTCTATCCTGTCCTTCTGAAGGAGCAGTTCACCTCGTGCCACTTTACCACCTTTTCCACATAGCCCTGCACATTTTTCCTTTTTTGATAATAATCCAATTCCCTCTTCAATACTTAGATTGACCCTGCCTCCCCAAATTCCCAGGCACTTTTCCTAGCCACTCGCTGCATGAACAAGGTTTTTCCTCATGATGTCATTGGTTATTTTGCCAATTACCTTAAATCTGCGCCCTCTCTTTCTCCACCTTTCCACCAATGGGGAAAAAGTCTTCCTGTCTACCCTGTCCACACTCACAGCAACAGAGACTGACTGACAGAAATTTAATTCCACACACATGCACTAATTCAGATTGTTAGACTCTTTATTCACACTCGCATACAGAAACAGACATTGACAGGAAGATAATTCCACAATCTCACACAGCAACCAAAACTAATAGAAATTTAATTTCACACTCACTCACAGTCACTGATTCTGACAGAGTGAATACCACACTCAGCATAACTGAGACTGACAGGTACAGAATTAATTCCACATTCATGTACAGTAACAGAGGTTGACATGTAAGATGTGAATTCCACACCCACAGAAAGCACCAGAGACTAAACGATTGAGATTTAATTCCTCACTCCATAACTGAGACTGAGAGTTAATGTCGCATTCATATACAGTAACACAGATTGACAGATGGTGAGGGTGAAATTAACTTTCTTGAAGTAAGAGAGCCTGAAAGAGTTATTTCCATGTTCCGATACAGTAACTGTAACTGACATAGTTAATTCTATATTCACCTACAGTAACAGGTTATAATAGAGTTAATTTCACTCTCACCTACAGTAACTGTCACGATTGGATAGAAAGCTAAATCCGCACTTACACACATGACAGAGATTGATAGATTGAAAGTTAATTCACAGTCACAATAACAGACTGGCCAATGGAGGGTTAATTTCACACACTCAGAAACAGAGGCTGAGAATTTATTTGTTTATCCCTCACTCACATACAGTAACATAGACAGTCTAATATGAGGGTGTGGAACTAACACTCTTAGTTTCTGTCAGTCTCTGTTATTGTAGGTTAATTCCTCACTGAAACATTAATGACAATTGACAGGTCCTTAATTCCACTCACAGATGTCCTAACAAAGACTGGGAAAGAGAATTCCACACTCACAGTAACCGAGACTGACCAATAGAGAGCTAATTCCACACACTCGTACAGTAACAGAGACTGATGTAAGGAGTTAATTCCACACTCAGATACAGTAACTGAGACTGACCCATAGAGTTAATTCCACACTGACAGTAACAGAGTCTCACAAATTGTTTGTTTATTCCACACACATACATAACAGAGACTGACCGACAGAGAGTTAATTCCACACTCACATACAGTAACAGAAATTGATATAAGGAGTTAATTCCACATTCTCATACAACAAGAGGCTGACAGAGTGAATTCCACAATCATTTACAGTAAAGGTTGTCCGAAAGTTAGTCCCACTCTCATAACCGGAACAGAGACTGACAGAGATTTAAATTACACACTCACATATAATAACTGATGAATCAGTGCTCCTACATGTTGAACATCACTTGGAGGAAGGTCTGAGGGTGGCAAGGGTGCAGAATGTTCTCTGGGTTGGGTACTTCAATGTTCATCACCAAGAATGGCTCGGTAGCACCATTACTGACCGAGCTGGCCGAGTCCTAAATGACATAGCTGCTAGACTGGGTCTGTGGCAGGTGGTGAGGGAACCAAGAAGAGGGAAAAACATACTTGACCTCATCCTCACCAACCTGCCTGCTGCAGATGCATCTGTCCATGACAATATTGGTAGGAGTGACCACCGCACAGTCATTGTGGAGATGAAGTCCCGCCTTCACATTGAGGATACACTCCATCGTGTTGTGTGGCACTACCACTGTGCTAAACGGGATAGATTTCAAACAGATTTAGCAACTCAAGACTGAGCATCCATGAGGATGCTTCAGCAGCAGTAAAATTGTGCTCGAACACAATCTGTAACCTCATGGCCTGGCATATCCCCCACTCTACCATTACCATCAAGCCAGGGGATCAACCTTGGTTCAATGAAGAGTGCAGGAGGGCATGCGAGGAGCAGCACCAGACATACATAAAAATGAGGTGTCAACCTGTTGAAGCTATAAAACAGGACTACTTGGATGCCAAACAGCATAATCGGCAAGTGGTAGAGAGCGCTAAGCAATCCCACAACCAACGGATCAGTTTTAAGCTCTGCAGTCCTGCCACATCCAATCATGAATGATGGCGGACAATCAAACAACTCAGTGGAGGAGGTGGCTCCACAAATATCCCCATCCTCAATGATGGAGGAGTCCAGCACAGCAGTGCAAAACATAAGGCTGATGCATTCGCAACAATCTTCAGCCAGAAGTGTCAAGTGGATGATCTATCTGGGCCACCTCCACAGATGCCAGTCTTCAGCCAATTCGATTCATTCCATGTGATATCAAGAAACAGCTGAAGGCACTGGGTACTGCAGAGGCTATGGACTCTGACAACATTCCAGCAAGGGTACTGAAGACTTGTGCTCCAGAACTTGCCGCGCCCCTAGCCAAACTGTTCCAGTACAGCTTCAGCACTGGCACCTACCCAGGTATGTGGAAAATTGCCCAGGTATGTCCGGTACACAAAAAGCAGGACAAATCCAACCCAGCCAATTACCACCCCATCAGTCTACTCTCCATCATCAGTAAAGTAATGGAAGGGGTCATCAACAGTGCTATCAAGCGGCACTTGTTTAGCAATAACCTGCTCGCTGGTGCCCAGTTTGGGTTCCGCCAGGGCCACTCAGCTCTTGACCTCGTTACCGCCTTGGTTCAAACATGGACAAAAGAGCTGAACTCCCGAGGTGAGGTGAGAGTTACTGTCCTTGATATGAAGGCAGCATTTGACCGAGTGTGGCATCAAGGAGCCCGAGCAAATCTGGAGTCAGTGGGAATCGGGGGGGAAACTCTCCGCTGGCTGGAGTCATACCTAGCACAAAGGAAGATGGTTGTGGTTGTTGGAGGTCAGTCATCTCATCTCAGGAATATGACAGCAGGGGTTCCTCAGGGTAGTGTCCTAGGCCCAACCATCTTCAGCTACTTCATCAACGACCTTCCTTTCATCATAAGGTCAGAAGTGGGGATGTTCGCTGATAATTCCACAATGTTCAGCACCATTCGCGACTCCTCAGATACTGAGGCAGTCCATGTCCAAATGCAGCAAGACCTGGACAATACCCAGGCTTGGGCTGACATGTGGCAAGTAAAATTTGCGTCACACAAGTGTCAGGCAGTGACCATCTCCAACAAGAGAGAATCCAACCATTGCCCCTTGATTTTCAATGGCATTACCATCACTGAATCCCCCATCAACATCTTGGGAATTACCATTGACCAGAAACTGAACTGGACTGGCCATATAAATACTGTTGCTACATGAGCAGGTCAGAGGCTAGGAATCATAGAACCGTAGAAAAGTTACAGCACAGAAGGAGGCCATTCGGCCCATCTTGTCCATGCCAGCCCGAGGACACCCAGGTGCCCTTTCTAATCCCACCTTCCTGCACCCGGCCCATAGCCTTGCAGCTTACAGCACTTCAGGTGCAGATCCAGGTACTTTTTAAAAGAGTTTAGAGTTTCTGCCTCTACCACCAACTTGGGCAGTGAATTCCAGACACCCACTACCCTCTCCATAAAAAAGTTCTTCCTCATGTTCCCCCTACTCCTTCTGTCACTTATCTTGAATCTATGTCCCCTGGTTCTAGATTTCTCCACCAAGGGAAACAATTTTATCCTGTCCACTCTATCTATTCCCCTCATAATTTTATTTTCCTCAATCAAGTCACCTCTCAGTCTTCTTTGTTCTAAGGAAAAAACCCCACCCTATCCAATCTCTCCTCGTAGCTACACTTTTCTAACCCTGGCAACATTCTTGTAATCCTCCTCTGCACTCTCTCCAGAGCTATTACGTCCTTCTTGTAATGTGGTGACCAGAACTGCACACAATACTCCAGTTGTGGCCTCACCAGTGTTTAATACAATTCCAAAATTATATCCTTACTTTTATATTCTATACCTCTGCCAGTGAAGGAGAGCATTCCATATGCCTTCTTTATAACCTTGTCTACTTGAACTGCTGCCTTCAGGGACCTGTGTACTTGTACGCCAAGATTTCTCACTTCATCTACCCCTCTTAGTATATTCCCATTTATTGTGTAATCCCTGTAACTGTTTGACCTCCCTAAATGTATGACTTCACACTTCTCTATGTTAAAATCCATCTGCCACTTTACCACCCACTCCACCAACCCAACTATATCGTTTTGGAGATTATGACTATCCTCTACACTATCCACTACTCGGCCAATCTTTGTGTCATCTGCAAATTTCCCAATTGTGCCCCCCATGTTCACATCCATATCGTTAATATATAATACAAATAGCAAGGGTCCCAACACCGAGCCCTGTGGAACACCACTTGAGACCACTTTCTATTCGCAAGGGCATCCATCGACCATTACCCTTTGTTTCCTGTTACAAAGCCAACCTTTTACGCAGTTTGCCACATTACCCTGAATCCCATGGGCTTTTACTTTCCTGACCAATCTGCCATGTGGGACCTTGTCAAATGCCTTGCTAAAATCCATGTACACAACATCCACTGCACCACCTTCATCAACCCTTCTTGTCACTTCCTCAAAAAATTCAATCAAATTGGTGAGGCAATACCTTCCTTTAACAAATCCATGCTGACCATCCCTGACTAGTCCATGCCTTTCCACATGACAGTTAATCCTATATTTCAGGATTGAATCCTATCTCTCAGGATGCGACGAGTAACTCGCCTCCTGACTCCCCAAAGCCTGTCCACCACCTACAAGGTACAAGTCAGGAGTGTGATGGAATACTCCCAACTTGTCTGGATGAGTGCAGCTCCCACAACACTCAAGAAGCTGGACACCGTCCAGGACAAAGCAGTCCACTTGATTGGCACCACATCCACAAATATTCACTCCCTCCACCAATGACGCACAGTAGCAGTAGTGTGTACCATTTACAAGATGCACTGCAGGAATTCACCAAGGGTCCTTAGACGACACCTTCCAAACCAATGATCACTACCATCTAGAAGAACAAGGGCAGCAGATAGGTGGGAACACCACCACCTGGAAGTTCCCCTCCAAGTCACTCACCATACCGACTTGGAAATATATTGTCGTTCCTTCACTGTCGCTGGGTCAAAATCCTGAAACTCCCTTCCGAACAGCACTGTGGGCGTACTTACACCACATGGACTGCAGCATTTCAGGAAGGCAGCTCACCACCAACTTCTCAAGGGCAATTAGGGATGGGCAGTAAATGCTGGCCCAGCCAGCGAAGCCCACATCCTGTGAATGAATAAAAAAGAAACTGATGACCAGAGGATCAATTCCATACCCACATGCAGTATCAGACTGAGTTAATTCCTGAAATACAGCAACAGAGACTGACAGACAGAGGGTCAATCCCACACTGACAAATTAAAAATATAAGAAAGAGAAGCAGGAGGAGGCCATTCAGCCCATCGGGCCAGCTTTGCCATTCAATAAAACCATGGCTGATCTGATTGTGGCCTCAAACCCACTCTCCCACCTGCCCTATAACCCTTGACTCTCCTGTAGGTGAAAAATCTGTCGAACTCAGCATGAATATATGCAATGACTCAGCCTCCACTACTCTCTGAGGTGGAGAATTACAAAGATGAAGGACCCTCTGAGAGAAGAAATTCCTTCTCATCTCCATCATAATTGGGAGCTGTTTATTTTTAAACTGTGTCCACTTGTTGTAGTTTCCCCACAAATGGAAACATCCCTCTCAACATCTTCCCTGTCAAACCACCGTCAGAATCTTATATGTTTCAACAGGATCTCTCATTCTGTGAATCTCCAATGGGGATCGGGCTTTCCTGCTGAAAAATTCCCCATAAGACAGCTCCTTCATCCCAGGAATCAGTCTGGTCAAACTTCCCTGAACTATCCCCAATGCAATTATATCCCTCTTTAAATAAGGAGACTCTAACATAACACAGGACTCTCGGTGTAGTCTCACCAATGCTGTGTCGCTGTAGCAAGACTTTCCTACTTTTATACTCTCTTCGCACCCCCCCCCACCCCCGGAATAAAGGCCAACATTCCATTTCCCTTCCTAATTACTCGCTGCAGCTGCACATTAACTTCTTGTGATTCATGTACAAGGAGATCTTGATCCCTCTGTACTGCAACATTCTGCAGTCTCTCTCCACAGCATTGAAGGAGGCCATTCGGCCTATCGAGTCAGCACTGGCTCTCTGAAAGAACATTCTGCCTCGTCCCATTCTCCTCCCTTTTCCCCGTAACCTTCCACGTTCTTTTCTTTCAGGTAGCAAGTCAATTTCCTTTTGAATATCTCGAGCAAACCTGCCTCCACCACCCTTTCAGGAAGTTTGTTCCAGACTCCAACCACCCTCTGGGTGAAAAAACTTTTCCTCACATCACATCTACTCTTTTGGCCAATTATTTTGAATCTGTGCCCTCTAGTTCTTGATGTTCTCTTGAGTGGGAACAGGTTCTTATTTGTTACCCTCTCCTTACCCAGCAGGATCTTGAACACCTCTATCAAGTCTCCTCTCAGCCTCTTTTTTCCAGGGAAAAGATCCCAATCTCTCCAACCTGTCCTCATAGCTACAGTTTTTTATCCCTGGAATCATTGTTGTGAATCTCCGCTGTACTCTCTCCAATGCCTTCACATCCTTCATCAAGTGTGGCACCCAGAACTGGACACAGTACTCCAGATGAAGCCAAAAGAGTGTCTTATACAAGTTCAGCATGACCTCCTTACTCTTACACTCAGTGCCCCTATTAATAAAGCTTAAGATACTATATGCTTTATTACCTGCTCTCTCAACATGCCCCACCATCTTCAATGACCTATGTACATATACACTGAGATCCCTCCGTTCCTGGACCTCCTTTAGAGGCTGTCCCTTTATTTTGTACTGTCACACCATATATTTCCTGTCAAAATGAATCACCTCACACTTTTGTGCATTGAACTTCATCTGCCACTTGCCTGCCCAATCCGCCAACATGTCTATGTCCTTTTGAAGCTCATGACTATCCCGATCGCAATTGACACCATTTCCAATCTTTGTATCACCTGCAAATTTTGAGATCATACCCTGCACACCACAGTCTAGGTCATTCATATATATCATTTGAATAATGTTTTGTTTTTCTATTCTTCCCATCAAATTTTCCCACATTGTAATCCATCTGCCAAATGTTTGCCGACTGATTTAACCTTTCTATATCCTCTTGCAGACTCTTTGTGTCCTCCTCACAACCTGCTTTCCCACCTATCTATATATTGTCTGAAAATTCGGTGATGCTCCCTCCATTCATCTGAGTCATTAATATAGATTGTAAATAGCTGAGAACCCAGCACTGATCCCTGTGACTCTCTACTAGCTGCAGTTTGATCACTTGAAAGTGACCCACTTCCATAGAGTAACAGAGACTGACGGACGGAGAGTTAATTACATTCACCTTATTATAGATTGACAGAGAGTGAATTCCACACTCATACAGCAACAGATTTACAGTGTTAATGCCACACTAAAATACTAAAGCATAGAGAATGAATTCACTCTCAGACAAAGTAACAGAGATGGGCGTATATAGAGTTAATTCCACACTCTCGTCCAATAACAGTGACCTGGTTCACACTTGAAGAATTCATCTGACATGCATCATGCTTCATTGCTTCATTATATTTTCTATTTTCCTCATCATTCATGGAGCCCTTGCTTTGGTTCCCCTCCCTTTCTGTATTCTGTATTCCTTTTAGATTCCTTCTTCATCTACTCCTATCTTATATGGTCCTACGTTCTTCTCTAGCCGTTCCTCTTTTCCACTGACTGGTGCCCAGTCTCCTGCCAGTTTAGTTCAAACCCTCCCCAACCACATGAGAGACCCTCCCCATGAGGACATTGATCCCAGTCTTGTTAAGGTGCAATCTGTTCCATTTGAATAGGTGCCTTCTGTCCCAGAACCGGTCCCAATGTCCCAAGAATCTGAATCCTTCCCCCCTGCATTGGCCTCAAGCCACATTTGATGCTCCCTATCTTCACATTTTTGTTCTCACCAGCATGTGGCACTGGCAGTAATTCAGAGGTTACTCCCATCGAGGTCCCACTTTTTAACTACCTACCTCGCTGCTGCAATTCTGACTGAGGGACCTCAATACCTGTCCTCCCCGTGTCGCTAATACTGACGTGTACCACAACCTCTGGTTCACTCCCTTCCCCCTGCACAATATTCTGCCCCTTCTCTGTGATGTCCTTTACCGTGGCACCAAGGAGACAACACACCACGTGGGACTCACGGTGAAGGTTACAGAAATGCCTGTCTGTTCCCCTGACTATGAAATCTCCTCTAACATCTGCATTTCTACTCTTTGCTGTTCCTTCTGTGCCATTCCTTGCCCATTGATACCATGGTCTGGACTGCAGCCCTTCAGGGTGTCACCATTCCCAGCAGTCTCCAATGCTGAATACCGGTTTGACAGTGGCACACAACCCGAACACTCCTGCATTTCTTGCCTCTTCCTACTCTTCCAGATGGCCACTCATCTACCATCTTGAACTCTCTCTTTCCTTTTCGTGTGTTCCCTTCCTGTAACATGCGATCCAGGAAGCTGTCATCCTCCCTGATTCTCCACAGTGACTCCAGCTGCCCCTCAAGCTCGGAAATCCTGAGCTCGAGCTCAAGCAGCTGGAGACACATGAAGTGTCCTGAGGTTCCCACATGGGGCAGGAACTGCAAACAACAGGTCACAGCTGCCCATCCACGATCGAAAACAAACCTCTATTCCCTCTTTTAGAATCCAGTTTGTACCTTGTTTAAACTATTAATTTTATGTAATGCCTCTTGATCTGCTCTGCACTAATACTCTTATTGCACTTATACTTACTGTTGTACTTACCCTGATTGAAATGTTTAATTTTCCAACTCCTAGTTTAAATCAGTGGCCTAATTTAGAGAAATCTGCACAAACCGACCAGCTCCCTTCTTTCCCCTGATATCATGCTTTGACTATTTATTATAAACATGGCCGGTTTGCTCCAACCCCTCCCTCACAGCTCTTTATCCCCCCCGCACCGTCGTCGCTGTCACACTTCTCTTCTCTCCCTCTCTCTCTCACTGCTGTTCTGCCGCTGCTTTTTAACCATCGTCCAGTCTCACTCAGGCTCGTCCACAGTCCCAAGTTTCTGACTGTTTAGGAAATTCTCTGATCTTTCTTTGCTCCAAGATGGATGACCTCACACTTCCCCATGTTGACCACCTTCGGCCACAGTTTTGTTCACTCACTGAATCTATCAATGAGCCTTTGAAACTTGCTGTTCCCACCTACACTACTAACCATATCACCTAACATAGTGTCATCAGCAAACTTGGATATAGGCTGGAAGTTATTAAAATTTAAAATAAAACTTCAGGGAATGGGAACAGAACAGCCGGCTGACCTGACAGAGCATCAGATCTGTCTCAACCCCACTCTGAAAAACAACCGCTCGCCACCACTTTATCCTTTCTGTCCCTTATTCAATTTTGTATCCATGCTGCCACTGTCCTTTAATCCCATTTGCTTGGATTTTACTGACAAGTCTATTATGTGGGAGTTTTTCAAACGCCTTTGGAAAAGCGGAAACATATCATTAACCTTACTACCCTACTCTGAAACTTTGCCAAGAAATGTATTAAACACTTTTGGAGAAGATTTAAACTAGATTGGCAGGGGGATGGGAACCTGAGGGCGGATTCAGATCGGACAAATTCAGAGCAGGGAGCGGGAGACAGAAAATTAGCGGGTGACTCTGAAAGACAGAAGAAGCAAAGGTTAAAATGTTTAAACACAGGAATTTGGCAAAGTTAAAAGGTATTTATTTCAATGCAAGGAGTAAAGCAAAGAATGCCGATGAGCTGAGGGCACAGATGGACACGTGGTAGCATGATGATATTGCTATGACGGAAACTTGGGTTAAAGAGGTGCAAAAATGGCAGCTCAACATCCCTGGATAAAGGGTTTTCAGGCAGGATATAGAGGGGGCTGAAAAAGTGGGGGTGCAGCATTATTTGTCGAAGAATCAATTACAGCTGTGAGGAGGGATGATATATCAAATGGTTCATCAAATGCGGCGAGATAGTTTGAGCTCAGAAATAAAAAAGCAGCAGCCACACTACTCCGAGTGTACGAGAGAACCCCAAACAGTGAGAGGGAGATAGAAGAGTAAATGTGGATGCAAATTTCTGAGTACAGAAACATTGGGGGAAAAATAGTTTGTTACTTCAATTACCCAAATATCAACTGGGGTACAAACAGTGTAATAGGCACAGAATTCTTGAACTGCATTCAGGGGAACTTTTTTGGCCAGCACGTAAGCCCAATGAGAGGGAGTGAAATTCTAGATTTAGTCTCAGGAAATGAAGCTGGCCAAGTGGATGAAGGTGCAGTGGGTGATCATTTTGGATAGTGACCATAATACAGTTGGATTTAATATAATTATGGAAAGGATAATGATAGAACAGGAGTGAAAGTTCTAAATTGGGGAAGACAAATTTTATGAAGCTAAGAGTTGACCTGGCCAAAGTGGACTGGTTGCAGCTACTTGAAGGGAATCAATGTGACAGACCAGTGGGAGGCGTTCAAGAGCAGAATTCTACGGGAACAATGTATACATGTCCCCACAAAGAAAAAGGGCAGTACTGCCAAATCTAGAGCCCCCTGGTTATCTAGGAGTATACAAGGTCAGATAAAGCAGAAGACATACCCTTGTGTTTCAAAGCCAAGTACGACTAAGTCAGCCCCAGTGAACGTGTTTAAGAAATCGCCCAATCCACAGCTATATGACTGGGGCAATTATGAGGTCATCCCCTGGCATATCATGTGAGAGCTGGAGCTGCAGGGGAGACGGTGGCATAGTGGTATTGTCACTGGACTGGTAATCCAGAGACCCGGGGTAATGTTCTCGGGACTGGGGTTTGAATCCCACCATAGCAAATGGTAGAATTTAAATTCAATAAATATCTGGAATTAAAGCCATTGAACCAATGAAACTATTGCCGATTGTCATAAAAACGAATGTCCTTTAGGGAAGGAAATCTGCTGTCCTCACCTGGTCTGGCCTACATGTGATTTCAGACCCACAGAAATGTGGTTTACTCTTTTTAAAAAACAGTGCCCTCTGAACAAGGGGATGGGCAATAAATGCTGCCCAAGCCAGCGATGCCCACATTCCAGGAATGAATAAAAAAAACCCACAAGGCATCACTACCAGATTTGTGACTGGGTTCAAACCCCTACATCCTGTCACAATGACTTTTCAAGTAAAGCTGTTGGCTGCTTGAAAACACATCAGTTAAACTTTCTGCTTAACCACGAGGAGAACTCGGGAGACGTGTATTCAGAAAATAATTCAAAAACCTTGGAGATTGAAAGGTGAGGAAAAGTCAAGTTATTATTGAAAACTCCGCTCAGAGAGCTTCATTGGACAGCAGAGAAATCAGGTGAAGAATTCAGGTAAATCGACACCAGCGAACAAGTCAACATCTAAACTGGATCAACTCCTGTGAAGGTCAATGAGTAAAAGCTGAGAGCTCTGTGCATCATCAGTTCATCAAGTAGAGATACAGCATTCTGTTTGGAATGTATTGATTAGGATTTACTGAACTGAATGGAGTAGACCATCATTGCAGAACAAGAAATCATTTCTAGATTTGTTTTTTAAACTTCCAGTTGGTTCAGACATTGACATCAAATAAATTAAAATAACAGGGCAAATTAATTGTTATTTAAAAACAAACCTGAATTGTGAATAAAGAAATTGGAACAATTAAATTACAAACAAGAACTCGAGTGGCCTGCGAGCTCAAATAGAGAAAGTGAATTGCAGAGTGAAGAGTTTAAAATGTGGATTTGTTGAGTGTGGGGATTAGGTGCAGACGGGGAAGGAGCTACTGTATAATTTAAACTAAGTGACAACAGCAGAAGTACTAAAGGGAAGGAGTGGAACACTCTAAATGACGAGAAGTTTAGTTAAACAGACAACTCATTTCAGTGAAATGTTGGGACAGCTGAGAGCTGTTGCCTACATATCCTGTGCTCAGTGGGAACTGCAAATCAGGCTGATGATAAATGTCAGATCCATAATACATTGGAAAACCAAGCAGAATACAGAAAGTACAGAGGAGAGCTGGAAAAGGAAATTAGATCAGCAGAGGGAGTCTATGAGAAAAGATCAGCAGTTAACGCAAGCAAAAACACTCCAGACCTTTACCAACAAATGGAGAGTCACTGAAAGGGTGGCTGATTTGGAGATCCTGTGGAGGCAGAGGGCATAGCTGAGGTACTAAATGAGAACATTACATCTGCTATCACAAAACAAGCAAATGCTGCTAATGTCACAGTGATGGAGGAGCTGGTGGAGAATTTGGATAGGATGAAAACAGATAAACAGGAAGCAATTACAAGGTTGGAAACCCTTACAGTAGAAAATTCACCCAATTCAGATGGGTTCCATCCTGGATTACTGAGGGAAGGAAGGGTGGAAATATCAGGGACTTGATCCACAATCTTTCAATTCTCCTTGGACATGGGAGTGAAGCCAGTGAACTGCAGGTTGCTAATGTTACATCTGTGTTTATAATGTATAGGAATAAACCCAGTAATTATAGACCTGTTAATGTAATGGTCGTGGTGGGGAAATGTTGAGAGGCAATAGTCTGGGACAAGATTCATTGTCACTTGGTAGAACATGGGTTGATAAATTACAACCAGCACAGATTGGTTAACAGAATATCAGGACTGAAATAGAACCACAGGAAAGCAACAGCATAGAAAGAGGCCATTCAGCCCAATGTGTGTGTGCTGACCAAAAAATTTTAAAAAATTAAAAACCTGCTCATTAAAATCCCACCTTCCAGCACCTGGTCCATATCCTTGCAGGTTACAGTGCTTTAGGTGCAGATCCAGGTGCCTTTAAAATGAGTTGAGGGTTTCTGCCTCCACCACCAAACGAGGCATCGAATTCCAAACACCCACCACCCTGTAGGTGAAGATATTTTGCCTCATGTCCACTTCTACCAATCACCTTAAACCTGTGCCCTCTGGTAATTGACCACTGTGCTCAGGGAAAAAGGACATCCCTGCCTACTCTATCTCGGCCCCTCATAGTCTTGTACACTTCAATCAGGTCACCATCAGCCTCCTCAGTTCTAAGAAAAACAACCCCAGGCTATCCGATCTTACCCCATAGATGCAATTTTCAAGTCCTGGCAATATTCTTGTAAATCTCCTCTGTACTCTTCCCAGCGCAATAATGTGGTGATGAGACCTGTGTACAAAATTCCAGCTGTGGCTGAACCAGTGTTTTATACAGTTCCATCATGACGTCCCTGCTTTTGTGTTCTAAACCTTGTCCAATAAAGGAAAGCATTCCATATGCTTTCTTTACCACCTTATCCACCTGTCCTGCCACCTTCAGTGACCTGTGGATATCTAACAAGGTATCTAACTTCCTCTACCCCTCCCAATAACCTATTTATTGTGTAGTTCCCTAGCTTTGTTTGCCTTCCCCAAATGCATTACTTCACACTTCTCTGGATTGAATTCCATCTGCCTATTTTGCGTCCACTCAACCAAACCATTGATATAATTCTGGAGACAAAAGCTATCCTTTTCACTATCAACTACAGGGCCAATTTTTGTGTCAAACTCCGCAAAGCCATCTACAAGGCACAAGTCAGGAGTGTGAAGGAATATTCTGCACTTGCCTGGATGAGTGCAGCTCCAACAACTCTCAAGAAACTTGGCACCATCCAGTATAAAGCAGCCCGCTTGATTGGCACTCATTCCACAAACATTCATTCCCTCCACCACTGATGAACAGTGGCAGCAGTACGTACCATCTACAAGGTGCACTACAGAAATTCACCAAGGCTCCGTAGGCAGCACCTTTCAACCCACAACCACTAACACCTAGAAGGACAAGGGCAGTAGGTGCATGGGACGCCATCAACTGGAAGTTCCCCTCCAGGCCTCTCACCATCCTGACTTGGAAATATAACGCTGTTCCTTCAATGTCGCCAGGTCAAAATCCTGCAACTCACTCCCGAACAGCACTTTGGGTGTACCTATACCAGAGGGACTGCAGTGGTTCAAGAAGGCAGATCATCACCACCTTCTCAAGGGCAATTAAGGATAGACAATAAATGCTGGCTTAGCTAGCGACACCCACATCCCAAGAATGAATAAAGAAAGGATAATATTCTAAGGTTGCATATCGCCATTGTCACATTGCAACACCGCCTTGTGCTATTCCCCAAATGTTCTGGAATGGCAGCCCAAATCCCCAGACCATTATCCTCCCTTCAGCCAACATTCTGTCCCTTGATTAAGTCCATCCTGAGAAGAGGTACTCGGCATTCCGAGTTCCTCTGCAGACATCCGGTTGCTGCTCATGGACCAAAAGGCATAAAACCTGAAAGAAACCCTCTGGCACAGCCCTCTAGGCATATCTCCATTAGACCATGCAGACAGTACCTGCTTCATAGATAACAACGGCGGGAAGTATAAGCAATTTCAGTGTAGGCATTCTGTGGAAATAGAGGATTCAAGATAAAACAGAATTAAAAATACTGTACAGACCCTCAGGGAGCAGGACTCAAGTCAAAGTGGAAAAATCCCATGGATTTTTAGACGAAAGCTTTAACCACTGGACAATGGCAGCTGAAATCACCCCCCTTTTATACAGAGCAAAAATGTTCCTACACTGTTTCACTTTTGTTCAAGTTGTTTATAGTCAAATGAAGAAAATAAACTGTTGGAGGGAATTTCCTTCATTGATGGAAACACCAACAACCGCCAGTTGTCAATCACTCAGCCCCATCAGACCCACACACACTGACGGGAGCTTCCTGCATCCAGCACTGACCCTGTCGCACTCACCAGCTGCTCACCCAGACCCCACTCTCACAAACACTGAACATGGCGACCCAACCCAGACTCGTCCCCTCCACACTGACAGATACAACACGGTCACACTCTGCTTCAGTGAGATGAATGTCGCCAGCGGTTTCTTTTGAAGAAATTGTGGCTGATTGAGGCACTTTGAAATTCCTGATTATTTGTACTGAATCAGTCACAAACCCCTTGGGATTTTCGTGGAGTGATACCTAATATCCCTCTTTGTGAAAGGCTATTTAAGATAAATGATAATCTCTTTCGGTGAAGCAGGTTGTGAGGAGAATTCCTTGAAATGTTTACGTGCTGTCACGTTAACAACATGTAAACAATTGACACTTTTATTCACAAATAAAGTTAAACCAAATGTCCGCCCCGATGTTAGCCCAGAATATTCAGCATTTTAAACGGAGTGGGAAACAATTTAAACACACATCTTCAGTGAGTTCTCGGAAAACAGGATTTAGCAACTGATTGTTGCAGCGTTCATGCAGTCACCTGTTTTTATCTCTTCCTCTTATGAAGTTTCAATCCTCTCGCTGACCCAGTGATTTTTTTTCTTGTTCTGTTCTCTTGTTCTTCCAAAATCTCGATGTCAGTGTCCTGAGCCTCTACTATTAAATAGAAAAGCGCTCATCTCTTCCAATAGAAACGATCGAGGGAGTTTCTCAGTGTGAGTGGCCAATTTCCACAAATCTCTTCTTTAGTCAAAGAAACAAAACTCTCTTTGCATTGAAAGAGTAGAAGATAATCTATTGCACAAAGATGGACAATTTGAACCAGCAATTCGGAAGTCCTCACCCGAACCAAGCCATATTTTGCACAGGTCAGCTCAAAAGCTTGGGAATTAAATAAGGCTCCGCTGGGATTTGAACCCAGGATCTCCTGTTTACTAGACAGGCGCTTTAACCAACTAAGCCACAGAGCCAAGATTCAGTCATAAATACTTTAATCACGGATCCAAACTTCAGGAGTTCCTGGAAAACAGGATTTAGTCATTGTTTTTTCCAGTATTTATACAGTCACCTGCTTTAATCTCTCTTCCTCTTATTCCCCGGGATGATGTTTGAATTCTGTCACTGACCCAGTGATTTTTTCACTTGGTCTTCCAAAATCTCGATGTCAGTGTTCAATTGTGAAATAGAATTGTACCCATCTCTTCCAGTATCAAGAGTCTCTCAGTGTGAGTGGCCTCTTCCCCCAAATGTCTTCCTCAGTCGCAGAAACAAAACTCTGTTCTTGTGTTAAAATCTTTGCAGCTGTTCAACGATACAGGGAGAGACTATTTTAAACTACAATTCTAGAACAAAGACAGATTTCGCCCTGTTATGACGGAAGTGCGTAATCGCACAGATCAGTTTCAACGAAATAAGGCGCTGCTGGGATGATGAACCCAGGAGCTCCTCTCCACAAGGCAAGTGCTTTATCAGCTAAACCAGTAAGACTAATGATGCTCAGTTGAGCACATGGAAATACTGGAAATAATTCGCAGATCTGGCAGTATCTGTGAAACGAGGAATAGTTTACATTTCAGACAGCGACCCTTCACCAGAACGACCTGAAACGTGAATCTGTTTCTCTCTCCACAGATGCTGTCAGATCTGCTGAATATTTCCAGCGTTTTCTGTCTTTGTTTCAGATTTCCAGCATCCACAGTATTTTGCTTTTGGACCAAAGGACAATGTGTTGCCTTTCCTGCACTGAGGGTTATTGCAGGTCTCTCTGGCTGTGATTATCATTGATTATCCATCTCTGGGCTCTTTATGATTCCGTGAGTTTGCCATAATTTGGGAGTGAGCGCCAGACAAAAAGACGTAGTTAGCTGATTTCTCTGTAAACTTTTCGAATCTCTGCCTTTTCCGGACCTATAACAAATTCATAAATGAGGGAATCACACACATCACTCCCTGAAACTCCCCCGCCAAACATTGAGCGGTTTATCGTGAGGTGGTTCCATTTACTGTATTCAGACACACACCTGGTATCAAAGTAGCCGTGTTCGGGATGTGACTCACACACACAGTTTTATGCTTGGATGTCGGATATGCTGCGATATGAGGTGATGCTCTTTCCATAGAAACATAGAAAATAAGAGCAGGTGTAGGCCATTCGGCCCTTCTAAAAAGCAGGTCTACAGACCAATGAAGGCTGAGCTTTCATAAAAAACGCCATGAACTGAAGAACAGATGTTGGGTGGAAAGAGCTCAGGAAATACAACAACTCACCAGCAGTCAGGCATGTGAGGATTCTTCAGTGCAGTCAAGACCATTTACAGCTCAAGCACAAAAGTACCTACCCCACTGAGAACTCAGAATGTAGTGGTGCTTATTAAGCCCAGTGGAAGTAGCACTCGCTGGAAGGAACATGTCCAGGCTCCCCTCAACTGAGACTCAGTCCTCGACATGAGTGCCCACGACCACATTCCACAGCATGCTACCCACCACCAGCTCAGCACAATCCCAGCCCGACATGAGGTTGGAAAGGCCATCCGACAGCTAAGAACCATCAAGGCCAGTGGCGCAGATGGAACCCCACCAAAACAGTGAAATACGGTGGAGAAATACTCTTAAAACAAATACATTACCACATCTCCCTCATCTGGAGGGAGGAGAGCATGTCAGGGGATCTCTGAGATGCCGCAATTGTGACCGCCTCCAAAAAAGGAGACCAGACTGACTGTGGTAACTATAGAGGGGTATCTCTGCCGTCTGCCACAGGGACGGTCGCTGCAAGAGTCCTCCTCAATTGCCCTCTCTCCATGCCTGAATAACTCCTACCAGAGTCACAATGCGGATCTTGTCCATCATGCGGCACTGTGGAAATGATCTTCACAGGAAGACAAGACCAAGGAAATGCAAAGAACAGCAGCAACCTCTATTCATGGCCTTTTTTGACCCCACAAAGGCTTTCAACTCTATCAACCGGGAGGGGCTGTGGAGCATCCTCCTCAAATTTGGCTGCCCACAGAAATTAGTCACCATCCTCCACCTGCTGCAGGATGACATGGAGGCCGTGATCCTTACCAAGGGATCTGCTGCAGACCCACACTAGGGAAAACTGGGGTCAAGCAAGTCTGTGTCATCGCACCAATGCTCTTTTCAACTTTCCTCGCTGCAACACCCCCAACCCATGTAAGATTTTGGGGGTTTGGGGGCCACAGATACCAGAATAGACAGTCAACTAGTCAGAAGTAATCTTAAGATAGTTTATTAAGAAGGAACTGTTTAGGTATGATATGTTAAGTAATTGGACAGAAAAAGCTCTATAATAGCCTGTGATAGCAGCATTCTGCCTTCTAGTCAAAGCGTTAGGGAACTCTTCCCTCAATATCTCCATCTTCCTCCTCCTCCTCTGGTCCATCTTCCATCTGAAGAAGGCAGCAACCCAATCAGCACCTCACCAGCACCGTTTATGGGGGGCTAGTAGCTTACCACTTGTCCGTCGTCTATCTAACTATTTTGACCAATGGATACAGGACAGGTAATCAAAACGTTAGGATGGATAACACCCCACCCCATCCCCACCTCACCCCACCCCGTGCATCACCCTGCTCAAGGTCAGCTTTTTAGTTTACATCTTGCTGAGGGTCATATCCTGTCCCTTTCTAAGCGCTCACATAGATAAACGGATGTACCAGATGCCATTCTATCAGCCTAGGAATGTCAACATGGCAGCCTGAAGACTGTCTGGAGGTTAAATTGTTTAAAAATTCTCCTTCCAGTGCGAGAATCAAGGCTGTTTTGCGATTCCCATAAAATGCAGAAAATACCCGCTTATTAAAGACCCCAATGTCTTTCACCCACCTCCATGAAGCTGCGGACCGGAGTGGGGCTACCCTATAGGACGAGTGGGAAACTACTCAACCTGCGTCACCTCCATTTCGGAACCGAGATCACCCCAGCCTCTGTCAGCGAGCTGCAGTCCGCTGATGATGCTTGTGTATGCGCATACTCACAGGCTGATATCCAAACTATCACTAACACGTTCAAGGAGGCGTATGAAATAATAAGACATGGGCTATGGTCCCAAAAGTTAAAGGTCCTCTACTAGCCTGCTCCCGATGCAAACGTTGCCTCCCGACTGTCGAGATCCATGGCGAACCATTGGACAATGTGGATCATTTCTCACACCTTGGGAGCCTCGTCTCAGTGAGGGAAGATATCTATAATGAAACGAAACATCGCCTCCAGTTTGCCAGTGCAGCCTTCGGCCGACTGTTTAAAGGAATGTTTGATGACAAGGACCTCAAACCCGGCCCCCAGCTCCTGGTCTACAGCGCTGCAGTGCTACCTGCCCCCTGTATGCATCAGAGACATGGACAACGTACAGCAGACACCTTAAATCCCTGGAGAAATATCACCAGCGGCGCCTCCACAAAATCCTGCTAATTCAATGGCAGGAGAGTTGCTCCAATATCAGTGTCTCCTCTCAGGCCAACATCCCCAGTATCGAGGCACTGGTTATGGTTAATCAGCCACGTTGGCCGGACCACATCATCCGCATTCCTGACACAAAACTCCCAAAACAAGCTCTCTACTCCGAGCTTCGTCACGGCAAGCGGTTACCAGGAGGGCAGAGGAAACGTTTCAGTGACGTCCTCAAACCCTCCCTGATAAAATACAACATCCCCACCGATTTGTGGGAATCTCTTGCTCGAGACGCCCAAACTGGAGAAGAAGCATCCGCGAAGGTGCCAACCATTTGGAACGTCTCCGACAGGCCCAGGTGGAGGCCCAGCGCAAACAGCGGAAGGAGCGGAGCAAAATCCGAGCATCCCACCCACCCGCCTCCTCAAACACTACCTGCCCCAACCTGTGGCAGAGTGTGCGGAGCCAACATTGGGCTCTTTACTCACCTCAGAACCCACACCCCAGAGTGGAAGAGAGTCATCCTCAGTCAGGAGGCACTGCCTAAGACAGGAGAGTAAATTCTCCTGTGAGTGTCTCTGGGTGATGAGCTAATGGTGCTCGGAGCTCTCAGCTTTTACTCATTGACCTTTAGAAGGGTTGATCCAGCTTTCATGCTGACTTGTCTCTGGTGTCGTTTTACACAAATTCTTCACCCGATTTTCTGCTGCCTAATGAATCTCTCTCAACCGAGTTCTCAGTTATAGCTTGACTTTTTCTCACGGGATTTCAATCGCCATGTTTTTGAATAATTTTGTTAAAGGATTTGCCCACAGCCAACTTCCAGGAGCAGCAATGTGATAAATACGAAGTAATTTGTTTTGAAGTGATGTTAATTGAGGGACATATGTTGGCTCTGGCTCCCTGGAATAACTCCCCCGCCCCTCTCCAAGATTGTGCAAGGTATCTGTTACCTGAGGAGGCAGATGGCACCTTAGTTTGTCATATCATCTAAAAGCTGGCACCCCTAATAGTAAAGAATTCCCACAGTACTGCACTGGAGAGTCAGACTGACTTACTGCTCAGGTTTTGAACACACATCCTCCTGCTATGTAAAAGCAAGAGACCTTTTGACTGAGCCGTAGCTCACAGCAGAGAATAAAGCCGGCAGACAGTGTACTCTGTAAGGAGAGACAGAACTAGATTGCTCATTGGAGGAGTGTTCCTGGGTTTGAGAGCTAGACATTCGTCATTGAAAAAGATGGACTTTTCTTTATCATGGCAGGGAGAGAGAGTGTAGCAGGAATTTCGATTCCCAGTGTTACCTTTGGATTAAGGATTGGATATGATAAGCCGCCAGAGGCCAACAGGATTTAATGATGACAACTTTATCAGTCAGATTCACACATGAAGAAATCAGACATATTCTGTGGTGTGTGAGTATTATTGGTGCCTATATCACATTTCCACTGGCTGGAAGATATTATGTTTTATCATCACAGTCAGGTGATTTAGTAAAGATAGAACCTGGAGTTTTTCAGTGTTCCCAACTCCCTGAGCTTCTAGAAGAGGTAAAATATGTAACACAATATCCTCTAATATCCCACAGATGGGGAGTAAGGATATATGACAATATCCAGCAATAAAGCACATTAGAAACCAAGACCCTATCTTCCCCTCTCAGAGGGATGTGAACAATCCAGCCAAACTATTGACAACAAGAGAAGAGGAGTTTTACCCAGAGTCCTGGGGTCAATATTAGTCCCTCAAACAGAATCTCTGAAACAGGTTATTCAGTCATTGATCAGGTTGCAGTCTGTGGGATCTTTCTGCGTGCATTCAAACAAAAACCTCACTTAAAAAGCCACGGCCCCTTCCCACCCCACCCCCTCCTGCCATTGGCCGTGAGGTTTTGTGTCTTCTTGAGGTTGCAAAATGTGCTGAAGAAATTCAAGTTCCTCCCCGCTCACGCAATCCCTCCAGTTTCCTCTGTTCCTTCAGCTCTCACCCCCCTCTCCCACCTCCTACTGTCTCCCTCCCATCCTCTACCCTTTTCTCCCTCCCTCCCTCTATTTCATGTTCTTTCCCTCCCTCTCCTCCTCCTTCTCAGCATCTCTCTCCTCCTTCTTTCCTCTCTCTCCACCTCCCTCGCTCTCTTTCTCTTGTTGTGAAAGTCAACTTACCTTGACGTTGAGAGCAGAGGTCTGGAACTTCAAATCCCGACAAGCCTCGCAATTGAGGCAATTGACGCTTTTTCAGTCCTTTAGGCTGAGGACTGGCCCAGCGCCCCTGTGCATAAAGAAAACAAAGGGGCGAAAACCCGGGTCATGTGGCCAGGAGCATCAAAAACATTGGAGATAAAGTGTTCCAGGCAAGTAACAGTGAGAGGGGAAAGGGAGATTACCCCAAAGGAAGAAATATCCCACAGGGAGAGGGACAGGGAGAGATATCATAGGGAGAGGGACAGGGAGAGATCCCAAAGGGAGAGAGGCAGGGAGAGATCCCAAAGGAAGAGGGACAGGGAGAGATTCCATAGGGAGAGGAGCAGGGACAGATCCCGTAAGGTGTGGGGCAGGGAGTAGTCCCAAAGAGAGAAGGGCAGGGAGAGGCCCCAAAGGGAGAGGCCCAAAGGGAGAGAGACAGGGAGAGGTATCAAAGGGAGAGGGACAAGGAGAGGCCCCAAAGGGAGAAGGACACAGAGAGATCCCATAGGAAAAGAGACAGGGAGCGATCCCACAGGGAGAGGCCCCAAATGGGGAGCGGCAGGGAGAGATCCCATAGGGAGAGGAGCAGGGAGAGATCCCAAAGAGAGAGGGTCAGGGAGAGGCCCCAAAGGGAGAGGGGCAGGGAGAGGTATCAAAGGGAGAGGGACAGGGAGAGGCCCCCAAGGGAGTGGGGCACGGAGAGGCCCAAAGGCAGAGGGACACAGAGAGATCGCATAGGAAAAGAGAGAGGGAGAGATCCCAAAGGGAGAGAGGCAGGGAGTGTTCCCATGGGGAGAGGGGCAGGATGAGACCCCAAAGGGAGAGGAGCAGGGAGAGATCCCGTAAGGCGTGGGTCAGGGAGAGGTACCAAAGAGAGAGAGGGGCATGGAGAGGTCCCAAATGGAGAGGGGCAGGGAGAGGTATCAAAGGGAGAGGGACAGAGAGAGGCCCCAAAGGGAGAGGGACACAGAGAGATCCCATAGGAAAAGAGACAGGGAGAGATCCCAAAGGGAGAGGGACAGGGAGAGGTTCCATAGGGAGAGGAGCAGGGAGAGATCCCGTTGGGAAAAGGGCAGGTAGTGGTCCCAAAGAAAGAGGGATAGGGAGAGACCCCAAAGGGAGAGGGGCAGGGAGAGGCCCCAAAGGGTGAGGGGCAGGGAGAGATCCTATAGGAAGAGGAGCAGGGAGAGATCCCAAAGGAAGTGGGGCAGGGAGAGGCCCCAAAGGGAAGAGAAGCAGGGAGAGACTCCATAAGGAGAGGAGCAGGGAGAGATCCCAGAGGGAGAGTGGCAGGGAGTGATCCCAAAGGGAGAGGGGCAGGGAGAGACTCCATAGGGACAGGGGCAGGGAGAGATCCCAAAGGGAGAGAGGCAGTGAGAGACTCCATAAGGAGAGGAGCAGGGAGAGATCCAGTAGTGAGAGGGGCAGGAAGTGGTCCCAAAGGGAGAGGTGCAGGGAGAGGCCCCAAAGGGAGAGGGGCAGGGAGAGGCCCCAAAGGGAGAGGGGCAGGGAGAGGCCCCAAAGGAAGAGGGGCAGGGAGAAGCCCCAAAGGGAGAGGGGCAGGGAGAGGCCCCAAAGGGTGAGGGGCAGGGAGAGACTCCATAGGAGAGGAGCAGGGAGAGATCCCATAGGGAGAGGGGCAGGGAGAGATCCTATAGGAAGAGGAGCAGGGAGAGATCCCAAAGGAAGTGGGGCAGGGAGAGGCCCCAAAGAGAGAGGGGCAGGGAGAGGCCCCAAAGGGAGAGGGGCAGGGAGAAGCCCCAAAGGGAGAGGGGCAGGGAGAGGCCACAAAGGGAGAGGGGCAGGGAGAGGCCACAAAGGGAGAGGGGCACAGAGAGATCCAATAGGGAGAGGGTTAGGGAAATATCCCATAGGGATATCCCAAAAGGAAAGAGGCAGGAAGAGATCCCAAAGGGAGATGGGACAGGGTGAGCTATGAAATGGAGAGTCCCAGACAGGGAGAGGAAGAGGCCGCAGTTAAATTGAAAAAGGTCTGCCATCAGTGAAGAGGGCTCAAGAGAAGGCCTGAATTTCCAAGAAGGCAGTGGAAGTTTGCTGACTCCAAGCTTCGGGCCTTTGGGGCGAAGGTTCCCCTTTGGAGCAGTGGAGTTCTGTTCACTGCGGCTGAAGCTGTGCTGGGGAGATGCTTCTTGAGAGCAGATTCGGTAGATCAGTAAACAGAATCTCGGGAGACCAAATTGAAAACCGGAAAGTTTCGCAATCATTTCATCCCTCCGAGTTGGTGTAAGATCTTCGAAGGTGAAGGCTGGAATCCCTCGTGAGAGAGGCAGAGTTTCAGTGAGATTGATTGACTCACAGTTTTTCCTCATGTCTGAGTGGGTTGTTGTGAAATCCATGGATTCTGTCTTGGTCGCCATTTATTTTGTATTGTGCATTCAACCTCAATTTGGCTGTTATTTCACGTGTACCTCACATTAATCCTGAATGGACGACAAATATCCCCGTGGAATCCTGTGGCTTTATTCACTGAGCAAGTGTCATGAATCACACACTTTATTCACATTAATAAAAAAACCTTATTGATCCCTAGCCTGATCTGACCAAAAACTTGTTGGGGGAGGGGTTGTCCGGACAAAGATCATGACTGTCTCTGATTCGTTTTCCTGGGATCTGTCTTCTCCCCAGGTTCCCACTGACCCCGGGCTCGGGGACTCTCAGGCCGGGCCGGGCTCTTTAACCGGCTCCATTCACTTTGGCAATCTCCACCTATCACTGGCCCTCTATCCAGCTCTACTTGCACACCCCCGCCCCCCCCCCCCCCCCCCGCCTTAAACCAGCTTATATTTCACCTCTCTTCTATTTTTCCTTAGTTCTGTTGAAGAGTCGTATGCATTCGAAACGTTAACTGTGTTCCTCTCCGCAGATGCTGTCAGACCTGCTGAGTTTTTCCAGGTATTTTTATTTTTGTTTTTGCACAGGAAAAGTGATTTCATTTCCACAAAAACATCCGCTCCCTCTAAAATCCCCAAACAGAAATTCAGACTCACCATCAATGTGAAGAGGGGGTGTCGGACTGCGGTTTCCGCTCCTGCTGTTTAATGCAGATTTCATAACTGTGCACAGTGAGCAGAAAGAAATTGCTGTTGTTTGTAAACATTTCTTACTGAACTCACTGTCATTCTGCTTTAACAGGACGAGTTTGAATCTCCTGATGTATTGGAAAAGTAAAGTTGGGTGATTATAGTTTACATAATAAAAGATGAATATAATGTTGTTAACACTGCGGTCTAACCAACTGAACTCAGCGGCTGTATAGACGGAGGCGGCTGGGGTTAATGGACAGATTTTGTTTTACTTCTCATACTGGGGAACAGAGCAATTGCAAAAAGAATGGCCACACCACGTTGCTCCGACATAAAACTGTGCAAACTAAAAGCTAAGCGGGTGATTCGGAAGTCGCCGGAGAAGAGGACTTTAATCCATCGAAATTGCAATTGAAATTAAGCTGTTCGCCAACATCCCCGCACAATGATTACAGATATAAAAGCCCGCCACTTGAGCAGTAAAGCTTTTTGAGCCTGACGTGATTTGAACACGCAACCTTCTGATCTGGAGTCAGACGCGCTACCGTTGCGCCACAAGCCCATCCGTTAAATATGGTATTTTACTGCTCCTAGATTCGCTTCTTTACACCTTGATTATACACAGGGGATTGGAATTTTGCTTAATCCCCATTTTCCCTCCGTTCTGTCAGGTCAGTGATTAATTTAAACTGTTTTCTAGGCTGTCTGCTGTTTAAGTATTTCCCAGACATTACTTATACTTTTTGCTTCTAACTTCTGCTTGATACAAAGTGCCCCAGAATATATGAAGGACAAATGCAGAACTCCGCCAACTCCGAGTGACCTCGAAACAGCAACCTTGAATTTAATCGCTGAATCCACAAACCAATACCGACGCTCACACTGCTGCTGCATTGAGCTTGTGTCAGAAACCCTGAACTCGGGTGTCACTGAGTGACGGCAACGTTTGAGGCCAATGCCGCGCACGCGCATGGATGCGCGTCCGCCATCTTTATTGGGGGCAATGTGCAACAAGGCGCATGCGCAGTCATCGCTGACCCTGGATTACAAAATTCACGCTTTTCACAACCACTCCATCCGCAGCTCAGCACAAACCTCACAGACAGGGCTAGAAAGAGCAAATGGGACCCACTCTGTTCCCCCATTCTCACCCCACCACCCAATTAAAATGACATGGTGGCGCCTTTTTAAAAAATATATCAAAGGATGAAATGTCGAAAGTAATTTCTGGCAGGAGAGAGAAAGTGGGAGAGTCAGGGAAATAACCGCGGCCCCAGTGCCGGCCCGCCGCGAGGCTCAGGAAGCACGGAATTGTTTGAAGTTTCCGGCCAACAGTTTCATTAGTTCAGAAAGATGTGAAAGATATTTTCCGTGTGAAATATTTCCAGACCATGTCCCACATGATTCTCGTCAGCATGAAAATTCACCGCGGAAATAGCGAAAGATACACACATTTGATCAGGTCATGATTTACATCACTCACACCTTAAACATGAGGTCCCTGGTGAAATCACGATGACTTGGAATTTCTCCGAAAATGTCAGTTGACCTCAGGGACTGGCAGAATTGCATTACCCACGTGATTGGCGAAGCGCAACCACAGGCCCAGCTGGCGAGTGGCGCAAACTGATATCACTGCTTCTGATCTTCGCCAGAACAGAGTTAGATGTAACATTGTTTAGCAAACAAATCGAGAGATGTAACAAACTTATTTATTCCAAAATTCATTCCATTCCGCTTTAATACTGGGTGGCTTTAATTCTTATTCCACATTCCATTCTGGGAATTGCAACACTCTTTATTAAAATATGCTTTTTATGTCATTTCATGTGTTAATTCCTAAGAGCCCTTTAATGTTTGGAAGAACAATCAGAACCTTCAGCTGCCAAGTAAGAACGTGGTTTTCAGGGAGTTCCACCAGATTTCCGTTTAAAAGGATCATGACAGGACTCAAGCCTGCAATCTTCTGAGACCTTAATCAACACCGAAGTCAGATATAGTCATACTCATGGAATGATACCTGACAGATCATGTCGCGGAGGTGGCGGCACAGTGTCAACGTCCATCACCAAAAGTGGCTCGGAACGACCAGCACAGGGCGAGCTGGCCGAGTCCAAAAGGGCATCATGTTGACATTCACCATACAAGTATAGTCTATCTACAGGCCCCCATTTATCCATTCAACATGTTGCCCCTTAAAATAACTCTAGTAAATGGGTTAAACATAATTTCCCTTTCACAAAACCATGCTGACTCTTCCCGATTACCTTCAAAGAGCGTATTTAATAGTATTGGCAGGAGTGACTACCACACAGTCCTTGTGGAGACAAAGTCCCATCTTCACATTGAGGATGTGCTTCATTGTGCTAGGTGGCACTAACACCGTGCTAAATGGGATCAATTTTGAACAGATGTAGCAACTCAAAATTGGGCATCATCAAGGCGCTGTGGGCCAACAGCAGTGGCAGAATTGTACTAGAACACAATTTGAAATTTCATGGCTCAGCATACCCACCCCCCACCACTACCACCACTCCCCCCCACCCCACCCCACCGACTCTGCCATTGCCATCAAGCCAGGGGATCAAACTTAGTTCAATAAAGAGTGAGGAGGGCAAGCCAGGAGCAGTACCAAGCATACCTAAAAATGAGGTGTCAACCTGGTGAAGCTATAATACAGAGCTACCTGGTGCCAAACAGCAAAGGCAGCAAGTGATAGGCAGAACTAAGCGGTTCCACAACCAACAGATCAGATCCATGCCCTGCAGTCCTGCCATATGCAGTCATGAATAGTGGTGGACAATTAAACAACTCACTGGAGGAGGAGGCACCACAAATATCCCCATCCTCAATGCTAGAGGAGCCCAGCATATCATTGCAAATGACAATACAGACGCATTCACAAAAATCATCAACCAGACTGCCAAGAGGATGATCCATCTCGACCACCTTCTGAGGGCCCCAGCAACACAGATGCCAGTTCTTAGTCAATTTGATTCACTTCACATAATATCAGGAAATGGCTGAAAGCACTGGACACTGCAAATGCAATGGCCCCTAAAGACATTCTGGAAATAGTACTGAAAATTTGTGTTCCAGAACTTGATGTGCCCCTAGCCAAGCTGTTCATGTACAGCTACAACACTGGCATCTACCCGGATACATGGAACATTTCTAAGGTATGTACTGCACACATAAAGCAGGACAAATCCAACCCGGCCAATTAACACCCCATCAATCCATTCTCCATCACCAATAAAGTAATGGAAGAGGTCATCAACAGTGCGATCAAGCGGCACTTGCTTAGCAATAATCTACTCATTGATGGCATGCCTGGGTTCTGCCAGGGACACCGAGCTTCTGATATCATTATAGCTTTGGTTCAAAAATGGACAAAAGAACTGAACTCCAGAGGTAAGGAGAGATTGACTGCCCTTTGCATCAAGGTCACATTTGAGTGAGTGTGACATCAAGGATCCCTAGCAAAGCTGGAGGCAATAGGAATCAGGGGGAAATCTCTCCACTGGTTGCAGTCTAATCTAGCACAAAGGAAGATGATTGTGGTTATTGGAGGCCAATCCTCTCAGTTCCAGGACATCACTGCAGGACTTCGTCAGGGCAGTGGCCTAGTCCAACCATCTTCAGCTGCTTCATCCATGATGTTTCTCCCACCATAAGGTCAG
Source organism: Cetorhinus maximus (assembly GCF_964194155.1). Classification (NCBI taxonomy): domain Eukaryota; kingdom Metazoa; phylum Chordata; class Chondrichthyes; order Lamniformes; family Cetorhinidae; genus Cetorhinus; species Cetorhinus maximus. The sequence goes on from NC_135909.1 coordinate 12,199,629, forward strand.
TAGTGGGCATGTTCGCTGATGATTGCACAATGTTCAGCACCATTTATGACACTTCACTTCACTTACTCCTTTTCCTGTTTAAATATCTGTAGAAACTCTTGCTATCCATTTATACATTTCTAGCTAGATTGCTCTCATTCCCTAATTTCTATCTTCTGATTAACCTATTAGTAATTCTCTGCCTTCACTATATTTCGGACCAATCTTCTGGCCTGCCATTCATTTAAAAAAAGAGCGTGAACAGCAGCGAGACTTCATTTTAAAAAGAGCGCACAGAGTGGGGAGACTTCATTTTAAAAATAGCAGAGAGCGGGGAGACTTCATCGAAAAAAGAGCATGTAGAGTGGAGAGAGTTCGTTTAAAATAGAGCAAGGATACTTCATTTAAAAAAAAACAAGGAGAGTTCCTTTAAAAAGAGCACGGAGAGCAGGGAGACTTCATTTTGAAAAGAGCAGAGAACAGGGATACTTCATCGAAAAAAGAGCACCTAGAGTGGAGTGAGTTAATCTTAAATAGATCAAGGCTACTTCATTTTTTTTTAAAAAAAGGAAGGAGACTTAATTTAAAAAGAGTGTGTACAGCAGGGAGATCCATTTTAATAAGAGAGCGAAGAGCAGGGAGAGTTCATGTAAAAAAGAGCAGGGAGACTCCATTTTAAAAAGAGCGATTATACTTAATGAAAAGAGCAGGTAGGCTTAATTATAAAAGGAACAGGGAGACATAGTTATAAAAAGAGCAGGGAGACATCATTTAAAAAAGAGTTCTGAGAGTCAGGAGACTAAATGTTTTTAAAGCGCATTGAGGGGGAGACTTCATTTTAAAAAGCCCGGGGAAACTTTGTTTCAAAAAGAGGGCAGAGAGCAGCTGGTGTTCATTTTAAAAAGGGCGCTGAAAGCGCAATGACTAAATTTTTATAAGAACGCGAAGAGCGGAAAGACATAATTTTAAACAGAGCACACAGAGTGGGAGACTTCATTTCAAAAAGAGCGCACAGAGCGGAAAGACATAATTTTAAACAGAGCGCACAGAGTGGGAGACTTCATTTCAAAAAGAGCGCACAGAGCGGAGAGACTTCATTTCAAAAAGAGCGCACAGAGCGGGGAGACTTCATTTCAAAAAGAGCGCACAGAGCGGGGAGACTTCATTTCAAAAAGAGCGCACAGTGCGGGGAAACTTCATTTCAAAAGGAGCGCACAGAGCGGGGAGACTTCATTTCAAAAAGAGCGGATGGAGATCATTTCAAAAAGAGTGTAAGGAGCGGGATACTTGATTAAAAAGAGCGCACAGAGCGGGGAGACTTCATTTCAAAAAGAACGCACAGAGCGGGGAGACTTCATTAAAAAGAGCGCACAGAGCGGGGAGACTTCATTTCAAAAAGATCGCACAGAGCGGGGAGAGGTCATTTCAAAAAGAGTGTAAGGAGTGAGTTACTTCATTAAAAAGAGCGCACAGAGCGGGGAGACTTCATTTCAAAAAGAGCGCACAGAGCGGGGAGAGGTCATTTCAAAAAGAGTGTAAGGAGTGGGTTACTTCATTAAAAAGAGCGCACAGAGCGGGGAGACTTCCTGTGAGACCAGCGGCTGTGTGACGTCATGAACCACAACCGAACGCGAGTGCAGGGAAAGCAGCTGATTGATGAGTAGGATTAGTGAGTTTCTAGTCTTTAAAATATAAGTAAGGTCTTTAGTTTGTGTTTAGGTCTCTCATCCTTTTTTCTCTTAAAAATACATTGTTCAGCATGAGATCTGTACTTGTGTAAAAAAATTACAATAAAGTGTAAAGAGCGGGGGATTCTTGAAGTGTAAAGGGCAGAGATACTAGAATAATTAATTAATAAATTGAATAGAATATAATAGTGATGACAGGGTGGTTGGTGTGTTGCTGCTGCAGCATATGGAACCTGCTGGACACCAAGGTGATCCAGAGCAAACACATCTGTAGTAAGTGCTTACAGATTGACGAACTTTGGATCTGAGCTGAGGAGCTGGTGTCCGAGCTGCAGACATTGTGCTACATCAGGGAGGGGGAAAGTTACCTGGACACTTTGCCCCAGGAGGTGGTCACACCCCTCAGATTAGGTAATTCAAATTTGGTCTGTGATCAGGGACAAGAGGGTGTGACTGTTGGTGAGGCAGGTATGGGGACCCAGGAGGTGGCATTCAAGGAGCCTCGGCCCCTGCAATTGTACAACAGTAATGAGGTTCTTGCAAACTGTGTGGATGAGAGCAGGGACTGCAGGGGGGTATGAGTGAACTGACCACGGCACTGTTGTACAGGGAGCCATTCAGGTGGGGGCAGGAAATAGGAACGTATTAGTGATAGGGGACAGTATAATCACAGGGATATATAGTGTTCTTTGCAGCCATGAGCATGAGTCACAAAGACCCGGTACCAGGGTTAAGGACATCTCCTCAGGGCTGAAGAGGGACTTGGAATGGGAGGGGAGGGATCGAGTTGTTGTTGTCCACGTTAGTACCAATGTCACTGAAAGGATTAGAAAGAAGTTTCTGCTGAAACAGTTTGAACAGTTAGGAGTGCAATTTTTTAAAAAAAGGAACCTCCCAAGTAATAATTTTTTAATTATTACCTGAGCCTTGGGCAAACTGGCATAGGGTAATTATTGTCAATGAGTTAAATGTGTGGCTCAAAGGTTGGTGTGAAAGGAATGGGTTTCAGTTCATGGGACACTGGCACCAGTATTGCGTAGAAGGGCTGTGGGTCCGGTAGGAGGAGCTTCACTTGAATCATTCTGGGACCAATGTCCTGGCAGAACGAATAACTAGGGCTGCATAGAGGAGTTGAGGAGTTTATACTAAATAGAGGGGGGGCGTAGGGTGATGAGGGTTCGAGAATGTATAGGCTTACAAAGCAAAAGGATATGGCAAAATTGCAGGGCAGCTATTAAGGTAATAATTCCCAGAGTGTGACAGGAGTAGACAGAGTCAACAAACATAAAAAAAACAGCAAGACATAGGGTCAAAGGGGGAAAAATTTTAAAAAGACAAATCAATGCCTCTTTACTTAAATGCATGTAGTATTCAGAACATGACATATGAATTAACGGCACAAATAGAGGTTAATAGGCATGATCTTATAGCCATTACGAAGACATGGTTACAAGGAGATCAACGCTGGGAACTAAATATCCAAGTGTATGTGACTTGTCGAAAGGACAGGCAGGAAGGAAAGGGTGGTGGGGTAGCTTTGTTAGTGCGAGATAGAATAAGTACAATGGCAAGAAAGGATCTTGGATCAGAAGTAGAATCCATTTGGTTGGATGTAAGATATAACAAGGGGAAGAAGACGCTGGTGGGAGTAGTCTATAGGCCCCGAACAGTAGCTATACCGTAGTACAGAGAATAAATCAGCAGACAATGAGGTCATGTAAAAAAAAGGCTGTACATTAATCTTGGGTGATTTTAATCTTCATGGAGATTGGGAAAATCAAATTGGCCAAGGTAGCCACGAGCATGAAGTCATAGACTATATTCGGGAAAGTTTCCTAGAACAATATTTTGATGATCCAACCAAAAATCCAGCTGTTTTAGACCTGGTAATGTGTAGTGAGGCAGATCTAATAAATGGTCTCAGAGTAAAAGATCCCCTAGGAAGCAGTGGCCATAACATGGTAGAATTTAGCAATCAGTTTGAGAGTGAGAAACTTGGGTCAGAAACAACTGTGCTTAACTTAAATAAGGCTAATTACAAAGGAATGAGGGCAGATTTAGCTGGATAGGACTGGGAAAGGAGTTTACCAGGAAAGACAGTTGAGGAACAATGGCAGACATTTAAGATAATAGTGTCTGGCTCACAACAAAGATATATCCCAGTGAGGAAAAAGGATTCTTGGAAGGGGATAAACCAACTATGGTTAATCAAGGAAGTTAACAATAGCATCAAATTGAAAGAAAAGAAATATAACGTGGCAAAGATTAGTGGTAAGCAAGAGGATTGGGAAAGCTTTAAAAATCAACAAATGATGATCAATAAAGAGGAGGAAATAAACTTTGAGGGTACACTAGCGAGTAATATCAAAACAGACAGTAAGAGCTTCATTTAATATACAAAAAGGAAGAGAGAGGTCAAAGTGAACAAAGGCCCCTGAGAGAATGAGGCTGGGGTAATAATAATGGGGAACCAGGAAATGGCAGACGAGTTGAATAAATACTTTGTATCAGTCTTCACAGTAGAAGACACTAATAGCATTCCAAAAATACTAAATAATCAAGAATCAAAAAAGGCGGGGGTGGGGGGTGGAATAAATACAATAACTATTAATAGAGGAAAAGTACTAGACATTAAAGGAAGTTGCTACAGAGACAGTGGATCCACTGGAAATAATCTTCCAAGAATCCTTAGACTCTGGAAATGTCCCAGAGTACTGGAAAAGTGCCAATGCAAGTCTCTTATTCAAAAAGGGAGGGAGACAAAAACAGGTAACTATAGGTCAGTTAGCTAAACAACTGTCACTGGGAAAATGTTAGAGTCTATTATAAAGGATGTAATAGCAGAGCATTTAGAAATGAACAATATAATCACACATGTCAGCATGGCTTCATGAATGGGAAATCATGCCTGACAGATTCATTAGATTTTTTTGATAACAAGCAGGATAGATGAAGGCGAACCAGTATATGTAATATATTTGAATTTCCAAATGACATTTGATAAGGTACCGCATGTGAGGCCAGATGTAGATAGGTTGATTCCCCTGGCTGGTGGGTCCAGAACCAAAGGGAACAGTGTCAGAATAAAGGCCAGGCTATTTAAGACTGAGGTGAGGCGGAATTTCTTCACTCAGAGGGAGGTGAATCTTTGAAATTCTCTACCCAGGAGGTCTGAAAGCCCGGATCTGTCACCTGGAGTTAATGCCTGTGCTCTGACAGATAAATTATACAATTTCGAGTTTCCTCGTATTTTCTGGCCACATTTTCTGCTGAAAGGTGACACTTCATTTGCTGGGCAGTTTAAGGACCCTCTATGAAACTCACTCACTAAACATTCAAATGTGACAGTGTTTATTACATGGGGCTTCCATTTATTCAGACACAGATCTGTTATAACAGTAGATTGGGTTGGGATGTGATTCAGACCCACAGCTTTCTGATCTGAAGTTCGATGTATTCCTGTGTGACATAAGAATTTGCTAACTTTTTCTGCGGAGTGTTGTTCAATGGCATCAAGGGCGGAGATGTGACACCGATCCCTCGGCCACAGTTTTGTTTTTTGCAGTTTCTAGTAAGGGAGAACCAGTTGCAGACATGGGCGACAAAATATGTGAATATCTTTACCTTGTTTTCAGAGAAGGCACTAAAACATTCACCACCATCAGCAGCGCAGGACTTTACCAAATTCTGGATAAAATTGACTGTCCATCAAAGTTCCTCCATCCTTTCATTACAACATGCACTGTACTGTACGGTTTGACAGCACCACTTCCAACAGCTTCAGGGTGAAGAATGGAGTGAAATGAAGAATAGGTTGTTTCCTTGCCCCACTTTGTTTAGTATTTAATTTTCTCATGATCCTGCCCTTTGCCTTCCCTGCAGATTTCCTGCATAACAGGTCAGACAGCAAACGGTTAAACTGTCCCAGTTGAAAGTGAAGGCAAAGATACAGCAGGTCTTGATCAGAGAACTCCTCTATCTGATGATACCACACTCATCGCCAACAGGGATTCTCAGCTACAAAGATTCATGGATTGTACTTCCCATGCCTGTAACTTGTTCTCCCCAGAAAACTTACGGTAGAATGTATAATATGAGGAATAAGTGTCCCATGGTGCAGCACAGGAGCTTCTCTGGGTTCGAGTCCCACTCTCGGACTTAACGGCCTAACAGGTTAATCATCAATCTGTAAATCATTCCAATATGCCTATGGCTGGCAGGAAGAGAAGGAGAGTCTCCTGGTTGGAAATGCTTGGTGCAGAGTTGTGCGCCTCAAGTTCTTGCCACGAGCGCCCTGTTTCAGGGGGAAAACAAGCTAGGCATAGAAACAGATGTAAGCACTTGTTTTGTCTTCCACAGACGCCACTGGGCATGGGAAGAGAAACGAAGGAAGAACAAGTATAAAATGGGGATATCAAGTCAGATAATAATGCAGCTTCAGGCCAATGGCTTCTGATGAAACAATTCATACATTACTTTCGGATGGCAGCTGTTCATCCGTCTGCCATTCACACCATCATCAGACAAATCTTTCATTTCTTTACTTGTCTCTTTACTACTCCCTTTAGCCTTGCACCAGCAACTCGCTTATAATTTAAACTTTCCTGCCCTCCACGCTACTTTAGAAATGATAAGACAACAGATTATACCGGATATTGTAATGAATGACGACCCATAATTAATTAATAATATGACAATGAATGAACAGCTAGCAATAAGTGACCACAAAATGTTAGTGGTAGACATTCAGTTCGAGGTGAAAGGTCACACACATGTCACAGTTTTCACCGTAAGTAAGGCCGATAACGACGGAATGAGCGGTAAACTGAACACGTTAAATCACAATCAGCTTGCTAAACAAGACAGGGAACAATCGGAGGCTCTCAAAGAAGTATTTAATGCAATATGTAGCTAATACAAGCCCGAAACAAACGAATACAAACGAAACTTCACTTCAACAGTTCATGGTGATTTTTCGGGACGGGATTCCATGTTTTTAACCAGGGATTAAGAAATCATGGTGTTGTCTGTCCAAATAATTATTAACTGCGTCTTTGTGGAAATGTTGTCTCCGTTTTGCTGACGTTCTAGTATTTCTGAATGGTACTTGTCACAGGGAGGACGCTGCTGTTCAAATAAACATGGTGAATTACTGTCAGATCGTATAGATCTGACAATCTCTAACAAATATGTATAAACTGCGCTATACTGTTTCCATCTAAGGGAATAACTTTTGCTTTTCAGATAATCCTCGAGTGCAGGAGAACAAAAGAAGGGCAGCTGCCTATGTCAGGTCTTTTGGAGAAAACGGTTGAGATAAAGTTGAAAGCCTGAGCTGGTGTGTGTTTGAAGCATTTACAGTTTGCGTCCTTGCGTAAATAAAAACAATTTGAGATGGCAGATTGAAGTGTTGACTGGGCGTAATAAACTGATACAAATATTCTGTAAATAAAAGTGATTGAGTGTTGCATAAAATGCTACCTTTTGGTGTTAATGGGAATACAAATAGTAGAGAATGGTTTTGATCCAGTGATCTCTGGGCTACAGACCGATCACGACTCAGCTGCACCATTCTGATAGATAAGGGCTCCAGCGTACAGCCCATGAGTGTTTAGTGGTAGCTGGGCAATTTTTTTTGAAGACAGTGAGTTGTGGTGATTCGGAATGCGCTGCCTGAAAGCCTTGAACTGAATGTCGGCCACTAAAACTTTGTGGTCACTTCTTGCTAGATGTTTATTCATTGTCATATTATTCATAGATTGTGGGTCGTTATTCATTACAATATCTGGTATAACCCGCTGTCTTGTTGTTTCAAAAGTAGCGTAGAGGGCAGGAAAGTTTAAATGACAAGCGAGTTGGTGATTCAATTGTACATTTAAAAGGGAATTGGAATACAGAAATGACAATATTTTCAGGCGGATCGGAAACTATCAGTGGAAAGGGACAGGGCCCACACTCTGAGTCGAATGGCCTCTGTCTGAGTTGTTGTTGAATGAAATGGCGGACGGAAATAACCAGAATGCTCAGCGGCTCGGAAAGCGGCCCCTCGTCATCGGAAAAGCCACACAGCGCAGGCGCAGAAGAGTCCCGCCCCCCCCCCACCCAGACCACGGAGGTGCCTGTTTGTGTGGAGCATGCGCAACGTGGCTCCTGGAGGCTGAGCCGGGGGTGACCGAGTCTCAGCGGCTCTCAGAGCCCGAATCGGAGCCGCCAGGATCGGCAGACGTGCGGCGAGGGACCTGGGCGGGCGGCACCATGAAGCCGATGGTTGTTGCAGACTGAAGGTCAGTGAGCTGAAACATTGAGCTCAACAATTTCAGACCGTAAACTCCGTTCTTCATTTTGTTTCCTTTGCTTGTTTCGTTTTATTTTTACAGTTCGCAGCTCAGCTGCTCGAGGCACAGGTTTTGTTTCTTTGCTTCTTTTCTTGCCCCATCTCCATTCCCTTTGGCCCTGGAGACTAACTTTTCTGTCACTCAACCTCTCCTGTCTTCCACCAGGTCACAAACCTTCCTTTTGTCCTTGTCCCACACACCCCTGGTTTCCAACCTATTCCATCTCTCACTTATCCCAGTCCTGGTGAAAGGTCACAGCTGAAACACTAACTCTGTTTTTCTCAGGACACAGATGCTGCCTCATCTGCTGAGTTTTCTTTTCCAACATTTTCTGTTTTAAGATTTCCATCATCTCTTCCGTATTCTACTTTTTGATGAGCACAGAGCTGAACCCAGTCAGAGTCAACACCTTCAGAAGAGAGAGTGGAGAGATGGTGCCGGAGGGAGGGCTTTGGATTTCAGGGGCATTGGTACCGGTTCTGGGGAAGGTGGGATCTGTACAAACCAGACAGTCTACACCTGACTAGGACTAGGACGAGTGTCCTTTAAGGGAGATTTGCTAGTGTTGTTGGGGAGGTTTTAACTAGGTTGGCGGGGGGATGGGAACCTGAAGGCAGATTCAGGTCGGACAAATTAAGAGCAAAGAGCGGGAGACAGCAAATAAGCGGGCGACTCTGAAAGACAGAAGACGCAAAGGTTAAATGCACAAGGATCTGGCAAAGTTAAAAGGTATTTATTTAAATGCAAGGAAATTAGCAAAAAAGCCAATGAGCTGAGGGACAAGATAGTCACGTGGCAGCATGATATCATTGCTATAATGGAGACTTGACTTAAAGAGGGCAAAAAATGGCAGCGCAACATCCCTGGACATAGAGTTTTCAGGCAGGGTACAGAGGGGCCTAAAAAGCTGTGGTGGGATAGCATTACTGATTAAATAATCAATTACTGCTGTGTGGAGGGATGAAATATAAAATGATTCATCAAATCGTGCTTGCATATGAGGAGGGGAGAGACCTCATCCTGAGTGAGGCACAGACAGAGTGAATGTGGGTATTGGCAATTTGGTGCACAGTGGGAATTCGGTGCAAAGGGGAAGAGGTGTTCTTGCATTTTTTCTTTGCTTTCCAACTTCTTTAATCTTCAGAGAGTGGTCTTGCCCTGCTGCAGCAGTAGAGGCTACAAGGGAGAGGAGTGACTGGTAAGTAGTGGGTAAGGTCGGGTAAGTATTTACTACTTTTATCACTTATAGTTTAAGGTCTTTTTGTGGTTTATAGTTTGTATATTCTGTAGTAACGAGGATCAAGAAAGAAGTGCCCTAGAGTAATTGATTTAAAAGGCTTACTTTAAAGGGATAAGTCATGGCAGGAGAGCTCAAAGTCGTGGTGTGCTCCTCGTGCTCCATGTGGGAAACCGGGAACATTTCTAGTGCCCGGGACCAGCATGTGTGCAGGAAGTGTGTCCAGCTGCAGCTCCTGGAAGCTCGGGATTCAGAGCTGGAATGGTGGCTGGGGACTCTGTGTACATCTGCGAGTCTGAGAGCATCGTGGATAGCACGTTTAGAGAGGGGGTCACACCGCAGCTGAAGGGACCTGAGGAAGGAAGGAAATGGGTGACCAACAGGCAGTCCAAGAGAAACAGGCAGGTAGTTCAGGAGTCCCCTGGGGTCTTGCTTGCAAATCGGTATTCCATTTTGGAGGCTGATGAGGGCGCTGGTTCCTCCAGGGAGTGCAGACAGAGCTATGTTTCTGGCACCACAAGCAGCCTGCCTGTACAGGAGGGGAGGAACAGCAAAAGTAACAGCAGATACTATTGTCAAGGGAACAGATAGGCGCTACTGTGGCCGTCAATGTGACTCCAGGATGGTGTGTTGCCTCCCTGGTGCCAGGGTCCGGGATGTCACTGAATGGCTGCAGAGCGTCCTGAAGGGGGAGGGTGATAAGGCAGAGGTCATGGTACATGTTGGTACCAGTGACATAGATAGAAAGAGGGATATGAGGTCTTGCATCAAGAATTCAGGGAGTTAGGCAGTAGACTGAAAAGCAGGACCTCTCGGGTTGTAATCTCTGGATTACTCCCAGTGCCATGTGCTAGCAAGCACAGAAAAAGGAGAATAATGCAGATGAATGCGTGGCTTAAGAGTTGGTGCAGGAGGGAGGGTTTTAGATTCCTGGATCATTGGGAATGTTTCTGGGGAAGGTGGGACCTGTAAAAGCGGGACAGTCTACATCTGAACCTGAGCAGGACTAACATCATTGTTCTGTTGAAGGGTCATGAGTACTTGAAACGTCAACTGTGCTCTTCTCCACCGATGCTGCCAGACCTGCTGAGTTTTTCCAGGTATTTGTGTTTTTGTTTTTGTTTTGGATTTCCAGCATCTGCAGTTCTTTGCTTTTATCTAACATCCTTGTGGGCAGGTTTGCTAGTGCTGTTGGGATGAGTTTAAACTAATTTGGCAGGGGAGGGGACACAGAACACTAGCAGAATAGGGACACATCATATTACAGCAAAACAATCAAGTCAGAGGGAATACAGCTGCATTAAGTTTCAGTGGAGTAAGGCAAGTCAGGATGGCCTATACTTTAATGCCAGGAGTGTTATACGTAAAACGGATGAGTTAAGGGTGAGGATTGACACATGGAATTGTGATATAATAGTCATCACGGAGACGTGGTTGAGAGAGGGGCAGGATTTGCAGCTCAACATTTCAGGATATAGAATCTTCAGGTGAGACGGGGAGGGGGTAAAAGAGGCGGAGGCATTGCATTATTAGTTAAGGAGTCAGTTAATGCAGTAAGGAGAGATGATATCTTGGAGGGGACATCAAATGAAGCTTTATGGGCAGAGCTTAGGAATAAAAAAGGGGCAGCCACATTGTTAGGTGTTTATTATAAACCCCCAGATAGTCAGCGGGAAATTGAGGAGCAAATATGTGCACAATTTGCGGAGATGTGTAAAAACAATAACAATAGGATAATTACATTAGGTGATTTCAACTTTCCCAACATTAATTGGGATAGACATAGTGTTAAGTGGAGGGATTTCTTGAAATGTGTACAGGACAACTTTTTAGGTCAATTTGTAGAGGGTCCAACAAGGGACGGTGCATTGCTGGACCAAATTCTGGGGAATGAAGCTGGACAGGTGGCTGAGGTGGTAGCTGGGGAGCATTTTAGTGATAATGATCACAACATGGTACAATTTAAGCTTGTTATGGACAAAAAAATAGACAAGTTGCAGAAGAAAAATGTTTTGGATTGGGGTAGAATGGATTTTAGTAAAACAAGGTGGGTCTGGCCAAGGTAGACTGGGAACAGCTTGTGGGGAAATCAACAGAAGAGCAGTGGGGGGTGTTGAAAAAGGAAATTGGAAGGGTGCAGGCTCAACACGTTCCCTCTAGGGTGACAGGAAGGAGTAACAATCCCAGAGAACCATGGATGACCAGAGATATTCAGGATACGTTGAGAAGGAAAAGAGAGGCTTTTAGCAGGTACAAGGGGGGCAAATCAGCAGAGGATTAGTGAAATACATAAAGTGCAGGGTGGAGCTTAAAGCATTTAGCACGGCAAAGGGGGGATATGAGAGAGCTCTTGCTAGTTAAAGTAGGGAAAATCCCAAGATATTCTATAAGTATATCAATGGGAAGAGGATAACCAGGGAAAGAGTAGGGCCCATTAGGGACCAAGGGGGAAATCTATGGATGGAGCCAGAGGAGATCGGTAGAGTGTTGAACGAATTCTTCACATCCGTCTTCACCCAAGAGAATGAGGATGAAGGTATGGAACTCAGGGAGAGGGACTGCGAGGTTCTTGAGCAAATTGATATAGGGAGTGACAAGGTATTGGAGGTGTTGGCAGGCTTAAAAGTGGACAAATCTCCAGGTCTGGATGATTTGTGTCCCAGACTGCTGAGGGAGGCAAGGGAGGAGATCGCAGGGACTCTGACCCAAATTTTTAATTCCTCTCTGGCCACAGGGGAGGTGCCAGAGGACTGGAGAACAGCTAATATGGTTCCGCTATTTAAGAAGGGTTGTAGAGATAAGCCAGGGAACTGCAGGCCAGTGAGTCTCATGTCAGTAGTAGGGATCCTATTGGAGAAAATTCTGAAGGAGAGAATCTATCTCCACTTGGAGAGGCAAGGTTTGATCAGGGATAGTCAGCATGGCTTTGTCCGAAGGAGGTCATGCCTAACAAATTTGATTGAATTTTTTGAGGAGGTGACCAGGTGTGTAGATGAGGGTAGTGCAGCTGATGTAGTTTATATGGATTTCAGCAAAGCCTTTGACAAGCTCCCACATGGGAGACTTATAAAGAGAGCAAATGCACATGGGATACAGGGTAATTTGATGAGGTGGATTCACAATTGGGTTAGTTGTAGGAGACAGAGGGTGATGACAGAAGGCTGCTTTAGTGAGTGGAAGCCCGTGTCCAGTGACGTACCACAGGGATCTGTGCTGGGTCCCCTATTATTCATCATTTATATAAACGACATAGATGACTATGTGGGGGATAGGATTAGTAAGTTTGCGGATGACACAAAGATTGACCTGGTGGTTAACAGTGAGGTTCAGTGTCTTGGGCTACAGGAAGATATAGACGGGATGGTCAAATGGGCAGATAAGTGGCAGATGGAATTTAACCCGGAAAAGTGTGAGGAAGAAGTAATTTGACAAGGAAGTATTTAATGAATGGCATGACACGAGGACATTCTGAGGAACAAAGGGACCATGGCGTGTGTGTCCATAGATCTCTGAAGGTGGAGGGGCATGTTAATGGGGTGGTGAAAAAGGCATTTGGGACATCAATCGAGGCATAGATTACAAAAGTAGGGAGGTCATGTTGGAGTTGTATAGAACCTTGGTGAGGCCACAGCTGGAGTATTGTGTGCAGTTCTGGTCACCACATTATAGGAAGGATGTGATTGCACTGGAGAGGGTGCAGAGGAGATTCACCAGGATGTTGCCTGGGATGAAACATTTAAGTTATGAAGAGAGGTTAGATAGACTTGGGTTGTTTTCGTTGGAGCAGAGAAGACTGAGGGGCGACCTGATCGAGGTGTGCAAGTTTATGAGGGGCATGGACAGGGTGGATCGGGAGCAGCTGTTCCCCTTTGCTGAAGGATCGGTCACAAGGAGACACAAGTTCAAGGTGAGGGGCAGGAGGTTTAGGGGCGATGTGAGGATTAACTTTTTTACTCAGAGGCTGGTGACGGTCTGGAATGCACTGACTGGGAGGGTGGTGGAGGCGGGTTGCCTCACATCCTTTAAATAATACCTGGATGAGCACTTGGCACGTCATAACATTCAAGGCTATGGGGCAGGTGCTGGTAAATGGGATTAGGTAGGTAGGTCAGGTGTTTCTCACGTGTTGGTGCAGACTCGATTGGATGCAGGGCCTCTTCTGCACTGTGTGATTCTGTGAAATCATGCTATATGTGTTAAGCTCAGAAATAAAAAGGGGGCAGCCACACTACTGGGAATGTACTATAGATCCCCAAAATAGTGAGATGGAGCTAGAAGAGCAAATATGTAGGAACATTTCTGAGTGCAAAAACAGGAAGGTAATAATAGTTGGGGACTTCAACTCCCCGAATATCAGTTAGGATACAAACAGTGTAATACGCACAGAGGACATAAAATTCTTCAACTGCATTGAATAGAACATTTTTAGTTGGCATGTAACAAGACCAGTGAAAGGGAGTGAAATTCTTGATTTAGCCATAGGAAATGAAGCTGGGCGAGTGGATTAAGTCGCAGTGATTGACCATTTTGGCTATAGTGACCATATTACAGTTCGATTTAGCATAATTATGGAAAAGGATGAAGATAGAACAGGAGTAAAAGTTCTAAATTGGGGAAAGACAAATTTTATGAAGCTGAGAGGTGATCTGGAGAGTGTGAACTAGTTACAGATCTTAATGAGCAAGAGAATAACTAAGGAAAGGGTAGGGCCTATCAGAGATGTCTCTGGTAACTTGTGCATTGATGCTGAAGATGTAGGCAAGATTCTAAATGAGTATTTTGTTTCTGTCCTCATGAAGGAGAGGGATGTTCTGGAGGGTTTGACATCCTTGAAGTTGGATAAATCACCAGGGCCAGATGGGTTGTATCCCAGGCTGTTAAAGGAAGCCAGGACAGAAATAGCGAATGCTCTGAGGACAGTTTTCCATTTCTCCCTAGATACATTCGATGTACCAGAGGATTGGAGGTCTGTGAACATTGCACTATTATTTAAAAAGGGCACAAGGGATAGGCCAAATGATTATAGGCCAGTCAGCCTGACTTCAATGGTTGGAAAATTATTAGAATCAATCCTGAGAGACAGGATAAACTCTCGCTTAGAAAGGATTGGATTAATCAGAGAGAGTCAGCATGCTTTTGTTAGGAGAAGGTCGTGTCATACTAATTTAATCAATGCTTTTGAGGAAGTAACAAGGATGACTGTGGGTAAAGGAAGCATATCGAATGCTTTCTTTTATTGGATGAGGCATTGAATACAAAAGCAGGCATGTAATGCTGGAATTGTATAAAATACTGGTTAGGCCTCAGCTGGCATTTTGTGTACAATTCTGGTCACCACATTACAGGAAGTATACAATTCCTCCAGAGAGCGCACAGAGGAGACTTACAAGAATATTGCCAGGGCTTGAAAATTGCAGCTATGAGGAAAGATTGGATAGACTGGGGTTGTTTTCCTGAGGAGGCTGAGGATGACCTGATTGAGGTGTACAAAATTGAGGAGTTTTTTGTATATTAATTCATGGGATGTGGGCTTTGCTGGCTGGGCCAGCATTTGTTGCCCATCCCCATTTGCCCTCGAGAAGGTGGTGGTGACCTGCCTTCTTGAAACACTGCCATCCATGTGGTGTATGTAGACCCACAGTGCTGTTAGGAAGGGAGTTCCAGGATTTTGACCCAGCGACAGTGAAGGAGTCTAGACAGAGTAGACAGGGATGCTCGGTTTCCCCAAGCAGAGAGGCTAATTACAAGGGGACAGAGTTTTAAGGTGATTGGTTGAAGGATTGGAGGGGACATGAGGAAAGATTTCTTCACCCAGAGGGTGGTGGATGTTTGGAATTTGCTGCCTGGTCTGGTGGTGGAGGCAGAAGCCCTCAGCTCATTTTAAAGGTACCTGGATCTGCACCTAAAGTGCTGTAACCTGCAAGGATCCAGGCCGGGTGCTGGAAGGTGGGATTAGAATGGGCAGCTCGTTTTTTTTCTTTTCGCCCAGCCCAGGCACTAAAGGCTGAGTGGCTTCTTTCTGTGGTGTAACTTTCCTATAGTTCTATTGTTCTATGGAGTCAACACCTTCAGCAGAGGATAGTGGAACCAGTGAGTGTAGAACTGAACCCAGCCAGAGTCAGCACCTTCAGGGGAGGAGAGAAAAGTCGATGAAAAGGAAAATAGCTGGAGTTGGTGCGATGGGTTTGGATTTCTGCACTGGGAGGAGGAAGTGTGTGAGGGACATGGTTTCACAGTTTTGGGGGAACAAGAGAGGAAAGAATGTTCCAGAGAAATTAAATTGTTCTGAATTTCTATCCTGTACTTAATGATTTTTAAACTCCTTTTACAGGGTAGAAGGGGAGCATCTGCAGACAGAACACTCATTCCTCGGAACCTGAATATGATAGGTCTTTGAATGTGGAATGAGAAATATTTGTCTGTTCTCTCTGTGGGAAAAGATTTCATACATCAGTGTGTCTGGAAAAGCACCGAGACACACACACCCCCGCCGAGTGAGAGTGTTCCAGTGCACTGACTGTGGAAGGAGCTTTAACCAGTTACACAGCTTGAAAAAGGATCTCACAATTCACAGTGGGGAGAAACCATACACACGTGTGCATGGACAAGGCTTCATTTGAATGTCCGACCTGGAGAGACACAAGGGCTCCTGCACTGCGGAGAAACCGTGGAAATGTGGGGACTGTGGGAAGGGATTCAGATCTCCATCCCTACTGGAAACTCATCGACGCATTCACACTGGGGAGAGACCGTTCATCTGCTCCGAGTGTGGGAAGGGATTCACTCACTCATCTGCCCTGCTGAAACACCAGCGAAGTCACACTCTGGACCGGCCTTACACCTGTTCCCTGTGTCAGAAAGGATTCACAACGACATCCAATCTATCTGCACACCAGCGAGTTCACACTGGGGAGAGGCCGTTCACCTGCTCCGTGTGTCAGAAAGGTTTCAAAACTACATCCAACCTATTGACAAACCAGCGAGTTCACACTGGGGAGAGGCCGTTCATCTGCTCTGGGTGTGGGAAGGGATTCACTCAGTCATCCCAGCTCACTGAACATCAACTTGTCCACACTGACCAGAGACCGTTTCAGTGCCCTGTGTGTGAGAAGAGCTTTAAAAGCACAAAGCAGCTGCTGGAACACCAACACACTCACAGTGGGGAGAGGCCATTCCCCTGCTCCGTGTGTGGGAAAGCATTTCCTCGGTTATTCCATCTGCAGCAACACCAAGTAGTTCACACTGAGCAGAGGCCTTTTCAATGCCCTGACTGTGAGAAGAGCTTTAAAAGCAGCAATAAACTGCGGAAGCACCAACGCATTCACTCAGGAGAGAGGCCGTTCACCTGCTCTGTGTGTGAGAAGACATTTAATTGTTCGTCCAACCTATTGACACACCAGCCAATTCACACTGGGGAGAGGCCATTCATCTGCTCTGTGTGTGGGAAAGGATTCACTCGGCCATCGAACCTCACTGAACATCAACTAGTTCACACTGAGCAGAGACCTTTTCAATGTCCGAACTGTGAGAAGAGCTTTAAAAGCAGCAATGATCTGCGGAAGCACCAACGCACTCATTCTGGGCAGAGGCCGTTCCCCTGCTCTGTGTGTGGGAAGGGATTCACTCGGTCATCCAATCTGCTGCAACATCAGCGAGTTCACATGTGACTGCAGGGGTTGGATTCTGCTGTCAGTGCTGCTGTTAATCACATCCAGGACTGAACCATGTTCATTCTGACAGAGTTTAATTGTCCTGTTGTTAATAACCCCTATAACTGGCCTGGAGTTTAATATTTTGAGATTGATTCAATAATTAATCCAGTTTTAAATACATCACATTGGGTCCTTAATTTCTCCAAGTTAAGTGGAGACTAATTGATGTCCCGTTACTGACTGTTCTATATTTGGGTCTTTCCCCCTTTATAACTCGATTATTTCAGTTATCATCCCTTCAATTACTCTCAGGGAAAAGTCTCAGCTCCCCATACCTTCCAGAGTGCCTGTCCTAGCCTTGGTATTCAGGAAAGGTATCAGTAATATTCCCGGGAGCACTGAACACAAACTCCAGTCTGTTAATCACATTCAGCTACTGGACAGAGTGTGTGTCCTACAGCATCTCTCTCTCCTTCAATGTGTGAATAAAGCATCACACCTATAAACCTGGTTTCAATTTAAATTCACTCAGGGAATGTATTTAACAAGAACCTTTCAGTCGATGAGACTCTGAAGCTACTGCCATTATAAATCTGTAGCAATTTATTTCAATCATTTCATGTATAATATTGAATTGGGATTTATTTTGTGGCAATCTTTAGATGTCTGGATCAATCAGTGTTTCTGTTGCAAACGATTCAGCCTTTTCCGAGCACTCAGAATGAGGTGATGGTGATATCACAAAAAGAGATCAGTGGAGCTTGAAGTCAGCACCTGACTCTCACCAGGTTGAGTCTGATTTCCTTCCAATCTGATTAATGTTGTTCTTAATTGCCATCAGCTTCATGGACCCAGATTGGAAATGACTGGAGGCATTACAAACATAGCACCTCATAAATTAGGAGCAGGAATCGGCCATTCGGCCCCTCCAGCCTGCTTCCCCCATTCAATAAGATTATGGCTGATGTTATTCTGGCCTCAACTCACACTTTCCTCCCTGCCTCCTATACCCTTTAGCTCCTTTGTCAATGAAGAATCTATCTAACTTTGCCATAAAATGTTCAATGGCTCTGCCTCCAGCTTAACTCCAGGGAGAGCCAGAGAAAGGCATCTAAAAACAGGACACGTCTGCTGTATGGTCAAGAGAGCAGGGTGGTGTGTTAAAATGGCAAGCGACAGGGAGGTCTGGGTCATTCTTGCGGACAGACCAAAGATGTTCTGCAAAGCGGTCGCCCAGTCAGCGTTTGGTCTCTTCCCCCCGCTCCCCACTTCTCTTCACCCACCCCCCAACCTTAAACCAACTTATATTTCACCCATCTCCTATTTTTAATAAATAACCAGGCATTTAAAAGTGCCATGCCTTCAGAACAGAAGAACCTTATCTGCTCCCTGGAAACCTGATTCCAGCTACTAAGCTCACATGTTTACGTAACCTCCGGCAATTCCACTGTGGAAGCCATTGCAGCTGCCAAGACAATTCTATAACTTAAAAACCTTCATTTCAGACAGCACAACATCTCGACTTCAAAATATATCAGGCCTGCACTGAGTATGGACTAAAATGATCCAATTTTATAAGTACTGTTCTATCTTCATTTGTATCTAATCCACATGTGTATGTGTTAGCAACTTTATCTATTCTTCAGTAAATTCCAGAGCAATAGAGTAAAATAAACTAATCATTTATTTTTTCAAGGAAAAAGGCTTTTTCGCTGGCTTATTTACAATTGAATTTCTCACTCCATGGGTAAGGAAATATACACAACATACAAATATATTGTTCATGGGCGACTTCAGGGAAACACCTTTAAAGCATCCGTGACATTATTAATAAAATCTATAGACATTCCACTGTCAACTACTTTAGTAACCTCTCCCAAAAATCAATCCTATTCATCAGGAATGACCTCCCTTTACAAATCCATGTTGGCTTTCTCTGAACAGCTGAAAAGCTTCGAGGTGTTCAGACTCCCTATTCTTCATAGTGAACTCTCGGAATTTCCTGACAACAGGGCTTAGTCGAACTGGCCGACAATTCCCTGGTTTCCCTCTGACTCCTTTCTTAAATGTTGGAATGACAGGCAATATTTTTCAATCTGAGGGAATGGTCCCCAAGTGGAGAGAAGTTTGAACACTTCTGTTCTCAACTCCTTCCTTTAATTCCCTGCAATGAAACAATCTCCTCTTGGAGTTTTGTTACTCGTTAGTGCCATTAGTTTCTTCCTTACTATTATCTTGCTTATGTGAACTTTGTTGAGTCCTCCTTCCTGATTCAATAATAGATTACTTGGAATACATGAAATGCTGACTCTTCCTGTATTGCAAATACTGAAACAATGTCTGAAACTTCCTTATTTTCATTGACAACAGCACCGCTAACAGTTTTCAATTGGCCCACATGCTCTGATCATTCTCCTTCTCCTAATATAATTGTAAAAGTTTATGTGTCGATTTTGAAATCTATTACATTTTTATCGTACTGCGTTTTTGGAGTTTGTTATCTGCTTTGCCCCCATTTCCTGCTCTTTGTATCTTTCCTATTCACCAGGATCTCTCCTTTCTTTGCAGTTATGTATGCAGAGTTTCACATTGTTTCTTGCCTCCTTCCTTGTCCATGGCTGTCTTTTTAGGCAAATAGATCTCTCGAAGGTTAATGGTAGAAGCTGGCTCTGCACCATGTTAAACTATTTGTGAACAGTTCCTCCTCACCATTTGTCTTTTTCCTCATGAACAGATTTGCCCAGTTTACTGTGGACAATCTCTGTCTCATTCCCATTGAATTCAGCCTCACTGAAAATGAGAAACTTACTAGCTGTTTCATGCTTCTTCCTTTCAAGCATTGAGTTGAACTCGATCATATGATCACCACTGGCTTAGTGCTCATGCACTCTCATGGGGAGGTGGTGGAATAGTGGTAATGTCACTGGGCTAGTAATCCAGAGTCCAGTCTAATTCCCTGGGGGCATGGGTTCATATCCCCCATGGCAGCTGGTGGAATTTAAATTCATTTAATTAAATCAGGATTTTTAAAAAGTAGAGTGACCATGGATCGATTGTTGTAAAAACCCATCTGGTTCACTCATACCCATTAAGGAAGGAAATCTGCCGGGCCTGGCCTGGCCTACACCTGACTGCAGACCAACAGCGATGTTGTTGACTCCTAGCAAGCCACTCAGTCAAACTGTTAAAAAGCTGAAAAAGGAATGAAACTGGATCGACCACCCGGCATCGAACCTAGGTACCGGAAATTATACCCAGCCTAAACCCTCAAAAGGCCTCCTTACTAACATCTGGGGGCTTGTGCCAAAGTTGGGAGAGATGTCCCACAGGCTAGTCAAGGCACAGCCTGACATTGTCATGCTCATGGAATTATACATTACAGACAGTGTCCCAGACACCGTCATCACCATCCCTGGGTATGTCCTGTCACCAGTGGTGGTGCCTCTGTGCTATGCAGGTGGGAGGGAGTCGCCCTGGGAGTCCTTAACTTCCACTCGGGAGCCCATGAAGTCTCTTGGCATTAGGCCAAACATGAGCAAGCAAACCACCTGATGGTTACCACTTGTGGCACCTGGCACCCCCACCACCAATCCACAACAACCCCATCCCCTCAGCTGATGACTCTGTACTCCTCCATGTTGAACACCATTTGGAGGAAGAATGCTACTGTGCTAAATGGGCTAGATATTGAACAGATATAGCACCTCAAAACTGGGCTGAGGTGTAGTGGGCCATCAGCAGCAGCAGCATTGTACTCAACCACAAACCATCACCTCATGGCTTAGCACAGCCTCCACTGTACCATTATCATCAAGTTAGGGGATCAATGCTGGAACAATGAAGAGTGCAGGGGGGCCATGCCCAGAGCAGTGTCAGGCATACCTAAAAATGACGTGTTAACCTGGTGAAGCTATAATACAGGACTACTTGCATGCCCAGCAGCATTAGCAGCAAGTGAGAGAGCTAAGCGATCCCACAACCAATGGATCAGGTGTAAGCTCTGCAGTCCTGACACGTCGATGCATGAATGCTGGCTGGCAAATAAAAAACTCTCAGGAGGAGCCGGTTCCACAAATATCCCCATCGTCAATGATGGGGGAACCCAGCACGAGTGCGAAAATAAAGCTGAAGCATTTGCAACAGCCAGAAGTTCCAGGTGGATGATTTATCTCAGCCTCCTCCTTTGATCCTCAGCATCTCAGAAGCCAATCTTCAGCCAATCTGATTCACTCCAGGTGATATCAATAAACAGCTGAAGGCACTAGATACTGCAAAGTCTATTGGCCCTGACAACATACCGGCAATAGCACTGAAGGCTTGTGCTCCTGAATTGGCTGCACCCTTAGTCAAACTGTTCCAGTAATAACAAGGCTTTGTCTCCCAGTGTGATGTCCGGTAGAGGCGAAAGCGGTAAAGGTCTTGGCAAAGGTGGTGTTAAAAGGCACCGGAAAGTCCTCCGAGATAATATCCAGGGAATCACTAAACCCACCATTCATCACCTCTCTCAATGTGAAGGTGTTAAACACATCTCCAGCCTCATATATGAGGAAACTCAGAGTTCTCAAGGTTTCCTTGGAAAATATCATCTGGGACTCAGTCAACTACAAAGAACATGCTAAACAAAAGACATTTACAGCTACATCACTGACATCGATCCAGCAATGTGGAAAATTGCCCAGGTTATGTCCTGGTCCAGAAAAAGCAGGAAAAATCCAATCCGGCCAATTATCACCCCCTCAGTCTATTCTCGATCATCAGTAAAGTGATGGAAGGGGTCATGGGCAGTGCTATCAAGTGGCACTTACACAGCATTAATCTGCTCAGTTTGGGTTCTGCGAGGGTGTCTCAGCTCCTGACCTCATTACAGCATTGGTCCAAACATGGACAAAAGAGCTGAACTCCAGGGGTGAGGTGACAGTGACTGCACTTGACACCAAGGCTACATTAGATCGAATGTGACATCAAGGAGCCCTATCACAACTGATGCCAATGGGAATCAAGGTAAAATAACTGTCCACTGTTTGGTGCCATACCCAGCATAAAAGAAGATGGTTGTGGTTGTTGGAGAACATCTCATCCCCAGGACATTGTTGCTGCAGTTCCACAGGATAGTGTTCTAGGCCCAACCATCTTCAGCTGCTTCATCAATGGCCAATGACCTTCCCTCTTTGATTAGGTCAGAAGTGGGATATTGGCTGCTGATTGCACAATGTTCAGCACCATTCGTGACTCCTCAGGCACCTAAACAGTCCATGTCCACATGCAGCAAGGCTTGGGCAAGATTCAGGCTTGGGCTGACAAGTGGCAAGTGACAGTCACACCACACAAGTGCCAGACAATGACTATCTCCAACAAGAGAGAATCTAACCATCTCCCCATGACAGTCAATGACATTACGCTTGCTGAATCCCCGACTATAAACATCCTGGCGGGGGGGTTACCATTAACTAGAAACTGAACTGGATGAGCCATATAAATAATATGGTGACAAAAGCAAGTCAGAGACTTGGAATTCTGTGGCGGGTAACTCACCTCCTGACTCCCCAAAGCCTGTCTACCATTGACAAGGCACAAGTCAGGAGCGTGATGAAATATTGTCCACTTGCCTGGATGAGTACAGCTTGACACGATCCAGAACAAAGCCCACTTGTTTGGCACTCCATCCACCACTTTCAACATTCACTTTCTCCACCACCATCCCCAGTGGCAGCAGTGTACCATCTACAAGATTCCCCGCAGCAACTCCCAAAAGGCTCTTTCACCAGCAACTTAAAAACCCGCCACCTCTAACACCTAGAAGGACAGGAGCAGCAAATGCATGGTAACACCACAACCTGCAAGTTCCCCTCCAAGCCACACACCATCCTCACCTGGAATTATATCACCGTTCCTTCACTGTCGCTGGGTCAAAACCACAAACTCCCTTCCAAAGAGCACTGTGGGTGTACCTACACCACATGGGCTGCAGCAGTTCATGAAGGCAGCTCACCATCACCTTCTCAAGGGCAATTAGATAGGGACAACAAATGATGGTCTAGCCAGCGATACCCACATCCCATGAATGAATTCAAGAAGCCCTTTAGGCTGTTACCTAACTCTGGTCCATTCATCATTGTTAGGTCTAATGTAATCACCCACTCTTGCTGTTTCTCTGACAGGAATCTATCCCAGACACACTCAAGAAACTCCCTACATTTCTGACAAGTGTTATTCTTATCCCAATATACATGGAAGTTAAAATCCCCCAATGAAACCAGTCTTCCTTTGCTACATGCTTGTCTAATCTCAGCATGTTTACAAACTGCCACTTCCAGGCTACTACCAGGAGACATATACACAACTTCAACTGAAGTGTTAAAAATGTTCCATTTCTTAATTCTATCCATAAAGCTTCCACTCCTTGCTGATCTCAGCACATATCCTCTCTTATGGTGGAACCAATTTCATCTGCAACAGTTAAGGTTACTCTTCTCCCTCTACCATTTTCCCTATCTCCCTGTAGACCTAATTATCTGGCATATTTATTTCCCAGTCCTGATGGTCATGGAACCTGGTCTCTATAGAGGCAACCACGTCATATCCTTCAAGTTGTATCTGTGTCTGCAATTCATTCAGTTTGTTCCTCAGACTCTGTGCGTTTGTATAAAGAATGTTTGTTTGAGCCATTACCCCTATCCTGTCCTTCTGCTCGAACGTTTTACCAACACATTTCCTATCCAACTTCGTGTGATATATCTGCCCGCTGAAGCTGGCTGGTGAGTCCAAAACTAGGACACACACTCACACAATAGGTTTCAGCTACTTTGGACATTTTTTTCACTCCGAGTATTTTGGATCTTTGGAATTGTCTCCCCCAGAGAGCTAGGGGTGCTCAGCTACTGTCTGTATTCAAACTGAAATCAATAAGATGTTTGGATAATAAGAGACCTGGAGATAGAGTGGGGAGGTGCACTTCATTGAGTTAAGGTAATGGATCCGCTGTACTGTATTCAATGGTGGAACAGCAGGGAAGGGCTGAGTGGCTGACCCCTGCTCCGAGTTCTAATGTTCTTATGCTCATCTCTCTGCAATGTGCTTTGTTCTGGGCATTTCTAAAACTTGTTTTCCTTTTCTTTGACAACCGTCTCTGTAACTGAATCTGTTTGGTCAACTTGCAAATTGATCTTAAATATTTGAATAATTTGCAAGCCATTGCTGCTGATGTGCTGGGTGTATTTCCATACAGCTCACAAACCACTCAGGGGAGGCTAATTTGCAGCCTTGTTAAAGAACATAAAAAAGGCCATTTAGCAAATTAATGGAAGGGCATTAGAGGAAAATAGCTAAACAAAGTTATGAAATGAATACAATTTATAGGTGATTAATCATGTGAGATTAAACTATAGCAAATGATCTAGGAGGAAAAGGTAGGAAAGGGGAAAAGGGAATGGAATATTTACAGTGTGTTCAGGACTTACCCAGTAGATAGGAAGTCCAGCAAGGCAGTGGTGATGGGTCTGGTCATTGAGGAATAAACCAGATCAATCATCGAACAGAACATCCAGTTTTGAGTAAACGATTGAGAAAAATGTAAAGAAGAAAAGCCAAAAATAGTAAATTACAATAAAATAGTTCCAGAGGGTTGG
The DNA here is from genome assembly GCF_964194155.1 of Cetorhinus maximus. Lineage (NCBI taxonomy): Eukaryota > Metazoa > Chordata > Chondrichthyes > Lamniformes > Cetorhinidae > Cetorhinus > Cetorhinus maximus. The sequence continues at coordinate 12,224,145 of NC_135909.1, forward strand.
GAATATAACTTATGAAGATAAACCTGAACAGAATATTGATGAACAAAGAGATAGAACAGCAGTGATCAAACAACAACAGGAGAAATATCTTCTTCTAGAACAGGAACCAATTATCCAATAGTGAAATTCCTTGGATAAATAAAGGGATCAGGGCAAAACTGAAATTAAAGTAAAAGGCCTGTGCTGAAGGACGTTGACAATAAAGGAGAGGATGATAAATGGACAAATCAAGAGGTGAGGCAGCTGGTCAAAGAAAAGCTCCAGGATTAAGTTATGAAGGAATATAAAAGCAAATAGGAAAATATCCGATGGGCACAGAAACAACAAAGGGCAAAAGAGAATATGGAAAGAGTCTCAGAAGGATGCACAAGAAAAAAGCTCAGATAATGAGAGGGTTTAGGAAGAAATATTGGATTGTTACTTGGCCTCAGTTTTTAACCAGGTAAACTGACCACGTGGACTAATGTCATTCCAAGTAGATTTCAAGACATCTAGCAAAGAAAGGAGGGAAGAGCAGTGAAACATGGAAATGGTAAATCATTGGAACTAGATGAATTACATCCATGTATGCTAAAACAGAAAAGGAAGACTCCACTGAGACAGATGAATTCAGATCTAAACCTCACACCTCAAGGTGCTTAGGATGGGGTGCAGGGCACAGTTTCTCCAGACTAATACTGAAGTTTAAAGGACTAAATGATGAGAATTGATTGTGTGAATTAGTGTTGTACTCACTTTAACTAGAACAGATTAAGAGATGATATTTGGAAATGTTTGAGCTGATTATAGGATTAAATAGGATAGAGAGAAACTAATTCTTCAGGTGGGTGAATCCTGAAGACGGTATTCCCCAAACATTAGAGTGAGGCCCCTCATCTCTGCCACTGCTATATCTCCCTTTCTGATTGTTTCAGTCCCAATTCATTCTCCATCACTGTTTCTGCACCTCTCGCTCTGCCCTTTCTCTACAACCAACTCACTTTCTCGGTCTCTCCCCCTTCTCTCTGCTTCGATTATCATTTTCTCCTCTCTTCAGCATTCTTCATTTTTGCCTTCTCTGCCACTATCTCCTTTCTCCCTCCTGTCTTTCCATACCTCATTCACTGTGTCTCATTCTTTCTTCTCTTGCTAAGAATCTATCTTCCTCTCTCTCAGTTACATTTATTTTCTTCTTCACACTCTGTAATCCTCTGTCTTCACTTTGTCTTGTTTTATTTCACTCTGTTCCTTGCCCCCCCGACCTCTCTCTGTCACTCTCTCTCTCTTCCCATGTCTACCTTATAAATTGTCAAAATTGCTCATGCATCTGGTCAGTTTCCACATGAACCCACCCTGTGCTCCAAGCACATTATATGTGATGAGCTCAGCTTCTCCATTCCCTGTTTTTAATGAGCTGGCCTGGATGTTCCAGACTCCGTCGGTGGCTTCAAGAACTGCAACATTTTGCTAAAATCCAGAGGAACACTTGCTTTTGATTCCAATGTTTGCTGCACCATCTCCCTCCCCATCTCCTAGATTCAATTCATGACATCATCACTAGGCGATATAGCCACCAGCTTATGTACATGTGCTGCCTGGGGAATGTAAAACCACAGGACACAGTCTTATATTGTGGGTCAGCCATTATGGACTAAGATTAAGATAAATTTCTTCACTGAAAGGGTTGTGAATCTTTGGCATTTCTTATCCCAGGCATTGAGTATATTCAAGAGGTAATTTGACAGATGTTTGGATAGCAAGGTGATAAAGGGATATGGGGGTAGGTCAGGAAGGTGGAGATAAGGTAAAATGTTGGCCATTATCATACTGAGTGGCAGCACAGGCTCTGGAGTAGCCCACTCCTGCTCTGATTTCGGATGTTTTCTTCATGTCCACATGCCTGTGATGTGTTTTGCTTGGTATATCTGATTAACCTTGTTCTTTTTTTTCCTTTATTTTTGTCTGGCTATCTCTTTAACTGAATTAGTACATTCAGTTTACAAACTCATCTGAAACATTTGAATAGCTGGCAGTGAGTTGATACTGATCTGTGGAGCTTATCTCCATACAGTACACAGGGTGAAGCACAAGGAACAGTGAAGACCATCCAGGTTCAATAACATAAAAAACACCATTCTACAGGATAGATAATATTGGAAAGGCATTGGAGGGAAATATTTAAACAAATCAATGGAATGAGTAAAATTCAGAGCATAAAAATCATGGGAGATTTCAAAGCAAGTGTTTTGTCAGGAAGATGTCGGGAAAGTTGAAAACTGGAATTGGGTAGTTACCCTGCGTTCAGGCTGCATTTCTTCCCCAGAACCTCGGAAGCCCAACAAGAGATGACTCACTGCTGCATCTAGGAGTTTAACATGAAGCAGAACAGATAAAAACATTAAAGTTTCAGTGAAAATCGAGGCAATAATACTCACAGCCAAATAAAACTTATACAATAATTGAAGAAGATTCTAGTAAGGAAAGGCAGAAATGTAATATATAGAAAAAGCTTAATATTAGGAGATGGGAATACAACTTGGAAAGATAAACTGGAAAGAATATTACTGGACAAAGAGATAGAACAGCAGTGGGAATTATTTCAAATGGAGAGCAGTGGACTTCAGGAGAAATAAATTGCATGAAAAAGATACAGCGCAGCCACTATTAAAACACATCTTCTTCTTGAGCTCTCTGCCCGCAGGCAGACTGACCCACAACATCACAATCTCCATTATGGGAAGGGTAAAGAGGCAGCTCCTGAATCTACCCCAGCTGGAGCGGGGATTGAATCCTGTGTTGTTGACAACAACCTGTTTCACACCAGCTTTCCAGCCAACTGAGACCCCATGGAGTACTAGTTGCTGTGGCTGCCTGCATTTTTACATGTATTATGGCCCAGTGATGGTAAATGCTGAGCTGCTCCAATCTCAGAAACTTGAAACTCTGCCACAGCTGTTCTTGCAATTTGTTTTTTTTATTTCGAGATGCGTGCCTTGAATTCAGTAGTAATAAGGCAACTGAGTCTTAGAGGGTTTTTACCAAACTAAATTAAACATTTATTAATAAAATAAACAATTTTAAGCACATACATAGGACTAAAAATTACGACTATAATAACTCCTCGAATCCCTAATTAATCTAGCTCACAGTTACACCTCCGGTAAGGCAACAGTAAAACAACATAGATTTCAACAGACCCAGGCAAAGCAGACAATACCCTGGACAGCAATATTTAAAATGGATTCTCTTAGCTTCAGTTCCTGGAGACAGCACCTTGGTACACAGAGGCTCGAGGCTTTTCACACTTGTTAGACCTTAGAACCCTTCTTCTCACATATGACCTCATCTGTTTTATACAGGTTTCTCGCATTTTAACGTAAATCCCATTGTTCCAATATGTCTTTGCAACTTTACTTTTTCCATAATATAAATCTTCCATAGTACTCCCATTATCAGTAATCTTTGGGAAATATGAACACACTGTTTGGCTTAACCTCTGTTGGCTCGGTGTAGCATCTTACAATCTCTTTGAAATTCACGACTTTGGTTTCTCTAAAAATGCAAATGTTCTTCACACCTCACATTCTAAAACTTCAGCCATATTTATGTACTCAGCATTTCAAACCTAGTTTCCCTTCGGATAAATCAGAGCACCCAGATCAGCTGTCTATAATTCAATGCAGCGGCATCTGTAACAGCTGCTTCCATGATACAGATCACTGCCTCCTCCAGAGGGCTCAGGTGATGCAGGCGTGCATGTCCTCCTCTGATTCTGCTCTGCTCCCTGTGGTTATGGATCACATTGTCCTGTGAAAGATCGAATAGAGAATGTCAGTGAGTGTGCTGAGTGTTTGAGTGATTTGTGTTTGAGTGATGTGGGTATCACAGTTGGAGGAGGTGGAGTTGTGTGGAGTCTGTGAGACCTGTGTGCGAGGTTGGCAGCATTTCTGAGTGTTTGAGGCGGAGCATCTGAATGTTAGACCCAAGTCCTGACCGCCCGGGATTGCTAATGGGTGAGTGATGGGCGTGTGGTGTATGAAGCAGTGTGAGAGGTGGCTGCTGTGGTGTTTAAGGAATGTCACATGAAGATGTGGCAAACAGTCAGGATGATACCAATCAACTACAACAGGACAGAGATAGACTAGTAGAATGGGCAGGCAAGTGGGAGATGGAATTTAATACAGAGAAGTTTGAGGTGATGCATTTTGGAAGAAGGAATGGGGGAGGAAATCAGTGCAAAATAGTATGCAAGGTCATAGGGATGTGGGAGTTTATGTACATGGGTCTTTGAAAGTGGCAGGAGGTTTTGAGAATAATTAGCAAAACATTTGGAACTTTGGGCTTCATAAATAGAGGTATTGAGTACAAAAACAGGGAAGTTATGATGAACATTTATAAAGCCCTGGTTAGGCCACAATTAGACTATTGCTTCTAGTTTTGGTCACCATGCTTTAGGAATGAAGTGAGGGTCCCCGAGAGGGTTCAGAGGAGATTTCCCGGAATGGTTCCAGGGATAAGGGATTTCAGCTGGAGGGTTAGGTTGGAGAAGCTGGAGGTTGGAGCTGGGGTTGTTCTCCATGCTGAAAGGGAGATCGAGAGTAGGTTTGATAGAAGTGGACAGGATTATGACAGTGTCAGATAAGGTAGACAAGAAAACCTGTTCCCATCAGCAAATCGTACAAGTACTCAGGTACACAGATTTACAGATTATGTCAAGAGACATTGAGGACGGGGGCGGGGAGGGGGGGTTGTAGAGTTTGGGGGAGGGAGAAATGAAGCACATTTTATTTTTGACTCAGCAAGTGGTGATGACCTGGAAGTCACTGCCTTCGAGGTTAGTAAAAGCAGAGATATACAATGGTTTCAAAAGGAAATTGTTTGAACACTTGGGGGAATTAAACATGCAGGGATATGGTCATCGAGCAGGTCAATGGTACTGGCTGGATTGCCCTACACAGAGCTGGCTTGGACTCTTCTGTGCTCTATGACATCATCATTCCTGACCAAAGTGAGGGAATTGAGCTTCAGGTGACCCTGCTGTCAGCTCATTGGGGTTAGACTCTGGGAACTGACCACCATAATTGCCTTCTGATGGTGTTGCTTTAGGGCCTCCGGCACAGAACACCCCCACCCCACAGTTCCCCATACACTGTAGAGAAGTGGGGTCTCTCTTCCATCCAAGCCCTGGACTGTTGCCTTTAGAGCTGCCTCCAAAAACCTGGGATCCCTTTCTCTTCCGTGTCGCCCCATTTTGAGTGCTTTGTTTTACAGGCAATTTCTGCAAATTGGCAACAGCTTCCTTACAATTAGTGCAGTTCCCCTTTAAGAGGGGCAGGCTCGCTGGAACAGTAGCCATGCAAAACTGCTTTTCCCCCTTTCAGGTATTCAGCAAGCCAACCTCACAGTGAGCTCTTGCCTGAAGGCTACACTCATGAAAATGAGTATAGAGGAAGAAGGGCAACACCTTTTACCCATAATAAGTTCAGTGAGTGACTCATTGTGTGTGTGTGTGTGCGTGTGTGTGTGTGAGATTATAAAAACAGCAAACTCTCCGAGATTAGATACAGAACATTTCTACTCCAGCATCCTGATACTGACTCTGAGGAACTCCATGGAATTTCATGAAAACACTTTTCCTGCTGATTCAATTTCTGCTCCTGACTCAGGCAAGTCCGACTGCAGGGAATGGGTTTCTCCATCCTGATAGTAAACACCGGCACATTTCCCCAATCCCTTCACAGCCAGTGTTCAGAGAGGATTCTTTTCAAACTACATTATTCTCTTTCAATTTCACAGTTTAATTGTTTGAACATCACAATATAATTGGTTGAATTGTTATTTATGAAAGACTGAAGAATTTAATGTAAACCAGTTGCACAGGTAAATTCCCTGAATGATTAGTCACTATCTGAGCGGCTGGAGGGGATGGTGGGTGTTGAGGGCTGATCCAAATAGACCAGCAAGAAAAGGGCAGTGCCGAGTTGGTGGATCACAGCCGGATGAGTTACTCAGTTGGGAGACTCTGTAATTGGCCTCAGTACCCGGGAACCACAGAGGAGTAACTCCCAGTTGCTGCTCCCCATCGCTGCTACCTGCTGCAGTGTGAGAGTGCAGATTGTGTGTGAGGACAGAGTCGGCAGTTCCCTCAGTCCCTTTCCTCCACACGCACTGTCCAGTCTAACAGGTGAAGAATGAGGAATTCGGAGCGATACTGGAGGTGTCTGTGGGATCAATCCTCAGGCATGAGTCAGCTTTTCATAATGAGGGCAAGGAGTGAGAGTAAGCGGGTTTAAGACAGGTTTATTTAAATTGATTAATACTGCAGCTTTCACACAGATTGGGCTGTGAGAACACAGATTGTGTAGATAAGAGAAGTGGTTAATTTATCCATTGTCACTCTGCCTCAGTTGGGAGTTGAGTGAACAAATTGTGGGTTGATGTCCCACTCCAGTAGATCCAGACCAGCACTGGGGGAGTGCTGCACTGTTGGAGGTGTCATGTTTTGGATGAAAAGTTAAACTGAGACCCTGTCTACCTGTTAATGCCAAAGGTTATATCTGGTACATTATTTGAAGAGCTGGCAGTTCTCCCAGTGTCTTGGAACAACATCACTCTCTCAACCAATATGACCAGAAACTCCTCACCCCATCAAATCTCATTCACTCTTTGTGAGACTTTGCTGAAAGCTGATTGGCTGCAATGTTTCCTATAAAACAGTGTCAGTACTTCAGAAGCAATCCCCAGTCTGTGAAACTCTGTGGACTTTTCTCATGACAGGAAAGGTTCGATATAAATGTCCGATCTTTCATTTCACTCTCTCTGGTCTGAGATTGTGGGTCTGGTGGGGTCCAATCTGAGAAAAATCCCTTGGACTGCCCTTCAGGACAGAGAGTGAATGTGTACAGGTCGAGGGGAGGGAGGGATGCCTGAGTTTTAATTAAAAATAAAAGGGGTAAGGTTGATGTGTGATCTGAGAGAAGATAGGGGTCTTAGGGTGTCAGCACTCTGACCATCCACAGAGCAAGCTATCTCACAAATATCAGAGGCGGGAGAAGTAGCGAAGGCTATGGAAGGGGTTTAATTGGATGAGGAAAGTGGGTCGGGAATTGGTTCCTGGGGTGGGGAAGGGTTTCAAAGGAAGGATCAGTAGCTAAGGGGGCGGAGAAGGGGTTGGGAAGAGGAATGTTTTCGAACGTACGAACATATGAAGATAGGAATTCGGAGCAGGAGTCGGTCAATCAGGCCCTCGAGCCTGCTCTGCCATTTGATAAGATCATGATCGATCTGATCGCGGCCTCAACTCCAGATTCCGCCTGTCCCCATAACCTTTCACTCCCTTGTTAGTCAGGAAAAAAATCACACTGGCTGCTGCAATTTCAATAAGATGGACATTGTTGCAGATTGAAGGAGCATCTCCTTCACTCCCATTGAGGGAGCAGGAGAATTCAGCGGGAATTGCTCACTTTTCATGGCTTCCTGGGAATTGACCAAGTTTCGCTGGAAGCAGCAGCGAGACAGGGACTGGAATCCTCGGCCCTCAGATTACAAAGCTGATCCTTTCCCAATGGGTCAGAGGCTGGGGAAAGGGCTTTACCAGGTGGGGAAGAGTTTCAGTGAGTGGGGAAGGAGATCAGGAGGAGGAGATGGGGGTGCAGTGTTGATGGGAGGGGGGTTGGGGCTCGTTCAGTGGTGCAGGGCTGTAGACGGGTTTCAGAGGGTGCGGCCATCACATACAAAATGGGCTGAATGGCCTCTTCAGTGTTTTCTGTGACTCCTTTCTATGTTTCTATGAAAAAAACAAAACATTGCATGTATGTATTCTCCTTCACAAACTCAGAACATCCCAAAGAGCTTTACAGACAATGAATTCCTTTTAAAGTGTAGTCACTGCTGTGGGAAATACAGAAACTACATTTCACTGATGCCAATTAAAACAGCAACTGGACTGCGTAAAGCCAGAGGGTGAGAGAGGAGGAACCCGGGGGAGAGGAAGGGGGAAACAAATGGAGGGAATGGGATCCAGGTAGGGGAAGGAGGAAAGCAAGATACAGACAGAGTGGTTTCGGGAGGAAATTCCAGAGCTTAGGGCCCAGTAGCTGAAGGCACAGCCACCAATGGTGGAGTGATTAAAATCAGGGATGTCCTGACATTAGTGGAGCTCAGATTTCTCAGAGCATTGTCGGGCTGGAGGAGATTCCAGAGATAGGGAGAGGTGAAGTCATGAAGGAATTTCAAAACAAGGGTGAGAATTTTATAATTGAGACCAGGATGCGGTATAGGTTAACATGCACAGGAGTGATGGGTGACCGCCATTTGGAGAGAACTCAGATCCAGGAAGCAGAGTTTTGGATGAGCTTCACTCTCTGGAGGGTGAAAAATGGGAGGTTGGCCGGGAGTGTGTTTGAATGGTCAAATCTAGAGGTAACAAAAGCATGGGCGAGGTTTTGAGCAGTGGATGAAGGTTTCAGGTACAGGTGAGTTGAGGCATGGTGACGTGGGAAGGTTATGGCATAGTGGTGTTGGTAATTATTGGTAATTAACTAGATTGGTAATCCAGAGACCTCGGGTAATGCCCTGGGGACTCTTGGTTAAAATCCCACCACGCCAGATGGTGGATACTGAATTCAGTATAAAAAAAAGTCTAATGATGACCATGAAACCATTGTCAATTGTTGTAAAAACCCATCTGGTTCACTAATTTCCTTTAGGGAAGGAAATCTGCCGTCCTTACCTGGTCTGGCCTACATGTGAGCCTCAAGGGCAATTAGGGATGGACAATAAATGCTGGCCTAGCCAGCGACACTCACATTAAAATAAAATGTGCAATGTTACAGACCTGGGAATAGGTGATCTTGGTGAAGGAACTGGTATGTGGTCAGAAGCTCATTTCAGGGTGAAGTGAGGTGCCGAGTTTATGAGAGTTTGTTTCAGTCTCAGACAGTGACCAGGGAGAGGGATGGAGTCAGTGACTGGGAATGGAATTTGTAGTGTGGTCTTTGGTCTTCTGAATATTTAGTGGGGGGAATTTTCTGCTTATCCAGTACTGCATGTTGGATAAGAAGTCTGATCATTTAATGACAGTGGAGGGGTTGTGAGTGGTGATGGTGAAGTGGAGCTGGGTGTTATCAGCATACATGTGGTAACTAACACTGTGTTTTCAGATAATGTCACTAAGGGGCAGCTTATAGATGAGAAATAGGAGGAGCCAAGGATAGATCCCTGGGGGATTCCAGAGGTAACAGAGCAGGATTGGGAAGAGAAGCCATTGCAGGTGATACTCTGGAAAGATTAGAATGGGAGCAGGCGAGTGCAGTCTGACCCAGCTGATCAATCCCTCCTCATCCTTCTCAACCTTTGACATTGTTGACTTCACCATCCTCCTCCAATGCCTTTCCACTGTCAGGTCAGTGTTCACAGCAGATGAAGATGATAATGTACCTGACATTCCACGGAAATCAATGATGATTCAAGGACTAGGGGTCAGTAAAGTTAACGAGTGTAGCGAAGACGTGAATTCTTGATCACCTGTATCTGGGGAGGCAGCACATCCACCTCAATATGTGCGGTGAGTGTGACAGGATAGGGGCATTCTGCTCAGTCAGGAACACCCAGACTAACTGTAAGAGAGAAGCTGTAACTCAAACCAAAGAATGAGGGATATCCACTCAGAGTAAACTGAGCCTGAGAGAGAGTACAGGGAAATCCCAGCCCTGTATGTGCTGAATGAGCTACTTTCACCAGGTGTGGTGCAGAGACACACAGGCACACAGTCTCTATTCCCAGCCTGTGCTCAGTGAGGTGCTCTCACCCAGGCACTGAAACCCACACATGGAGCACAGGAAGATCCCAGTCTCTGTGCTGAGTGGTCTGACTCCAGGGGTTTGATGAATTACTGCAACACCTCCACTGGTGAGGTTGGTGAACTGCAGCATGACATGTTTACATAGGAAGCTGCCATTGGAAACCCTGAGCAGAGAATTCCAAAGATTCACAGTGATGAAATTTCCCCTCATCTCAGTCCTAAACGATCATTATCTGAGACAGTGCTCGTGTTTTAGATTCCCCAATCAGCGGAAACAATCTCCCAGTTTTTACCGTATCAAGCCCCATTCAGAATCTTGTAAGTTTCAATGAGATCGCCTCTCATTCTTCCAAACACTAGAGAGAAAAAAAAGCCCAATTTGATCAGCGTCTCATCGTAGGCCAATCACCACATCCCAGGGACCACTTTAGTGAAACTTTGCTTCGGTTTTAAAATTCACTCCCAATTCAGTTTGATAGTTTCACATAGAAGGAACAGTCTGTAATGGGCAGGTAGGAAGACCCATTCACAACATTCTGTAATGGGACCCAGTCCAATTCAATCATTGTAAAGGTAACACATCACAGATTAGAGATTGGTGCCTGGTGACAGGAGCAGCCGAGGGAGTGAATCCAGAGTCCAGGCTTCTGGTGTAAGAAGTTAGAAAGTAACATTAAAGTTTCTGCACTCCAGCGGTTTAAAGTTAATGAATTAACATTTCCCAATAAGTAAACACACTGGAAAAGGAGAAGACTGACACATTCCCTTTACTGAGTGGGAGGAGGTGGAACATTAACAGGTGAGGCCAAGAAATTGGACAAAGGGTCAGGGACCAATGTTCAGTTTACATCACAAACACTGAATAGAGAAACAGACATTCCGCTGGGAGAGAAACTGCATTTTGGAGAAACATGTGACTGGATTGGAAAACATTGGAAAATTGACCTACAAACCTCCAGCAAGATATTTATCATTAACTCAATATGGGAAATGATGGTGCAGCTTTTTCAGGGAGATTGTGGGTGGCTCTTAAAAGAGCCGTTGTGTTTTGAATGTTTTTCAGTCCGTTGTGGGGTTTTACTTGGAGCTGGTGTACTTGGTCACCGCCTTTGTCCCTTCCGACACGGCGTGCTTGGACAGTTCCCCGGGCAGCAGCAGGCGCACGGCGGTCTGGATCTCCCGGGAGCTGATGGTGCTGCGCTTGTTGTAATGGGCCAGGCGGGAAGCCTCACCCGCGATGCGCTCGAAAATATCGTTCACAAACGAGTTCATGATGCTCATGGCCTTGGAGGAGATGCCGGTGTCGGGGTGAACCTGCTTCATCACTTTGTAGATGTAGATGGAGTAACTCTCCTTCCCCAAATTTTCCTGAATATTCCTGTCCTTTACTCAGAGGTTTCTTTCACCCTTTCTTGGTAGCTGTTTCCTTCTTCTCTTCTTTATTTGCCTCCAGAAATAAACTTTATTCATAAAATGTGTAGGAGTACATTGCAAACCATTTCAACTTGAAAATTACCGCAAGTGCAACAAAGTTCAACGTGTCCCCACCCCTAGGTGCCTCTCCACAGTTGTAATTCCCCTGATGTTTATAATATATGTTCCATGTCAGGAATACAGCCCAAGGGCAATTGTTTTCAAACTGAAACATTACAGAAACTGCAACAGAATTCAACTTGCCTTCCTGCAGCAAGTTCCTCTCTGAGGTGCATCAATCCAATTTCTGTTACTCTTGATATTCACAAAGTACAATCAATGTCAGGCATACAGCCCCAGGGGTGCTATAAAATTCTTCAGGTCCTCAGTGCACTATGGGTGAAAGGCATTCAGCAGTGACATTTCCCCATTGAACCTCTGTGGTGGCTGTTCCAAGCTTTAATGTGTTCCTCAGCACATAGTCTTGGATCTTGCAATGTGCCAGTCTATATCACTCAAAAGATAGGCAAGTTTCGGGCAGACCAAAGAGCTGATGATCCTCCAGCTGCAGTTGATGTTTATCTTGGTGTGCGTCCCTGGGATCAGGCCATAGAGCACTGAGTCCTACATCACAGAGCTGCTCAGGATGAACCTCGACAAACACCACTGCATCTCTAGCCAGACCTTCTTGGAAAAGGTACATCCCAGAAGGTGCAGAACAATGGTTTCTTCTCCATTACAGCCACCGAGTGTGATGAGCAGAAGGGGAGAGACTTTGGGCTTGGAGGAAGGACATGATGGGGAGGACCTTTCTCACCACCAGCCAAGCAACATCCTAGAGGTTGTTTGAAAGTTCTGGTGATGAGGCTTTCTGCCAAAATACTTTGATAGTTCACTGAGCAGGCTATCTGACAGAATCTACCATCGCCTTATCCTGCTGTACCTGTAGATCATTACGTGGGTACCACTGCTGGATGGAGCTGTCCTCAAAGATGTTTCTCTGCATAAAATTTTCCACAAGTGACCCATCCTCGTGACACCGGGTCAGGTAGAACCTCAGCACATATTGACACTTGCTGTTTGCTTCCCGAGGGTCTATGCACAGCTTGATGCAGCCACACACAACAGGACCATTAGGATGAGGGCGATGTTGGTCACATTTTGTCCCCATTTATCTAGAGGTTTGTATGCCATGTCCCTGTGAACATGGTCCGTTTTCAACCTTCAGATAAAGCAGAAGATAGTTTTGGTGATCACCACAGTGTAGGAGTGATGAAAGGGCCAAACCTGCACCATGTACAACACCAAGAGTGTTTCATACCTGATGACCAGTTTCTTAGCAGTGATGGAGAGGGAGCGTTGCTCCCGCATGCCCAGTTTTTCTTTGACCATAGCTTCTTGCTCCTTTCAGTCTCCAGTCCATGCCCAGGACCATATCCCCAGCACCTTCAGGCAGCCTGACCTGACAGTGAAGGGGACAAAGGAATGGTCAGCCTAGGTCCCCAAAGAACATGATGTCACTCTTGCCACAATTTAGCTTTGCTCCCGAGGCCAGTTTGAACCAATCACAGGTCTGTACACTATCAGTGGATCCAAGCAGAAGATGATGACGTTGTCCATGTACAGGGAGGCTTTGACCTGAGTGCCTCCGCTGCCTGGGATTGTCACCCTTCTTATACCCGAATCCTTCCTGATGGACTCAGCAAAAGGTTCTATGCAAAATATGAACAGGAGAGGGGAGAGAGTGCTTCAGATTTATCAGAAAGATTTCCAATTCTCACCCATTGGCTGAAACTGCACTACTGAGGTTTCTGTAGAGCAGCTGGACCCAACTGCAGATTCCCTCTCCAAACTCCATTTTGGAGGGCTGATCCATCAAGTAGGCGTGTGATATTCTGCCATAGGCCTTCTCCTGGCCCAAGCTGATGAGGTAGGTCTCCAGTCGCCCCCATCCTGCAATTATTTCCCTGAGTAGTGAGAGGCTATCAGATATCTTCTTGCCATGTACAGCGCAGATCTAGTCAGGGTGGATCACCAGCCCCAGAGCCGATTGGAAATGGCCTTGGACAGAATTTTGTAGTCCACATTCAGCAGTGAAATGGATCACACATTTCTAATTTCTTCCCTTTCCCGCTATTCAGCAATTGGATTTCTATTCTGTCTCTTCAGATATTTGTCCTCTGTAGCTATGTGAATGTGGCCTATGAGTAACTGATATTTGGATAAAACTTTTAATCTATGTCAGTTTGTGGCAGTTGATTACAACAATTAATTCATAACATTTAATCTCCAATTTATGTTTTTTTAAATCTCCATACCATGCAGCTTCAAAGGAAGTGTTTTCCTATGTTCCTGTCAGTCTCTCCTATGTCAGTCTGTATTTTAATCTGCACCTGTCAGTCTCTGCTACATGAGTGTGGGTTTGACTCTGTCTCTTTCCACCTCCCAAATGTGGATGTGGCTTTTCATCTGCTATTGTCAGTTTCTGATAGGTGACGATCTGTCTTTGTTTGTATTTGCCAATCTCTGTTCAGTGAATGCAGGTTTTGTTTCCATCAATCACTGATGTGTGTGTGTGGGTTTTACTCCTTGTCTGTCAGTAGGTAATTTTGTACTTTATTCTGTACTGTTGGTATTTGGTATGGAAAGTGTTTTTTTTACTCCATATTTCTCAGTCTGTGGTATGGTGTGCAATTTGTCTGTACATGCTCATTTCTGATATGTGAAGGTTTTTTTTACCCTGTGCATATCAATATTTGGCATAATTGGGTGTTTTTTTTTTGCAGCTTCTAGTTTCTTATTTTGAGTGTGGCTTTACTGTGTTTCTGGCAGTGTCAGGTATGTGTGAATGAGTGTTTTTTTTAAACTCCCTGTGTCTATAAGTTTCTCATATGTGAATGTGACTTTGACAATCTACCTGTCAGGTTTGGTAGGTGTGAGTGTTTTGCACAATGCAGCTGTCAGTTTGTGCTGAGCCAGTGATGGTCTTACATCATCCCTGTTAATTTCTAGCATATGTGTAAGTGTTTTATTTTGGACAAGTTGGTTGCTTGCCAGTGAGTTTAGTTTCACATTGTGTCTTTCTGTAGTTTGAGAGTGTGGGCTTTATTCTGTATCTCTTGTTTTGTTTTGAGATGAGTGGGCATTTTATGGTATTATAATATCCATTTCTGGAATGTCAATGTGCCTTTTATACTGAATTGGTCAGTGGCTGATGTGTGAGCATGCCCTTTACCTGCCATTTTCTGTTATGAGTGTGGGTTTTAGTCTGCCTATCATTTTCTGTCATGTAATTGTGGGATATACACTATTCTTATTAACTTCTCTCATGCAATTGTCACATTTAATCTTATTTTTTAAGAACATAATAAATAGGACCAGGAGTAGGTCATTCGGCCCCTGGAATATGCTCCACTATTCAATAAGACCATGGCTGATATAACTGTGGCCTTTGCTGCCTGGCCCCCAAAGCCTCAACTCCCTCGTCGATCAGAAATCAGTCCAACACAGCTTTGAATTTATTCAAAGGCCCAGCCTCCACTGCTCTCCGGGGATGAGAATTCCAAAGTCTAACCATCCTTTGGGAGAAAAAATCCTTCTCATTGCAGTCTAAAATGGGAGACACTTTATTTTTAAGCTGTGGACCATAGTTCTAGACTCCTCATGAGGGGGAACGTCCTCCCAGAATCTTCCCCGTCAAGTCCCCTCAGAAACTTATATTTCTAAATAAGATCACCTCCCATTCTTCTCAACTCCGCTGAGTATTGGCCTAAATCGAGCAACCTTTCCTCATTCGACCAATTTGTTTCATCTATGTCAATGTTGGTTTTACTCTGATTCCCTCACTATCCGATATGTGATTGTGGGCTTTGTCCTGTAACTTTTGGTTCCTGCTAAGTGTATGGATTTTAATCTCTATCTGTTAGACTCTGCTATGGTCGTATGCATTTCCTGATTTATTATATATAACTCTATAACCGTCAGTAAGTGGTATGTCTGTGTGGATTTATATTGAATATGTGATTTCCTGCCATGTTAGTGTTGTTTTCACTCTGTACAAGTCAGTATTTTGGAAGACTGGGTTATATACTGCACCTGTCACACTTTTAAGTGGGGCAATGTGCTTTAGTCTGTTTCTGTCAATCTCTTTTATGCAAGTACCTTATTTTATATCCACCTGTCCGTTTCTGAAAAATGGGTGTAATCTGTATTCTGTCCTGCCCAGTTTCTGGTTCAGTGAGAATTAGTTTGCTCTATCTCCATCTGTTTCTGCTATGAGAATCTGGGCTTTATTGTGCAAGTCACTTACTGATGTGTGATTGTGGATTTTAACTGTTTCAGTTTTGGACATGTGAACTTAATTATTTGTGCCTATTTTTGTTACATGAGTGTGTATTTTATTTTGTTCCTGTCGTTTTTTGCTGTAGTGAATGCTGGTTTTGCTTTGGGTCTGTCAATTTCTTAAACATGTATCTGGGTTTTCCTTTGTACTTGGACATTTCCAGTGTGGAAGAAAAGGCCTTACTCTTTATATGTAAATTTCTGACAAGTGAATATAGGATTGCTGTGAACCTCAGTGTCTAATTTGTTATTTTTGGCTTTAATCTTTACCTGGCAGTTTCCAGTCTGTGAATCAGGATCTTCTTCAGCACCTGTCAGTTACAGCTACGTGAGTGTCTATTTTTCTCTGTACAAGTTAGTCTCTGGTATGGAAGAAAGGTTTTTCTCCTGTACCTTTTAAATTCTGGCAAGTGAATGTGTGGTCACTCTGTGCCTATCAATTTGTTAGATGTTATTTTAGATTTAACTCTGCAATTGTGTGTGTCTGATATGAGAATGTTGATCTAATTCTGTACCTGTCAGTTACTGTAACAGAATATGTTTTTATTCAGTACCTCTTCATTTTGTTTAATGAGATGTAGGTTTTACTGTGAATCTTTTAACCTGTAGAATGTAGATGTTGCTATGATTCGGTGTCTGTGTCTGATTGGTGAACATTTGTATTCATTTCCCTGTCTGTTCAAACCTGTGAACGTTGATTTTATTATGGACTTCTTTATAATTGAAATGTGACTGTGGGTTTTGTGCTTTGCCTGCACGTCTATGATAAGCGAGTGTCGCTTTTTCCCTGCAATGGGATATCTCACTCGAGTGTGACCATCTTTTTTTTGTGCTTGTTAGTTTATGGTAAATGATTGAAAGGTTTAATCTTACTCTGCAAAACAACTACTACAGCTTGAGGAACAGGTCAAAGCAGGTCCACAGTGAGTAACTGACCTTTGCACTCCTTAAAGCCTATTCTGCAACTTATAACCTACTAGTCAGAAGTGTGATTAAATACTTTCCACTACTGAGTGCACTCCCAACAACACTCATGCAGATCAATAATATTCTGGATAAAGTATCTGAGTGACACACAATTCATGAGTCTATTCCCTCCCCCACTCTCACACAGTTTTAACCACCTATGAGATCTGCTGCAGCAACTCAAAAAGACTACTTCAACAGCATCCTTCTAACCCGCAACCTGTTATACCTAGAAGAACATGGACAGAAGGTGCCTGGAACCACACCACCTGCAAAGTCACCCCCAATTCAAACACCATCCTGACTTGACATTATGTCACCATTCAGTCATCAACACTGGGTCAAAATCCTGGAACTTGCTACCTAACAACAAATTTGCCACACCTATGGATGACAGACAGAAGGCAGTCCACCACCGCCTTCAAAATGACAATTAGGGAGGGTCAAAACTCCTGGACTTTCTAGTGAAACAAACATCCAAAGAAGAAATCAAATAATATTAGTAATTGCTCTATGTGTGAAATACATTTGTTCAGTATCTGCTCATCACTGGTTCAGTCTGTGAGTATGTAAATCATTTTGTATCTGCCAGTCACTGCAAGTGAATGGTTGTGGGATTCATTATGTATTCATCATTCTCTGCTTCACTATGAGAGTTTTAGACTAATTCATTAGCTGATAATTGTCTGTCTTTATCATATTCTGGTAATGGACGTGCTTGTTGGAATAATTCTATATCTGACTGTTTCTGGTCCTAAATGCAATTCTGGGATTCATGCTGTAACTTCCAGTTCTGTGAACTGTACACGAGTGAGATTTGTTCAATATCTGTCACTGTTTTTTTGTGAGATGGTGGAATTCATTCTCTATCTGCAAATCTAGTAGCATGTGAGAGCATAGGGTTCACTCTGCATCTGTCAATCTCTGGACTGAGTGTGTGTGAGAGATTTATTGTGTGTCTGTCAGTCTCTGCTTACATATGCAAGTGCTGATGTCAATCTGTACCTCCCAGTCTCTGCTCTGCTCTGTGAGTGTGGTCACATTCACTGTCTGCCACTGTTCTGTGTGACGATGGGATTCATTCTGTGATCATAAGCCCTTGGGACTCAGCAAGTGTGAGAGTTAATCTGCATCTCTCCATTTCTCATCCATTATTAGGTTAATTCTGTAATTGTCATCCATTGGGGCTGTGTCATTATGGCCTTAATTCTCCATCTGTTAGTCTCTGATTTGGGATGAGAGTGTGGGATATATTCTGTATCTGACAGACTCTGGTCATGTGTGTCAGTGTGGGATATTTTCTCTTTCTGCCATTCTCTGGTACTGAATGGGACAGTTAATTTAGTTCTGCATCTGTCAGTCTTGTGTGCTTTTTGCGAAAGAGTTTTTAATAATGTATCTGTCTATGCTACTGTGTGTGAACATGGGATGAATTATGTACCCATCAGTCTGTGGAACTGAATGTGATTTTGTGATCCATTCCATCTGTCAGTCCCCAGATTTACAACTGAATGTGGAGCTCATTCTGAAGCTGCCAGTATCTGGAAGGGAGTGAGAGTTTGATGTTAGTTCTGCTGCCATCAGTCTTTGAATAATTATATGTGTACCTGATTCATTGTGTATGTATCAATCTCTGGTATTGTATTCAAATGCTGTTTTCTGCCTGTATCTGTCAGTTGTGGTACTTTGTACGAGTGCAGGATGAGCTACATAAATGCAATTCTTTGATCCTGTGATTGCTCTATTCAGTTTGCTTCACGTTTTCTGCTGTGAAATGAAAACTGTGTTTTATTCTTTGCTTTCTTTCCGTTTCCTGTGGAGTGTAATACTGTTGCATTCAACCTGCTTCTGTCAGTCTTTTGTGTTGCATGTGAATGCCTTATTCCTTCTGTATCAGTCATCTCCTACAGAACTCCAGAAGCTTGACATAACCCAGGACAAAGCAGCCTGCTTGATTGGTGCCACATCCACAAACATTAACTCCCTCCACCACCGACACACAGTAGTAGCAGTGTATATCATCTACAAGATGAGCTGTAGGAACTCACCAAGCCTCCTTAGACAACACCTTCCAAACCTGTATTCTATATTTTTCAATCTTAACTGCTCAATGTGAATTAGTTATTGTTGGCCATCGGTCTCAGGTACAATAAGTGAGTCTGGACTTTGTGATACCTTTGTCAGTTCCTGGTACTGTATATGACAGTGGACTATATTCAGCTTCTTTCTGTCGGTGACAGTGTATATGAAAGTAGCTTTAATTTTGTATTTGTCAATCTGCAGATTGGATGTGTGCTTGGAATTATTGTTTAAATGTCTGTTTCTAGGTGGGTGAGTGAGTTTTGGATTTATTCTCTATCTATGCATCTCTGGTGTTGAATGTAACTGGGATTTCATAAATTATGGTATCAATATTTGTTTACCATTTGATTTCTTGTAAAATATTTAGTCAATGTTTTCTTTCACAGCCATAGGTTACATTCAGTAGTTTTGTGTGGGATATGTAGTGCTGTTCAATTTGTATCTCTGTGAAAACAAATTGAAATGATAACATATACATCGATCTGATACATGGCCTGGTGTGTAATTCGTGCAGTTTTTAAAAGGAAATTGATACTTTTACTTGATGTTCTCATCTAACACTTCGTGAGATTTTGGAACTGGTATTTAATCTGTAGCCCAGTCTATACTCTGGGATACTTAACAGCAATCCATTCTGTATCTCACAAAAGGGTAAATGTTGACTGATGGAGTTAATAATTGGCATTTAATTTGTGGACAAGGTGACACTGTGTACTTAAAAATAATATTGGGTTTGCTTTTGCCCTGGGATTGATGTATCTAGTTCTCAGTTGTACTAGGTTGGAGTGCAATGGAAACAACTTCTCCCACTAATGCTCTGTTTGAATGTTTTATTGAAAGGGCACCTCTCAACCTTTGGACCTATGTGGGTCTCTATACTGTTTCATTTTGGCCTAAAGGCCTGGCAGTATCTCTGTGCTTTGTGAGTGATATTGTACTTACTGTGAGTTGGAACCATCAGGCTGCACTTTTCCTTGTTTCGAGGAATCATCTGGTTCCTTCAATTCTTTCCGTGCACACAGGAAATATAACTCCTTCACCTGAAGAATAGGTGAAGTAGAAGGTACAAAAGTGATCAATGTATTTTTTTCAAGTAATAATTATTATGAAGAATCAACAGAGCAAAACCAGCAGCACACACAGTACTGGAACAATCAGTTTCTACTCATCTGTTATTTTAAGTAGATTTGTAACAAGTTTTTGACCTGCAGAGACAACCTGTCCTGTGCACTGCTCCTTGAATTAGGCTATCTGATGGAGAAATGACCTTTGCAAGGGTCAAATTTCTCTTTACATCTCCCTTTGAACTAACTGTACATCCGGAAACAAGCAGGTACAGTTTAAAATGTCTCTTTCACACTTCTCACCTGGTGCCTGAAATTGATCTTCTTTGTGTAACTGGAAACATTGTTACTGTGCGGCTATTTCCCCGCCATTCTCTGTCCAATAACAAGGGGCAGTGGGAGCCGGAACTAAGCCAGGAAGCTTCACTCGGGTTTGGGGAGAGAAAGCAGCAATGATCTTCAATGGCGAGTTCTTCTCACTCTGTCCAGACACTGCTCGAGAATGGCCTCTCCCTTCCCCCCGCTCACTCCATGTTCCGGGAGCAGCTCGTGTTCCAGGGAGCCCATTAAAAACAGCCGCCGCCGCCGCCTCAGCTGCCCGGACACTCAATGCCAATCTCTGAGCATATCTGCGGACGCGGCTCCAAACCGATGCGCTGCTTTAAGCAGATGCTGTTTGTTCACTTCCCTCTGGGGCGGTGATGTCTCCGATCGCTGCTGAATTAAACCCTATTCCGCTCACTGAGTGAATGACGCTCTGGGCCATTGTTGGTGGAGTAGTTGCGCATGCGCTGTTATCCTCAATTTGACGACACTGGGGACGGGGTTAAACAGCGCATGCGCAGATCTCCGCAGCAATTCAACCGCTAAAATCAGTGGGAATTGTCCCCATTTCACTCTCATCACAGAGAGAACAAAATCTCCGAACCTGTGTCGGCGCGGGGGGCAAGGGGCGTTGGGCGCGAGTGGACGTGTAGCAGAAGCGGGGACCATTCGCGTTTGAAGCTCTGTTTGTCCCATTTCGATATTCAATTTGCGTCCATCCCCTGCAGATTGTTTGTTATGAAACTGTCTCTCATCCCGTTAAATTTAGACTTTCTATAATCTCGGATATTAGTATTTCTTTAGTTTTCACATTTTTGAAAGTTGTAATTGAATTGTATTCCATTATGCTCACTCGTAATAAAGTCATTGATCATAGAGTCAATTACTCAATACTAACTGTGTTATGGCCGTCTCTCCCTACCTCCCTCTGGACCATGACCCCACCACCGAACATCAAGCCATTGTTTCCAGGACTGTCACTGACCTCACCTCCTCTGGAGATCTTCCCTCCACAGCTTCTAACCTCAGTCTCCCAACCTCGGACGGCCCGCTTCTACCTCCTACCCAAAATCCACAAACAGGACTGTCCCGGTAGACCGATCTCGTCAGCATGTTCTTGCCCCACGGAACTCATTTCTTCTTATCTTGACTCCGTTCTCCCTCCCCTTGTACAGTCTCTTCCCACCTACATCCACGATTCATCTGGTGCCCTATATCAAATCAACAATTTGTAGTTCCCTGGCCCCAACTGCATCCTCTTCACCATGGATGTCCAATCCCTATCAACCTCCATCCCCCACCAGGATGGTTTAAGGGCTCTCCGCTTCTTCCTTGAACAGAGGCCTGAACAATCCCCAACCACCACCACCCACCTCCGACTGGCTGAACTTGTTCTCTCACTGGACAATTCTTCCTTGAACTTGACTCACTTCCTCTAAATAAAAGGTGTGGTTATGGGTACCCGCATGGGCCCCAGTTATGCCTGTCTCTTTATGAGGTATATGAAACATTCCTTGTTCCAGTCCTACTCAGGCCCCCTCCCACAACTCTTTCTCTGGTACATCGATGACTGTGTCGGTGTCACTTCATGCTCTCGTCTGGACTTGGAAAAATGCATTAATTTTGCTTTCAATTTCCACCCCTCCATCACTTTCACATGGTCCATCACTGACACTTCCCTTCCCATCCTTGACCTCTCTGTTTCAATTTTTGGTGATAGTCCATCAAAATTCAATACAAGCCCGCCGACTCCCACAGCTACCTCGACTACAACTTCTCACACCCTGCTTCCTTTAAGGACTCCATCCCATTTTCTTAGTTCCTTTGTCTCCGCAGCATCTGTTCTGATGATGCCACTTTCCAAAAGAGTGATTTTAACATGTCTACCTGGTTCCTTAACTGAGGTTTCCTGCCCACGGTGGATGACAGAGCCCTCAGCCATGTCCAACCCATTTCCCGCGCCTCTGCCCTCACATTGTCCTCTCCCTCCCTGAACCATGATAGGGTCCCCCTTGTCCTCACTTTTCACCCCATCAGCATTCAAAGGATCATCCTCCGCCATTTCCGCCAACTCCAGGATGATGCCACCACCAAACATTTCCTCTCTTCACCTTGCCTGGCGGCATTCCATAGGGGCCGCTCCCCTAGGACACCCTGGTCCGCTCCCCCATCATCCCCTACACCTCAACCCCCTACCACGGCACCTTCCCATGTGACAACAGAAGGTGCAACACCTGCCTCTTTACCTCCCCTCCTCAAATACAAGGACCCAAACACTCCTTTAGCAGTGCTTCACTTGCATTTTGCTCAATTTAGCCGACTGCATTCGCTTCTCCCAATACAGTCTCCTCTACATTGGAGACACCAAACGTAGACTGGGTGACTGCTTTGCGGAACACCTTCCGTCTGTTCGCAATCATGACCCGGACCTCCCTGTCGCTTGCCATTTCAACACCTATCCTACTCTCATGCCCACATGTCTGTCCTTGGCCTGCTGCAATGTTCCAGTGAAACTCAACGCAAACTGGAGGAACAGCACCTCATCTTTCTACCAGGCACTTTACAGCCTTCTGGACTTAACACTGAGTTCAACAACTTCAGATCATGAACTCTCCCCTCCATCCCCACCCCCTTTCCGATCCCCCTTTTTCCAATAATTTATATATTTTTTAATGTATTTTTCTTTTCCCATCTATTTCCACTATTTTTAAATGTATTTCCATCCATTGTTTCATCTCCACCTTTTAGCCTATTTTGATCCCTTCCCCCCACCCCACCCCACCCCCACTAGCACCATCTGTCACTTGCTCGTCCTGCTTTCTACCCTTAATGTCACCATTACCACATTCCTTAGATAATATCACCACCGTCAACACCCCTTTGTCCTTTTGTCTTTGACATCTTTTTCTATCTCCCTTTTGCCTCCACCTATCACTGGCCCTCTATCCAGCTCTACCTGTCACACACCCCTCAGACAGCTTATATTTCACCACACTTCTATATTCTCTCAGTTCTGATGAAGAGACATACGGACTCGAAACGTTAACTGTGTTCCTCTCCACAGATGCTGTTAGACCTGCTGAGTTTTTCCAGCTACTTTTATTTTTGTTTTGGTGCACTATGGCAGAAAGGTCTTAGACAGCGACCTTTCCCCATTGCGCCTTTGCGGCAGCTGCCCCAAGCTTTAGTGCTTCCCTCAGCACGTAGCCCTGGACCTTGGCATGTGCCAGTCTGCAACAGTCAGCCGGGGAAGACCAGCAAGTTTCAGGCAGACCAAAGGGTGTCTTTCACCGAGTTGATGATCCTCCAGCTGCAGTTGATGTTTGTCTCAGTGCGTGTCCCTGGGAACAGCCCGTAGAGCAGAGTCCTGCTTACAGAGATTTTCACAATCTCACACTTTCACAAAGAATGAGGAAATCCTCTCTCATTCGCTTCTCTTACATCTTCGGGAGGAATGGTGCTGCGGGCATTGCTGATTGGTCACATTGTGCTGCCTCTCAATGTTCATATCACCAATCAGATATCTACTGAACTCACCAATCCGGAGACTCCACGGAGTGAGGGCGGAAAATACCGGCGCCAAATTATCAGATTCCAACCGATTTTTTTCAAATTTTAAAAGCCCGCCAAACTTCTCAAAAAACAGGACATAATATAGTACTAATTGTAAAGAGCTAATTCAGTATACGAATGTTAGATTTACTTAATCTCGCTCTCTCCTTCCCTAGTCTACAGTTTATCTCTGTCCGTTTCTGATTTTCATTCTGGGTTAATCTGTATCTAAAAACAAGCCGAAAATATCGGCGCCAAGTTTAAGGAATCCAAACTTTCTTTTTATTCGACATCGAAGACGGACGATATATTTATAAAACAAAAAATAGTGTTCAGATAGAAATTCCCATTAATGGTTAACATTTTATCCCAAGTTCCAGATTTGCTTTTAGAATCCGGAATCCATTCGGGGTTAATTTCGATCCTTTATGAAACCCCTTAACCAGCCGGCAGAAAGTCTCATTTACACAGTTCTGCAAACGGACGGTTTATTGTAGATATTCGACAGTCAAAGGTTAACATTTTTGGTGTAAATTTGCCAGCGTTGAGACTGAAGTTTCCGACACAACCGGGGGTGATAGGAAATGAACTGATCGATTATTGAGACCAAACTTGACCAGAACTGGAAACTGTCGCATTTGCTTCTATTCTCTCTCTCTCCAAAGCCAGGGAAAGGGGCCGAATATGAACACGTCTGAGTACAAATTACAGAGGGTCAGCGGACAATCATTAATTTATGGGCCATTATTAACAACAGCGAATGTTTGAACAGAGTGATGAATCTACATTAGACTGAAAGTAGGAAACAAAACTAACAGAAAACATCATTCGAATATGTTCAAATTAGAAACACGACAAATTAAACATTGAGATGATATAGCTTTCTCGGAGAGATTGTGGGTGGCTCTTAAAAGAGCTCTTGTGTTTCGGGTGTTGTTCAGTCCATTGTGGGGTTTTACTTGGAGCTGGTGTACTTGGTCACCGCCTTTGTCCCTTCCGACACGGCGTGCTTGGCCAGTTCCCCGGGCAGCAGCAGGCGCACGGCGGTCTGGATCTCCCGGGAGCTGATGGTGCTGCGCTTGTTGTAATGGGCCAGGCGGGAAGCCTCACCCGCGATGCGCTCGAAAATATCGTTCACGAACGAGTTCATGATGCTCATGGCCTTGGAGGAGATGCCGGTGTCGGGGTGAACCTGCTTCATGACTTTGTAGATGTAGATGGAGTAACTCTCCTTCCTCGACTTTCGCCGCTTCTTGCCGCCCTTTCCTGCCGGTTTACTCACCGCTTTCTTGGCGCCCTTCTTAGCAACTGGTTTCTTCTTTTTTTTTGTAAAAATATACTTTATTCATAAAATATCTTCAATCACATTCCGAACCATTTCAAAAACAACATTACAAGGGTACAATCCAGGTTAAACTTTTACAAAATGTATCACCAGGTGCATCAGTACAAACAATATTACAATCATTTACAGCCTTTCATTTTGATCTGTACAGCCCGAGGGGCTCTAAACAGTTCCCAGTCTCTCGGTGCGCTGTGGTAGAAAGGTCTTGACAGCGACCCTTCCCCATTGCGCCTTTGCGGCAGCTGCCCCAAGCTTTAGTGCGTCCCTCAGCACGTAGTCCTGGACTTTGGATTGTGCCAGTCCGCAACAATCGGTCGGGGACAACTCTTTGTGCTGCAAGACCAACAAGTTTCGGGCAGACCAAAGCGCGTCTTCTTCTCTTCAACCATCTTCAATCTCAATTTCAGACACAGAAATAAACCAAACCCCTTCCGTCCGCTCATTAAATAGACAGTCTGACAGATATATGCTAATGAGGAATGGGGGAACAATGAATCTGATTGGACATTTTAAAATCAAAACGGGACTTATTTTGTGTTTTCTTTTGATTGGATAGCTAAACCGACCAATCACATTTAGGTTTCTCCACCAATCATAAGCCTCCTTACTACAATCAGGAAATACATTTTCCAAAGCCCCTCTCCAGCCGGAGTTTGTCAGTGTGTAAAGATACACCGGGAAATGTCGCCTGGCTGTCGGTGCGAGGGGTTGTCCGGGAATGTGGGTTCATTCAGGAACTGTGAGTGTCTGGTCTTCTTCTTATCGTGTCCACGGACAGTCTATACATGACAAAACAAAAACAGAATTACCTGGATAAAACTCAGCAAGTCTGGCAGCATCGGCGGAGAAGAAATCAGTCAACGTTTCGAGCCTCCATGGCCCTTCGGCAGAACTGCAGCATAGTTTCAACAAGGGAGAAATATAAATTGGTTTAAGGTGGGTGGGGGGCGGGGGGGAAGAGACACATTGAGGGTGTGGTGTGAGCAGATAATAATCAAAAGATGTCAGAGACAAAAGGGTCAAAGAGGTGTTGAAGGTGGTGGTCTTTGTCTGAGAAAAGTGCTAATTAAGAATGGAAAACAGGATATTCAAAGTACAGCTCTAGTGGGGGTGGGGTGGAAAGACTAAAGGTTTTAGTTTTAGATTTAAAAATAATGGAAATAGGTGGGGAAAGAAGAATCTATATAAATTATTGAAAAAATAGCGGGTGGGGGGGGAAAGAAACGGGGTGGGGATGGGGGGAGGGGGAGTTTAAGATCTAAAGTTGTTGAATTCAATATTCAGCCCAGAAGGCTGTAAAGTGCCTAGTCGGAAGATGAGGTGCTGTTCCTCCAGTTTGCGTTGGGCTTCACTGGAACAATGCAGCAAGCCAAGGACAGACATGTTGGCAAGAGAACAGGGTGGAGTGTTAAAATGGCAAGCGACTGGGAGGTTTGGGTCTTTCTTGCGGACAGACCGCAGGTGTTCCGCAAAACGGTCGCCCAGTTTGCGTTTGGTCTCTCCAATGTAGAGGAGACCGCATTGGGAGCAACGAATGCAGTAGACTAAGTTAGGGGAAATGCAAGTGAAATGCTGCTTCACTTGAAAGGAGTGTTTGGGCCCTTGGACGGTGAGGAGAGAGGAAGTGAAGGGGCAGGTGTTGCATCTTCTGTGTGGGCATGGGGAGGTGCCATAAGTGGGGGTTGAGGAGTAGGGGGTGATGGAGGAGTGGACCAGGGTGTCCCGGAGGGAATGATCCCTACGGAATGCCGTCAAGGGGGGTGAAGGGAAGATGTGTTTGGTGGTGGCATCATGCTGGAGTTGGCGGAAATGGCGGAGGATGATCCTTTGAATGCGGAGGCTGGTGGGGTGATAAGTGAGGACAAGGGGGACCCTATCATGTTTCTGGGAAGGAGGAGAAGGCGTGAGGGAGGATGCGCGGGATATGGGCCGGACACGGTTGAGGGCCCTGTCAACGACCGTGGATGGAAAACCTCGGTTAAGGAAGAAGGAGGACATGTCAGAGGAGCTGTTTTTGAAGGTAGCGTCATCAGAACAGATGCGACGGAGGCAAAGGAACTGAGAGAATGGGATGGAGTCTTTACAGGAAGCGGAGTGTGAGGAGCTGTAGTCGAGGTAGCTGTGGGAGTCGGTAGGCTTGTAATGGATATTGGTGGACAGTCTATCATCAGAAATTGAGACAGAGAGGTCAAGGAAGAGAAGAGAAGTGTCAGAGATGGACCATGTGAAGATGATGGAGGGGTGGAGATTGGAAGCAAAATTTATAAATTTTTCCAGGTCCCGACGAGAGCATGAAGCAGCACTGAAGTAATCATCGATGTACCGGAGAAAGAGTTGTGGGAGGGGGCCGGAGTAGGACTGGAACAAGGAATGTTCCACATACCCCATAAAGAGACAGGCATAGCTGGGGCCCATGCGGGTACCCATAGCCACACCTTTTATTTGGAGGAAGTGAGAGCAGTTAAAGGAGAAATTGTTCAGTGTGAGAACAAGTTCAGCCAGACGGAGGAGAGTAGTGGTGGATGGGGATTGTTGGGGCCTCTGTTCAAGGAAGAAGCTAAGGGCCCTCAGACCATCCTGGTGGGGGATGGAGGTGTAGAGGGATTGGACATCCATGGTGAAGAGGAAGCGGTTGGGGCCAGGGAACTGGAAATTGTTGATGTGACGTAAGGTGTCAGAGGAATCACGGATGTAGGTGGGAAGGGACTGGACAAGGGGAGAGAGAAGGGAGTCAAGATAACGAGAAATGAGTTCCGTGGGGCAGGAACAGGCTGACACGATCGGTCTGCCAGGACAGTTCTGTTTGTGGATTTTGGGTAGGAGGTAGAAGCGGGCCGTCCGAGGTTGGGCGACTATCAAGTTGGAAGCTGTGGGAGGAAGATCTCCAGAGGAGATGAGGTCAGTGACAGTCCTGGAAACAATGGCTTGATGTTCTGTGGTGGGGTCATGGTCCAGGGAGAGGTAGGAGGAAACGTCTGCGAGTTGACGCTCAGCCTCCGCGAGGTAGAGGTCAATGCGCCAGACAACAACAGTACCACCCTTGTCAGCGGGTTTGATGACAATGTTGGGGTTGGACCTGAGAGAATGGAGTGCAGTGAGTTCAGAGAGAGACAGATTAGAATGGGTGAGAGGAGCAGAGAAATTGAGACGGCTAATGTCACGCCGACAGTTCTCAATGAAAAGATCAAGAGAAGGTAAGAATCCAGAGGGAGGGGTCCAAGTGGAGGGAGAATATTGGAGGTGGGTAAAAGGATCCGTTGAACGGGGAGAGGACTCCTGCCCAAAGAAGTGAGCACGGAGACGAAGACGGCGGAAGAAGAGTTCAGCATCATGCCGAGCCCGAAATTCATTGAGATGAGGGCGTAACGGTATGAAACTAAGTCCTTTGCTGAGCACTGAACGTTCAGCAAGGAGAGGGGAAGGTCAGGGGGTATAGTGAATACGCGGCTGGGGCTGGGATTGGAAGATGGGGTGAGGATGGAGGGACAAGCAGGGGTGGAGGGTCCCAGATGGGTGTTGGAGTCGATGAGTTGTTGGAGCTTGCGTTCCTTAGCACTTGAGAGAAAGAGAAAAAGTTTCTTGTTGAGGCGACGGGTGAGGCGAAGAATAAAATGAAACTGGGGGCACGCGCAGCTTTGAAAAAGGGTGCGGCGGTGCTGCTGGAGGGAGAGGTCGAGTGTGTTCATATGGCGGCGCATGGCGCTGATTCTGGATCTCAGAATGCGACGGCCCAGCCAGAACCGGACACATTGTTGCGCCTTGTTGTTGAATTCGGCAAGATCTGCAACAGTGCAGGGTTCCTCTAGCGATAGGCATTGCAGGAGATGTTGCATTGTCTGTGGCTCAGTTCCACATTCACAAGTTGTCGGACTGGTTGTATATCCCCATTTGCTCAGTGACACCTTTGAATGACCTACACCAGTCCTAAGTCTGTTAAGGCACTTGCAGGTTGCCCAGTTGCAATTAGCTCCTGGGGGAAGGCTTTCATCCGGTAGAATTTCCATCGCTGGGGGTTGTTTGAGACTGGCGAGCCAGTCTTTCCACAAGGCGATGCGGGCTTCAGATGGGGTGGATTGTAATGGAACAACACTGTTCATGAAGCTCTTCCTTGACTTTAGGTGGCTGGGTGTAGGTGTATGACCATGTAGAGGGTGCCTCTCATTTGATGTTTGACGGAGTCGCTCTTTCTTGCTGGCTATCGTTCTTCTTATATCAGGGGGAGCGATACCCGCCTGGATATATAGGCTGTTGGTGTTTGTTGGTTTTAAGCAACCTGTGATAAGTCAGCAGCTTGCATTCAGATCGACATCCATCTTCTTAGCATGAGTAGATCTTTCCCATGCAGGGCAGGCGTATGCGGCAGTGGAATAGCAAAGAGCAAGTGCAGTGGTTCGCAATGTTTTCGGGCTTGCTCCCCATTTTGTGTTAGTGAGCTTATTCAGGATGTTCTTTCGTGCGCTCACTTTTGCCTTTGTCTTTTTGATGTGGTTCTTGAAGCTGAGGCATCTGTCAAGGGTTACTCCTAAGTAGATAGGGTGCTCGCAATGTGTCAGTGTTGCTCCACACCATGTTACTTTAAGCTGGCGTTTGGCTTCACGCTTTCTGAGGTGGAATGCACGAACTTGTGTCTTTGATGGGTTTGTGCGAAGGTGGTTTTCTTCATAGTAGGATTTTAGTCCCTCCAAGGCCTCAGAAAGTGTTTTCTCCACGGTGTTAAAATCAGTGCTTTGGGCAGTGGCACATAAGTCATCAGCATATATAAAACATGTCTGGTAATGTGATTGATTTACTCACTCTCTGATTCTGTGTGTGTTTGGAAGGCCGTGGTGCAGTGTGCAAGTGTTGGGTTTATTCTGTATCAGTGACTTGATGGGACCATGGCTTAGTGTTGGGCTCACTTGGCATCCTGAAACTCATTGTGCATCTGTCCGTTATTGGTGCCACTACCTACCCCAGGGCAATTAGGAACGGGCCTATATCCCATGAATGAATAAAAAAGCAAAAATCTCCTACAATAACCAGTGATTACTAACACTTGAGACGTTTGTCAGAATTCAGTCTCCCTGAAAATTGTTCCAATTTAGAGTTAGGTTCACATTTTCATTTCCCATTGACAATCAGTTTTTCTTTAATTTTGCAGCCTTATCAAGTGGTTTTTATACTCATAAATGTTTAAAAGTGTCAGACTTATCAACTGCTCTTTAGACCTGTAATTACCTGACCTTGTGTAGTGAGTGAGGAGATTCCCCACTGGGTCATGCAAAACAGGAATCTGGATGGAAATTAATTCCAATGCCTGGAAACCAGGTAGAATACAAGTCTGAATTTCTAATTTACATCCTTAGTCGATCAGGCTTCTTGCTAGGAGCGTGAACTTGCAAAGTGGTGTTTGAAACCAAACAAACCACACTAGATCCCTCTTTATTTGTGAAGGTAATTCCAAGGAAAGCAGTTATATTTCAGATGGAGAATTGAGATGGGTACCAGACACAGCTCAGGACAACTAAACCTGCTCTCAGAGAGTGTAAGGGATAATGGGGAAGAGGATGGCAGATAAATGAATCCCAATATGGAGTTATTCATATTACAGTTGAAACCTCATCAGTAATCAGCACTGGATTAGAATAGCCCGGACTATTAACCTCGGGAAAGGATGGATGTTGAATGGATATGATCAATGTTAATAAAGAGAATCAATTTTTCCCACGTGGAAAGATAATTTGATCTCGTTGGACAAGAGAGAAATAGAAAAAAGAACAATAGGAAAATTAAATAGGCCGGTGGGGAAGAATATGCCAGTGGGAGCAGCTCAGCTGCTCTTGCAGAGAGCTGGCACAGATACTATGGGCCGAATGGCCTCCCTCTGCTGTAACAATTGTGAGATTCTGTTCTATATATTATGAGTGTAAGCCTGACTTATGTTTCATATAAAATGTGTTTCAACTGGAGTTAATAGCTGTGGGTATTAATCAGATATTATGTCAGAGTTTTGGATTAGAATTCCATCTCTGCGAACATAATCCTGAATGTCCGTATATCATACATCCTGGGAAATGTATTAGATTGTAAGATCAGCTTCATGCAGATTGTAGATACTCTGAGGTTTGGGGAGTGGTATGTAATGCATTGTTCAGTCTGCAGTCTGGGTACAATGTTGGGATTCATGCAATATCTTACAACCAGGCACTGTTTGTCTGCCCTCTTTGTTATTTAATCTGTATTTGAGGTTCTACTTTTGATTCAGTGACACAGGGCCTTGCAATCTGAGGGGTGTGTACTTTTGCTCTGCGATTTAATAAGGGCCCACACAGGAGCTTATTACACAAAATTAATACTCGTGATTGAGGATCATATAGTAGCATTGATCAAGGATTATTTAATGGACAGAAACAGTGTCGGAATAAACAGGACACTTTTGGATCGGTAAGTTCGAACTTACTCTTGATAATACATGGTCATCTGTTATTTACAACCTATACTGGTGACTTAGATGGGGACTGAATGAAACACAATCAAGTTTGTTGATGATAGGAAATTAGGTGGAAAATTAATCTGTGAGGAGGACACAAATAAAGCTGCTAAGGCAGATAGACAGGTTGTCTGAGTTGGCAAGAACATGGCAGATAGAATACAATATGGTGATGTGAGTGTGCCCAGTTTGTAGGGGGAAAAAAGAACATTTGTGAATGTGAGGGACTGGAACATCTTTGCACTCAGAGGGAGCTGGGTGTCCGTGTACATGAATTACAGAAAGTTAATCTGCAGGTACAGCAAGCAGATAGGAAGGGAAGTGCTGTGTTCACATTTGTTCCAAAGGGTTGGAATATAAGAGTAAAGCAGTCTTAAAATTATACAGGGCACTAGTGAGGCGACATCTGTAGTACTTTGTCTCCTTTCATAAGGAAGGACATACTTGCTCTAGAGGGAGAGCAATAATTGTTCATTAGATTGGTTCCTGGAGCAAGTGGTTTTCTTATGAGGAGAGATTGAGTAGACTCGGTGTGTATTCCCTGGAGTTTAGAAGAATGAGAGATGATCGAATCGAAACATATAAAACTCTTAAGCGGCTTGTTAGGGTAGATGCTGAGAATATAGTTCTCCTGGCTCCGGAATCTAGAACATGTGGTCACCATCTCAGATCACAGCATTGGCCATTTTGGAATGATATGAGGAGAAATGTCTTCACTGAAAGTTTTTAGGAATCTTTGGAATTCTCCACCCCAGAGAGATTTGGAAGCTCAGCCATTGAGTATGTTCATGACAGAGGTCAATAGATTTTGGATACTAGGGATATAAAGAGAGTGCGGCAAGGTGGAGCTAAGGCAGAAGATCAGTCTTAATTTTTTTTTATTTTTTATCAGTCTTAATGAATGACGGAGCAGTTAAATGGCCAAATAGCCAATTCCAGCTTCTATTTCTGAAGATCCATCTATTCTGCTCGATGTAAGATTCAGTTTCATTCTGCACCAGTCAGTTTCTGGTACTATATGTAAAGGTGGGATCAATTGTATGTCTGTCAGCACCTGGCACGGGATGTGTGATTCAATCTGTATCTGTGATTCATGAACCTGAATGTGAGTATGTGATTCATTCTCAATTTGCCTTTCTATTAGTATTATATTTGAATGTGTCATTTGTATCTGTCAGTCTCTGGTACTGTACATGTGAGAGATTCATTCTGTATATGTTGGTCTTTGTAATGTGTGAGTGTGGAATTCACTCCGTATTTACTGCTCCGTGATACTGTGTGTGAGTGTTTTGTCCTTATATAATTGCCAGTCTTTGGTAATTTGTGTCTGTGTGGGTCTGATTATGTAACTGTGAAGCTCTGGTCTGTTGTTAAGGCATTCTTTCTGTATCTATCAGGCTCTGGCACAGAATGAGAGTTTGGGACTCAACCTAAATTGTTCATTGGTACTGGAGGTTCATTTTCTATCTGTCAGTCTCTGGTCGTGTGTCTGTGAGGGGGTGTGTTTGTCTTTGTGTGTGTGTGTGTGTGTGTGTGTGTATGTGTTTGTCTATGTGTAATTCATTCTGTATCACTCAGCCTCTGGTACTGACCATACGTGTAGGACACTGGCTGTATCTGTCAGTCACTGGTGGTGCATGTAACTTTGAATGGAGGATCCTTTCTGTAAGTGTCAGCATATGGCACAGGGTGTGAGTGTGGGATTTTAAAAAATATTGTTCAATGGTCCTGAATCTAAATATGTGAATCATTCTGAAACTCCCATTCTTCAATAGTGTGTGTGAGTGTGACTATGTGAGTGTTTGTGTTTGATGTGAGTTTGTCACTATCTTTCACTGTCAGTGGTACTTTACGTCTGTGTCACATAGATGAACTATTATTCAGGCTCAGGGATTTTGACTGATTGTAGTATTTAGTAAGTATCTGTCAGTGTCTGGTACTGGACATGTCGTTAATAATCATTCTGAATTAGTCAGTCTCTGTTACTCTGTGACGGTGTGAGATTCATTGCATAGCCTTCAGTTTCTGAGACTGTTTACAAGTCTAGGTTCAGCCCATGTTGAAATTTCAGAACAGAAACAGCCCATTGATGTTGTAGCTTTTAATAAAGTAATTGTGAGTTTGACCTAGTATTAAATCCCTTTCTGTGCGCACACGATTGTGAAAGCTCAGGTATCCTTCGATCTAACCTCCATTGCTGTGTAAGTGTAATTCCCTTTGTAATAATCAAATTGATACATTTTCATTCAGTCTGAGAATTTTACACTTGCCTGTTGTGCTCAGTTTTTTCTGTGAGAATGAATACAGTATCTGCCATTCTGTTACTCTGAGGTTTTCGGATGGTATGTGGTCTCTATCTCAGTCTGTACTAATCAAATTGTTATTGTATCCTTGAGGTTAATGGTCTAGCTGAGTTTCAAACCGGAATCTGAGTTTGCAGCTGAGGTTATACTATCTTTCAGTTCTCTCTTGGTATTTAATTTAACTCTTCTAACCTTCTCACCCCATAGGAATTGGTCCTTGTTCTACTACAGAGAAAGGAGTTAGCTGTTTGGTGAGTATCTGGTAAGTGGGTGAGGGCTATTCTGTCCCCAAGGTTTAAAATAGTACACACATTAATGGTAAAGTTAATAAATATGTAAGAATAACTGAATAGTATCATTAAGTATTTATTGAAAACACATTAAGGATGGCATAACAGGTAACGTGCCTAGGCTGCAGCATGTGGGAACTCCAGGATAACATTAAGACCCAGAGCAAATGTCTAAGTGTTCGTGGCTTGATGAACTTTAGCTCAGAGTCATTGAGCTGGAGGCTGAGCTGCAAACTCTGTTAGACATCAGGGAGAGGGGAACTTACCTTGATGTTTTATACCAGGAGGCAGTCACACCATTTAGAGTAGGGTCTTCTGATTTGGTCAGGGACAGGAGGGTCTGACTGCGAATGAGGCAGGTAATGGGACCCAGCGGGCAGGAGTGTGAGCCTCTGCAATGGTCCAATAGGTTTGATGTTCTCCCAGCTTGTTTGGATGAGGGCAGTGGCTGCAGGGTAGATGAGCAAACTGACCATGGCACCGTGGTACAGGAAGCCATTCAAGTTGGGGGAACAAAAAGGAATGTAGTGGTAGTATGGGGCAGTATATTGAGTGGGAATGGCACTGTTCTCTGTAGCAAAGAGCGAGAGTCCAGACTGCTGTATTGCCTGCCTGGTGCCAGGGTTCGGGACATCTGCTCAGGGCTGGACAGCAACTTGCAGTGGGAGGTAGATGATCCAGTAGTCATAATCCATTTAAGTACCAACAACATAGGCAGGAGGAAGGAAGCTCTGCATAGTCAGTATGAGGAGCTAGGCACAAAATTAAGAAACAGAAGCTCAAAAGATTATTACCTGAGCCATGTGCAAATTGGCATTGGACAAATCAGATTAGAGAAATGAATGCGTGGCTCAAAGGCTGGTGTGGGAGAAGTGGTTTCTAGTTCATGGGGCATTGGCACCAGTTTTGAGAACCTGTACCATTGGGATGTTCTACTCCTGAACTGTGCTGGGGCTGGTCGCATACTAGGGAAGTAGCAAGGGTTTCAAACTGAATAGTGGGAGCAAGGGATCATATTTCCAAAGAGTAGAGACAAGGCAAGAAAGAAAGGTATTAATATGGGAAATGGTAAACGGACCGTGACAGGAAGGGACATTCTCACATTCCTATTCAATACCAGAAACTGACAGATACAGTCTGAATTCTACACTCTGATTGCGGATCAGATGTTGGCATGTCCAGCATTAATCTCAAACACAGACCGGGTTCTGGGAGTGAATGCGAATTGCACACTCGGATAGCAGCACAGACTGAAATATATACAATCAATGCCACACTGATTTACAGCGCCAGAAACTGAGAAACTCATGAGTGAATCTCATTTCCAGTTCCATAAACTGAGAAACTCATAAGCGAATCTCATTTCCAGTTCCATAAACTGACAAGCACAAGATACAGCAGACACACACTGTACCACAGCTTCAAGAACAGAATGCACCCGCTGTACTCTATCCCCCTGCCTCACACAGTATCCGAGTGAGTAAGTCACACGTTAGCAGAGGGTCAGAGAACCAGAAGGAATCCTGCATCCCCGGACGGTCCCTCGCACCGACAGCCAGGCAACATTTCCCAATATATCTTTACACACTGAGAAACTCTGGCTGGAGAGAAGCCTTGTAGAATATGTTGCCTGGTTGCAGCAAATGGGCTAATGATTGGTGGAGAAGTCGAAATCTGATTGGATATTTAAAGACACCAATCAGAAAAATACGAGAGAAGGGAACAGTCATAGTTTTAAAACAGTGTCCAATCAGAATCACGGTTCTCCAATCCTTCATTAGCATAGACCTAGGAGACTGTCTATTTAATCGGCGCTCGGAAAGGATTTGGTTTATTTCTGTGTCTGAAAGTGACGATGGTTGATGAGAAGAAACCAGTTCCCAAAAAGGGAGCCAAGAAAGCCTTAAAGAAACCGGTAGCAAAGGGCGGCAAGAAGCGGCGAAAGTCGAGGAAGGAGAGTTACGCCATCTACATCTACAAAGTGATGAAGCAGGTTCACCCCGACACCGGCATCTCCTCCAAGGCCATGAGCATCATGAACTCGTTCGTGAGCGATATTTTCGAGCGCATCGCGGGTGAGGCTTCCCGCCTGGCCCATTACAACAAGCGCAGCACCATCAGCTCCCGGGAGATCCAGACCGCCGTGCGCCTGCTGCTGCCCGGGGAACTGGCCAAGCACGCCGTGTCGGAAGGGACAAAGGCGGTGACCAAGTACACCAGCTCCAAGTAAAACCCCCGAACTGACTGAAAAACACATTCAAAACACAACGGCTCTTTTAAGAGCCACTCACAATCTCTCTGAAAAAGCTATTTCATCTCAATTTTTACTTTGTCATGTTTTAAATTTGAACATTTCGAACTATGTTATTTTCATGTTATTTCCATCATATTCGGGCTAATGTAGATTTATCACTCGCTCAATTCTTAGGTCCTGATAAAAATGCACCATAAATGAATGTCTGCCCGCTCACCCTCTGCGCTTTGTTCTCAGACGCGTTTATATTCGGCCCCTTTCCCTGGCTTTGGAGAGGGAATAAAACGCAAATGCGTCAGTTTCCAGTTCTGGTCAAGTTTGGTCTCAATAATCGATCCGTTCATTTCCTATCAGCCCCGCTTGTGTCGGAACCTTCAGTCTCAACGCTGGCAAATTTACACCAGACATGTTCGCTTTTGACTCTCGAATATCTACTATATACCGTCCGTTTGTAGAACGATGTCAATGAGACTTTGCCGGCTGGTTAAAGGGTTTCATAAAAGATGGAAATTAACCCCGAATAGATCCCGTATCTGGAACTTGGGATAAAATGTGAAATAGTCCCATCAGGGACGGGGAATTTTAAAACTTTGTCTTCAGACCGAGTTCACTTTCTACATAAGACTTTCTACATGAAACGTATTTCTTGTTTTATAAACCTATCGGCCGCCTTTTCGATATCGAAAAGCGTAAATTTGGAGCTGTTATTTTCGGCTGGTTTTCAGGTTCAGATAAACCCAGACTGAAAATCAGAAACAGACAAATACAGATCAACCGTAGAATAGAGAAAGGGAGAGCGAGATTAAGTAAATCGAACATTCGTATATTAAATACTGAATTACCTATTTCCAATTAACACTATGTTCTGTCCGGTTTTTACAAATTTGGCGGGCTTTGAAAATTTGAAAAAAAAATCGGTTGAAATTTGGCGCCGGAATTTTCCGCCCTCACTCCGTGGAGTCTCCGGATTGGTGAGTTCAGTAGATATCTGGTTGGTGATATGAACAAAGACGCGGAACAAAGTGACCAATCAGCAATGCCCGCAGCACCATTCCTCCCGAAGCTATAAGAGAAGCGAATGTGAGAGGATTTCCTCATTCTCTGTGAAAGTGTTTGTGAGATTGTGAAATGTCTGGAAGAGGAAAGACCGGCGGTAAAGCTCGATCCAAGGCCAGATCTCGCTCCTCCCGGGCTGGACTGCAGTTCCCGGTGGGCCGTGTTCACAGGCACCTGAGAAAGGGCAACTATGCTGAGCGTGTGGGTGCCGGAGCCCCGGTCTATCTGGCTGCTGTGCTCGAGTATCTGACGGCTGAAATCCTCGAGTTGGCCGGTAACGCGGCCCGGGACAACAAGAAGACCCGCATCATCCCCAGACACCTGCAGCTGGCCGTCCGCAACGACGAGGAGCTCAACAAGCTGCTGGGAGGGGTGACCATCGCTCAGGGCGGGGTGCTGCCTAATATCCAGGCCGTGCTGCTACCCAAGAAAACCAGCGCCGCTGCGGCCTCGAAGACCAAGTGAAGCGGCCATTCTTTAATCTAATACCCCAAAGGCTCTTTTCAGAGCCACTCACAGAGTCTGTGAAAGGGCTGCTCACTGTGTGAGCTCATTTCATTCTGGTTCTGAAGAAGCGTCATGCCCATTCGAAACGGTAACTCTGTCCCCACACAGATGCTGCCAGACCTGCTGAGTTTTTCAGCATTTTCGTTAAAAATTCTAGCTTCGCTGCAAAAGACAGCCGCACATACCTTACAACCCGCTTTCAATTCCGATTCCTTACCTGATCTGTTTATAACAGGCGGATAGAAAGCTATTGATGGGCGAAATCACCGTGAATACCGACAGTTCCGGGTCTCTCACATAAACATCATGAACTGTATGGGTTTTATTCAGGTCACGGATCAATAGATATTGTAGGGAAAATGGGGTGAGTCATTTTTCCACTAAATTGGGAGTGACAGAGTGGGGTCTGGGTAGTTGTCAAGTGCCTGCTCTCTCACCCAGACAGGCAAAGGGGTCTGTAGGCCTGCCTGGAAATACACCGCTCCACTCCCCATTTCAAACATCAACAACCTTAACATATGAACTAATAACCGAAAGATGACGAAATGATGCTAAAGCTGTGTTAGATTCATCTGTAGATTTCTCTGTCCCGTTCCCAGGTCAGTGCTCTTAATGTGACGTTTTGGGTGGCTCTTAAAAGAGCCTTTGTTGTGTGTTTGGTAGAAAGGGTCGAGTTGTTCAGCCGCCGAATCCATAGAGAGTGCGGCCCTGGCGTTTCAGAGCGTACACCACATCCATGGCAGTGACCGTCTTGCGCTTGGCGTGTTCAGTGTAGGTGACCGCATCCCTGATCACATTCTCCAGGAAAACCTTCAGCACCCCGCGAGTCTCCTCATAGATCAAACCCGAGATCCGCTTGACACCGCCACGGCGAGCCAGGCGGCGGATTGCTGGTTTGGTGATGCCCTGGATATTATCACGAAGCACTTTGCGGTGCCGCTTTGCTCCGCCTTTCCCCAATCCTTTACCTCCTTTCCCTCTGCCAGACATGATGATAGTTCACTCAGATCACTGCAGACTATGAGAGACGAGCTGCTTCACGTTCCTCTTTTAAACAGCCCGCCCCGACCTGACTGAGAACGGGACAGAGTGAGAGGCGGGGCGGGGAGCTGTCAGCAATATCCCCGCCTCATTCCAGTCGCTTCTACAAACAGACAAACAGTCTGCTTCCATTTCTAGGACAGGTTCTATTCCATTAACACACAACTCCCCTCCCAGAAGCATTGAGACTTTTACTAATCCCTCTTCCAGCTGAATTGGAGAATATAATGTGTTTGGGTTTGAGTTGTGACGCGGGGTTTGGCCAAGGTTGAGTTGGAGAGATTTGCAATCTACAAGGCAGTCAAGAGGTGTGAGGATCAGGCAGAGAAGGAGAACTAAGGTCACAAACAGACCAGCCTCTAAACCAGTTAGTTTGCAGGTATAACAAATGAATGGGACTAAGAACAAGATAAAATCGCATCACGGGCCTGTAATTTAGTTTATTGAGCGGGAATTCGAAAAGTTTTGCAAAGATTGAACCGGTCAGTGAAAGTGTCTGTCTAAGAACTGGAAATGAATACCGGCTGAAATGTAAACGGTTGGTATTGAATTAGTGACAGCAAATCAATTATTTTAAGGGAAGTGTTGGTGTAGTTATTTCAGACAAAACTTCATCATCCCTTCCAGGATAAGTTGCATTTTTTTATTGTTCGGAACTTTGTGGATATCTACACGGAGCCGTTGTAGTTGGTCACTATCTTTGTCTGTTTCACGGCCCGTTCCCCGGGCAGCAACAGACCTTTTCCTGTCTCGATGTGTCCACAGAAACAGCTGGAGCCAATATATTGTGGACTGGTGCCATCTGCTGGCTGGACGTGAGACGTACAAAGAGGTAACTTCTTTGGGGACCGATTGAAGGATACGTTATCTTTCACAATTGTGTTCACAGTGACAGAGATTTAATACTCAGCCAAAGATGACACACATTGTTTGCTTTAAACCTACCATATCAGTGGCCTGATGTTCTGCTGGAAATGTATGTGGAATGAATCCAAACTTATAATTAGTCCCAGAGACTGAAAGTTATATAATGAATCCCACACTCACACAGAAGCAGAGAATAATTCTCAGGCACATTTTCAGTGCCAGATGCTGAAAGATACAGGCTGTTCACTGCACTCACTCACAATAGTTGAATCTGAGTGATACTAAAGAAATATAACAAACCAATTGTACCACTGAGAGATTTAGAAAGAGTACAAGCATCACATAGAGTAACAGATGCTGACGGATACAAATGGAATACCACACACTAACACACACACACAATAAGCTCCACTTTCACATACAATACCAATGATTGGAAAACTCCAATTGAATCTCACAATGTTTTATAATACCAAAGATTGACAGATGTAAAATTAATCCCACTGTCAGATACAGAATGAATTTCATGCTCACAAACGGAACCAAGTGATGAAAGAAACATATGATTCCCACACTTACTTTACAATATCACAGATACAGAGTGCCATTGACCGATCTGTATTGAATCTTATGCTCACACACGTTACGAGAGTCTGACATGTATGTACCGGATACAGAGTGGATACTACACTCAAAATCCTGACTTGGAAATATATCACTGTAACTTCACTGTCACTGGGTCAAAATTCTGGAACTCCCTTCCGAATAGTACTGGGGATGTGCCTACACCACATGCACTGCAGAGGTTGAAGAAGGTATCTCACCACCACCTTCTCAAGGGCAAAAAAGGATGGACAATAACTGCTGGCCCAGCCAGCGAAGCTAACACCACATGAATGAATTAAAAAAGGGCACCAAAGACTTCAAATTCAGAATGATTTCCATGTTCAGATACAGTAGTACTGACTGATAGGATTAAACACACACACACCATTAAGAAATTCAGAATGAGTCCCAAACTCATTTGCATTACCAGAAAGTTATTGAGAACAAACACTTCCACACCTACAGTTCTACTTTAAAAAGTGTCCCGACGCTCATACAGTACCAGAAAATGCAATGTGCCTTCTGAATATGACACAGGTATAGTGTACCAGAGAATGACAGATACAGAATGACTGCAGCACTCACTTTCAGTAGCAGAAGCTGACTGATAGAGCAAAATTCTTCCACACATACAGTTCCACTGACAGTTTCAGAATGTAACCCACCTCTCTCAGTATCAGAAAATGAAAGATAGGAATGGAATATAACACAAATATAATGTACAAGAGAGTGACTGTTACAGAATAAATCCAAACATACTGGCAGTTCCGCTGACAACGTCTCCACACTCACATACAGTAACCAAAACTGACAGGTTCAGAATGTCTCTCAGTTTCACACAGTACCAGTGAGTGACATAGATAATAAATCCCACGTTCACAAAATGGGCCAGAAAAGGCCAGTGAAGAATGTATCTCACTCTCAAATACAAAACAACGGTCTGACGGTTTCAGCACAACATTATAACTTCTGCTTGGTACAATAAAATATTATGAAATGTCATCTCCACCGTTAGTAATTCCAAATACCTCCCTTCGCTGTCCAATAAAATGTGAACGGTTCTTGTCTGTTCTGTCGCTCTCTGAGTGTGCTGACATCTACTGGCCAGAGCTGAGAAGTGCAACAGAGCGGAACTTTTTTTTATTAATTCAATGGATATGAGATTCGCTGGCTCGGCCAGCATTTATTGTCCATTACTAAGTGAAGGTGGTGGTGAGCTGCCTTCCTGGTCCGCTGCAGTCCCTGTGGTGTGAGGGAGGGAGTTCCAGGATTTTGATACAATGACATTAACTGTGTGTGTTGCAGAAACAGCTCAATATGAGGAATTAGTGATGGGATGTGATAGGGTGGACATAGAGGTGTCAACAATCAATTCAAAGAGAATTCGATATTATCTCGTTATCCCACTGAGTTGGTAGAATTTGGAACTGGCTGTCATATTGAGCAGTCAAGACGATTAGCACAGCTGTATTTCAGGGAAAGTAAGAGAAGCATAGGAAAGGGAATAGATTTCATGGAAAAACAGGTAATATTACATAAAGTAAACTGGGTTGAAGATCGTTAGCAATAATGTACCAATGTGTCCAAATGGCCCAATGAAGCATATTCTTGGTAGAATGAATACCGATTTTCAAAGTACCTCAGAGACTCACAGATATTTAATGAATCCTGCACTCACATAGTGTACCAGAGACAGAGCAATGCAGAGTGAATCCTACACTCACACACATCCCCAGAGACTGACCAATACATAATGAATCCCACACTCACATAGTGCACCAGAGACAGAGCAATGCAGGGTGAATCCTACACTCACACACATCCCCAGAGACTGACCAATGCATAATGAATCCCGCACTCACATAGTTTTCCAGAGAGAGCAATGCAGAATGAATCACACATCCCCAGAGGCTGACAAATACATCATGAATCAGACACTCAAATCCTTTACCAGGGATTGAGCGATACAGAATGTATCCAGCACTTATACACATCGAATGTTAGAATAATTACACCACAGAGAAAGCCCATTCTGCCCTTTGTGTCTCTGGTGGTTCTCTGCCAGGGAAACTCAACTGGTCCTGATCCCCAGCCCTATCACCACAACGTGGCAACTCTTTTCTCTTCAGGTTTGTATCCAATTCCCCTTTGACAACTCCGAGTTTACCATGTCTCTTCCACACTCTCAAGCAGTGAATTGCAGATCCTAATGACTCACTGTGTAAAAATAGTTTTCCTCATGTCACCATTGGTTGTTTTGCCAAACACTTTAAATCTGTGCCTTCTCCCAACAGGAACAGTTTCTCGCTATCTACTCTGCCTTGGACACCTTGTAACCACAACTCCCCCAATCTACCCATGTAACTAAAGCCCTTCATCCTCACAACCATTATCATAAAGCTTTTCTGCACAGTCTCTAAAACCTTCCCAAATTTCCAAAAGATTGGTGCCAGGAACTGAATTGATAAAAGTGTCTGTGTCGGATCCACTGCCTACACAGACAATTCGTTTCGAGAGAGATTCTAAATTTAATAATATTTAAATGTTTGTTAGATATTGCCATGTGCAGCGAAAATCCTGCACACATAAGTACAAGGGCCAGGCAGACATATAATTCACTCCACAGTAACATAATGGAAATACAAAAGCTACATTCTGTGAATGCTGGAAATCTGAAATAAGCACAGAAAATGCTGGGAATTCTCAGCAGATCTGGCATCATCTGTGGAGAGAAACAAAGTTAATGTTTCAGGTCGTGGCATTTCACCAGAACTGGGAAAAGTTTGAATTGTAATTACATTGATATAGGTGTAATGGGGGAGGGTGGGAAACAAATAAAAGGGGAAGATAGGGTAGAAGATGGGAGGCATTCAATGGCAAAAATGTTGGTGGGGCGGAACCAAAGAGAG
This sequence comes from Cetorhinus maximus, assembly GCF_964194155.1. Taxonomy (NCBI): domain Eukaryota; kingdom Metazoa; phylum Chordata; class Chondrichthyes; order Lamniformes; family Cetorhinidae; genus Cetorhinus; species Cetorhinus maximus. Next base: position 12,267,315 of record NC_135909.1, read on the forward strand.
CAGCAATGGGACAAGTAAAGAAATAAAAGATGTGCCTAAAGGAGGTATGAATGGTAGAATAATGAACAGCTGACACCCGAGACTAAAACAAGAAAAACAAGACACATGCAAACAAAACAAAGTCATTGGGGATAAGGGGGTGGACATCATGATCTAAAAGTTCTGAACTCAATGTTGAGTTCAGAGGCTCTAAAGTTCTAACTGAAAAGATGAGGTGTTGTTCCTGGAGCTTGTGTTGAGCTTCATTGGAACATTTCAGCAGACCGAGGATAGAGATATCAGCAGGAGAGAAAGATGGAGACTTAAGATTGCAGGTCGTTGAAAGTTTGGGATCATGCTTCCGAAATGGAGGGGAAGTTTCTGTCTTTCTTTTAGTAACATAATGCATCTCACACTCAAGCACCATATCACAGTTTAACATATACAAAGACCACCTCATGCACTCATACAGTACGAAGGCCCAATTCAGGTTGAGTCTCAAACTCACAAAGTATCTCAGAGGTTGATAGATACAAAGTGAATACAACAGGAGCACAGACTGACAGATATCGAATGTATCCCACACTCAAACACAGTAGCAGAGACTTCCAGAACCTGCACTATTTTGTTTTTGTACTGACAGATATAAAATATGTCACACAGTCAAACCAGAGACTGACATTTAAAGAATGAACCCAAAATTCACACACAGCATCAGACTGAGATTTACAGAAAGATACAACACAGTCACACACATACATGAGATGGAACCCACACTCACATGCAATAATATTGATAAAATGCACAGTGAATCTTGTATCCATGTATCGCACCAAGAGACAAAGATCCAGAATTACCACCAAACTCACAAATACTAACAGAAAACAACAGACACAAAATTATTCCCACTCTCAAATAAGTTATCATGAACTGATGAAGAATTAATCCCACACTCTCACACAATATCAGAGACTGACAGTTCTCGAATAAGTCCAACATTCATGTGTGACACCAGAGACTGATAGTTAAAGAATGATTCCACCCATCCCCCACGCACATACACTACCTCTGAGAGATACATTGAATCTCAGATGCACAAGTAGTACAGAGACCATCCGATGAAATAAGAGCTCCCCAATCAATTCCAATTCTGGGGATAGATAAGTGCAGAGTGAATTCTGCCCTCACATAGACCGCCAGAGACTGAAAGATGCTGAATGAATTTGACACTCTCAAAAGGTTCCAGAGACTGAAGGGAAGGAATTTAACCCCACACTCACATACGACACCAGAGACAGAGCAGCACAGGATGTTTTCAACGCTGATATAGAGTACCAGAGACTTAGAAATATCAAATGAATACTACTTTGTCGTACAGTGCCAGAGACTGTCCAATATTAAATTATACTATACTCATATAGATTGTGGGAGACAGAGCGACACAGTCTGAATCCTACTATCCTCACAATACCACTGAGTGAAACAGAGTGAATTCTAAATTCACACAAAGTATCAGAGTCTGAGAAGTGAATTATTTTGCCAACACTCACAGGGAATACCAGAGACATTCAGATACAGAATTAATCCCACTTTCATTGACAGTAACGGGGACTGAGAGATACAGAATGATTCCCACATTAACATTCAGTAACAATGATTGATGCAGAATTAATCCCTTCACCTGATTGTCACACTAGAACAGGGAACTTCTTAACACAACATAAGACATCTTAACACGATAGACAGCATCGTGAGACCAGGAATAAAGCATTTGCTCAACAAAAAACGTCATCACAGAACAGCAGAGAATATCTTCACACAATAGATGATACTTTTGCAGATCAGGGAACATTTTAATAGAACAGAGGATGCTTTTTCACAAGATGAATCATATTTACACAAACGGAAACACATTTGCACGACAGGGAAGCATTTTACACAACAACAAAGAACATTTCTCAACAGCACAGCAGGAAAAATATGTTTAAAAAGGGAAGCACTTCAAACCATCATACAACAGTAGATGTATATGGGCATGGAGCAGAGTGGTGCAGTGGAAGCATGCTGGGCCCATAACCCAGAGGTCAATGGATTGAAACCATCCTCTGCAATTTGCGTTGTCATCAATAGCAAAGAAGCATTTTCTGCTACCCACAATCATGCCTATTATTTACATCAGTGTCTTGCTTCCAGCACTAAAATTCAATCTTCAACAAATCTCTAGTATGGTGTTTATTCATAGACGGACACAAGCTGTAAATCCTGCAAACAAATCCCAGCCAATTGTTGCCGGAGTTCACCGGTAACGGTTATTGGCTTAGTACAAAGAGGAGAAGAGTCAATTCTCTCTTCACTCTAAATTCGCTTTATTCACGTTGTTAGATCTTATTCATATAGCTTATACGTCTGGTTAGATATACACATGCAGTTTGCACCAGGTGCTGCTGTCTTATACTCAAACTAGGATCTAAACGCACATCCACTAGGTTTCTCTGACACTCCCTGAGTGGTTACAGAATATAAAAGCTAATACCCGAAAAGGAGAGCTGTCGCTGGCCAGGCGTTCCATTCTCTCTCTCTTTCGACACCATCTCTACGTTGCTGACGTAGGTTCTTCCATTTCCGCGATGGTTGTTCTCCGGAGTCTTCGCTGGCACCACGCCCGAGATTCTCCACTCTTATACTGAATCTTATCTCTTCAAGCTGTGCTGTCTCTCTCCCGTTGGTTCAGGCTTGCTTGCCTAGTCTGTGGCATCTTCTCATTGGCTCTGTCCCAAGGACTTAGGTAGCATTACCTCATTACTCCTTTTCTAAACAAGGACTTGTGTCTTATCACGTTCTCTTTGTTTTTCAAGAAACTCAGCTAATTCAAACCCGCTCCAGCCAGCTCAGGCCAGTGACTGGACTCAGGTTACTTCAGGTCAAAAGTTGATTTGCCTGTGTCAGCAGTTCGGCTGCAGCCCCTGGACAATACATTGCATTCCCCGTTCCCTCAGCCCATTGACCCCAAGTAACTAGCACAGGCGCAATGGCCTCAGTGGCCACCTCTTATTCACTATCACCATATGATTATCTGAATAGAAAAAGCTGGAAACAATACATTGAAGGTCATATTTTTTAAGTTAAGTCACGGGATGTGGGCTTCGCTGGCTGGGCTGGCATTTATTACCCATCTCGAGTTGCCCTTGAGAAGGTGATGGTGGGCTGACATCTTGAAGCGCTGAGGTCCATGTGGTGTAGGTACACCCACACTGCTGTTAGGAAGGAAGTTCCAGGGTTTTGACCCAGTGATAGTGAAGGAACGGCCGATATATTTCAGAGGGGAGCTTAGTTGCAGATTTTCCGATCAAATGGACACCCTGCAGTAATCCACCATGTATATTTGAACAGCAGCGTTCTCCCTGTGACATGAACCACCGAGAAGAACAAAACTCTCAGCATAGCGGAGACAGCAAATAGACAGTTCATCATTATCTGGACAGGAATCGTCATCCACTCTTACTAACTGGCTTAAACAATGGAATTCCATCCTCATTATTAATAATATTAACAATAATAGTGAAGTTTCATTCCTTCGGGCTTGCATTAGGTACAGATTACACCAAATTATTATTTGAGTGTCTCTGATTGTTTCCTGTCTTGTTTTACCAGTTAATAGCTGATGGGAATTTAACATGCTCAGTTTACCACTCATTACGTCCTTATTGGCCTTACTTGAGGTGATAACCAGCTGTATGTGACCTTTCTGCTCGAACTGAATGTCTGTCTTGAACATATTGCGGTCGCTCATTGCCAGATGCTCATTCACTATCATATTGTTAAGTCATTCTAAATTCCAGTGAGTCTAGATCCAACCTGATCAACCCTTCCTCATTAGAAAACCCCCTCAGTTGAGGGAATATCCCAGTCACCTTGCTGGGGAACTATCTTCAATACAAGTATATCCATCCTCCAGTAAGCAGATCAAATCAGCACCCATTATTCTAGGTGTGGTCTCGCCAATGCCCTGTACAGTTGCAGCACAACCTCTCTACTTTTCAATTCCACTCCCCTTGTGAAATAGACCAATATTCCACATGCTTTCCTAGTTATTTCCTGCATCTGCATGCTAATTTTGCAGTCAGCATAAATGGTTTTGAATTCTATTTTCATCTTCATTGCATTTGAAACTCGCTTTGATTTTCCTTTTGTCAGCACCTGTCAGGTTCCTGTATCTGAGTCCCATCCTTCCCCAAGCCGCCGGGGGGTGAGGAGCTTCTCATTGCTGCATTGCTCTGTTTGCTCAAATCAACAAAGACCCAATTCCCACCCGACCTGTTCCTCACACGAAGGTGATGAGAGTGTAAGATCTGAGCGACGTGAAGTATCCAATTGGAGAGTTACATCCTGGCGACAGGAATCTCTCTCCACAGCTGCTTTCGGACCTGCTGAATATTCCCCGCATTTCCTGTTTCTGATTTGTGCTTCGTTACAGGAGTTATTTATTTATACTGACAAGTCGGCTTTTCTGTGATCTTCTCACAGGCGAGTTCGCAATTCACATGCTTTAAATCCGTCCATTTTCACACACATCATCCTCCGAAATGTCTTTCAAACCCTCCCTCCCCCGCATCACCAACCCACACACCACGACCCCCACCCCTGTCCCCCGCCGCCCACTAACACCTCAGGTAGTCTCAGCGTTTCTTAGGAGTTCGCCAGAACAAGGGGATCACAGAGTCTGACAGAGAATATAAGCGTTTAATCCACACCCACACACAGTAGCACTCAGTGATAATGAGTAGATTACACAGTCACAGACTCACACATACACTCGCATACACAGATATGTACAGAAACACAAACACAGAGCCATTGGGAGATTCAGAATGAGGAGATTCAGGAACTCGCTTACAATACCAAACGCAGAATAAATGCCACACTCATTTACAGTACCGGGAGCTGACTGTCGGAACAGAATCAATTGTGCACGGACAGTTCCACTGATAGACTCAACAAGTGACCCAAACCTCATAGCATATCAGAAAATGCGAGATACAAACGGAATATGACGATGATATATTGTATCAGAGAATGACCGATACAGAAATCTGGTCCTGTTACTGGACTAGTTATCCAGAGGCCCCGTTAATGCTCTAAGTCCATGGGTTCAAATCCCACCACAGCGACTGGGGGAATTTGAATGTAGTTAATAAATCTGGAATATAAAGAGTGTCTTATTGATAGTGGCCATGAAACTATCACTGATGGTCACAAAAAGCCACCTGGTTCACTAATGCCCTTTAGGGAAGGAAAGCTGCCAACCTTACCCGGTCTGGCTACGCAGGAATCTAGGCCAACAGCAAAGTGGTTGACTCTTATCTGCCCTCTGACAGCACAGTGGGTGTACGTACATCACAAGGGCTGCAGCGGTTCAAGAATTCAGCTCAGCACTACGTTCTGAATGGCATTGAGCGATGGGCAATAACTGCTGGCCTAGCCTGCGGTGACCACATCCCGTGAATGAATAAAAAAAACCCTACGAATCAGACATAGACCGTTTATGCAAACTCTCTGTTTTCTGACAGCCAGCCAATCTTCTATCCATGCTTATATGTTACCCCCAACACCGTGACCGCTTTTTTCCATCCGCAATAGCATTTGATGAGGCACCCTGTCAAATACCTTCTGGAAATACAGGTTCAGTACGCCGACAAGCTCCCATTCATCCACAGCACATGTTGTTCACTCAAAGGACTTTTCATTAATTGGTTAAACATGATTCCCTTTTTAAAAAACCATGCTGAAACTTCATGATTAACTAGACAATGCGTATTTGATGCCTGGGTCCATGACACTATGGGTAGGACTGAGCAACCCGCAGTACTTGTGGAGACAAGGTCACATCTTCACATCGTGTTATGTGGCACTAACACTGCGCTAAATGGGATCAATATTGAACGGATCTAGGAAATCAAAACTGGTCATCCATGAGGTGCTGAGGCCCATCATTGTATTCGACCATAACTGGTAAACTCATGGTCTGGCATATCATCACTCCAACATTCCCATCAAGCAGGGGAATCAACCTCTATACCGAGGGTATGCCTAAGAATAAGAATTTACCACAGATATTCAGATACCGAATTAATCCCACTTTTCCCAATAGTAATGGGGCCTGATAGGCACAGAGTGATTCCCACATTGACGTTCAGTACCACTGACTGACACAGAATTAATCCCACCCTCACATACAGTACCAGACACTGACCCATAAAGAAGGAATCCTGCTCTCACAAACTGTTCCAGAGTCTGAAATGCAGAATGAATCCTACACTCACAAACACTACCTGTGACTGACAGATACAGAACAAATCTCATTCAGGTACAGTAGCAGAGTTTGATAGATACGTCATGTATCCCACAATCACATTTACTGCCAGAGATTAAGTGGTGATGATGACAGTAATCCCATTGTGGTTTAACCAGAGTTTTACACAAGAACCTGAACATCTGGGTTTTTTTTTTCTTTCACGAGACATGGGCGTCTCTGGCGAGGCAGCAGGTGTGTCCTGTTCACAAAAACAAGAGGGCAAATCTAACCCGGCCAATTACCGCCACATTAGTCTACTCCCGATAAAAACAGTGACGAAAGGAGTCTTCGGCAGGGTCATCAAACAACTCTAACTCAACAGAACCTGTTCTTTGATGCTTAGTTTGGGATCCACCAGGGCCATTCAGCCCCTGACTGCACTGCGGCCTTGGCCCAAACATGGACAAAAGAGCTGAACTCAACGGGCGAGATGACAGCGACTGCCCTTGACATCAAAGCAGCATCTGACAGGGAACATCATGACTCCAGGAAGGAAATATTTTCCCACAGAAAACATCCTCACAGCACAACAGAGAACAGAAAACATCTTTACACAACAAGACAGACCTTTACAGAACAGAGAAAACTTTTGCACAAGACGGATCATATTTACACAGGCGGGGTCACATTTGCACAACAGGGATACATTTTACACAAACACAGTGAAGATCTGTCAGCAGCAGAGTCACAGTTCCACGACAGAAAGAACAGTTGTACAGCAGAGAGCACAGTTACAAACAGGAAATACAATGAAAAACAGGGCCTATCTTTATGCAGCACACAATACCTGCAAAGAAATTCTGACTTGCAGCTCCATGCTGGTTGTGAATTCCCCCTGAACAAAATTGTTGAACCACATAAAGGCCCATTTTCTCCTCAGTGAAACTCCTAGAATACAGTTTAAATGCAGTCAAATAAAAACCAAGCTGTGGGGTTACCAGCTCTGTCAGTTCTTTCAGACAATATTACAACAGAATTCACCAGCCAGCAACCTGAACCCACCAGCATGGGGTTACCTGAATTGCTGCTTTGGGATAATTTCAGAGTCAGATTACATAGGCAAACATGTGGAAGGTCTGTATTTATTCTCCCCATTTGTGCAGCGTGAATCAATTCTGAATAGTAACGACCCGGATTCTCAAACCTGCTCCCGATTTCAGTAAATCGCACCTTCCAGAGCACAGCTCTTCATTGTTTTCCTTATGCAGCCCACATATTGGACCAAAAGCCACAAACGATGATGTTTGGCTGGGGATTGAACCCCCCACTTGTCGCAAACCAATTCAACAAAAATCCCTAATTAAGGATCACACTCCTAGACCAAAGAGCGAGCGGAGATGACCCACTTAAATGAATATAGATGTTGATTGCCATCAAAGTGTTTCTGTCACCCTTTTACATTGCTATAGTGAAAAGAGAACAATGAACAATTCCAACTCAGCTCCGGCCGTAATACGGGGAGTGAAACAGATTTCATGTTTCAGGTCAATGGCCTTTCATCAACACTGGGGAAAGTGAGAATTGTAATACGTTTTAGGCCAGTGAAAGGAAGGAGAACAGCAAAACGGATAGCGGGTGATCTTTTGAAAGGCAGGAGAGTTAAAATGAGAATAGGGTTTGTGCTGCATGTCCAGAGAGAGATAAATATAAGCTTCTCGTGCAGTAACAGCGCAGGATGAGGTCATTCCGTCCGTCGCGCCCTTGAAAACTCTCTGGTCAATCTGGACCTCTGGAAAGTGCCCAATTGAAAGATGCGGTGCTGTTCCTCGAGAGTGTCCTGAGCTTCATTGGCACATTGCTGGAGGCCGAGGACTGAGTGATCTGCGTAAGAGCCAGGTCGCCAGTCATTTTATTTCACCACCTTGACTCTATGAATGTGTTGGTTAGAGTTCCTGCTAATTTTTGGACGACTTTGGTATCAATTCTGTCACCAGAAAATGCCGCTATGGAACATCTGTTCAAAGTTACTGCAACTCCTACACTTACTGCTCTAAGAAACTGCCACTGAGACACTTTGCTGCCTGGTTTGGAAACACTCAGCTCATTTCAAAGTTACCTGGATCTGCACCTAAAGTGTTGCAACCTGCAAAGCTCCGTGTTGTAAGGTGGGATTGGAATGGGCGGCTAGATTTTATGTGTTTTTTCCAGCCGGGGCAGACACAATGGGCGGAATGGCCCCCGGTCTATGCCCTAAATTTCTTATTGTTCTATGAGACCAGGAAGAAAATATTTTCCACAGAACTCATCTTCACAGGCCAGCAGAGATCATCTTCACACAAGAGTAAACACTTTTACAAAACATGTGGCGCTTTTACACAGCCGGGAACATATTTGCAAAACAGGGAAGCATTTTACACAGCCACAGTGAAGGTCTGTCACAGTTCCACGACAGAGAGAACAGTTGTACAGCAGAAAGCACAGTTACACAACAGGAAATCTATTTTAAAAAGGGCCGATCTTCATGCAACTGCAAACACCTTTTCTCATAAATGATCAGTTTCTCCATTTCAGTTTCTTCCTGGTTTGACAGGCACTTTTTTGTGCCTGTCTTTGTGTGCCCTGGTCGTGTCTTACTGCTTCTCTGTGTGTCTTCCGCTCTGTGCTCTGTTCCCGGTGGTGTGAAGTGGGGTTGTGCAGCCAGGCTGAGCTCACCAACAGATGTCCTTTAAAAATAAATGAACAAGTGAATGGTTGCTTGGCTCCCAGGCAGCATTAATATTAATTTGAAGCTCCTGCTTCAAAGCAGAGTGGCGCAGCGGAAGCGTGCTAGGCTCATAACCCACAAGTCGATGGATCGAAACCCTCCTCTGCTGTTCAGGTTGCCATACGGACGGAAAAGAAGGATTTGAACTTCGATACAAAAACTCGGAGCCTTCATTACAGGAAATTTATATCAGCTTTATACTTCCAGTAAGCATTTCAATCTGCAACCAAACACTCAAGTTGCTTCCATTCGCACATGGACACAAGCAATAATTGTTGCAAAAATACACCAGCCCTGGGGGATCTCTCCTTTCTCTCAGCCCATTGTCCGAATGGACTTCCCCCGTTCTCTGTCGCTACATGATTATCTGAAAGAGGAAAAAAAGCCCGTGAATTAAAGAACTGATGGTTGGTGCAAGGATCGCAGTAAATACAGCAACTCGCGGGCAGCCTCGGAATGTGTGGGTTCTTCAGTGCAGTCAGGACCATTTACAGCCCAAGCACCCAAGGACATACCCCACTGAGAGCTAAGAATGGAGTGGCGCTTATCAAGGACAGAGATGCAATCCGGCTCATTGGAAAGGGGACCTTCTCCGATTTCCTCAACCGAGACTCAGTCCTCGACATGAGTGCCCTCGACCACATTCCACAGCATGTTACCCGCCACCAGCTCAGCACAATCCCAGCCCGACATGAGGTTGGAAAGGCCATCCGACAGCTAAGAACCACCAAGGCCGCCGGCAAAGGTGGAATCCCTGCCGAAACACTAAAATAGGGTGGAGAACTATTCTTAAAGAAAATACAGGACCTCATCTCCATCATCTGGAAGGAGAGCATACCAGGGTATCTCTGAGATGCCTAATTATGACTATCTTCAGAAAAGGAGACCAGACTGACTGCGGTAACTATAGAGGGGAATCTCTGCTGTCCACCACAGGGAAAGTCGTTACAAGAGTCCTCCTCAATTACCTTCTCTCCATGGCTGAAGAACTCCTGCCAGAGTCACAATGCGGATTCTGTCCATCAAACAGAACATTGAAAATGATCTTCACAGGAAGACAAGCCTAAGAAAATGCAGCGAGCAGCAGCAACCTCTTTTCATGGTCTTCTTTGACCCCACAAAGGCCTTCAACTCTATCAACTGGGAGGGACTGTGGAGCATCCTCCTGGAATTTTTCTGCCCTCAGAAAAAAGTCACCCCCCCTCCGCCTGCTGCAGGATGACATGCAAACCGTGATCCTTACCAAGGGATCTGCTGCAGACCCACACTAGTGCAAACTGGGGTCAAGCAAGTCTGTGTCATCATACCAAATCTTTTTTCCACCTCCATCACTGCAACACCCCACCCCATCTCCATGAAGCTCCCCGTCGGGGTGGAGCTACTCTACAGGACGAGCAGGAAACAGCTCAACCTACGTCACCTCCATTCCAGAACCGAGATCACCCCAGCCTGTCATCGAACTGCAGCGCGCTGACGACACTTGTGTCTGCGCAAACTCAGAGACAGAGCTCCAAACTATCATTGACACATTCACGGAGCCGTGTGATAGGAAGGGCTTTAGGCTACAAATGTGTTATTTGGAGAGGTGTTACAGAGAATGAGATATAAACACACACAGTTGAAAGTGATGGACTTTTTAGCAGGGCAGGAAGAGAGTGTTGCAGGAATTTCGATACGAGCTTCGAAATCAGAAAACATTCCCTTTGTTTTAAAGAGCCGAGAGACTGAGGGTTCCAAATGCAGAAATCTCCAAATTGAGTGAACAGGCTACTTTTTTTCAAGGTGAAATCAATCTGAATAAGTCATTTATACTTTACATCGACAGCAATCTGCCTGTTAATTCATGTGTAATTGAAGTTGATTTTGGTTTGTTTGTTAAAACAAAGTAAGAAGTAAAAACATAAGAAGCGAAATCTTGTCTTTTGGTTTTCTCATTGAGGTCATTGGGTAAATTTGATTCTATAGGTTCCCACGGAGACCTGAACAAAAGGCACGCTGGTTCCTGGGCTTTATAAATAGAAGTATCGAGCAGAAAAACAAAACAGCAATGGAGAATCGTTATAAACACTGAAATCAAAAGAGGAAATGTTAGAAAAACTCAGCAGGTCAGGCAGCATCTGTGGAGAGAGAAACAGAGTTATCATTTCGAGTCTAATATGACTCTTTTCCGGATACTCTCTTTCCCTCTCCACAGATGCTGCCAGACTGGCTGAGTGTTTCCATTCCCTGTTTTCATTTCAGGTTTCTAGCATCCGAGCTACATCCTTTTAATCCATTCATGGATGTGGGCGTCGCTGGCTAGGCCTGCATTTATCGCCCATCCCTAATTGCCCTTGAGATGGAGATTGTGAGTTGTCTTCTTGAACCGCTGCAGCTTTATAAAATAATGGTTGGGCCAGGAGCAGGGCATTGTGTCCAACAATGATCATCACACTTTAGAAAGATGTGGCGACATTAGAGAGTGCGCAGGAAACATTGGGAAGAAATTATTTCTCTGAGAAACTTCAGTTACCCATGATCACTGCCGTATGCTCGGAACATTTATCTCTAAATCCCTGTTTAATGCCATCCCCTACTTTATCAATACTGCTTGGAGTCATATATACATCTCCCACTAATGTTTTCCGCCCTTCGTTGCTTCTTAGCTCTACACAGATTGATTCTACATCTAGATTTTATGAACCAATATCCTCTCTCAATATTGCACTGATTTCATCGTTAAAGAAAAATGCCATGCCACCTCCTTTTCCATTTTGCCTGTCTTCCATAAATATTGAAAACCATTGGATATTCAGTACCCAGAATTGGTCACCCTACATCCACGTCTCTATTCTCGTAATCATGTTGTGCCCGTTTACATCTATTTGCAGTGTCAATTCATCCACCTTATTCCCAATGCTCCGTGCATTCAGATACAGTGCATTTAGACTTCTCTTTTTACAAATATTTCTTTGTATTATGGCCTTATTTTGATGGACAGCACCTCCAATACAGCAGCGCTCCCTCAGTAATGTACTGGAGTGTCAGTCTTACTTGTTACACACAAATTCTGGTGTGGGATTTGAAGACATATCCTTGTGTTTCAAAGCCGAGTGTGACCAAGTCAGCCCCAGTCAAAGTGTTTAAGAAATCGTCCAATCCACAGCTACATGACTAGGACAACTATGATGTCATCCACTGGCAGGTCACATGACAGCTGGAGCCACAAGGCATCAGATTTGTGACTGGATTCAAACCCAAAATCCTGTCTCAATGATTTTTCAAATAAAGCTGTCAGCTGCTTGAAAATGCAGCAGTGAAACTTCCTTCTTGACCATGAGGAGAGCTAGGGAGACAGGAGAAAAACTAAATCCTTTAATACAACAGTTCAAAAACCATCAAGATTGAAATCCTGAGAGGAAAAGTCAAGTTATTATTGAGAACTCAGCTGAGACAACTTCTCTGGACAGCAGAGGAATCAGGTGAAGAACAGAGTAAATCGACACTAGTGAACAAGTCAACATCAAAATGGATCAACTCTTGTCAAGATCAATGAGTAAAAGCTGAGAGCTCCGTGCATCATCAGTTCATCAAGTGGAGATATTGTCTGGATAAAGCATTCTCTTTAGAACAAGATTTATTGAACTTAGTGGAATAGATGCATCATTGCAGAACATGCAAGTTACACTGTGATAAAGAAAGTGGGACAATTAAATTGCAAACGAGAAATTGAGTGACCTCTGAGCTCAAACACAGAGAGAGTGAATTGTAGAGTGAAGACTTTAAAACATGGATTTGTTGACAGCGGGGATTAGGTGCATCGTATGCTCTGTTGGACCTCCAAAGCAGGCTGATGGTAAATGTCAGATTCATAAAACATTAGAGAAACAAGCGCGATAAATAAAGTACAGCAGAGAACCGATAAAAAAGGAAATTAGAGCAGCAGACAGTGAGTGCATGAGGAAGGATTAGAAGGTAACACAAGAGAAAACAACGCAGACCTTTAACAAAAAACGGAGAGTCACTGAAATGGTCGGCTGGTTAGGAGGTCATGTGGAAGCAGAGGGCTGAGGTGCTCAATGAGAACATTACATCTGTCAGCACGAAACAGAGGATGCTGCTAATGCCACAGTAAAGGAGGAGCTGGTGGAGAAACTGGATAGGATGAAAATAGATAAAGAAGAGGCAGTTAAAAGGTTGGCAGCTCTCACAGCAGAAAAGTCACCTGATCCGGATGCCATACATCCTGGATTACTGAGGGAAGGGTGGAAATAGTGGAGACTTAAGCCACAATCTTTTCATCTTTCCTTGGATATGGGAGTGATGCCAGAGAACTGAAGGTTGTTAATGTTACATCTGTGTTTAAAATAGAGAGAGATAAACCCAGTACCAGTTAGTCAAATGGTAGTGATGGGGACACGTTTAGAGACAATAATCCAGTATAAAATTCATTGTCACTTCGTAGAACATGGGTTGATAAATGACAGCCAGTACAGATTGATGAACAGAAAATCATGACTGAAATACTTAATGGTGTTTGATGAAGTTTCAGAGAACATTGACCAGGGGAGTGAGTTTGATGATGTGAGCCTGGACTTCCAAAGGTGTTTGAAAAAGTTCCATATAACAGACTTGTTAGTAAAATTCAAGCAGTTGGGATTAAATGGGCAGTGGCAGCATGGATATAAAATTGAATAAGGGGCAGAAAGGATAATGTAGAGGTGAGCGGTTGTTTTCAGAGTGGAGGGATTTAGGCAGAACCAATGCTCTGTCACGTCAGGCGGCTGTTCTATTCCCATTCTCAGAGCTCTTTTAAATTTTAATAAATTCCAGACAATATCTAAGTTTGCTAATGGCACTAGGTTAGGTGACATGGTTAGTAGTGTAGGTGGGAGCAGCAAGTTTCAAAGGATCATTGACAGATTCAGTGAGTGAACAAAAACTGTGGCCGATGGTGTTCAATATGGGGATGTGTGAGGTCACCCATCTTGGAGCAAAGAAAGATCAGAGAATTTCCTAAACAGTCAGAAACTTGGGACTGTGGAGGAGTTGAGAGTGAGAGTGAGAGCTGAATGAGGCTGGAGGGTGGATAAAGAGCAGCGGCAGAGCAGCCCGAGAGCAGCAGTGAGAGAGAGGAGAAGAGAAGAGTGAAAGCGGTGGGGGGGATAAAGAGCTGTGAGGGAGGGGTTGGAGCAAACCGGCCATGTTTATAATAAATAGTCAAAGCATGATATCAGGGGAAAGAAGGGAGCTGGTTGGTTTCTGCAGATTTCTCTAAATTGGGCTTTGATTTAAACTAGGAGCTGGAAAATTAAACATTTCAATCAGGGTAAGTGTGACAGTCAGTGTAAATGTAATAAGAGTATTAGTGCAGAGCAGGTCAAGAGATATTAAATACAATTTAGAGTTTAAACAAGGTACTCATTCGATTCTATAAGAAGGAATAGAGGTTTGTTTTCGATCACGGATGGGCAGCTGAGACCTGTTGCTTGCAGTTCCTGACCCATTTGGGAACCTCAGGCCTTGGGGGCCACATGTGTAGGAAGTCCCTGCAGCTGCTCGAGTTCGAGCTCAGGATTTCCGAAGTTGAGGGGCAGCTGGAGTCACTGCGGAGCATCGGGGAGGATGAGAGTTTCCTGGATCGTACGTTCCAGGTGGTGAACACCCCAAAGGGAGTGTGTTCAGGGTAGTAGATGGGCGGCCATCACAAGAGTAGGAAGAGGCAGGAAATGCAGGAGACCTTGGGGTCTGTGCCACCCATTGACTCAGAGACGTTTACAGCACAGAAGGACGCCAGTCGGCCCATCGTGTAAGCGCGGGTCAACAAAGATCTGACGACACTAATTTCATTTTCTAGCGCTTGGCCCATAGCCCTGGAGGCTATGGCAACGCAAGTGAATATCCAAATACTTCTTAAATTTATGAGAGTTTCTGACTGAACCACCTTTCAGGCAGTGAGTTCCGGACTCCCACCACCCACTGAGTGAAAAATATTCTCCTCAACTCCCCTCTTAACCTTCTACCTCTTCCATTAAATCTATGTCACCTGGTTATTGACCCCTCTACTAATGGAAAAAGGGCCTTCCTATCCACCCAGTCTGTGCCCCTCACAATCTTATTTACCTCTATCAGGTCCCCTCTCAATCTTTGCTGCTCCAAAGAAAACAGCCTCAGCCTATCCAATCTTTACTCATAGCTCAGAACATCCAGCCCAGGCAGCATCCTGGTAAATCTCCTCTGACCCTCTCCAGTACAATCACATCCTTCCTATAATGTGGTGACCCGAACTGCACTCAGTACTCCAGTTGTGGCTGAGACAGTGTTTTATACAGTTCCAGCATAACCTCCCCGCTCTTGTATTCTATGCCTCAGCTAATAAAGGCAAGTCAGCAGTGGCGCAGTGGTAATGCTTTGGGGACCCGGGTTCGAATCCCATCAGGGCAAGTCTAATGATGACCATGAAACCATTGTCGATCGTCGTAAAAACCCATCTGGTTCACTATTGCCCTTTAGGGAAGGAAACCTGCCATCCTTACCTGGTCCAGACCCACAGCAATGTGGGTGACTCTGAAATGCCTCCTGAACAAGGGAAATTAGGAATGGGCAACAAATGCCCTGCCCTGCGGCCTTCAGGGATCTGTGGACATGCACACTAAGGTCCCTCTGATCTTCAGTACTTTCCAAGGTCCTACAATTCAGTGTCATCCCTTACCTTGTTAGCCTTCCCCAAGTGCATTACCTCACACTTATCCAGGTTGAATTCCATTTGCCACTGCTCTGTCCACCTGACCAGTCCATTGATATCCTCCTGCAGATTACGGCTATCCTCCTCACTATTTACCACCAGGCCAATTCTCGTGTCATCCGCACACTTCTTGATCATACCCCCTACATTTAAGTCCAAATCATTAAGTACACCACAAACAGCAAGGGCCCCAGCACTGAGCCTTGTGGAACCCCACTGGAAACAAACTTCCTGCCACAGAAACATCCCTCTACCATCACCCTCTGCTTCCTGCCTCTCAGCCAATTTTGGATCCAATGTGCCACTCTGCCGTGGATCACTTGTGCACTCACTTTCTTGACCAGTCTGCCATGGGGGACCTTAAAAAAAAAGCCTAACTAAAGCCCATGTAGACCACATCAAATGTATAATCATCATCAACACTCCTGGTTAACTCCTCAAAAAATTTGATCAAATTTGTCAAACACGATCTTCCCTTAACAAATCCATGCTGACTATCCCTGATTAATCCGAGTCTCTCTAAGTGCAGATATATTCTGTCCCTCAGAGTTCTTTCTCAGGACTTCCCCACCACTGAGGTTAGACTGACAGGCCTGTAATTTCCTGATCTATCCCTTCCTCCCTTTTTTAATAATGGGACATTAGCTGTCTCCCAGTCCTCTGGTACCTCCCCTGTGGCCAGAGCAGATTTGAAAATTCCTGCCAAATCCCCTGATATCGCTTCCCTCGCCTCCCTCAACAGGCTGGTATACATCTCATCCAGGCCTGCTGATTATCTACTTTTAGGGCCACTAAACTCTCTAGTACCTCCTCTCTCTCTATGTTAATTTCATCTAATATTTCACAGTCCTTCACCCTGATGTCTTTATCTGCGTTGTCCTTTTCCATTCTGAAGGCCAATGCAATGTATTCTTTGAGGACTTTACCCACGTCTTATGGGTCCACATACAGGTCACCTCTATGGTCCCTAATTGGGCCTACTCTTTCCCTAGTTGTTCTCTTGCTGTTTATATATTTTCAAAAAACCCTTTAGGTTTTCCTTCATTCTACCCACCAATTTTTCTCATGCATTTTCTTAGCTTCCCTAATTTCCTTATTAAGTTCCCCTTGCACTTTTTATACTCCTCTAGCACTCAGCCTTATTGAGCCCTCGGTATCTGTCATAACCTCTTTTTTCCTTAATCCTAACCTTCATGTCCCTTGACATCCAGGGTTCTCTGGACTTGGTCCTCCTCTTTGTCTTTACAGGAACATACTTGCCCTGTACTCTCGCTATTTCCTCCTTGAATGCCTCCCACTGCTCTGACACAGTTTTATCTGCAAGGAGCTGCTCCCAGTCCACTTGGGCCAAATCGTACCTCATCTTCGTAAAATTAGCCCTTCCCCAGTTTAGAACTTTTATTCTTGGCCCAACCTTATCCTTTTCTATAACTCTACTGAATCAAACTGAGTTATGGTCACAATCTCCAAAATGCTCCCCTACTGATCTGCCTTCCACCAGCCTGGGCTCATTTCCCAATATTAGGTCCAGAACTGCCTGCTCCCTTGTTGGGCTTTCTACGCACTGGCTAAAAACGTTCTCCTGGTTGCAACTTAAGAATTTTGCTCCCTCCCTACCTTGCACACTGAAACTATCCCAGTTATGTTTGGGTAGTTAAAATCCCCGACTATTACTGCCTTATTATTCTTCCACATCTCTGAAATTTAATTACATATTTCATCCTCTATCTCCCTCTCTCTCACCCAACAGCATGTTTGCCCCTTCTGTGTTTTTTAATTCTACTCATATGGCCTCATTTGATGACCCTTCCATGATATCATCCCTCCTCACTGCTATAATTGATTCCTTGATCAATACCCCCTTCCTCTTCTATCCACCTACACCCCCGTCTCCCCCTATCATGTCTGAATACATTATAACCAGGAATGTTGAGCTGCCCTTCTTTCAGCCAGGTCTCGGTCATAGCTATGATATCATTCTCCCACATGCCAATTTGTGCCCTCAGATCATCTGTCTTATTCCTCAGGCTCCTTGCATGAAAATACATTCCACTTAGCCTTGCTAAACTCACTTCTTTCAGAAGTGGCCTATGTTTCCTCTGCCTTTCAGACTCTCTTACTAGTGTTTTAACTTCTCATTCCATCTCAGCTTCTCTCCCCTCTGAACAACTTTTCAGGATCCCATCCCCCTAACAATTTAGTTTAAATCCACCCCAACAGCATTAGCAAACCTCCCCGTGAGGATGCTGCTCCCGTTCCTGTTCAGATGGAACCTGTCCAACTTGTACAGGTCCCAACTACCCCAGAAACAGTCCCAATGTCCCAGGAATCTAAAGCCCTCCCACCTGCACCATCTCTCCAGCCACGCATTCATCTGCTCTATCCTTCTGCTCCTATACTCACTCCTGTGTGGCACCCGGGGTAATCCGGAGATTACCACCTTTGAAGTCTTGCTTTTCAATTTCCCACCTAATTCCCTAAAGTCTGCTTGCAGGCCCTCATTTCTCTTTCTTCCTATGTTATTGGTCCCAACATGAACCATGGCCTCTGACCGATCACCCTCCCCCCTTCAGAATGCCCTGCAGCTGTTCCGTGACATCCTTAACCCTGTACCTGGGATGCAACATACCAACCAGGAGTTACGCCTATTGCCACAGAAGCGCCTGTTTACTCCCCTCACTAATGTATCCCTTCCCACTATTGCCTCTGTCCTCCCCCACTGAGCAGCTGGGCCACCCACAGTGCCATGGCCTTGGCTCTGGTTGGCCTCCTCAGAGGAACCGTCACTCTCCATGACCGAAAAACAGTTTGCAAGTGTGGTGCACTCGGGGATTCCCTCACTACCTGCCTGGTGCCCTTCTTCTGTCTGGTGGTCACCCATTCCCTCTCTGCCTGCACCTCCTTCAGCTGCAGGGTGACCACGTCCTGAAACGTGCTATTCATGAGCCTCTGAGCCTCATGGATGCACCGTAGTGCCCCCATCTGCCGCTCAAGCTGCTAAACCAGGAGCTCGAGTTCCTCCAGTCGGAGGCACCTCCTGCACACATGGTCATCCAGACCGCCGGGAGAGTCTAGGATTTCCCACATAGCGCAGGATGTGCAAATCACAGCACTGAGCTCCCCAGGCATAACTTAACTAAATCGAATATGGACTCTTGCTTTTATTTTACCCTTACTCCTACTTGAGTCTCGCTGCTTTAACCTCTCTCTCCCGAAGTCTTGCTTGTTTAACCTCTCCCTCCGGAAGGGTCTGTGTTTTAACCTCTCTGTCCCAAAGTCTCTGTTTTAACCTCTCTCCCGAAGTCTCTGTTTTAACCTCTCTCTCCCGAAGTCTCTGTTTTAACCTCTCTCCCGAAGTCTCTGTTTTAACCTCTCTCCCGAAGTCTCTGTTTTAACATCTCTCCCGAAGTCTCTGTTTTAACCTCTGTCTCCCGAAGTCTCTGTTTTAACCTCTGTCTCCCGAAGTCTCTGTTTTAACCTCTCTCTCGAAGTCTCTGTTTACCTCTCTCTCCCGAAGTCTCTGTTTTAACCTCTCTCCCGAAGTCTCTGTTTTAACCTCTCTCTCCCGAAGTCTCTGTTTTAACCTCTCTCTCCCGAAGTCTCTGTTTTAACCTCTCTCTCCCGAAGTCTCTGTTTTAACCTCTCTCTCCCGAAGTCTCTGTTTTAACCTCTCTCCTGAAGTCTCTGTTTTAACCTCTCTCCCGAAGTCTCTGTTTTAACCTCTCTCTCCCGAAGTCTCTGTTTTAACCTCTCTCTCCCGAAGTCTCTGTTTTAACCTCTCTCCCGAAGTCTCTGTTTTAACCTGTCTCTCCCGAAGTCTCTGTTTTAACCTCTCTCTCCCGAAGTCTCTGTTTTAACCTCTCTCTCCCGAAGTCTCTGTTTTAACCTGTCTCTCCCGAAGTCTCTGTTTTAACCTCTCTCCCGAAGTCTCTGTTTTAACCTCTCTCTCCCGAAGTCTCGCTGTTTTAACCTCTCTCCCGAAGTCTCCCTGTTTTAACCTCCCACCCGAAGTCTGTTTTAACCTTTCTCTCTCCCGAAGTCTGTCTGTGTTAAGCTCTCTCTCCCGAAGTCTCGCTGTTTTAACCTTTCTCTCCCGAAGTCTCTGTTTTAAATTTTCTCTCTCCCGAACTCTCTGTTTTAACCTTTCTCTCTCCCGAAATCTGTTTTAACCTCTCTCTCTATCCTGAAGTCTCTATTTTAGCCTCACTCTCCCAAAGTCTCACTGTTTTAACCTCTCTGCTCCCGAACTCTCGCTGTTTTAGCCTCTTCCTCCCGAAGTCCCTCTATTATACCCTCTATCTCCCACAGTCACTGTTCTCACTGTCAAACTGGTACTCAGAATTGCAGACTGCTGGGAATGGTGACACCCTGAAGGAGTGCAGTCCAGACCATGGCATCAATGGGCAAGAAACTGCACAGGTTGGAACAGCAAAGAGTAGAAATGCAGTCATTATTGGAGATTTCATAGTCAGGCGGACAGACAGGCTTTTCTGTTCCACATGGTGTGTTGTCTCCTTGGGGCCAGGGTAAAGGACATCATGGGGAGGGTGCAGATTATTCCGCAGGGGGAAGGGAGTGAGCCAGAGGTTGTGGTACACGTCAGTATCAATGACACAGGGGGGACAGGTATTGAGGTCACTCGGTCAGAATTTCAGCAGCTCAGGAGGTCGTTAAAATGTAGGATGTCGAAGGGAGTAATCTCTGGATTACTGCCAGTGCCACGTGATAGTGAGAGTAGAAATGTAGGAAGAAATAGGGAGCATCAATACATGGCTTGAGGCCAGTGCAGGAGGTGGGAGAGCCTTTAGATTCTTGGGACATTGGGGCCAGTTCTGTGACAGGAAACACCTATTCGAAAGGAACAGGTTGTACCTTAACAAGACTGGGACCAATGCCCTCATGGGGAGGGTCATTCATATGGTTGGGGGGGATTTGTACTGAACTGGCAGGGGGTGAGCCCCAGTATATAGAAGTAGAAAAGAGGAATAACTAGAAAAGGAAGTAGAACCATATAAGATAGGAGTAGATGAAGAAGGAATCTAAGAGGAATACAAGGACAGGTTTACAATGTATGTGCGTAATCGCACAAAGAGCGGTGAATAAAGCTGGTGAGCTAGAAGCACAAAGAGCCATGTGGGAAAATGATGTGGGGGCAATGATGGAAACGTGGTTTAAAAATGGTGAGGATCGGGTTCATATTCAAGGCTACAAAGTGTTCAGAAAAGAGAGAGAGGGAAAAAAATGGAGTTGTGGTGAGAGATATAGAGGAACAAATATGCAGGGAAATCACAGAGATGTATAAGAACTATAAAGCGGTGATATCTGGGGATTTTGGAAATGTGTTTAGGAGAACTTCTTCGACCAGGATGTTCTCAGTCCAGTTAGGAAGGAGGCATTGCTGGATCTGGTGCTGGGGAATGAGGTGGGCCAAGGTTGGCCACGTGAACCAAGTGTCTGTGGGTGAAGCCTTGGGTAAGAGTGATTGGAAGGGAGCGAACTTCAATGGGAGGAGAGGGGATTTAGCCAGGGTGAAATGGAACTAGAGACTGACAGGAAAAACTGTAACAGAACAATGGGTGATCTTTCAGGAGGAGATGTGTCAGGTACAGACTAGGTACTTTCCAATAAGGGGGAAAGGGAGGGGAACCAAAGCCTGGGCTCCTTGGATGATGAGGAAGATAGGAAATATGATGAAACAATGAAGCATATGATGTATGTCAGATGAATTCTTCAAGTGAGAACCAGGTCACTGCTATTGAATGAGAGTGTGGAATTAACTCTCTCTCTGCCCATCTCTGTTACTGTATGTGAATGTGGAATTAATTAATCCCCAATATCAGTCAATCTGCACAATTAACTCCCTATCCGTCATCTCTGTTGCTATGTTTCAGGGCAGAATTATGATAACTTTCTACCTATCATTAAACATTAGTCTGTCTGAGTGTGAAATTAATTCAGTATCTGTCAGCCTCTATTGCTGTATGTCAATGTGGAATTAAATCTCCCTCATCTCCATTACTGTGTGTGAGTGCACAATGAACTCTCATCTGTCAGTATTTGCTTCTGAGTTTCAGTGTGGAATTATCTCTCTGTCCATCTTTGTTAGTGTGAGAGGGCAGAATTAATTCTGTATCTGGTATTCTATATTACTGTATGTAAGTGGGGCATTAATTCTCTGTTCATCTCTGTTATTGCATGTGAGAGTGGAATTAACTGTCAGCCTTTGGTACTGTATATGAGTGCAGCATTTCTTTCTCTCGATGAGTGTAATTGAATATGGAATTAACTCTCTCTTTGACAGTCTCTGTTACTTTATGTGAGTGTGAATGAATTCTCTATCCTTAAGTCTCCAATAGTTTACTTTAGTGTGGCATTAACACACTGTGAATCTCTGTTACTGTCTGAGTGTGGAATTCACTCTCTGTCCATCTATAATAATGTGATTGTCATTAATTCTCCATCCGTCAGTCTCTGTTACTCTATGGAAGTGGGTCACTTTCAAGTTAGCAAACTGCAACCAGTAGAGAGTCACAGGGATCAGTGCCGGGTTCTCAGCTATTTACATTCTATATTAATGACTCAGATGAATGGAGAGAGCATCACCAAATTTTCAGACAATACATAGATAGGTGGGAAAGCAGGCTGTGAGGGGACACAAAGAGTCTGCAAGAGGATATAGAAAGGTTAAGTCAGTGGGCAAACATTTGTCAGATGGAATACAATGTGGGGAACATTGATGGGAAGAATAGGAAAACAAAACATTATTCAAATGATATATATACTAATGGACTAGACTGTGGTGTGCAGCGAGATGAGAAATCTCAAAATTTGCAGATGATCCGAAGATTGGAAACATTGTCAACTGTGATTGGGATAGTCTTGAACTCCAAAAGGACAAAGACATGTTGGTGGATTGGGCAGGCAAGTAGCAGCTGAAGTTCAATGCATAGAAGTGTCAGGTGATTCATTTTGGTAGGAAAAATATAGTGAGACAGTATTAAATAAAGGGACAGCCTTTAAAGGAGGTGCAGGAACAGAGGCACTTCATTGTATATGTACATCAATCACTGAAGATTGTGGGGCATGTTGAGGGAGAAGTTAATAAAGCATATAGAATCTCAGGCTTTATTAATAGGGGCACTGAGTACAAGATTCTGTGATTCTGTGAAGAGTAAGGAGGTCATGTTGAACTTGTATAAGTCACTTTTTAGGCTTCATCTGGAGTACTGTGTCCAGTTCTGGGTGTCATTCTTAAGGAAGGATGTGAAGGCATTGGAGACAGTACAGAGGAGATTCACAAGAATGATTCCAAGATAAATGACTTGGATATAAATGTAGGGGGAATGATCAAGAAGTTTGCAGACAATACAAAAATTGGCCGAGCAGTTGATAGCGAGGAGGATTTCTGTAGACTGCAGGAAGATATCAATGAACTGATCAGGTGGGCAGAAAAGTGGCAAATGGAATTCAACCCAGAGAAGTGTGAGGTGATGTATTTTTTTTATTCATTCATGGGATGTGGGTGTCACTGGCTAGGCTAGCATTTATAAACCATCCCTAAGAGGGCATTTAAGTATCAACCACATTGCTGTGGGTCTGGAGTCTCATGCAAGGCCACAATACATGGGAGGATACTGAGAGGTGTTGAGGAAGTGAGGGACCTTGAAGTGAGTTTCCACAGATCCCTGAAGGTAGCAGGACAGGTTCATAAGGTGGTTAAGATGGCATATGGAATCCTTTCACTTATTAGCTGAGGCATAGAATATGAAAGCAGGGAGGTTATGCTGAAACTACGTCAAACATTAGTTAGGCCACAACTTGAGTAGTGTGCAGTTCCGGTCAACTCATTGCGGAAAGGATCCAATTGTAGTAGAGAGAGTCCAGAGATTTATGAGGGTGTTGCCAGGACTGGAAAATCGCAGCTATGAGGAAAGATTGGATGGATTGGGGTTGTTCTCCTTGGAACACAGGAAGCAAAGGGGAGATTTGATTGAGATGCACAAAATTGTGAGGGGCCTGGATAGAGTGGATGGGAAGGGCCTATTTACTTTAGCAGTAGGGAAGTCTTGCTACAGCTACACAGCATTGGTGAGACTACACCGGGAGTACTGTGTTTTGTTGGAGTCTCCTTATTTAAAGAGGGATATAACTGCATAGGGGCACTTCAGAGAAGTTTGATTAGACTGACTCCTGAGATGAAGGAGTTGTCTCATGAGGAATGTTTAAGCAGGTTGGGCTGATTTTCATAGGAGATTCGAAGAATGAGAGGTGATCTCATTGAAACAACTAAGATTCTGAGGGGGTTTGACAGGGTAGATGTTGAGAGGGATGTTTCCATTTGTGGGGAAAATAGAACCAAAGGGCACAGTTTAAAAATAAACATCTCCCATTTAAGACAAAAATGGGAAGGAATTTCTTCTCTCAGAGTGTCCTTAATCTTTGTAATTCTCCACCTCAGAGAGCAGTGGAGGCTGGGTCATTGCATATATTCACGCTGAGTTAGACAGATTTTTCATCGGCAGGAGAGTCAAGGGTTATAGGGCAGGTGGGAGAGTGGGTTTGAGGCCACAATCAGATCAGCCATGGTCTTATTGAATGGTGAAGCTGGCCCGATGGGCTGAATGGCCTCCTCCTGCTTCTCTTTCTTATATTTTTAATTTGTCAGTGTGGGATTGACCCTCTGTCTGTTAGTCTCTTTTGCTGTATTTCAGCGTGAAATTAACTCAGCCTTATCTGCATGTGAGTGTGGAATTGATTCTCTGTCCATCACTTACTGAATGTGAGTGTGTAATTTACATCTCTGTCAGTCTCTGTTACGGTTGAGAGTGGAACTATCTCTCGAGCAGCCTATGATACTGTATATGAGTGTGGAATTCACTCTTTGTCAGCCTCTAGGTGTATTAGAATATGGAATTAACTCATGTCAGTCTCTGTTACGGTATGTGAGTGTGGAATTATCTCTATCGCTCAGTCTTGGTTGCTGTGAGTGTGGAATTCTCTTTTCCAGTCTTTGTTCTGACGTCTGAGAGTGGAGTTAAGACCTCTCAATTTCCATTAATATTTCAGTGAGGAATTAACTTACAACAACAGAGGCTGAGAGAAATTAAGAGAGTTAGTTCCACACTCTCATATTTGTCTGTCTGTGTTACTGTGTGTGAGTGAGGAATAAACAAACAATTTGTCAGGCTCTGTTACTGAGTGTGTGGAATTAACTCTCTATCAGTCAGTCTCTGTTATTGTGCCTGAGAATGTAGTAGAGGCAGGTTCAATTAAGGAATTCAAGAGAAAATTGGATTATTATCCAAAAAGGAAAAATGTGCAGGGCTATGTGGAAAAGGCGGTGAAGTGGCAAGAGGTGATTTGCTCCTTCAGAAGGCCAGCATAGAATATAATGGGCAGAATGGCCTCTGTCTGTGCTGTAATCATTCTATGATTCGATGAATTAACTTTCCGTCAATCTCTCTTACAATATATGAGTGTGGGTGGAATTAACACCATCTGTCACTCTCTGCTGTTACATGTGAATGTGAAATTTACTTCCTGTCAGTCTCTGTTACTATACAAGAAACAGTAAATGACCTTATATCAGAAATGCTTGGGCCCTACTGTTCTCAAAAGTGCTCGCAGTTAAACCCACCACCTTCTCCTCTCTCTACTCTCCAGTTCTAAAACAGCCAACAAGAACATACCTTCAAAGTAAGCGAGGATCGACTTCCATGTCCAACATCCATTCTGATTCAAAAGTGTTCTTCAATTGTCAGTTTGAGTTTCTGACCTTGGTTTTGTGAGCAACACCTGCAACAATTCACTGACAACATCATGTGGATAGTGGCAATCTGAAATAAAGAGAGAAAATGCTGGAAATACACAGCACATCAGACAGCAAATGTGCAGAAAGAAACGTTCACATTTCAAGTTACTGACAATCAACCTGCAATAAAACACTTACTAACATCTGCCCATGGTGACTGCAGTTCCCACAATTCCCTGCATCCCAGAAACGGCTCTATCAAATGCACTGACTTCCCCGGCATTGAGAGTGCGCATGCTCCCCAGGGCCGGCCCCGGGTCATTCTGAGGTCGAACTTATCGGCCCATTTCACCAATATGCTTATGTCCTTTTGAAGTTTAACACTATCCTCCTCACAGTTCACAATACCTCCAAGTTTCATGTCATCCGCAAATTTTGAAATGGTGTCCCATACACCAAGCAGTCGGTCAACAATATATATCAGAAAGACCAGGGGATCTAATGCCGTCCCCCGGGTCCCCCGCCGCACGTCCGACGGGCCCGGCGGCTTTCATTCGGGCTCTGAGAACCGCTGAGACTCGGTGTTACTGAGGCTGCGCTCGATCAAGCTCCTTGCGCATGCGCGGCTAGACAGGATTTCCTTTACGATTTGGTGCGCTTGCGCAGTGCGGCCATTCTGATCGAGAATGGCCGTTTGAAATCACCCAGAGCATTCTGGGAATTCTGTCTGCCATTTTAGCATAAACTGTAACGCGGGAGGAAGCGCCTAATAAATATCAACTTCACTCTATTTTCCATTCCAGAATTTCATATTCAGGTAATGATGGAGTGATAGTGAACGAGAGAAGAACATTCAGACTGTGCCCGCTCTTTGTGAGAAATGGGCTGGTCTCCACTGGTGTGTGTTTGCAGCAATTGCAGCTCGTGTTCTTGTGTGAACAAATGCAATTTGAGATGTTTGTTGCCGATTGAAGTGTTTACAGGAAGCGAGATTCCAATGTTAATGCCTGCAAACTGAAATGATAAATCAGATAAGTTTGTGAGTGGCAGCAAATATTTCTCTTAGTTGGGAAAGTAATTAACAGAGGATGGTTACTAATCCTACCGCCCACATAGTCATCTATGTTGTTTACATAAATGATGAATAATAGGGGACCCAGCACAGATCCCTGTGGTATGCTACTGGACACTGACTTGCAATCACTAATGCAGCCTTCTGTCATCACCCTGTCTCCTACAACGAAGCCAATTTTGAATCCACCTTATCAAATAACCCTGTGTCCCATGTGTATTTGCCTTCTTTATAAGTCTCCCATGTGGTACCTTGTCAAAGGCTTTGCTGAAATCCATAAAAACTATATCAACTGCACTTCCCTCATCTACACACCTGGTCACCTCCTCAAAAATTCAAACAAATTTGTTAGGCATGACCTCCCTCTGACAAAGCCATGCTGAATATCCCTGATCAAAACTTTCCTCTCCAAGTGGAGATAGATTTTCTCCTTCAGAATTTTCTCCAATAGTTTCCCTAACCATGACGTGAGACATACTGGCCTGCAGTTCCCTGGCTTATCTCTACAACCCTTCTTAAATAGAGGAACCACATTAGCTGTTCTCCAGTCATCTGGCACCTCCCCCGTGGCCAGGGAAGAATGGGAACAGGTTTTCTTTGTCTACCTGATCTAAACCTGTAATAATCTTGTACACCTCACTCAGACCAACCCTCAATCTCGGTTGCTTCAAGGAGAGCTGCTCCAGATTCCGCAAACAAACCTTGCAACTGTAATCCCTCATGCCTGGAACTATTCTAGTAAATCTTCTTTGCACCCTCTCAAAGACTCTTACATCCTTCCAAAAGTGTGGTGACCAGAAATGCATGCAATATTGTAGTTGCAGTCCAACCAGAGCTTTAGAAAGGTTAAACATAATGTTCCTGTTTTTATGCTCAGTACCTCTGTTGATTAAAGCAAAGATCCCATCTGCTTTCCAAACTACACCCTCAAAATCTCCTGTCTTCTTCAATGATCTAAAGACTCTCAGTCCCTCTGACCTTGCACAATTTTTAGAACTGGACTATCATGTTTATACTGCCTCTTTTCTGTCAAAATGCAGAACTGTTCCTGCGTGTGGGATTAATAATATGTCTCTGTTACAATATCATTAAGATCTGAGAATGCAGCTTCTGCCTCTTCATGAGAATCTTTCTGGGTAAAACCAGAGTTTACTCGGATTTTTGCAACTGTTGCATTACCTGAGTCTCACCGCCCTCACTCACTCTGTCTCTGTCAATCCCTCCACCCCCTCTCTCTTGAACTCCACATGAAGGCGGGATACTGTTGTTTCGTGGCTGAGTGCACACAATCTGTATCTTTAAATGATCAAAAATAATTCTGCTTGTGAACAAGATAATAATTTAAACCAGTTACAGTTTAACCCAGGCATAGCTGTGATTGGCTGCAGTCCCCTGAACCTGGGGAACAGACACTGTGAGCAGCTCCGGTCTCAGAGGGTTTAACAGTTACTGAGCTGGGAACCTACAATGAATTCCCGAGAATCCACAGCTCAGGCCGAGAGAAGAGGAAATCCTGTCCTGGGAGCTGTAATTCTGAGACACAGTTTGTCTTGTCAGTGTGTAGATGTGAACATTGTATCAGCGAGAGTGTGTTAAAGGGGCGGGCGGGTTAGACTAATGTCACTGTGTTTGTGTGTCCGGCCTCAGCGCCAGATTTCCGAGTCATTCTTGTGTAAAATCACAAGATTTCCCTGTCATAGGATCGCGCTGCTCCCCTGCTTAGCCCTGAAGAGAGAATTTAAGGCAATTTTTTCGCTTATTTCATGATTTTACTGGAAACACAGAGAAGAAGTCAGCGCTCGACTGAGAGGGCGCGATCAAAGCAGCAAAGAAACGAGTTTACATCGAAATTGCAGGGATGCGGTCACCTACACTGAACACGCCAAGCGCCAAACGGTCACTGCCATGGATGTGCTGTACGCTCTGAAACGCCAGGGCCGCACTCTCTATGGATTCGGCGGCTGAACAACTTTACCCTTTCTACCAAACACACAACAAAGGCTCTTTTAAGAGCCACCCACCGTCTCACAGAGAGAGCAGAGACCTCGGAACGCGAGGTGGGATGTGCGTGTGTTTGATTGGAACTCTCAATTTGGGCTCCAGCCAATTACTGTTCGGGGCGGTTCCTCACAGAGTTTAAAAATGCGGATTGTAGGCCAGACTGTAATCGGTTCAGAAAATGGTCAGGACCAAGCAAACACCGCGCAAATCGACTGGAGGGAAAGCTCCCCGCAAACAGCTGGCTACCAAAGCGGCCCGGAAGAGCGCTCGAGCCACGGGCGGAGTGAAGAAGCCTCATCGCTACGAACCCGGCACTGTGGCTCTGAGGGAGATCCGCCGCTACCAGAGGTCCGAGCTGCTAATTCGCAAATTGGCTTTCCAGCGCCTGGTGCGAGAGATCGCTCAGGACTTTAGCGTCTTGCTCGCCCAGGGCTCGGCCGTCATGGCCCTGCAGGAGGCCAGCGAGGCTTACCTGGTGGGGCTCTTTGAGGAAGCCAAACTGTGCGCCATCCACGCCAAGCGAGTTACCATCATGCCCGAAGACATCCAGCTGGCCCGCCGCATCCGCGGGGAACGCGCCTAAAACCCGGCTTAAGCACCAAACACAACAACGGCTCTTTTAAGAGCCACTAAATCAAATAATGAAAGAGCTGTGACCGGCGTTTAGAACAGAAATTAATTCGGCCGCTCAGACTCGAATCTCGTAAGTAATCGGCATAGAATTTAAACCGTCCCAACCCCATGGGAAGTAAAGAAAATGCTGCCTATATGAGCAATTGAGATCGGAGACAGCCCTTTTCACAGACTGCGTGCGGGCAGATGCAATTGAATCAGATCCTGTCCGGGCGCAACACTCGCTGTGAAACCCGCTTGTGAATTTCCTCATGTAGCTCTCGTAATTGCATCGAATAGATTCGGTATTTTTGACATTTATGGATTTACAGAATGATTGTTTCTGATATCCTGTCCATAAATAGTTCACTAACAAATGCGGGAGATGTGTGAGCAGAGAAACAGCGCTATCCAGAGCGGGAACTGAAAACACAAGTTAACAAATCAGAAACAGATAAATCCACCGT
Source organism: Cetorhinus maximus (assembly GCF_964194155.1). Classification (NCBI taxonomy): domain Eukaryota; kingdom Metazoa; phylum Chordata; class Chondrichthyes; order Lamniformes; family Cetorhinidae; genus Cetorhinus; species Cetorhinus maximus. The sequence continues at coordinate 12,296,977 of NC_135909.1, forward strand.
TACAATAACTCCATCTCTGACCCTCCTGACAGTGAGCAGCCCTTTCCCGTGAGTGGCTCTGGAAAGAGCCTTTGGGTTATTAGATCACATTGTGGCCGCTTCACTTCCTCTGGGAGCGCTCAGCGCTGGTTTTCATGGGCAGCAGCACGGCCTGGATATTAGGCAGCACCCCGCCCTGAGCGATGGTCACCCCTCCCAGCAGCTTGTTGAGCTCCTCGTCGTTGCGGACGGCCAGCTGCAGGTGTCTGGGGATGATGAGTGTCTTCTTGTTGTCCCGGGCCGCGTTACCGGCCAGCTCGAGGATTTCAGCCGTCAGATACTCGAGCACAGCAGCCAGATAGACCGGGGCTCCGGCACCCACACGCTCAGCATAGTTGCCCTTTCTCAGGTGCCTGTGAACACGGCCCACCGGGAACCGCAGTCCAGCCCGGGAGGAGCGAGACTTGGCCTTGGACTGAGCTTTACCGCCGGTCTTTCCTCTTCCAGACATTTCCACAATCTCACAAACACTTTCACAGGGAATGAGGAAATCCTCTAACATTCGCTTCTCTTATATCTTCGGGATGAATGGTGCTGCGGGCATTGCTGATTGGTCACTTCGTGCTGCGTCTCATAATGTTGTTCATATCACCAACCTGATATCTACTGAACTCACCAATCCGGAGACTCCACGGAGTGAGGGCAGAAAATAACGGCGCCAAATTATCAGCTTCCAACCTTTTTTATTTCAAATGCTGAAAGCCCGCCAAAATGTTATGCAACGAATAAAGGACACAATACCGTACTAATTGGAAATAGGCATTTAGTATGGGAATGTTGGATGCACTTAATCTCGCTCTCTCTTTCCCTTGTCTACAGTTTGTCTGTATCTGTCCGTTTCTGATTTTCGTCCTGGCTTTATCTGTATCTAAAACAAACCGAAAATAACGGCGCCAAATTTACAGAATCCAAACTTTTCTTTTTATTCGATATGGAAAAAACCGCCGATATATTTATAAAACAATAAATAGATTTCATATAGAAAATCCCATTAATATTTAACTCTATCTGACGAAAAAATTTTGCCAATATCGGTCCGAGATGGGACTATTTCACATTTTATACCAAGTTCCAGATTCGCTTTTAGAATCCGGGATCCATTTCGGTTAATTTCAGTCCTTTTTGAAACCCTCTAACCAGCCGGCAGAAAGTCTCATTTTCATATCTCTAAAAACGGACGGTATATTTTAGATATTCGTGGGAATCAAAAGTGAACATTTTTGGTGTAAATTTGCCAGCGTTGTGACTGAAGGTTCCTGCACAACCGGGGCTGATAGGAAATGAACTGATCGATTATTGAGGCCAAACTTGACCAGAACTGGAAACTGACGCATTTGCGCTCTATTATCTCTCTCTCCAAAGCCAGGGAAAGGGGCCGAATATAAACGCGTCTGAGAACAAAGCGCAGTCATTAATTTATGGGGTATTATTAATGAGACCAACAATTGAACGAGGGTTAAATCTACATTACCGAGAATCGCTGTGATTGAGACGTGATCAAAATAACAATTAGACCATTCGGAAAGCTTCATAGTAAAATCATAAATATCATTAACACAACTACCGGCAGCGACACCGAACACAGCCAAGCATCAATGGAAACATCGATAAGGACAGGATTCGAACGAGAGCGTGTAAAACACAGTTCACCAACAGTCCATCGCCTTACCCTCTCGGCAACACCACAGAAGCCATGACACTATGGAAACATTACGATGCAGAAAGAGGCCATTCAGCCTGTCATGTCTGTGCCACCAAAAAAAAGAGCGAGCCGCTGATTTTAATCGGACTTTCCTGTACCTGGTCCGTAGCTTTGCAGGTGACAGCGCTTCAGGCGCAGATTCAAGTGCCTTTCCAATGAGTTGGTCGTTTCAGCCTCAACCACCGATTTAGGCAGTGAATTCCAGACACCCGCCACCCTCTGCGTGAAAAAGATATTCCTCGTGTCCCCTCTAATCCTTCTGCCAATCACCTCAAATCTATGCCCCCCAGGTAATTGACCCCTGAGCTAGGGAAGACAAGTCTTTATTGTTTACCATATCTAGGTCCCTCATAATCTTTTTGCACCTCAATTAGGTCACCCCCTCAACCTCCACTGTTCTAAGAAAACAACCCTAGAATATCCAATCTTTCCTCACAGCTGCAATTTTCAAGCCCTCGTAGCATTCTTTTAAATATTCTCTGCACTCCCTCCAGAGCATTTGTGTCCTTCCTGTAATGTGATGACCAGAACTGTGCACAAAATTCCAGCTGTGGCCTAACCAGCGTTTTATAGTTTTCCAGCATTATATCCCTGTTTTTGTATTCAATATTTCGTTCAATAAAGGAAAATGTTCCGTTACCACCTTGTCCCCCTGTCTTGCCACCTTCAGGGAAATGTGGACATGCACTCCAAAGTGTCTCCCTTCCGCAACCTGTCTCAATATTCTCCCGTTTATTGAGTGTACCCTTTCTTTGTCTGCCCTCCCCAAATGCATTACCCCAAACTTTCTGGGATTGAATTCCATTTGCCAATTTTCTGACCACTCAACCAAACCATGTATGGCATCTTTCAAATCACATTCTGCCCTCTTTGCAGCCTTGGTCCAAACATGGAGAAACAGCTGAACGCAAGCCGTGAGGTTCAAGTGTTGACTTATGTTCAGGGAAGCATTTGACCTAGTGCGGGCATCAAGGAACCCCAGCAAAACTGAAAGTTCATGGAAATAAGGCGGGAAACTCTGCACTGTTTGGAGTCGTCCCCGGGGTTTCTAATACATTCCAAAAGAATTCCAGCAGGAACAGTAATTCGCTTTTGTTTCATACACTATGGGTGACAATGAAACGATCCCTTGACTGCACTTTGTAGCACAGGTGGCTTGTTGATCTCCGGCCATGATTCACGCCTTGGGATTTTCATTTTATTAATGTGCGACAGGTCCCGGGTTCAATTCCCGGACGAGCCCATCGGGCACCTTAATGCAGTAATTTTTTTCGCGCTCGAGGTGGTGGCAGTTCCGGAAATCAGGACCAGGTTTGAACACCCGGGAAGTCATTGCAGGGAATGCATCACTTCAACACGCGTGATGAAAATGAATGTCAAGTTTAAAGAACGTTTCTCCGTGCCATGAGACTCTGAATTTATCCCTATGCGTCAAATAAGGCAACTCCCTCCGTGTGGATTCAGGTAGGAGGCTGATTGCACTCAGTTACAATCTTGACTGAAAGGGCAAGCAGAGCTGGGAACCCCAAAGTTTCATTTCAATTTACCACATTTTAACTGTGTTCTGATGCTTGCAGTGAGCTGGGAGGGGTTTCTTTTGCAACCAAATGCTTGTAAGTTCCGTTCTTTCAGCGCTGGATTTTCACACTGTGTAGATGTTTGATATCAGGTTGAAGTGATTCACATCAGTCGGTTTACAACAGTCCCTGATCTGATGTGATTGGCATTTATGTTAATGGCAGAAACTACATTTCCACCTTTACACATCTGGCCGAATATTCAGGGCCTGTACCAAAGAGGATCATTTATTTCAACAGTTCATGAATGCAAAAAGTATAGAAGGGGGTTTAATTTGTGCCGAGCTGGCCGAGAGGTTAAGGTGATGGAATAAAAATCCATTGTTTTTTGCACGTTAAGGTTCGAATCCCACCTGGGTCGTTGTTTCATCAACTGTTTCTTCCTTGGAGGGGTGATTTTGCAGAAGGTCTGCCTGGAATCACTGATCTGATCCTCCAACCCAAGTTCTGAGGCCAGATTGCATAGAGTTTTCTTCTAAGATCTCCGTTGCGATTTTATTGTTAACAATAACTTGGGGATTCGATTTAGAGTCCATTCGACTTAATATTTCGATCTCTCTCTAAGGGGAGTTAGTGGAGCAGAAATATTCCGGGGATTTGGGTTCATTTCCCATCATGGCTCCTGGTGGAAATTAAACTCAATAATTAAAACCTGCAATTAAACGCTAATCTCAGTGATGGTTCATTGATGTCTTCCCTGGCCGGACCTACATATGAGTTTGATTCCTAACTGCCCGCTGAGAAATCCACGGAGTTCAAGTACAATTTGGGATGTGTAACAAAGACTGGCCTTGCGAGCGACGCTCACATCCCATGAAATATTGTTTTCACTTTTTGAAATACAAGCGTTAGGCCACCCCTCAGCCTTGTTATTACAAGAGAATAAAGATCCAAACTGTCAATCCTTTCGTCCTTGTATACCACGCATTGCATTTTTTTGTTATTTATTCTTCCTCTGTGGGCTGCGGGCGTCAATTGCACGGCCAGAACTTCCTGCCCTTCCCTAATCTCCCTCGAACTGGATAGCTTGCTCAGTAATTTCCGAGGGCAGATAAGAGTCAACCATATCCCCATGTGCATGGAGTCACATGTAAGCCAGACCAGGTCAGGACGGCAGACTGTTTCCTCTTAAGTGCATTGGTGAACCAGATGGTTTTTTACAACAATCGACGATAGTTTCATGGCCGTCATTACAGAGACCAGCTTTCAATTCAAGAATCATGAAATAATTGAATTTCAATTCCAAGAGCTGCCACGGTGGGATTTGAACACTTGCCCCTAGAGATGAGCCTGGTCCTCTGGATTCCGAGACCAGTGACATCATCTTTCATCCCTGGAAACAACAACTGAACATTCAGCGAATCATTCAGCCGCTTGATGAGGAAATTGGAATTCCCTCCGCAGCATTTTATTAAACTGATTAATGCAAAACCTTTTGTTCAATTGGAAATATCATTATTTTCTCGACATTAGTCAGATATTGTGGATTTCTTAGTAACGGAACAAAATCCAAAGATGTGTGAGGGATGAATGCACCAGGTAACAAGGAAATACATTCTGAGAAAGAGCTCCGCATTGTTTGGAAGAAAAAGCAGAACTTGCAGCTGACGAGTGGGAACCCGGTTTACTGGACGTTCCACCAGATTTCTGTATGAAGCAACGGGACAGGACACGAAACTGCTATCTTCTGATTACACCATAATGTACATTGAAGTCAGACGCCTGATCCATTCGGACCAGGCTACCATTCCTTCCAGCCGGATAATGCCTTGTCCATAAAAACGGTGCTGCATTTATGTCTCTTGGATTTTTGAATGATCCACTGATTCCCAGAACCTTGGCCTCGGGATCTCAGATTGATTTTGGATCATGAAGTCAGTTCCTATTGTCCGCACCTCTCCTCAAAATGTCGCTGCATTTTTTTTGTCCTCTCTACATCTTTGCTCCTTGACCTTCGCTCAATCGCTGGTAAATTCCTGAAATAAAAACACAGAACATCCCCTTCATCCAAACCACTTCGAAAGGAATTCCTTCTTCCCTGTTTAACAAGAAATTCCACCGAAGGTTCGGAGATGTTGAGGCGATCGTGTCAGAGTGAGGAACTGTTTCCAATGATTGGCAATCCAGGTACTGGAGCGGGAGGTGAGGCGGGGTGGAGGTGGAGATTGGTGTGTGCGAGAGGTGGGGGGTAGGAGTTAGAGGATGGGAGAGGTTGGGTGGGGGGGTAGGAGCTGGCGGCACTGGGGGCAGAAAAACATTCAGAGCTTTCCGGAGGTGAAATTCGAAACCATCTCTATCGACAAACGGGGATGAGAATTTCAGAGCTCCCTTCCGGAAACAGCACTTCAATTTTAAATCTCACTTTGATAGATTTCTATTCACCAAATATATTAGACAAAAGGGAGAAAGGTGGGTATTTCTATACATCGGGAACTTGCTGTTTGAAATATTACTGAAGACGCTGAGTTATGCATTCACTGTAATCGAACTCAGTTTTCTTTGATGACAAATAAGAACCGAATCAGCAATCCTCCCATCATGCTGAAATCAATTTATTTCTGCAACTACAAGATGACTGCAAACTGAAAATAATGTCACTCCGACACTTTCTGTTCATGGTAACAGGCGCTGCAACAATTCCTGTCCCAATGATACAGACACTTAGACACTTGCTGCCCAACAATTGATTTCAGTCCTGTGAAAGCGTTTGTGAAATTGTGAAATGTCTGGAAGAGGAAAGACCGGCGGTAAAGCTCGCTCCAAGGCCAAGTCTCGCTCCTCCCGGGCTGGACTGCAGTTCCCGGTGGGCCGTGTTCACAGGCTCCTGAGAAAGGGCGACTATGCTGTGTGTCTGGGTGCCGGAGCCCCGGTCTATCTGGCTGCTTTGCTCGAGTATCTGATGGCTGAAATCCTCGAGCTGGCCGGTAACGCGGCCCGGGACAACAAGAAGACCCGCATCGTCCCCAGACACCTGCAGCTGGCCGTCCGCAACGACGAGGAGCTCAACAAGCTGCTGGGAGGGGTGACCATCGCTCAGGGCGGGGTGCTGCCTAATAACCAGGCCGTGCTGCTGCCCAAGAAACCCAGCGCCGCTGCGGGCTCGAAGACCAAGTGAAGAGGCCATTCTTTAATCTAATAACCCAAAGGCTCTTTTCGGAGCCTCTCACAGAGTCTGTGAAAGGACTGCTCACTGTCTGAACTCATTTCATTCTGGCTCTGAAGAAGCGTCATGCCCATTAGAAGAGATAATTCCCTCTCTCCACACAGATGCTGCCAGAACTGATGAAATTTTCCAGCATTTTCATTAAAAATACTAGCTTCGCTGCAAACGACACCAGTATAAAACCTGAGAAAAGTCTCATTTTGGCTCTACATGCCTTTCAACCCGGTTTCAATTCGGAATCTTTACCTGATCTGTTTATAACAGGCGGGTAGAAAGCTCCTACTGATGGGCGAAATCACCATGACTACCGACAGTTCCGGGTCTCCCACATAAACACCATGAACTGTATGGGTTTTATTCATGTCACGGTTTAATAGATATTGAAGCGAAAATGGGGTGAGTCGTTCTTCCACTATATTGGAGTGGGAGAGTGCGGTCTGGGGAGATAATACACCGCTGCACTCCCCACTTAAAACATCAACATCCTTAATTAATGAACTAGTGACAGAAAGAGAATGAAATGATGCTAAAGCTGCTTTTCATTCAGTTACAGTTTGAGATTTCTCGCTCCTGTTCCCAGGTCAGTGCTCTTAATGTGACGTTTTGGGTGGCTCTGAAAAGAGCCTTTGTTGTGTGTTTGGTAGAAAGGTTCGAGTTGTTCAGCCGCCGAAACCATAGAGAATGCGGCCCTGGCGTTTCAGAGCGTACACCACGTCCATGGTAGTGACCGTTTTGCGCTTGGCGTGTTCAGTGTAGGTGACCGCATCCCTGATCACATTCTCCAGGAAAACCTTCAGCGACCCGCGAGTCTCCTCATAGATCAAACCCGAGAGCCGCTTGACACCGCCTCGGCGAGCCAGGCGGCGGATTGCTGGTTTGGTGATGCCCTGGATATTATCACGAAGCACTTTGCGGTGCCGCTTTGCTCCGCCTTTCCCCAGTCCTTTGCCTCCTTTCCCTCTGCCAGACATGATGAACCTTCACTCAGATCACTGCAGAATATGAGAGACGAGCTGCTTCAAGTTCCTCTTTTAAATAACCCGCCCCGACCTGACTGAGAACGGGACAGAGAGTGAGAGGCGGGGCGGGGAGGAGACTGAGTGACAGACAGAACAGAGTCTGTGATCATCCAGCTCCGCCTCCTGCCTGTTCGAACTGATTTGTTTTCGAATTCTGGGCACCATTAATGGAACATCTTGTTTATCTATCGTTTGAAACCCGGATCTTTTAAATCCAGACCAGTCAGCAATGGTATTGAATTAGTGACAGCAAATCAATTATTTTAAGGGAGGTGTTGGTGTAGTTATTTCAGAGAGAACTTCATCATCCCTTCCAGGATAAGTTGCATTTTTTTATTGTTCGGAACTTTGTGGATATCTACATGGAGCCGTTGTAGTTGGTCACTATCTTTGTCTGTTTCACGGCCCGTTCCCCGGGCAGCAACAGACCTTTTCCTGTCTCGATGTGTCCACAGAAACAGCAGGAGCCAATATATTGTGGACTGGTGCCCTCTGCTGGCTGCACGTGAGACGTGCAAAGAGGTAACTTCTTTGGGGAAATTTTAAATGTGTGTAAAACAACATAAACATGGTGAGAATTATTGCAAAACAGTTTATCAATCAGACACAAGATGCCAAAGATATAGTGTGTTTTGCGGTACTATAAATGGTGACTGTAATTTGAAGAAGTGTGCGATGGTGGTATAGTGGTGAGCATAGCTGCCTTCCAAGCAGTTGACCCGGGTCGATTCCTGGCCATCGCAGGAGTGATTTATTTTCAGCCTTATCCGTGGTCAGACCACAATTCTCTACACTGGTTAAAATACGCGTTGGGGTTCTTACAGTCCCACGCTCTGTAAGATTAGTCTTATCGGCAACTTTGTGAATCGGGTCCGAGCCATTTGTTCACCGTGCAAGCTTGATGCTGAAATCGGGCTCATCAAAGGCATCCTGCAGGGTAATGGCTACCCTGATCAGATCATTTCGCGCTGTGTATCACACAAGCTCATGACCGGGCCTGAGACCGTCACTTTCCACCCTGAAGTATATTCTCTATCAGTATAAATTGTTGTCTTCCCCTTACATTGGTTTTCTTGCCAGTGTCCTGTTTGATTGCAGAAGGAAAAGCTTTGACATGTCTCTTTTTTCAGCCACACTCAAATACATTGGCGCTAATGTTCAATTTGTAAAACCGTTTCAGCTCTGCCAGGTTGGCTCAATCTACGGTCCATTTTCTTTTTGTTCTTGGAAAAACTCAGCAGGTCTGACAGCATCTGCGGAGGGGAATACAGTTGACGCTTCGAGTCCGTATGACTCTTCATCAGATCGCTCTGTATTCCCCTCCGCAGATGCTGTCAGACCTGCTGAGTTTATACAGGTATTTTTATTTTTGGCTAGATTTCCAGCATCCGCGGTATTTTGTTTTTTTTCTTTTTGATGTTTTTTGGTTGGTGAAATAAGCTGCTCTCTGATTTGTTACAAAAGCCACCCAATGAGATTCCGAACACCTTGACCATTCAGAAGTCGGCCGACTGCATTCCCCAGAAGTTTGAGGAAGGGTGTGTGCGGGAGGAATTCTTCATTCGTGGTGTAAGTGTGTGTAAGATTGTAGAAAGACCGGCGGTAGAGCCCAGGACAAAGCCAAAGCCAAGTATCGCTCCTTTCGCGCTGGACTGCAGTTCCCGGTGGGCCGTGTTCACAGGCTCCTGAGAAAGGGCGACTATGTTGTGCGTGTGGGTGCCGGAACCCCGGTCTATCTGGCTGCTGTACTCGAGTATCTGACGGCTGAAATCCTCGAGCTGGCCGGTAACGCGGCCCGGGACAACAAGAAGACTCGCATCATCCCCAGACACCTGCAGCTGGCCGTCCGCAACGACGAGGAGCTCAACAAGCTGCTGGAAGGGGTGACCATCGCTCAGGGCGGGGTGCTGCCTAATATCCAGGCCGTGCTGCTGCCCAAGAAAACCAGCGCCGCTGCGGGCTCGAAGACCAAGTGAAGCGGCCATTCTTTAATCTAATAACCCAAAGGCTCTTTTCAGAGCCACGCACAGAGTCTGTGAAAGGGCTGCTCACTGTTTGAACTCATTTCATTCTGGCTCTGAAGAAGCGTCATGCCCATTAGAAGAGATAATTCCCTCTCTCCACACAGGTGCTGCCAGACCTGATGAAATTTTCCACCATTTTCATTAAAAATTCTAGTTTCGCTGCAAAAGACATTAGTATAAAACCTGAGAAAAGTCTCATTTAGGCTCTACATGCCTTTCAACCCGGTTTCAATTCGGAATCTTTACCTGATCTGTTTATAACAGGCGGGTAGAAAGCTCCTACTGATGGGCGAAATCACCATGACTACCGACAGTTCCGGGTCTCCCACATAAACATCATGAACTGTACGGGTTTTATTCAAATGACGGTTTAATAGATATTGAAGAGAAAATGGAGTGAGTCGTTCTTCCAATATATTGGAGTGGGAGAGTGGGGTCTGGGGAGGTACTACACCGCTCCAATCCCCACTTAAAACATCAACAACCTTAATAAATGAACTAGTGACAGAAAGAGAATGAAATGATGCTAAAGTTGCTTTTCATTCAGTTACAGTTTGAGATTTCTCGCTCCCGTTCCCAGGTCAGTGCTCTTAATGTGACGTTTTGGGTGGCTCTGAAAAGAGCCTTTGTTGTGTGTTTGGTAGAAAGGGTCGAGTTGTTCAGCCGCCGAAACCATAGAGAATGCGACCCTGGCGTTTCAGAGCGTACAGCACATCCATGGTAGTGACCGTCTTGCGCTTGGCGTGTTCAGTGTAGGTGACCGCATCCCTGAACACATTCTCCAGGAAAACCTTCAGCGCCCCGCGAGTCTCCTCATAGATCAAACTCGAGAGCCGCTTGACACCGCCACGGCGAGCCAGGCGGCGGATTGCTGGTTTGGTGATGCCCTGGATATTATCACGAAGCACTTTGCGGTGCCGCTTTGCTCCGCCTTTCCCCAGTCCTTTGCCTCCTTTCCCTCTGCCAGACATGATGATTCTTCACTCAGATCACTGCAGAATATGAGAGACGAGCTGCTTCACGTTCCTCTTTTAAATAGCCCGCCCGGACCTGACTGAGAACGGGAGGGGAGGAGACTGAGTGACAGAAAGAACAGAGTCTGTGATCATCTAGCTCCGCCTCCTGCCTGTTCGAACTGATTTGTTTTCGAATTCTGGGCACCATTAGTGAACAGGGCGCTCGAAACAAATCTTACTCAATGGAACATCTTGATTATCTATAGTTAGAAACCGGGATCTTTTAAATCCAGACCTGTCAGCAATATCCCCGCCTCATTCCAGTCGCTTCTACAAACAGACAAACAGTCTGCTTCCATTTCTAGGACATCTTCTATTCCATTAACACACAACTCCCCTCCCAGAAGCATTGAGACTTTTGCTAACACCTCTTCCAGCTGAATTGGAGAATATAACGTGTTTGGGTTTGAGTTGTGACGCGGGGTTTGGCCAAGGTTGAGTTGGAGAGATTTGTAATCTACAAGGCAGTCAGGAGGTATGAGGATCAGGCAGAGAAGGAGAACGAAGGTCACAAACACATCAGCCTCTAAACCAGTTAGTCTGCAGGTATCACAAATTAATGGGACTAAGAACAAGATAAAATCGGATCACGGGCCTGTAATTTAGTTTATTGAGAGGGAATTCGAAATGTTTTGCAAAGATTGAACCGGTCAGTGAAAGTGTCTGTCTAAGAACTGGAAATGAATACCGGCTGAAATTTAAACGGTTGGTATTGAATTAGTGACAGCAAATCAATTATTTTAAGGGAAGTGTTGGTGTAGTTATTTCAGAGAGAACTTCATCATCCCTTCCAGGATAAGTTGCATTTTTTTTATTGTTCGGAACTTTGTGGATATCTACATGGAGCCGTTGTAGTTGGTCACTATCTTTGTCTGTTTCACGGCCCGTTCCCCGGGCAGCAACAGACCTTTTCCTGTCTCGATGTGTCCACAGAAACAGCCGGAGAGAATTTATTGTGGACTGGTGCCCTCTGCTGGCTGCACGTGAGACGTGCAAAGAGGTAACTTCTTTGGGGAAATTTTAAATGTGTGTGAAACAACATAAACATGGTGAGAATTATTGCAAAACAGTTTATCAATCAGACACAAGATGCCAAGTATATAGTGTGTTTCGCGGTACTATAAATGCTGACTGTAATTTGAAGAAGTGTGCGATGGTGGTATAGTGGTGAGCATAGCTGCCTTCCAAGCAGTTGACCCGGGTCGATTACCGGCCATCGCAGTAGTGATTTATTTTCAGCCTTATCCGTGGTCAGACCACAATTCTCTACATTAGTTAAAATACGCGTTGGGATTCTTACAGTTCCACGCTCTGTAAGATTGGTCTTATCAGCAACTTTGTGAATCGGGCCGGAGCCATTTGTTCACCGTGCAAGCTTGATGCTGAAATCGGGCTCATCAAAGGCATCCTGCAGGGTAATGGCTACCCTGACCAGATCATTTCGCGCTGTGTATCACACAAGCTCATGACCGGGCTTTCAGAAGTGGCCGACTACATTCCCCAGAAGATAGGGAAAGCGTGAGTGCGAGAGGAATTCTTCATTCGTGGTGTAAGTGTGTGTAAGACTGTAGAAAGATCGGCGGTATAGCCCAGGACAAAGCAAAAGCCAAGTCTCGCTCCTCCCGGGCTGGACTGCAGCTCCCGGTGGGCCGTGTTCACAGGCTCCTGAGAAACAGCAACTATGCTGTGCGTGTGGGTGCCGGAGCCCCCGTCTATCTGGCTGCTGTGCTCGAGTATCTGATGGCTGAAATCCTCGAGCTGGTCGCTAACGCGGCCCGGGACAACAAGAAGACCCGCATCATCCCCAGACACCTGCAGCTGGCCGTCCGCAACGACGAGGAGCTCAACAGGCTGTTGGGAGGGGTGACCATCGCTCAGGGCGGGGTGCTGCCTAATATCCAGGCCGTGCTGCTGCCCAAGAAAACCAGCGCCGCTGCGGGCTCGAAGACCAAGTGAATCGGCCATTCTTTAATCTAATAACCCAAAGGCTCTTTTCAGAGCTTCTCACAGAGTCTGTGAAAGGGCTGCTCACTGTCTGAACTCATTTCATTCTGGCACTGAAGAAGTGTCATGCCCACTCGAAGAGATAATTCCCTCTCTCCGCAAAGGTGCTGCCAGACCTGATGAAATTTTCCAGCATTTTCATTAAAAAATAACAGCTTCGCTGCAAAAGACACCAGTATAAAACCTGAGAAAAGTCTCATTTTGGCTCTACATGCCTTTCAACCCGGTTTCAATTCGGAATCTTTACCTGATCTGTTTATAACAGGCGGGTAGAAAGCTCCTACTGATGGGCGAAATCACCATGACTACCGACAGTTCCGGGTCTCCCACATAAACATCATGAACTGTATGGGTTTTATTCATGTCACGGTTTAATAGATATTGAAGAGAAAATGGAGTGAGTCGTTCTTCCACTATATTGGAGTGGGAGAGTGGGGTCTGGGGAGGTAATAGACCGCTGCACTCCCCACTTAAAACATCAACATCCTTAATAAATGAACTAGTGACAGAAAGAGAATGAAATGATGCTAAAGTTGCTTTTCATTCAGTTACAGTTTGAGATTTCTCGCTCCCGTTCCCAGGTCAGTGCTCTTAATGTGACGTTTTGGGTGGCTCTGAAAAGAGCCTTTGTTGTTTGTTCGGTAGAAAGGGTCGAGTTGTTCAGCCGCCGAAACCATAGAGAGTGCGGCCCTGGCGTTTCAGAGCGTACACCATATCCATGGCAGTGACCGTCTTGCGCTTGGCGTGTTCAGTGTAGGTGACCGCATCCCTGATCACATTCTCCAGGAAAACCTTCAGCGCCCCGCGAGTCTCCTCATAGATCAAACTCGAGAGCCGCTTGACACCGCCACGGCGAGCCAGGCGGCGGATTGCTGGTTTGGTGATGCCCTGGATATTATCACGAAGCACTTTGCGGTGCCGCTTTGCTCCGCCTTTCCCGAGTCCTTTGCCTCCTTTCCCTCTGCCAGACATGATGATTCTTCACTCCGATCGCTGCAGACTATGAGAGACGAGCTGCTTCACGTTCCTCTTTTAAATAGCCCGCCCCGACCTGACTGAGAACGGGAGGGGAGGAGACTGAGTGACAGAAAGAACAGAGTCTGTGATCATCTAGCTCCGCCTCCTGCCTGTTCGAACTGATTTGTTTTCGAATTCTGGGCACCATTAGTGAACAGGGCGCTCGAAACAAATCTTACTCAATGGAACATCTTGATTATCTATAGTTAGAAACCGGGATCTTTTAAATCCAGACCTGTCAGCAATATCCCCGCCTCATTCCAGTCGCTTCTACAAACAGACAAACAGTCTGCTTCCATTTCTAGGACATCTTCTATTCCATTAACACACAACTCCCCTCCCAGAAGCATTGAGACTTTTACTAACCCCTCTTCCAGCTGAATTGGAGAATATAATATGTTTGGGTTTGAGTTGTGACGCGGGGTTTGGCCAAGGTTGAGTTGGGGAGATTTGTAATCTACAAGGCAGTCAAGAGGTGTGAGGATCAGGCAGAGAAGGAGAACGAAGGTCACAAACACATCAGCCTCTAAACCAGTTAGTCTGCAGGTATCACAAATTAATGGGACTAAGAACAAGATAAAATCGGATCACGGGCCTGTAATTTAGTTTATTGAGAGGGAATTCGAAATGTTTTGCAAAGATTGAACCGGTCAGTGAAAGTGTCTGTCTAAGAACTGGAAATGAATACCGGCTGAAATTTAAACGGTTGGTATTGAATTAGTGACAGCAAATCAATTATTTTAAGGGCAGTGTTGGTGTAGTTATTTCAGAGAGAACTTCATCATCCCTTCCAGGATAAGTTGCATTTTTTTATTGTTCTGAACTTTGTGGATATCTACATGGGGCCGTTGTAGTTGGTCACTATCTTTGTCTGTTTCACGGCCCGTTCCCCGGGCAGCAACAGACATTTTCCTGTCTCGATGTGTCCACAGTAACAGCAGGAGAGAATTTATTGTGGACTGGTGCCCTCTGCTGGCTGCACGTGAGACGTGCAAAGAGGTAACTTCTTTGGGGTCATTTTAAATGCGTGTGAAACAACATAAACATGGTGAGAATTATTTCAAATCAGTTTATCAATCAGACACAAGATGCCAAAGATATAGTGTGTTTCGCGGTACTATAAATGCTGATTGTAATTTGAAAAAACGGGCGATGGTGGTATAGTGGTGAGCATAGCTGCCTTCCAAGCAGTTTTACCCGGGTTCGATTCCCGGCCATCGCATTCGTGATTTATTTTCAGCCTAATCCGTAGTCAGACCAAAATTCTCTAAATTAGTTAAAATACGCGTTGGGATTCTTACAGTTCCACGCTCTGTAAGATTGGTCTTATCAACAACTTTGTGATTCGGGCCCGAGCCATTTGTTCACCGTTCAAGCTTGATGCTGAAATCGGGCTCATCAAAGGCATCCTGCAGGGTAATGGCTACCCTGATCAGATCATTTCGCGCTGTGTATCACACAAGCTCATGACCGGGCTTTCAGAAGTGGCCGTCTACATTCCCCAGAAGATAGGGAAAGGGTGTGTGCGAGAGGAATTCTTCATTCGTGGTGTCAGTGTGTGTAAGATTGTAGAAAGACCGGCGGTGGAGCCCAGGACAAAGCCAAAGCCAAGTCTCGCTCCTCCCGGGCTGGACTGCAGCTCCCCGCGGGCCGTGTTCACAGGCTCATGAGAAAGAGCAGCTATGCTGAGCGTGTGGCTGCTGGAGCGCTCCGCTCTTCCGATTGTAACATTCCCGGCCGCTTTCCGGGGACAGGATCAGAAATCAGCCGTTTCTCTCTGTTCCGATGAAACCTGTAGGAAGGAGTCGGTTGGTAACCTATGTTATTGCGTTTCCAGTGAGCTGAGATTGGCTCTGTTTTAAATCGCTGCTTTGTTACCGCCGGTTACAGATAAGAGATTGACACATTTAATCTGTTCCTAAAATAGCGCCAGGATTCTGTGACGCAGAATGGAATATTACAGCTCCTAAAGCGTGAGATTAAAATTGTTGCCTTGAAATTAAGCCGTTCGGCTATTATCTTTTTTCCCCCCTCAAATTGGCGGGCTTTTCGAATTTGAAAATATAAGCCAATCGGCACTTCCAATTCCTGTTACTTGGCTCTCCGATTGGTTGAAGATTAGGATTGAGAATGGACTGACCAATCAGAGCTAGAGCCTGTCTAAAGTCTCTCAAACTTTTCACAATTATTATTTATAGAGGTTAAATTGATGGAATCTGTATCTTCCACTCCACCTGTACTTGAGTCCTAAAATATACTTTTTTCCAACAGGCAAATAATTGACGAAATCAGAATAAACGTAGTGTTTCCTCCAGAGATTTAATACTCAGCCAAAGCTTACACACATTGTTTGCTTTAAACCTACCATATCAGTGGCTTGTTGTTCTGCTGGAAATGTATGTGGAATGAATCCAAACTTATAATTAGTCCCAGAGACTGAAGGTTATATAATGAATCCCACACTCACACAGAAGCAGAGAATAATTCTCAAGCACATTTTCAGTGCCAGATGCTGAAAGATACAGGCTGGTCACTGCACTCACTCACAATAGCTGAATCTGAGAGATACTAAAGAAATATGACACACCAATTGTACCACTGAGAGATTTAGAAAGATTCCAAGCATCACATAGAGTAACAGATGCTGATGGATACAAATGGAAGACCACACACTAATACACACACACTGTAAATTCTACTTTCACATACAATACCGATGATTGGGAAAACTGCAATTGAATCTCACAATGATTTATAATAACAAAGATTGACAGATGTAAAATTAATCCCACTGACAGATAAAGAATGAATCTCATGCACACAAACAGAACCAAGTGATGAAAGAAACATATGATTCCCATACTTACTTTACAATATCACAGGTACAGAGTGCCATTGACAGATCTGCATTGAACCAAATAACCCTTCGCCGTCCAATAAAATGTGAACGCTTCTTGTCTGTTCTGTCGCTCCCTGAGTGTGCTGACATCTACTGGCCAGAGCTGAGAACTGCAACAGAGCGGAACTTTTTTTTATTAATTCAATGGATATGAGATTCGCTGGCTCGGCCAGCATTTATTGTGCATTCCTAAGTGACCTTGAGAAGGTGGTGGTGAGTTGCCTTCCTGGACCGCTGCAGTCCCTGTGGTGTAGGTAGACCCACAGTGCTGTGAGGGAGGGAGTTCCAGGATTTTGATACAATGACATTAACTGTGTGTGTTGCAGAAACAGCTCAATATGAGGAATTAGTGACGGGATGTGATAGGGTGGACATAGAGGTGTCAACAATCAATTCAAAGAGAATTCGATACTACCTTGTTTTCCCACTGAGTCGGTAGAATTTGGAACTGGCTGTCATATTGAGCAGTCAAGACGATTAGCACAGCTGTATTTCAGGGAAAGCAAGATAAGCATAGGAGAGGGAATAGATTTCATGGAAAAAAAGGTAATATTACTTAAAGTAAACTGGATTGAAGATGGTTAGCAATAATGTACCAATGTGTCCAAATGGCCCAATGAAGTATATTCTTGGTAGAATGAATACTGATTTTCAAAGTACCTCAGAGACTCACAGATACATAATGAATCCCACACTCACATAGTGCACCAGAGACAGAGCAATGCAGAGTGAATCATACACGCACACACATCCCCAGAGACTGACCAATACATAATGAATCCCACACTCACATAGTGTACCAGAGGCAGAGCAATGCAGAGTGAATCCCACACGCACAAACATCCCCAGAGACTGACGAACACATAATGAATCCCACACTCACATAGTGCACCAGAGACAGAGCAATGCAGAGTGAATCCTACACTCACACACATCCCCAGAGACTGACCAATACATAATGAATCCCGCACTCACATAGTTTTCCAGAGAGAGCAATGCAGAATGAATGACTGATCCCCAGAGGCTGACAAATACATCAGGAGTCAGACACTCAAATCCTTTACCAGGGACAGAGTGATACAGAATGAATCCGGCACTTATACACATGGAATCTTAGAGAAGTTACACCACAGAGAAAGCCCATTCGGCCCTTTGTGTCTCTGGTGTTTCTCTGCCAGAGAAACCCAACTGGTTCTGATCCCCAGCCCTAGGTCGCTCATAATCTTTTTGCACCTCAATTAGGTCACCCCTCAACCTCCTCTGTCCTAAGGAAAACAACCCTAGAATATCCAACCTTTCCTCACAGCTGCAATTTTCAAGCCCTTGTAGCATTCTTTTAAATATTCTCTGCACTCCCTCCAGAGCATTTGTGTCCTTCCTGTAATGTGATGACCAGAACTGTGCACAAAATTCCAACCGTGGCCTAACCAGCGTTTTATAGATTTCCAGCATTATATCCCTGTTTTTGTATTCACTACTTCGTTCAATAAAGGAAAACATTCCGTTACCACCTTGTCCCCCTGTCTTGCCACCTTCAGGGAAATGTGAACATGCACTCCAACGTTTCTCACTTCCGCAACCTTTCTCAATATCCTCCCGTTTATTGAGTGTTCCCTTTCTTTGTTTGCCCTCCCCAAATGCATTACCCCAAACTTTCTGGGATTGAATTCCATTTGCCAATTTTCTGTCCATTCAACCAAACCATGTATGGCATCTTTTAAATCACATTCTGACCTCTTTGCAGCCTTGGTCCAAACATGGAGAAACAGCTGAACTCAAGCCGTGAGGTTCAAGTGTTCTCTTATGTTCAGGGAAGCATTTGACCTAGTGCGGGCATCAAGGAACCCCAGCAAAACTGAAAGTTCATGGAAATGAGGAGGGAATCTCTCCACTGGTTGGAGTCGTCCCCGGGGTTTCTAATACATTCCAAAAGAAAACCAGCAGGAACAGTAATTCGCTTTTGTTTGATACACTATGGGTGACAAGAAAAAGATCCTTTGACTGCACTTTGTAGTACAGGTGGCTCGTTGGTCTAGGGGCATGATTCACGCGTTGCGAATTTCATTCTATTAATCTGCGAGAGGACCCGGGTTCAATTCCCAAACGAGCCCATCGGGCATCTTAATGCAGTAATTTTTTTCGCGCTCGAGGTGGTGGCAGTTCCGGAAATCAGGACCAGGTTTGAACACCCGGGAACTCATTGCAGAAAATGCATCACTAAAAACACGCGTGATGAAAATGAATGTCAAGATTAAAGAACGTTTCTCCGTGCCATGAGACTCTAAATTTATCCCTATGCGTCAAATAAGGCAACTCCCTCCGTGTGGATTCAGGTTGGAGGCTGATTGCACTCGGCTACAATCTTGACTGAAAAGACAAGCAGAGCTGGGAACCCCAAAGTTTCATTTTATTTTACGACATTTTAAAGTGTTCCGGTGCTTGTAGTGAGCTGGAAGGGGTTTCATTTTGCAACCAAATGCTTGTAAGTTCCGGTCTTCCAGCGCTGGATTTTCACACTGTGTAGAAACATGTTGGATATCAGGTTGAAGTGTTGAAGTGATTCACATCAGTCGGTTTACAACAGTCCCTGATCTGATGTGGTGGGCATTTATGTTAATGGAAGAAACTACATTTCCACCTTTACACATCTGGCCGAATATTCAGGGCCTGTACCAAAGAGGATCATTTATTTCAACAGTTCACGAATGCAAAAAGTATAGAAGGGCGTTTAATAGGCCCCATTTGGTGCCGAGCTGGCCGAGAGGTTAAGGTGATGGAATAAAAATCCATTGTATTTTGCACGTTAAGGTTCGAATCCCACCTTGGTCGTTGTTTCATCAACTGTGTCTTCCTCGGTGCGGTGATTTTGCAGAAGGTCTGCCTGGAATCACTGATGTGATACTCCAACCCAAGTTCTGAGGCCAGATTGCACAGAGCTTTCTTCTAAGATCTCCGTTGCGATTTTATTGTTAACAATAACTTGGGGATCCGATATAGAGTCCATTCGACTTGATATATCTCTCTAAGAGGAGTTAGTGGAGCAGTGGAAATATCCGGGGGACTTATGTTCATTTCCCACCATGGCTGCTGCTGGAAATTAAACTCAATAATAAAAATCTGCAATTAAACGCTAATGTCAGTGATGGTTCACTGATGTCTTCCCTGGCCAGGACATTTGAGTTTGATTCCTAACTGCCCGCTGAGAAATCCACGGAGTTCAAGTACAATTTGGGATGTGTAACAAAGACTGGCCTTGCGAGCGACGCTCACATCCCATGAAATATTGTTTTCACTATTTGAAATACAAGCGTTAGGCCACCCCTCAGCCTTGTTATTACAAGAGAATAAAGATCCAAACTGTCAATCCTTTCGTCCTTGTATACCACGTATTGCACTTTTTGTTATTTATTCTTCTTTTGTGGGCTGTGTGCGTCAATTGCACGGCCAGAACATCCTGCCCTTCCCTAATCTCCCTCGAACTGGATGGCTTGCTCAGTATTTTCCGAGGGCAGATAAGAGTCAACCATATCCCCATGTGCAAGGAGTGACATGTAAGCCAGACCAGGTCAGGATGGCAGAATGTTTCCTCTTAAGTGCATTGGTGAACCAGATGATTTTTTTTAGTACAATCGACGATATTATCATGGCCGTCATTACAGAGACCAGCTTTCAATTCAAGAATCATGAAATAATTGAAATTAAATTCCACGAGCTACCACGGTGGGATTTGAACACTTACCCCTAGAGATGAGCCTGGGCCTCTGGATTACGAGACCAGTGACATCATCTTTCATCCCTGGAAACATAAACTGAACATTCAGCGAATCATTCAGCCGCTTGATGAGGAAATTGCAATTCCCTCCGCAGCATTTTATTAAACGGATTAATGCAAAACCTTTTGTTCCATTGGAAATATCAATACTTTCTCGACATTAATCAGATATTGTGGATTTCTTAGTAACGGAACACAATCCAAAGATGAGTGAGGGATGAATGCACAAAGTAACAAGGAAATACATTCTGAGAAAGTGCTCCGCATTGTTTGGAAGAAAAAGCAGAACTTGCAGCTGACGAGTGGGAACCTGGTTTACTGGACGTTCCACCAGATTTCTGTATAAAGCAACGGGACAGGACACGAAACTGCTATCTTCTGATTACACCATAATGTACATTGAAGTCAGACGCCTGATCCATTCGGACCAGGCTACCATTCCTTCCAGCCAGATAATGCCTTGTCCATAAAAACTGTGCTGCATTTATGTCTCTTGAATTTTTGAATGATCCACTGATTCCCAGAACCTTGGCCTCGGGATCTCAGATTGATTTTGGATCATGAAGTCAGTTACTATTGTCCGCACCTCTCCTCAAAATGTCGCTGCAATTTTTTGTCCTCTCTAAATCTTGGTCCGTTGACCTTCACTCAATCGTTGCTAAATTCCTGAAATGAAAACACAGAACATCCCCTTCATCCAAACCACTTCGAAAGGAATTCCTTCTTCCTTGTTTAACAAGAAATTCCACCGACGGTTCGGAGATGTTGAGGCGAGCGTGTCAGAGTGAGGAACTGTTTCCGATGATTGGCAATCCAGGTACTGGGGCGGGGTGGAGGTGGAGTTTGGTGGGAGGGAGAGGTGGGGGATAGGGGTTAGAGGATGGGAGAGGTTGGGTGGGCGGTAGGAGCTGGCGGCACTGGGGGCAGTAAAACATTCAGAGCTTTCCGGAGGTGAAATTCGAAACCATCTCTATCGACAGACGGGGATGAGAATTTCAGAGCTCCCTTCCGGAAACGACACTTCAATTTTAAATCTCACTTTGATAGATTTCTAATCATCAAATATATTAGACAAAAGGGAGAAAGGTGGGTATTTCTATACATCGGAAACTTGCTGCTTGAAATATTAATGAAGACGCTGAGTTATGCATTCACTGTAATCGAACTCAGTTTTCTTTGATGACAAATAAGAACCGAATCAGCAATCCTCCCATCATGCTGAAATCAATTTATTTCTGCAGCTACAAGATGACTGCAAACTGAAAATAATGTCACTCCGACACTTTCTGTTCATAGTAACAGGCGCTGGAACACTTCCTGTCCCTATGATACAGAAACTTAGACACTTGCTGCCCAACAATTGATTTCAGTCCTGTGAAAGCGTTTGTGAAATTGTGAAATGTCTGGAAGAGGAAAGACCGGCGGTAAAGCTCGCTCCAAGACCAAGTCTCGCTCCTCCCGGGCTGGACTGCAGTTCCCGGTGGGCCGTGTTCACAGGCTCCTGAGAAAGGGCAACTATGCTGAGCGTGTGGGTGCCGGAGCCCCCGTCTATCTGGCTGCTGTGCTCGAGTATCTGACGGCTGAAATCCTCGAGCTGGCCGGTAACGCGGCCCGGGACAACAAGAAGTCCCGCATCATCCCCAGACACCTGCAGCTGGCCGTCCACAACGACGAGGAGGTCAACAAGCTGCTGGGAGGGGTGACCATCGCTCAGGGCGGGGTGCTGCCTAATATCCAGGCCGTGCTGCTGCCCAAGAAAACCAGCGCCTCTGCGGGCTCGAAGACCAAGTGAAGCGGCCATTCTTTAATCAAATAACCCAAAGGCTCTTTTCAGAGCCTCTCACAGAGTCTGTGAAAGGGCTGCTCACTGTTTGAACTCATTTCATTCTGGCTCTGAAGAAACGTCATGTCCATTAGAAGAGATAATTCCCTCTCTCCACACAGGTGCTGCCTGACCTGGTGATATTTTCCAGCATTTTCATTAAAAATACTAGCTTCGCAGCAAACGACACCAGTATAAAACCTGAGAAAAGTCTCATTTTGGCTCTACATGCCTTTCAACCCGGTTTCAATTCGGAATCTTTACCTGATCTGTTTATAACAGGCGGGTAGAAAGCTCCTACTGATGGGCGAAATCACCATGACTACCGACAGTTCCGGGTCTCCCACATAAACATCATGAACTGTATGGGTTTTATTCAAATGACGGTTTAATAGATATTGAAGAGAAAACGGAGTGAGTCGTCCTTCCAATATATTGGAGTGGGAGAGTGGGGTCTGGGGAGGTAATACACCGCTCCACTCCTCACTTAAAACATCAACAACCTTAATAAATGAACTAGTGACAGAAAGAGAATGAAATGATGCTAAAGTTGCTTTTCATTCAGTTACAGTTTGAGATTTCTCGCTCCCGTTCCCAGGTCAGTGCTCTTAATGTGACGTTTTGGGTGGCTCTGAAAAGAGCCTTTGTTGTGTTTGGTAGAAAGGGTCGAGTTGTTCAGCCGCCGAAACCATAGAGAGTGCGGCCCTGGCGTTTCAGAGCGTACATCACATCCATGGCAGTGACCGTCTTGCGCTTGGCGTGTTCAGTGTAGGTGACCGCATCTCTGATCACATTCTCCAGGAAAACCTTCAGCGCCCCGCGAGTCTCCTCATAGATCAAACTCGAGAGCCGCTTGACACTGCCACGGCGAGCCAGGCGGCGGATTGCTGGTTTGGTGATGCCCTGGATATTATCACGAAGCACTTTGCGGTGCTGCTTTGCTCCGCCTTTAGCCAGTCCTTTGCCTCCTTTCCCTTTGCCAGGCATGATGATTCTTCACTCAGATCGCTGCAGAATATGAGAGACGAGCTGCTTCACGTTCCTCTTTTAAATAGCCCGCCCCGACCTGACTGAGAACAGGACAGAGAGTGAGAGGCGGGGCGGGGAGGAGACTGAGTGACAGACAGAACAGAGTCTGTGATCATCCAGCTCCGCCTCCTGCCTGTTCGAACTGATTTGTTTTCGAATTCTGGGCACCATTAGTGAACAGGGCGCTCGAAACAAATCTTACTCAATGGAACATCTTGTTTATCTATAGTTAGAAACCGGGATCTTTTAAATCCAGACCTGTCAGCAATATCCCGCCTCTATGATCAAGATAAAATCGGATCACGGGCCTGTAATTTAGTTTATTGAGCGGGAATTCGAAAAGTTTTGCAAAGATTGAACCGGTCAGTGAAAGTGTCTGTCTAAGAACTGGAAATGAATACCGGCTGAAATTTAAACGGTTGGTATTGAAGAGGTGACAACAAATCAATTATTTTAAGGGAGGTGTTGGTGTAGTTATTTCAGAGAGAACTTCATCATCCCTTCCAGGATAAGTTGCATTTTTTTAT
Source organism: Cetorhinus maximus (assembly GCF_964194155.1). Taxonomy (NCBI): domain Eukaryota; kingdom Metazoa; phylum Chordata; class Chondrichthyes; order Lamniformes; family Cetorhinidae; genus Cetorhinus; species Cetorhinus maximus. The sequence continues at coordinate 12,320,587 of NC_135909.1, forward strand.
TGTTCGGAACTTTGTGGATATCTACATGGAGCCGTTGTAGTTGGTCACTATCTTTGTCTGTTTCACGGCCCGTTCCCCGGGCAGCAACAGACCTTTTCCTGTCTCGATGTGTCCACAGAAACAGCCGGAGAGAATTTATTGTGGACTGGTGCCCTCTGCTGGCTGCACGTGAGACGTGCAAAGAGGTAACTTCTTTGGGGAAATTTTAAATGTGTGTGAAACAACATAAACATGGTGAGAATTATTGCAAAACAGTTTATCAATCAGACACAAGATGCCAAAGATATAGTGTGTTTCGCGGTACTATAAATGCTGACTGTAATTTGAAGAAGTGTGCGATGGTGGTATAGTGGTGAGCATAGCTGTCTTCCAAGCAGTTGACCCGGGTCGATTCCCGGCCATCGCAGTAGTGATTTATTTTCAGCCTTATCCGTGGTCAGACCACAATTCTCTACATTAGTTAAAAAACGCGTTGGGATTCTTACAGTTCCACGCTCTGTAAGATTGGTCTTATCAGCAACTTTGTGAATCGGGTCCGAGCCATTTGCTCAACGTGCAAGCGTGATGCGGAAACTGGGCTCATCAAAGGCATCCTGCAGGGTAATGGTTACACTGATCAGGTCATTTCGCGCTGTGTATCACACAAGCTCATGTCTGGGCTTTCAGAAGTGGCCGACTACATTCCCCAGAAGATATGGAAAGGGTGAGTGCGAGAGGAATTCTTCATTCGTGGTGTAAGTGTGTGTAAGATTGTAGAAAGACCGGCGGGGGAGCCCAGGACAAAGCCAAAGCCAAGTCTCGCTCCTCCCGGGCTGGAGTGCAGCTCCCCGCGGGCCGTGTTCACAGGCTCATGAGAAAGAGCAGCGATGCTGAGCGTGTGGCTGCTGGAGCGCTCCGCTCTTCCGATTGTAACATTGCCGGCCGCTTTCAGGGTACAGGATCAGAAATCAGCCGTTTCTCTCTGTTCCGATGAAACCTGTGTGAAGGAGTCGGTTGGTAACCTATGTTATTGCGTTTCCAGTGAGCTGAGATTGGCTCTTTTTAAATCGCTGCTTTGTTACCGCCGGTTACAGATAAGAGATTGACACATTTAATCTGTTCCTAAAATAGCGCCAGGACTCTGTGACGCAGAATGCAATATTACAGCTCCTAAAGCGTGAGATTAAAATTGCCTGGAAATTAAGCCGTTCGGCTATTATCTTTTTTCCCCCCTCAAATTGGCGGGCTTTTCGAATTTGAAAACATAAGCCAATCGGCACTTCCAATTCCTGTTACCTGGCTCTCCGATTGGTTGAAGATTAGGATTGAGAATGGACTGACCAATCAGAGCTAGAGCCTGTCGAAAGTCTCTCAAACCATTCACAATGATTATTTATAGAGGTTAAATTGATGGAATCTGTATCTTCCGCTCCACCTGTACTTGAGTCCTAAAATATACTTTTTTCCAACAGGCAAATAATTGACGAAACCAGAATAAAGGTGGTGTTTCCTCCAGAGATTTAATACTCAGCCAAAGTTTACACACATTGTTTGCTTTAAACCTACCATATCAGTGGCTTGTTGTTCTGCTGGAAATGTATGTGGAATGAATCCAAACTTATAATTAGTCCCAGAGACTGAAGGTAATATAATGAATCCCACACTCACACAGAAGCAGAGAATAATTCTCAAGCACATTTTCAGTGCCAGATGCTGAAAGATACAGGCTGGTCACTGCACTCACTCACAATAGCTGAATCTGAGTGATACTAAAGAAATATGACACACCAATTGTACCACTGAGACATTTAGAAAGAGTCCAAGCATCACATAGAGTAACAGATGCTGATGGATACACATGGAAGACCACACACTAACACACACACTGTAAATTCCACTTTCACATACAATACCGATGATTGGGAAAACCGCAATTGAATCTCACAATGTTTTATAATACCAAAGATTAACAGATGTAAAATTAATCCCACTGACAGATGCAGAATGAATCTCATGCACACAAACAGAACCAAGTGATGAAAGAAACATATGATTCCCACACTTACTTTACAATATCACAGGTACAGAGTGCCATTGACAGATCTGCATTGAACCAAATACCTCCCTTCGCCGTCCAATAAAATATGAACGCTTCTTGTCTGTTCTGTCGCTCTCTGAGTGTGCTGACATCTACTGGCCAGAGCTGAGAAGTGCAACAGAGCGGAGCTTTTTTTTATTAATTCAATGGATATGAGATTCGCTGGCTCGGCCAGCATTTATTGTCCATTCCTAAGTGACCTTGAGAAGGTGGTGGTGAGCTGCCTTCTTGGACCGCTGCAATCTCAGTGGCGTACTTAAACCCACAGTGCTGTGAGGGTGGGAGTTCCAGGATTTTGATACAATGACATTAACTGTGTGTGTTGCAGAAACAGCTCAATATGAGTAATTAGTGATGGGGTGTGATAGGGTGGACATAGAGGTGTCAACAATCAATTCAAAGAGAATTCGATATTACCTTGTTTTCCCACTGAGTCGGTAGAATTTGGAACTGGCTGTCATGTTGAGCAGTCAAGACGATTAGCACAGCTGTATTTCAGGGAAAGCAAGATAAGCATAGGAGAGGGAATAGATTTCATGGATAAACAGGTAATATTACATAAAGTAAACTGTATTGAAGATCGTTAGCATTAATGTACCAATGTATCCAAATGGCCCAATGAAGTATATTCTTGGTAGAATGAATACTGATTTTCAAAGTACCTCAGAGACTCACAGATACATAATGAATCCCACACTCACATAGTGCACCAGAGACAGAGCAATGCAGAGTGAATCCTACACGCACACACATCCCCAGAGACTGACCAATACATAATGAATCCCACACTCACATAGTGCACCAGAGACAGAGCAATGCAGAGTGAATCCTACACTCACACACATCCCCAGGGACTGACCAATACATAGTGAATCCCACACTCACATAGTGTACCAGAGGCAGAGCAATGCAGAGTGAATCCTACACTCACACACATCCCCAGGGACTGACCAATACATAGTGAATCCCACACTCACATAGTGTACCAGAGGCAGAGCAATGCAGAGTGAATCCTACACGCACACACATCCCCAGAGACTGACCAATACATAATGAATCCCACACTCACATAGTGCACCAGAGACAGAGCAATGCAGAGTGAATCCTACACTCACACACATCCCCAGGGACTGACCAATACATAGTGAATCCCACACTCACATAGTGTACCAGAGGCAGAGCAATGCAGAGTGAATCCTACACTCACACACATCCCCAGAGACTGACGAACACATAATGAATCCCACACTCACATAGTGCACCAGAGACAGAGCAATGCAGAGTGAATCATACACTCACACACATCCCCAGAGACTGACCAATACATAATGAATCCCGCACTCACATAGTTTTCCAGAGAGAGCAATGCAGAATGAATGACAGATCCCCAGAGGCTGACAAATACATCAGGAGTCAGACACTCAAATCCTTTACCAGTGACAGAGCGATACAGAATGAATCCGGCACTTATACACATGAAATCTTAGAATAGTTACACCACAGAGAAAGCCCATTCGGCCCTTTGTGTCTCTGGTGTTTCTCTGCCAGAGAAACCCAACTGGTTCTGAATCCCAGCCCTAGGTCGCTCATAATCTTTTTGCACCTCAATTAGGTCACCCCTCAACCTCCTCTGTCCTAAGGAAAACAACCCTAGAATATCCAACCTTCCTCACAGCTGCAATTTTCAAGCCCTTGTAGCATTCTTTTAAATATTCTCTGTACACCCTCCAGAGCATTTGTGTCCTTCCTGTAACGTGATGACCTGAACAGTGCACAAAATTCCAACAATGGCCTAACCAGCGTTTTATAGATTTCCAGCATTATATCCCTGTTTTTGTATTCAATATTTCGTTCAATAAAGGAAAACATTCCGTTACCACCTTGTCCCCCTGTCTTGCCACCTTCAGGGAAATGTGAACATGCACTCCAAAGTGTCTCCCTTCCGCAACCTGTCTCAATATCTTCCCATTTATTGAGTGTTCCCTTTCTTTGTCTGCCCTCCCCAAATGCATTACCCCAAACTTTCTGGGATTGAATTCCATTTGCCAATTTTCTGACCACACAACCAACCCATGTATGGCATCTTTTAAATCACATTCTGACCTCTTTGCAGCCTTGGTCCAAACATGGAGAAACAGCTGAACTCAAGCCATGAGGTTCAAGTGTTCACTTATGTACAGGGAAGCATTTGACCTATTGCGGGCATCAAGGAATCCCAGCAAAACTGAAAGTTCATGGAAATGAGGAGGGAAACTCTCCACTGGTTGGAGTCGTCCCCGGGGTTTCTAAAACATTCCAAAAGATTTCCAGCAGGAACAGTAATTCGCTTTTGTTTGATACACTATGGGTGACAAGGAAAGGATCCTTTGACTGCACTTTGTAGTACTGGTAGCTCGTTGGTCTAGTGGCATGATTCTTGCCTTGCGAATTTTATTTTATTAATGTGCGAGAGTTCCCGGGTTCAATTCCCGGACGAGCCCATCTTAATGCAGTAATTTTGTTTGCCCTCGAGGTGGTGGCAGTTCCGGAAATGAGGACCAGGTTTGAACACCCGGGAACACATTGCAGAAAATGCATCACTAAAAACACGCGTGATGAAAATGAATGTCAAGATTAAAGAACGTTTCTCCGTGCCATGAGACTCTGAATTTATCCCTATGTGCCAAATAAGGCAACTCACTCCGTGTGGATTCAGGTAGGCACTCGGTTACAATCTTGACTGAAAGGACAAGCTGAGCTGGGAACCCCAGTGTTTCATTACAATTTACCACATTTTAATGCGTTCCGGTGCTTGCAGTGAGCTGGGAGGGGTTTCCTTTTGCAACCAAATGCTTGTAAGTTCCGGTCTTTCAGCGCTGGATTTTCACACTGTGTAGAAACATGTTTGATATCAGGTTGAAGTGTTGAAGTGATTCACATCAGTCGGTTTACAACAGTCCCTGATCTGATGTGATGGGCATTTATGTTAATGGAAGAAACTACATTTCCACCTTTACACATCTGGCCGAATATTCAGGGCCTGTACCAAAGAGGATCATTTATTTCAACAGTTCATGAATGCAAAAAGTATATAAGGGGTTTTAATTTGTGCCGAGCTGGCCGAGAGGTTAAGGTGATGGAATATAAATCAATTGATTTTTGCACGTTAAGGTTCGAATCCCACCTTGGTCGTTGTTTCATCAACTGTTTCTTCCTTGGTGCGGGGATTTTGCAGAAGGTCTGCCTGGAATCACTGATCTGATCTTCCAACCCAAGTTCTGAGGGCAGATTGCATAGAGTTTTCTTCTAAGATCTCCGTTGCGATTTGATTGTTAACAATAACTTGGGGATCCGATTTAGAGTCCATTCGACTTAATATTTCGATCTCTCTCTAAGGGGAGTTAGTGGAGCAGTGGAAATATCCGGGGGACTGGGGTTCATTTCCCACCATGGCTGCTGCTGGAAATTAAACTCAATAATTAAAACCTGCAATTAAACGCTAATCTCAGTGGTGGTTCACTGATGTCTTCCCTGGCCGGACCTACATATGAGTTTGATTCCTAACTGCCCGCTGAGAAATCCACGGAGTTCAAGTACAATTTGGGATGTGTAACAAAGACTGGCCTTGCGAGCGACGCTCACATCCCATGAAATATTGTTTTCACTATTTGAAATACAAGCGTTAGGCCACCCCTCAGCCTTGTTATTACAAGAGAATAAAGATCCAAACTGTCAATCCTTTCGTCCTTGTATACCACGCATTGCATTTTTTTGTTATTTATTCTTCTTCTGTGGGCTGTGGGCGTCAACTGCACGGCCAGAACATCCTGCCCTTCCCTAATCTCCCTCGAATTGGATGGCTTGCTCAGTATATTCCGAGGGCAGATAAGAGTCAACCATATCCCCATGTGCATGGAGTCACATGTAAACCAGACCAGGTCAGGACGGCAGACTGTTTCCTCTTAAGTGCATTGGTGAACCAGATTTTTTTTTTAGTACAATCGACGATAGTTTCATGGCCATCATTACAGAGACCAGTTTTCAATTCAAGAATCATGAAATGATTGAATTTAAATTCCACGAGCTGCCACGGTGGGATTTGAACACTTGCCCCTAGAGATGAGCCTGGTCCTCTGGATTCCGAGACCAGTGACATCATCTTTCATCCCTGGAAACAACAACTGAACATTCAGCGAATCATTCAGCCGCTTGATGAGGAAATTGGAATTCCCTCCGCAGCATTTTATTAAACTGATTGATTCAAAGCCTTTTGTTCCATTGGAAATATCAATATTCTCTCGACATTAGTCAGACATTGTGGATTTCTTAGTAACGAAACACAATCCAAAGATGAGTGAGGGATTAATGCACAAAGTAACAAGGAAATACATTCTGAGAAAGAGCTCCGCATTGTTTGTAAGAAAAAGCAGAACTTGCAGCTGACGAGTGGGAACCTGGTTTACTGGACGTTCCACCAGATTTCTGTATGAAGCAACGGGACAGGACACGAAACTGCTATCTTCTGATTACATCATAATGTACATTGAAGTCAGACGCCTGATCCATTTGGACCAGGCTACCAGTCCTTCCAGCCAAATAATGCCTTGTCCACAAAAACTGTGCTGCATTTATGTCTCTTGAATTTTTGAATGATCCACTGATTCCCAGACCCTTGGCCTCGGGATCTCAGATTGATTTTGGATCATGAAGTCAGTTACTATTGTCCGCACCTCTCCTCAAAATGTCCCTGCAATTTTTTTGTCCTCTCTAAATCTTGGCCCGTTGACCTTCACTCAATCGCTGCTAAATTCCTGAAATAAAAAAATCCCACCTTCTCCAGAACAAAAACATATTCATTCTCTTAAATAAGTCCCATCAGTGACTTAGGGCGATAGTTGATAACACTTGGGGTCTCGTCCGAGATTTGAATACGACACCTCTCGCAGAATATTTCAATAAGAATCGCTAAGCGAGAATCATACCCATCCCACAGCCTCTTCATCTTCTTCTTCTTAGGCAGTAACTCGTCACTGAGAATGGCTTTTTTTCCACGTTGCGGGTTCTGAGGAGCCTAAAAAGTCCAATGCTGGCTCCGCACACTCTGCCACAGGTTGGGGCAGGTAGTGTTTGAGGAGGCGGGTGGGTGGGATGCTCGGATTTTGCTCCGCTCCTTCCGCTGTTTGCGCTTGGCCTCCACCTGGGCCTGTCGGAGACGTTCCAAATGGTTGGCACCTTCGCGGATGCTTCTTCTCCAGTTTGGGCGTTTCGAGCAAGAGATTCCCACAAATCGGTGGGAATGTTGCATTTTATCAGGGAGGCTTTGAGGGAGTCCCTGAAACATTTCCTCTGCCCTCCTGGTAGCCGCTTGCCGTGACGAAGCGGGCATCTAGTTCCATTCACATCCAAAGCCAGTCAACTATCCTTTCACACCGCGAGAGTAACACAGGAAATGTAAGAATTACACATGGGCGGTGAAACAGAGTTCGTGTTGTAGGTAAGTGACTTTTCACCTGAACAGGAGAGGAAAATATTTTGTGATAGGGGTTAAGCCAGTGAAAGGGAAGCGGGAAAAATGCAAAAACGACGCCCTGGAAAATCTTGGAAATCGGGAGAGATAAAATCACAACAGAGTTTGTGCTGCATCGCCAGAGAGAGGGAAACATCAGCTCCGAGAGTTAAACAGCACAGAAGTAGGGCACTCGGCTCCGTATGTGGAGCAATAAAGAGAAAAAAATATGTAACTGGTGGAGGTTTTAAATCGCGGATTGATGAACAACTGCCGAAGCTCAAACCCACATCTGCGAACAGAAGGGAATCAGAATGTTGGCAGTTTTTACAGAGCGATATTGTTGAGCTGAATGTTCACACTGGAAGGCTGTAAAGTTCCTCATTGAAGGATGAGGCGCTGTTCCAATCTTGAGCTTCATCGGAACATTGCAGGAGTCCGAGAACCGAGTGATCAGGGTGAGAGCCAGGTCGCCAGTCTTTTCGTTTCACCAGCTTGACTGTGTGGATGATATGTTTGGACTTTCTGTTAATTTACCGCACATTGTTGGCTATCAGTTTTGTCGCGGGAAAATGCCACGTCAACACTTTCTGTCAAAAGTAACCCCATCCCAACACTTAATGCCCTGAGAAACTGTCACTTAGACATGTGATGACCAGCAATTGAAGTGAGCGCTGCCTAACTTCCCTGACCGTTAATTCCCCCTGAGCTTCTTTGCTAAGTCGAATTAAAGCTGACTTTCTGCAACTCCTATAACACGGCTAAAATATGGTCAAGTAATATGAAGCTGTAACCCTCCCACCTCCCCCCCATCCCCGGCCGCACAGCCACCCTCAGCTCTGCCAGTCTGAATGTTCTTTCAGACAAAACTTCAACTCCATGTGAAAATCAGGCTGTGAACATTTTGACCCAATTGGGCTGTGTACAAAGGGAGGTCACATGGTTTTCATGGTTCTGAATGAAAACATACCTGGAAAACTGTGTTTTCAAAAGTGGGCTTTTTTTTCCTTCGAGAAGAGAAGGTCCAACTGCTTGATGTTGTCTCGGATCAGTGCTGGGGAGCGACTGTGGAACCCTGACCCCATCTCAAGGCCTGCGCACCCTGACCTTTGCCTTGATCCATTGGATTTTAACGTTTGGCAAAATTCCCCCCTTTCTAAAGAAGGGTCATAAGGACTCGAAACATTGACTCTGTATTTATTTCTCCCCACAGATGCTGTTAGTCCAGCTGATAATTTCCAGCATTTTCTGTTTCTGTTTTTGATTTTCAAGATCCTCATCATTTTGCTTTAATTTCCCCTATTTCTCTTTTTAATATCATGGTTTTCTATTATGAGCACGTGTAAGTAAGTGTGTGTGTGTTTGTGAGAGAGGGAGAGCATGTGTATGTGTGTATGTGTATGTGTGTGTGTGTATGTATATGACTTTTTATCTCGAAAGATTAATTCGCATAATTTCAGATCCATACTCTATGTTCATAAGCTTTACTTTTCTATTCGAAAATACCTTTTCTTATAATAAACAAACAAATTTATTGTTCATCGAAATAATCCACTTTAAAATCTCTTTTATTTTCGGGAACAGAGGTGAAGGTTTATAATTGGCCATTTTGGAAAGTCAATTGAACATTTCAACCAATGTTGCGACCTGTGGAGTAGTGGGACTAGACCAAGGGCACACTCCTCCCACCCCGCTCGTAACAGGGTGTTCACTCCGAAACTTAACTCCAGCTTGCTTCGACTTTTCTTTTAAGATCTTGGATTCGATACTTTTGTTCACAATAATATGGGGATCCGACTTAGAGTTCATTCGACATGATATTTCGATCTCCCTCTAAGGTCAAACATTGGAGCAGTGGAAATATTCCGGGGACGTGGGTTCATTTCCCACCATAGGTTGCTGGTGGAAATTAAACTCAATAATTAAAGCCTGCAATTAAACGCTAAGCTCAGTGGTGGTTCACTGATGTCTTCCCACTGATGTCTGGCCTACATATGAGTTTGATTCCTAACTGCCCGCTGAGAAAGCCATTGATTTCAAGGACAGTTTGAGATGTATTACAGAGACTGGCCTTGCGAACGACGTTCACAACCCCTGAAATAATGTTTTAAAAGGTTGAATGTGCACCTCACTGATTGGATCTTCCATCAGCCCCTGTAATGGTCAGACGTGTTGGATAATAAAGCGCTTTGTGACGTCAGGAGAAAGATCAATTCAGAACATCTCAGTGAAACCGAGGCTCAAACCCACATCTGCGAACAGAAGGGAATCAGAATGTTGGCAGTTTTTACAGAGTGATATTGTTGAGCTGAATGTTCACACTGGAAGGCTGTAAAGTTCCTCGTTGAAGGATGAGCCGCTGCTCCTCGAGCGAACCTTGAGCTTCATCGGAACATTACAGGAGTCCGAGAACCGAGTGATCAGGGTGAAAGCCAGGTCGCCAGTCATTTCGTTTCACCAGCTTGACTGTGTGGATGAGTTGTTGGACTTTCTGTTAATTTACCGCACATTCTTGGCTATCAGTTCTGTCGCAGGAAAATGCCACTTCAACACTTCCTGTCAAAAGTAACCCCATCCCAACTCTTACTGCCCTGAGAAACTGCCACTTAGACATGTGATGACCAGTAATTGAAGTGAGCGCTGCCTAACGTCCCTGACCGTTAATTCCCCCTGAGCTTCTTTACTAAGTCGAATTAAAGCTGACTTTCTGCAACTCCTATAACGCAGCTAAAATATGGTCAAATAATATGAAGCTGTAACCTTCCCGCCTAACCCACCATCATCTGCCCCCACAACACGTCCCTCCCCTCAGTGCACCCCCCCAACTACAACCACCCACGCCACTCCCCTCCCCTCCACACCAATCCCACTCCCCCTTCCCCCCCGGCCCCACAGCCACCCCCAGCTCTGCCAGACTGAATGTTCTTTCAGACAAGCCTACAACACCATGTTCAAATCAGGCTGTGAACATTTTGATCCAATTGGGCTGTGTACAAAGGGGGTCACATGGATTTCATGGTTCTGAAGGAAAACATGCCCGGGAGACTGTCTTGTAAAAAATGGGCTTTTTTTTCCTTTGAGAAGAGAAGGACCAACTGCTTGATGTTGTCACTGATCAGTGCGGGGGGAGCGACTGTAGAACAATGACCCCATCTCAAGACTGCGCACCCTGACCTTTGCCTTGATCCATTGACGTTTAATGTTTGGCAAAATTACCCCCTTTCTAGAGAAGCGTCATAAGGACTCGAAACGTTGACTCTGTATTTATTTCTCCCCACAGATGCTGTTAGACCAGCTGATTTTTTTCCAGCATTTTCTGTTTTTGTTTCTGATTTCCAACATCCCCATCATTATGCTTTAATTTCCCCTAGTTCTCTTTTTACTATCATGGTTTCCTATTATGCGTGCGTGTGTGTATGTGTGTGTTTGTGAGAGAGGGAGAGCGTATTTCTGTGTGTATGTGTGTGTTGGTTCCTATGATGGGTGCGTGTGTGTATGTGTTTGTGAGAGAGGGAGAACGTGTGTCTGTGTGTATGTGTGTGTGTGTGTGTTTGTGAGAGAGGGAGAACGTGTGTCTGTGTGACTTCAGATCCATACTGTATGTTCATAAGCTTTACATGTCTATTCGAAAATACCTTTTTTTATAATAAACAAATGAATTTATTGTTCATCGAAATAATCCACTTTGAAACCTCTTTTATTCTCGGGAACACTGGTGAAAGTAAATAATTGGCAATTTTGGTGAGTCAAATGAACATTTGAGCCAATGTTGCGACCTGTGGAGTAGTGGGACTAGACCAACCGCGCACTCCTCCCATCCCACTCGTAACAGTGTGCTCACTCAGAAACTTAGCTCCAGGTCACTGTCGACTCCTTCTGTAAAGCCGATGACATATTGGGCTTCCCACTAAACATGCAGAAAACTAAGGTCCGATTCCAATATTCGTGACTGAGGAAGACCCCCAGAAACGGCTGCACACAAAGAGCTTACTGAAAGGTCAAATTATGTTGTTTCAGTGAGTCATAGAAGTGACCTTGGAGCAGGTTAAGCAGCATTTCCCGTGTTTCAATGAGAAATGCTGATCTGAATTTAAAAGGAAAGAGTAAATATTTGTAATACTCATGAGATCCGTCTGCCGCATGACTGAGGCGAGCTCATTTCTCGACCTAATCACTGAGGGACACAGACACAAAGAAATATTAATAAACGGGAGGGAAACAATGGATTAATTGAATTCCAATTACGGTCCCCTGGTTAATGTTAAAAAAAAGCAGAATTGCAATGCATCAACAGACGGATTTTCAGGAATTTAAAATTCCAATGACTGATCGAGGAACCAGAAGCTGCGAACATATGAGCGTTGCACGGTTGTTAGCATAGTTTATATGGGTGCTGAGTTGACCAGTGCTTTTTCAAGAATGGTCAAACCGAGCTTTATTCCAGTAAGGTGGACCAGCGGGCACAGAGCTGTCCGTGTGCGTTGGAGGAGACCCCTACCCTCAGAAGCGGGACTGGGTCTTCCCAAAAACCGCTGGCGAAATCAGCTAGCGACGCTCAGGCGAAAGGGCTTGCAACATGCTGCCGAAACCCGGGATGGGACCAGGGACCTTTAGATCTTCAGTCTAACGCTCTCCCAACTGAGGTATTTCGGCTGACAGAAGGGCGTTCTTCGAGCCAGAATTAAACCAGAGACCTAAGGATGTTAGTTTTACAGGCACCTGCAGTCCTGCGCTTATATTAAAGAACATGATCATATAATGACAAAGGACAGCCATCACCTCGTTTCAGTTCCCTCCAGTTTTCCAGTTTTTCTTGATGAAGAGGGGGTGCAAAGCCCAACGAAGCATCAGTTCATTGCCATAATCTCTCGGCCAATCGCTACACAGGGACTGTCCTACAAACAACTTTCTTCATCCTTTGAGTGAATTGCTCCCTGACGTCACTATTAAATGGCTTCGCTCTAAGTTTAAGGTTATATACATTTGTTCTGCACTCCCTCGCCAGAGGAAATCGTTTCTCCGCATTAAAACCTACTAATCATCTCAATTACCTCAACCAGATAGCGCCTACACTTTCCCAACTCACGAGTATGTTAGCGTCACAGCGGGAGCACATCTAACTGCAGATCAGAAAAATGTGTGTGTCGCACTTGTCATGGCTAGTTTTACACCAAATCTGTATCTGAATTAATGGAACCCGCTGGTGATAAACACTGTCGCCTTTCACTGGGGCTGATCAGTTTCATAGAGCCACGTATGCGATTTCCTCAGTTCTGCTTTTGTACAAAGCCGGGGAAATGCAACAGAGATGTCAGTCTTCAGCCAGCTCCATTCACTCCAAGTGAAATCGAGAAATGGCTGAAGGCACGGGTAACTGCAAAGGCTTTGGGCCCCGACACCAATCCGGCAGCAGTATTGAAAACCTGTGCTCCAGAAATAGCCTCGCCCCTCGCCAAGTTGTTCCAGTGCAGGAACAGGACTGGCATCTAGCCGGAAATGTGTGAAATTGCTCAGGTCTGTCTTGTCCACAAAAAAACAGGAAAATCCAACCGGAAAAAGCCGCCCCATCAGCCTACTCTAGTTGAATAAGAAGGTGAGGGAAAATGTCTTCGTCAGTGCGATCAAGTGACCCTTACTCCGCACTAATCCGCTCACTGAAGCTCAGTTTGTCTCCAGCCAGGGTCACTCAGCTCCTGACTTCATTGCAGCCTTGGTCCAAACATGAAGAAAACAACTGAACTCAAGACGTGAGGTGCAAGTGACTGCACTTGAGTTCAAAGAAGCATTTGACCTAATGTGGCATCAAGGAACCCCAGCAATACTGAAGTCAAAAGAAGTAAGGCGGGAAACTCACCACTGGTTGGAGTCGTCCCCGGGGTTTCTAAAACATCCGAAAAGATTTCCAGCAGGAACAGTAATTCGCTTATGATTGATGCACTTTGTGTGACAATGAAAGGATTCCTTGATTGGTTTGTGTTATGTCGTTAGCTTGTTTGTCGCTTTGGGCTTTCCTGTGGATTCATATGCGTCAGGTCCCGGGTTCCATTCCCGGACGAGGCCATCTTAATGCAGCATTTCTTTTCGCGCTCGAGGTGGTGGCGGTTCCGGAAATCAGGACCAGGTTTGAACACCCGGGAAGTCATTGCAGGGGATGCATCACTTTAACACACGTGATAAAAATGAATGTCAAGTTTAAAGAACGTTTCTCCGTGCCATGAGACTCTAAATTTATCCTAATACATCAAATAAGGGAGCTGTCCACTTGTGGATTCACGTGGGAGGCTGACTGCACTCAGTTTCAATCTTGACTGAAAGGACAAGCAGAGCTGGGAATCCCAGTGTTCCATTTTAATTTACCACATTTTAGCTGTGTTCCGGTGCTCGCAGTGAGCTGGGAGGGGTTTCCTTTTGCTATCAAATGCTTTTATGTTGAAGTCTTTCCGCGGTGGGTTTTCACACTGTATAGAAACATGTTAGGTTAAAGTCTTGAAGCGATTCATATCAGTCGGTTTACAACAGTCCTTGATCTGATGTGATGCACATTTATTTTAATAAGATAAACTATGTTTCCACTTTTACACATCTGGCCGAATATTCAGGGCCTGTACCAAAGAGGATCATTTATTTCAACGGTTCATGGATGCAAAAAGTATAGAAGGGGGTTTAAGAAAGGGCATTTTGCGATGAGGTGGCCGAGAGGTTAAGGCGATGGACTGCTAATCCATTGTGCTTTGCACGCGTGGGTTTGAATCCCACCCTCGTCGTTACTTTATCAACTGTTTCCGTCTTATTCCGGTGATTTTGCAGAAGCTCTGCCTGGAATCACTGATGTGATACTCCAACCCAAGTTATGAGGCCAGCTTGCGTCGACTTTTCTTGTAAGATCTTGGATTCGATACTTCTGTTCACAATAACATGGGGATCCGACTTAGTGTCCTTTCGACATGTTATTTCCATCTCTCTCAGGGGAAACATTGGAGCAGTGGAAATATTCCGGGGACTTGGGTTCATTTCCCAAAATAGTTGCTGATGGAAATTAAACTCAATAATTAAAACCTGCAATTAAACACTAATCTCAGTGGTGGTTCACCGATGTCTTCCCTGGTCTGGCCTAGGGATCAGTTTGATTCCAAACTGCCCGCTGAGAAATCTACTGATTCAAGGACAGTTTGGGATTTGTAACAAAGACTGACCTTGCGAACGACGGTCACATCCCCTGAAATAATGTTTTAAAAGGGTGAATGCGCACCTCACTGATTGGATCTTCCATCAGCCCCTGTAATGGACAGACGTGTTGAATATTAAAGCGCTTTGTGACGTCAAGAAAAATATAAATTTCAGTGAAACCGAGACTCAAACCCACATCTGCGAACAGAAGGGAATCAGAATGTTGGAAGTTTTTACAGAGCGATATTGTTGAGCTGAATGTTCACACTGGAAGGCTGTGAAGTTCCTCATTGAAGGATGAGCCGCTGCTCCTCCAGCGAACCCTGAGCTTCATCGGAACATGGCAGGAGTCCGAGAACCGAGTGATCAGGGTGAGAGCCAGGTCGTCAGTCATTTCGTTTCACCAGCTTGACTGTGTGGATGAGTTGGTTGGACTTTCTGTTAATTTACCGCACATTCTTGGCTATCAGTTCTGTCGCAGGAAAATGCCACTTCAACACTTTCTGTCAAAAGTAACCCCATCCCAACTCTTACTGCCCTGAGAAACTGCCACTTAGACATGTGATGACCAGTAATTGAAGTGAGCGCTGCCTAACTTCCCTGACCGTTAATTCCTCCTGAGCTTCTTTACTAAGTCCAATTAAAGCTGACTTTCTGCAACTCCTATAACACAGCTAAAATATGGTCAAGTAACATGAAGCTGTAACCCTTCCGTCCAACCCACCATCATCTGCCCCCACCACACGCCCCTCCTCTCACTGCTTCACCCAATTGCCACCACCCTCGCCCCCCTGCACCCCCAGCACCACCCCCCCACCCCTCCCCCGCCCCCCCTCCCCCGGACCCGCAGCCACCCCCCAACTCTGCCAAGCTGAATGTTCTTTCAGACAAGCCTACATGTTGAAATCAGGCTGTGAACATTTTGACCCGATAGGGCTCTGTACACTGGGGGTCACATGGATTTCATGGTTCTGAAAGAAATCATACCTGGAAAACTGTGTTTTAAAAAGTGGGCTTTTTTTCCTTTGAGAAGAGAAGGACCAACTGCTTGATGTTGTCACGGATCAGTGCTGGGGGAGTTACTGTCGAACACTGACCCCATCTCAAGGACTGCACACCCTGTCTTTTGCCTTGATCGATTGACTTTTAATTTTTGGCAAAATTGCTCCCTTTCTAAAGAAGGTTCATAAGGGCTCGAAACGTTGACTCTGTATTTACTTCTCCCCACAGATGCTGTTAGAGCAGCTGATTTTTTGCAGCATTTTCTGTTATTGTTTCTGATTTCCAGCATCCCCATCATTTTGCTTTAATTTCCCCTATTTCTCTTTTTACTATCATGGTTTCCTATTATGAATGCGTGTGTGTATGTGTGTTTGTGAGAGAGGGAGAGCGTGTGTGTGTATATGTGTGTGTATATGTGTGTGTGTGTGTGTGTGACTTATGGTATCTCAAAAGATTAATTCGCATAATGTCAGATCCATAATGTACTTTTCTATTCGAAAATACCTTTTTCTATAATAAACAAACATATTTATATGTTCATCGAAATAATCCACTTTAAAACCTCTTTTATTCTCGGGAACAGTGGTGAAGGTAAATAATTGGCAATTTTGGTGAGTAAATTGAACATTTGAGCCAATGTTGTGACCTGTAGAGTACTGGGAATAGACCAAGGGCGCACTCCTCCCATCCCGCTCGTAAAAGGGTGCTCACTCAGAAACTTAGCTCCAGGTCACTGTCGACTCCTTCTATAAAGCCGATGACATATTGGGCTTCCCACTAAACATGCAGAAAACTAAGATCCGATTCCAATATGCGTGACTGAGGAAGACCCCCAGAAACGGCTGCACCCAAAGAGCTTACTGTTTCAGTGAGTCATAGAAGTGACCTTGGAGCAGGTGAAGCAGCATTTCCTGTGTTTCAATGAGAAATCCTGATCTGAATTTAAAAGGAAAGGGTAAATATTTGTAATACTCATGAGATCCATCCGCCGCATGACTGAGGCGAGCTCATTTCATAGTGACCTAATCACTGAGAGACACAGACACAAAGAAATATTAATAAACGAGAGGGAAACAATGGACTACTTGGATTCCAATTACGGTCCCCTGGTTAAAGTGAAAAAAAGCACCAATGCAATGCATCAACAGACGGATTTTCAGGAAATTAAAATCAGTCAATGACTGATCGAGGAACCAGAAGCTGGGAACATATGACCAGCGCTTTTTCATATGTTTTTTTCAAGAAAGGTTAAACCAAGCTTTATTCAAGTAAGGTGGACCAGCGGTCACAGAGCTCTCCGTGTGCGGTGGATGAGACCCCTACCCTCAGAAGCGGGACTAGGCCTTCCCAAAAACGGTCGGCGCCATCGGCTAGCGACGCTCAGGCGAAAGGATTTGCTATTTGCTGCCGAAACCCGGGATCGAACCAGGGACCTTTAGATCTTCAGTCTAACGCTCTCCCAACTGAGCTATTTCGGCTGACAGAAATGTGTTCTTCGAGCCAGAATTGAATCAGAGAACTAAGGATGTTAGTTTTACAGGCACCTGCAGTCCTGCGCTTACATTAGAGAACATGATCGCATAATGACAAAGGACAGCCATCGCCTCATTTCAGTTCCCTCCAGTTTTCCAGTTTTTCGTGATAAAGAGGGGGTGCAAAGCCCAACGAAGCATCAGTTCATTGCCATAATCTCTCGGCCAATCGCTACACAGGGATTGTCCGACAAACAGCTTTCTTCATCCTTTGAGTGAATTGCTCCCTGACGTCACTATTAAATGGCTTCGCTCTAAGTTTAAGGTTATATACATTTGTTCTGCACTCCCCCGCCAGAGAAAATCGTTTCTCCGCATTAAAACCTATTAATCATCTCAATTACCTCAACCAGATAACGCCTACAGCTTCTCAACTCACGAGCTGGTGTCAGCTGTGGCTCAGTTCATAGCACCCTCGCCTTTGAATCAGAGGGTTGTGGGTTGTTGTCCCGCTCCCGGAAAACCAAGAACTGTGATTGTACTCGAAAGAAGTTGCAATCTGTGACTGTTGGTAACTTGAAAGAGTTTCCCAACTCACGAGTATGTAAACGTCACAGCGGGAGCACATTTAACTGCATGCAGATCAGAAAAATGTGTGTTTCGCACTTGGTCATGGCTAGTTTTACACCAAATCTGTATCTGAATTAATGGAACCCGCTTGTGATAAACCCTGTCACCTTTCACTGTTTAGCTGATCAGTTTCATAGAGCCACGTATGTGATTTCCTCAGTTCCGCTTTTGTTCAAAGCCGGGGGAATGCATCAGAGATGTCAATTTTAAGCCAGCTCTATTCACTCCAAGTGAAATCAAGAAATGGCTGAAGGCACGGGTAACTGCAAAGGCTTTGGGCCCTGACACCATTCCTGCAGCAGCCCTGAAAACCTGTGCTCCAGAAATAGCCTCGCCCCTCACCAAGTTGTCCCAGTGCAGCTATAGGACTGGCATCTACCCGGCAATGTGGGAAATTGCTCAGATCTGTCTGATCCACAAAAAAACTGGAAAATTCAACCGGAAAAAAACCGCCCCATCAGTCTTCACTCGTTTATCAAGAAAGTGAGGGAAAATGTCTTCTACAGTGCGATCAAGCGGCAATAACCCGCTCACTGAAGCTCAGTTTGTTTTCTGCCAGGGTCACTCAGCTCCTGACCTCATTGGAGCCTTGGTCCAAACATGGAGAAAACAGCTGAACTTAAGACGCGAGGTGCAAGTGGTTGCACTTGAGTTCAAACAAGTATTTGACGTAATGTGGCATCAAGGAACCCCAGCAAAACTGAAGTCGGGAAACTCTCCACTATTTGGAGTCGTCCCCGGGGTTTCTAAAACATTCGAAAATATTTCCAGCCTGAGCTGTAATTCGCTTATGATTGATGCACTTTGTGTGACAATGAAATGATTCCTTGAGTGCATCTTGTTAAGAAGGTGGCTTGTTGGTCGCTTTGGGTTTTTCCTTTGAATTAATATGCCTGAGGTCCCGGGTTCAATTCCCGGACGAGCCCATCTTAATGCAGCATTTTCTTTCGCGCTCGAGGTGGTGGCAGTTCCGGAAATCAGGAGCAAGTTTGAACACCCAGGAAGTCATTGCAGGGAATGCATCACCTCAACACACGTGATATAAATGAATGCCAAGTTTAAAGAGCGTTTCTCCGTGCCATGAGACTCTGAATTTATTCTAATGCATCAAATGAGTGAACTGTCTATTTGTGGATTCACGTCGGAGGCTGATTGCACTCAGTTTCAATCTTGACTGAAAGGACAAGCAGAGCTGAGAACCCCAGTGTTTCATTTTAATTTACCACATTTTAGCTGTGTTCCGGTGCTTGCAGTGAGCTGGGAGGGGTTTCCTTTTGCTACCAAATGCTTGTATGTTCCGGTCTTTCCGCGGTGGATTTTCACACTGTGTAGAAACATGTTGGATGTTAGTTTGAAGCGTTGAAGTGATTCAAATCAGTCGGTTTACAACAGTCCCTGATCTGATGTGATGGGCATTCATTTTAATGACATAAACTACATTTGCATCTTTACACATCTGGCTGAATATTCAGGGCCTGTACCAAAGAGGATCATTTATTTCAACGGTTCATGGATGCAAAAAGTTTAGAAGGGGGTTTAATCGACTGTGTTTTGCAACGAGGTGGCCGAGAGGTTAAGGCGATGGACTGCTAATCCATTGAGTTTTGCACGCGTGGGTTCGAATCCCAGCTTCGTCGTTACTTTATCAACTGTTTTCGCCTTATTGCGGTGATTTTGCAGAAGCTCTGCCTGGAATCACTGATGTGATTCTCCAACCGAAGTTATGAGTCCAGCTTGCTTCGACTTTTCTTGTAAGATCTTGGATTCGATACTTTTGTTCACAATAACATGGGGCTACGACTTAGTGTCCATTTGACTTGATATTTCCGTCTCTCTCTAAGGGGAAACATTGGAGCAGTGGAAATATTCCGGGGACTTGGGTTCATTTCCCACCATAGTTGCTGATGGAAATTAAACTCAATAATTAAAACCTGCAATTAAACGCTAGTCTCAGTGGTGGTTCACTGATGTCTTCCCTGGTGTGGCCTACATATGAGTTTGATTCCTAACTGCCGTTGAGAAAGCCACTGAGTTCAAGGACAATTTGGGATGTGTAACAAAGACTGGCCTTGCGAGCGCCGCTCACACCCCCTGAAATAATGTTTTAAAAGGGTGAATGCGCACCTCACTGATTGGATCTTCCATCAGCCCCTGTAATGGACAGACGTGTTGAATAATAAAGCGCTTTGTGACGTCAAGAAAAAGATCAATTCAGAACATCTCAGTGAAACCGAGGCTCAAACCCACAACAAAAACAGAATTACCTGGAAAAACTCAGCAGGTCTGGCAGCATCGGCGAAGAGTTGACGTTTCGAGTCCTCATGACCCTTCAGCAGAAGGGTCTGTTAGTTCTGCTGAAGGGTCATGAGGACTCGAAACGTCAACTCTTTTCTTCTCCGCCGATGCTGCCAGACCTGCTGAGTTTTTCCAGGTAATTCTGTTTTTGTTTTGGATTTCCAGCATCGGCAGTAGTTTTTTGTTTTTAGCTCAAACCCACATCTGCGAACAGAAGGGAATCAGAATGTTGGCAGTTTTTACAGAGTGATATTGTTGAGCTGAATGTTCACACTGGAAGGCTGTAAAGTTCCTCATTGAAGGATGAGCCGCTGCTCCTCGAGCGAACCTTGAGCTTCATCGGAACATTTTGTGACTGGAGTCAAACTCAAAATGCTGTCTCAATGACATCTCAAATAAAGCTGTCGGCTGCTTGAAAACGCAGCAGTTAAACTTTCTGCCTGATCATGAGAGCGACTGTGACATTTACAAAACAAAATCATTTGATAAAATAGTTCAAAAACCATCAAGATTGAAATCCTATGAGGAAAAGTCAAGTTATTATGAGAACTCTGCTGAGAAAGCTTCATTGGACAGCACAGAAATCAGGTGAAGAGTCTGAGTAAATCGACACCAGCGAACAAGTCAACATCAAAACTGAATCAACTCTTGTGAAGATCAGTGAGTAAAAGCTGAGTGCTCCGTGCACCATCAGCTCATCAAGTAGATGTATTGTCTGGATAAAGCGTTCTGTTTAGGACAGGATTTATTGACCTGAGTTGAGCAGGCACGTTATTGCAGAACAAATAAGTCACCTCTAGATTTTCCTTTGAAAACATAGAAATTAGGAGCAAACTTCGAGTTTGTTGATATATAGAATTGAAATAAACTGGAATTACAGTGCAAATGAATTGATATTCAAAATCAAACCTTACTTTCAGGTAAATTACGTGGAGCAATTAAATTACAAACAAGAACTCAAGTGACCTGTGAGCTCAAACACAGAGAGAGTAAATTTCAGAGTGAAGACTTAAAAAATTCAATTTTTTGCAAGTGAGGGTTAAGTTCAGAGGGGAAGGAGCTGCTGTGTAATTTTAACCCAGATACTGCAGCAAAAGTACAAGAGGGAAGGAGTGGAACTCTCTAAATAACGAGAAATTTAATTAAATAGACAATTCATTTCAGTGAAATGTTGGGACAGCTGAGAGCTGTTGCCTACACATCCTGTGCTCTGTGGGAATTCCAAATAAGTCTGATGATAATAGTCAGATTCATAATACATTACAGAACCAAGCAGAATACAGAAAGTGCAGAGGAGAGATGGAAAAAGGAAATTAGATCAGAAGAGAGAGCGTTTGAGAAAAGATTTGCAGGTAACAACCGAAAACACAGAAGATTTTTTACCAGCCTAAGGGCAGTCACTGAAAGGGGGGCTGATTTGGAGATCCTGTGCGGGGAGAGGGCGTGGCTGACGTACTAAATGAGAACATACAAACAAACTAATTAGCAGCAGGATTGGGCCACTCAGCCCCTCGAGCCTGCTCCGCCATTCAGTAAGACCCTGCCTGATCTGATTGTAACCTCAACCTCACATTCCTTCCTACCCCCAATAACCTTTCACCGCCCCCCCCACCTTGTTAATCAGGAATCTATCTAACTCTGCCTTTAAAATATTCAAAGACTCTGCTTCCACCAGCTTTTGAGGAAGAGAGCTCCAAAGACGCTCGACCCTCGGATAGAAAAGAAACTCTGTCTGAAATGAGCGACCCCTTATTTGTAAACAGTGACCCCTAGTTCCAGATTCTGCTACAAGAGGAAACGTGCTCTCCATCTCCACCCTGTCAAATCCCTCAGGATCTTAAAGGTTTGAATCTAGTTGCCTCTTACTTTCCTGAACTCCAGGCGATACAAGCCTAACCTGTTCAACCTCACCACATAAGACAACCGGCCCATCCCTGGTATTTGCCTTGTAAACTTTGCAATAAACCTGTCATCACAAAACAAGCGGATGCTGCTAATGTCATTGGTGGGGAAATTGGATAGGATGAAAATAGATAAAGTGGAAGCTATCACAAGGCTGGCACTGCTCACAGCAGAAAAGCTGCTCGATCCGCATCGGATACACCTTGGATTACTGAGGGAATGAAGGGTGGAAATAGCGGAGACTCGAGCCACAATCTTTCAATCCTTCTTGGATATGGGAGTGAAGCCAAACAACTGCAGATTGTTCATGTTACATCCGTGTTTAAAATGGAGAGGGATAAACCCAGTAACTACAGAGCAGTTAGTCTCATGCTGGTGGTGGGGAAACATTTAAAGACAATAATCCAGAACAAAATTCATTGTCACTCGGTAGAACATGAGTTGATAAATGATAACCAGCACAGATTGGTTAACAGAAAATCAGCACTGAAATACTTAATAAAGCTCTTTGATGACGTGTCAGAGAACATTGACCAGGGAAGTGAGGATGATGATGTATGTCTGGACTTCCAAAGGGATTTGAAAAAGTCCCACATAATGAACTTGGTAAAATTCCAGCAGCTGGGATTAAAGGGGCAGCGACAGCATGGATACAAAATAAAATAAGGGACAAAAAGTGTAAAGTAGTGGCGAGCTCTGAAGAAGAGTCATACGGACTCAAACATTAACTCTGTTCCTCTCTGCACAGATGCTGCCAGGGCCGCTGAGTTTTTATAGCATTTTCTGTTTTATTATAAATTTTAATAACTTCCAGCCTATATCTAGTTTGCTGATAACACTAGGTTAGGTGACATGGTTATTAGTGTATGTGGGAGCAGCAAGTTTCAAAGGGCCATTGACAGATTCAGTGAGTGAATAAAACTGTGGCCGGTGGTGGTCAACACTGGGAAGAATGAGGTCATCCAACTTGAACAAAAGAAAGATCCGAGAACTTCTTAAACAGTCAGAAACTTGGGACTATGCCAGAGGAGCTGAGAGTTAGAGCTGAGTGAGACCGGAGGGTGGAGAAAGAGTCTGCATAGATATGTAGATGTTCAAGTAAGTGGGGATAAAATGGAAGTACAATGTAGTAAAATGTCAGGTTGCCCACTTCTGCAAGAAGCATAGGAGAGAGGAATATTACTGAGATGCAGAGAGACTGCAGAATCCTGTGGTACAGAGGGATCCTTGTACAAGAATTACAAAAAATGTTTAGATGACATCGCAGAATGCTGCAGTACAGATGGATATGGGTGCCGCTGTATAAGAATCATTGAAAAAAAGTTATCATTTAGGTGCATCAAATACTTAGGAGGGCAGGTGGAATGTTGGTCTTAATTGCAAGGGGACTGGAATAGAAAAGCGGAGAAGCCTTGCTGCAGCTGTACAGGACATTGGCGAGACCACACCTAGAATAATGGGTGCTGATTTGGCCTGATTACTGAAGGATGGATATACTTGCATTGAAGACAGTTCCCGAGAAAGGTGACTGGGATATTCCCTTGGCTGAGGGGGTTTTCTAACGAGGAAGGGTTGATAAGGTTGGATCTAGACTCACTGGAATTTCGAATGACTTAACAATATGATAGTGAATGAGCATCTGGCAATGAGTGATTGCAATATGTTAGAGACAGACATTCAGTTCGAGCAGAAAGGTCGCATACATGCTGGTTATCATCTCAAGTAAGGCCAATAAGGATGGAATGCGCGGTAAACTGAGCACGTTAAATTCCCATCAGCTATTAACAGGTACAACAAGACAGGAAACAATCAGAGGCACTCAAATAATAATTTAGTGTAATCTGTACCGAAGGAATGAAACTTTTATGATAATTATGGTTAATTATTATGATTAATATTATTAATAACGGGGACGGAATTCCATAAATTAAACCAGTGATTAAGAAGGAATGACAATTTCTGTCCAGATAATGATGAACTGTGTATTTGGTGCGATGCTGTCTCCGCTATGCTGATGGTTTTGTCCTTCTCGGTGGTTCATGTCTCAGGGAGGACGCTGCTGTTCAAATAAAGATGGCGAATTACTGCAGGGTGTCCTATAGATCGGAAAACCTGCGGCTAAGTTCCCCTCCGAGTCACTCATCATCCTGACTTGTAAATATATCGCCGTTCCTTCACTGTCGCTGGGTCAAAATCCTGGAATTTCCTTCCTAACAGCACTGTGGGTGTACCTACACCACACGGAATGCAGCGGTTCAAGAAATCAGCCACCACCACCTTCTCAAGGGCAACTCGGGATGGGCAAAAAATTCCGGCCCAGTCAGCGAAGCCGACATCCCGTGAATTACCTTTAAAAATTATGACCTTCACGATGTTGTTTCCATCTAAGAGGATAGTTTTTTGTATTCGGATAATCATACAGTGATAGTGAAGAGGAGGTGGCCACTCCGGCCATTTGCGTCTGTGCCAGTTCTTTGGGGTCAATGGGCTGAGGGAATCGGCTCGGATGAGTTCACAGTATTTGCAGCTTGTGTCCCTCTGTGAATAAATGCCATATCAGAGATTTGTTGAAGATTGCATTTTTGCAGGAAGCTGATGTAAATAACGGACATGCTTGTGGGTAACAGGAAGTACTCCCTTTTGACATTAATGAGAATGTAAATAGCAGAGGATGGTTTCGATCCATCGACCTCTGGGTTATGGGCCCAGCACGCTTCCGCTGCGCCACTCTGCTGCTTAGTCTTTTAATGTCTACTGTTTCATTATGGTGTTAAAGTGTTTCACATGTTTAGAATATATTTCCTGCTGTGGAATTATGCTCTCTGGTGTTGAGAAATGTTCTTTGTTGTTGTGTAAAATGCTTCCCTGCAGTACAAACGTGTTCCCGGTTGTATAAATATGATGGCCGAGCCAGCGAATCTCATATCCATTGAATTTAAAAAAAGTTCCGCTCTGTTGCACTTCTCAGCTCTGGCCAGTAGATGTCAGCACACTCAGAGAGCGACAGGACAGACAAGAACCGTTCACATTTTATTGGACGGCGAAGGGAGGTATTTGGAATTACTAACGGTGAAGATGACATTTCATAATATTTTGTTATACCAAGCAGAAGTTATAATGTTGTGCTGAAACCAACAGACCGTTGTTTTGTATTTGAGAGTGAGATACATTCTTCACTGCCCTTTTCTGGCTCATTTTGTGAATGTGGGATTCAATATCTATGTCACTCACTGGTACTGTGTGAAACTGAGAGACATTCTGAAGCTGTCAGTCTTGGTTACTGTATGTGAGTGTGGAGACATTATCAGTGGAACTGCCAATATGTTTGGATTTATTCTGACAGTCACTCTCTTGGACAGTATATTTGTGTTATATTCCATTCCTATCTGTATCAGTATTTTCTGATACTGAGAGAGGTGGGTTACATTCTGAAACTGTCAGTGGAACTGTATGTGGAAGGATTTTGCTCTATCAGTCAGCTTCTGGAGCTGAAAGTGAGTGTTGGAGTCATTCTATGTCTCTCATTCTCTGGTACAATATATGTGTGTCATATTCAGTCTGCATATTGTATTTTCTGGTATTGTATGAGTGTCTGGACACTTTTTGAGCCTGCCAGTAGAACTGCAGGTGTGCAAGTGTTTTGTTCTCAGTGTGAGATGTGGGATTCATTCTGCATTTGTCTGTCTCTGGTGCTGTCTGTCTATTGGGCAGTTTGTCCGTGCCTGGTAACGTATAGGGTTTGTCCAGTAGTTCACCATGTCCAGTTTTCTGTGTGAATGTGGGGTGTATTTTATTGTTCTCAATCTTTGATGTTGCTTATGACTCTGGGATTAATTCTGGATTTGTACTCAATAGTTATCTCAGGCATGGTGTTGTAAATGATTCCCATCTTAATACCTGTCAGGAAGGAAACCTCTCATCCCAATCCTTACCCAATTTGGCTTATGTGTGATCTTAGAACCAATCACAATAATCAGGTTAACCCTGAGCTGCAGTCTACAATGTGAAATAAATGGCTTTGCCGACCACTCTTGAGATACCTATTAAATACAGCTATGGAAGTAAAGTACCCTCACATACAGCTCCCAAGTCACATAGATAGAGTACGAATCCCACTTTCACACACAGTTCCAGTAAGCGAGTGATATACAATTAATCCCACAGTAACTCTCTGCCCCAGATGTAGACACATATTAAAATACATTATTCCAAATTCCCATTCAGTACCAGATGCTGACAAATACAGAATGAACCCTGCACACACATACAGACACACACAAAGATAGTGACTGATACAGGATGTGACACAAATTCACATGCAGTACCAGGGAATAACAGTTAAATATTAAATCCCGCCATCAATTCCAGTACCGGAAAATAATGCACACAAAATGAATGTTACTGACATTCATTAACAGAGATTGTAAGATACGGAATGAATCCCATAGCCCTGTTCAGTTCCAGATACTGACAGATGCAGAATTAATTGCAACTACTCGCACTGAAAAACACAGTTAGATCCACATTCACATGGAATATAAAACACTGGCAGATGTTGAATGAATCTCAAGCTGACAGTCAGTACCAGATACTGATGGGAAAAAAAAATCACTCACTCTTATTCAGAGTGGGAGACTAATAGAAAAATAAAAGGATATTCATACTCAGATAGAGTACCAGAGACTGACTTGCAGAACCCGAACCACTCATACATCATACCAAAGAATGAAATACACCAAATAATTCACTCACTAAGGGGCAATATCATAGCAAACAAAATAAGGTCAGAGGCCTGACCTTCTACCTAACTAGATTTTCCTGCCTACACCCCATATCCATTGATTCACTGAATAACCTGTCTGCATCATCCTTAAATATATTCATGGATGAAGCATCCATATTTCACTAGGACAGAGAAGTATTAATATTCACACGCTGAGAGTGCAGAATTTCTCCAAATTTCAGTCCAAAATGATTAACCCCTTATGCTGACATTGTGCCCACATGTTCTAGATTCAGGGGAATCGATAATGGAAAGTAGGGAAATGGTGGGTGAATTAAACAGGTATTTTGCTTCGTTCTTCACTGTAGAGGACACAAGTAACATCCCAGAAATAGCTGTAAATCAGGAAATGGAAGGGAGGGAGGAACTTGGGGAAAATTACAATCACCAGGGAAGTGGTATTGAGCAAATAGTTGGGGCTGCGGGCTGACAAATCCCCAGGTCCGGATGTGCTTCACCCGAAGGTCTAGAAAGAAGTGGTTAGTGAGATTGTTTATGCACTGGTTTTAATTTGCCAAACTTCCTTAGATTCAGGGAAGGTTCCATTAGATTTGAAAATAGCAAACATAACTCCTTCATTCAAAAAGGGAGGGACACAGAAAGCTGAAAACTATAGGCCAGTTAGCCTAACATCTGTCACAGGGAACATTTTAGAAGCTATTAAGGAAGTTATAGCAGGGCACTTAGAAAAATTCAAGGGTCAGCATGGCTTTGTGAAAGGGACATCATGTCTAACCATTTTAATTGAGTTCTTTGAAGGAGTCACATGTGCTGTGGATGAAGGGGAACCAGTCCATGAACTGTACCTAGATTTCAAGAAGGTATTTGATGAAGTGCCACATCAAAGGTTATTGCATTAAATAAAAGCTCATGGTGAAGGGGGTAACATATTGGCATGGATAGAAGATTGGCTAGCTAACGGTGCAGAGAGTTGGCATAAATGGGTCTTTTTATGGTTGGCAGGATATGATGAGTGGTGTGCCACAGGGATCAGTGCTGGGACCCCAGCTTTTTACAATTTATATAAATGACCTGGATGAAGGGACCGGAGGAATGTTTGCTAAATTTGCTGATGAGACAAAGTTGGTAGAAAAGTAAATTGTGAAGAGGACACAAGGAGGCTACAAAGTGACATAGATAGATTTCGTGAGTGGGCAAAGATCTGGCAAATGGAGTATAAGGTCAGCAAATGTGAAATCTTTCCTTTTGGCCAGGAAGAATAAAAAATAAGCTTATTATCTAAATGGTGCGAGATTGCAGAGCTCTGAGATTCAGAGGGGTCTGGGTGTCCTGGTGCATGAATCACAAAAGGTGAGTATGCAGGTAGAGCAGGTAATTAGGAAAGCTAATACAATGTTATCATTTATTGTGAGGGAAATTGATTACAAAAGTAGGGAGGCTGTGCTTGAGTTGTACACGGCATTGCTGAGACCTCTTCAGAAGTATTGTATACAGTACTGGTCTCCTTATTTAAAGGGAAATGTACATATGTTAGAAGTAGTTCAGAGAGGGTTTACTAGACTAATACCAGGAAAGGGAGGGGTTGTCCTATGAGGAAAGGCAGGACAGGTTAGGCTTGTATCCACTGGAATTTAGAATAGTAAGAGGTGATTCAATTGAAACCTTTAAGGTCCTGAGGGGTATTGACAGGGTGGATGTGGAGAGGATGTTTCCTCTTGTGGGAAAATCTAGAACTACGGGTCACTGTTTAAAAATAAGGGGTCACTCATTTAAGAGAGATATGAGGAGAATGTTTTCTCTCAGAGGGTTGAGAAGCTTTGGAACTGTCTTCCTCAAACGGCAGTGAAAGCAGGGTCTTTGAATATTTTTAAGACAGAGCTGGATAGTTTCTTGATTAACAAGGGGGTGAATGGTTATCGGGGAAGGCAGGAATGTGGGGTTGAGGTTACATTCAGATCAGCCAGGAGCTTACTGAATGGCGGAGCAGGCTCGAGGGGCCGGGTGGCCGACTCCTGCTCCGAATTCATATGTATGTCCGTATTCCATAGCCAAGACAAACAACCTCTCAGTGTCTAACCTGTCAAGCTCCATTGTAATCCTGCACGCGTGGATGAGATCACTTCTACTTCCAATAACCAGAGAATATGAAAACAATTTACACTGCTTCTCATCATTGGACAAACGTCTCATCACAGCGACCAATTATTTTATGGCCTCCAATGTAAATATATCCTTCCTTAGATATGGAGACAAAAAACAGTGCCAAATGCTGCATGTGTGGTCTCAGCAAAGCCGTATGGAAGTGTAGTAAGTCTTCCTTACTGTTGTACTCCAATCCCCTTGTCATAAAGTCTAACATGCTAGCTGCCTTCCACATTGATTTCTGGATGCTATCTTCCCATGATCCATATACAAGTTCACTCAAATCTCTCTGAACATCAGGATTTACAATTTCACCTGGAGAACAACAGACTGTCAGACACAAAAATAATACAATGCTCACAGGCAGTAATGGAGACTGACAGGTTGAGAGTGTTTTTCATATTGACAGTGTCACAGATTGGCAGATACAAAATGTATGAAATATTATCAAAGAGTGCCAAGGACTAACAGTCGGAAAATGACTGCCAGACTCACAAAGATCACGTTTCAGAGTGAAACAAATTCAATGTCATGCTGACATAGGCCAGGAGAGACGAGAAACTGATGTACAGAATTAATGTAATCCTGACACAGGACTGGCGAGTGATAATTAAATAACCAATCACACACTCAGGTAAAGCACCAGAGATGGACAAACCCAGTAAAGCCAGAGGGATAAACCCAGTAACTACAGAGCAGTTAGTCTAATGCTGGTGGTGGGGAAAGGTTTAGAGTCAATAATCCAGGAGAAAATTCATTGTCACTTGGTGGAACATGGGTTGATAAATGACAGCCAGCACAGATTGGTTAACAGAAAATCATGACTGAAATACATAATGAAGTTATTTGATGAAGTTTCAGACAACATTGACCAGGGGAGTGAATTTGATGATGTGTGTCCAGACTTGCAAAAGGGTTTGCAAAAATCCCACATCATAGATTTGTTAGTAAAATTCAAGCAGATGGGAAACAGGGGCAGTGGCAGCATGGTTACAGAATTGAATAAGGGGAAGAAAGGATAAAGTGGTGGTGAGTGGTGTGTTTTTCAGGGTGGAGGGATACATACACAACTGATTCTCTGTCACGTCAGGCGGCTGTTCTATTCCCATTCCCAGAGCTCTTTTACATTTTAATAACTTCCAGACTATATCCAAGTTTGCTGATGACACTAGGTTAGGTGACATGGTTAGAAGTGTAGGTGGGAGCAGCAAGTTTCAAAGCATCACTGACAGATTCAGTGAGTGAAAAAAACCGTGGCCGATGGTGGTCAACATGAGATCATCCATCTTGGAGCAAAGGTCAGAGAATTTCCTAAACAGTCAGAAACGTGGGACTGTGGAGGAGCCGAGAGTGAGGGTGAGAGCTGAGTGAGGCTGGAGGGTGGATAAAGAGCAGCGGCAGAGCAGCCCGAGAGCAGCAGTGAGAGAGAGAAGGAGGGAAGAGTGACGGGGGGGGAATAAAGAGCTGTGAGGGAGGGGTTGGAGCAAACCGGCCATGGTTAAAATAAATAGTCAGAGCATGATAAATAGGAGCTGGAAAATTAAACATTACAATCAGGGTAAGTATAACAGTAAGTGTAAGTATAATAAGAGTATTAGTGCAGAGCAGGTCGGCATTTAATAAAATTAATAATTTAAACAAGGTACTAATTAGATTCTAAAAGAGGGAATAGAGGTTTATTTTCAGTCATGGGTGGGCAGCTGTGACCTGTTGTTTGCAGTTCCTGCCCCATGTGGGAACCTCAGGACACTTCATGTGTCTTGAGGGCCACATGTGCAGAAAGTGTCTCCAGCTGCTTGAGCTCGAGCTCAGGATTTCCGAGCTTGAGGGGCAGCTGGAGTCACTGTGGAGAATCAGGGAGGATGAGAGTTTCCTGGATCGTACGTTCCAGGAGGTGAACACTCCAAACGGAAAGAGAGGGTTCAGGATAGTAGATGGGTGGCCATCGAAAGAGTAGGAAGAGGCAGAAAGAGCAGGAGTCTTCAGGTATGTGCCACTGTCAAACCGGTATTCAGCATTGGAGACTGCTGGGAATGGTGACACCCTGAAGGAGTGCAGTCCAGACCATGGCATCAATGGGCAAGAAACTGCACAGGAGGGAACAGCAAAGAGTAGAAACGCAGTCATTATTGGAGATTTCATAGTCAGGGGGACAGACAGGCATTTCTGTCACCGTCATTGAGAGTCCCACATGATGTGTAGTCTCCTTGGTGCCAGGGTAAAGGACATCACGGCGAGGGTACAGAATATTCTGCAGGGGGAAGGGAGTGAGCCAGAGGTTGTGGTACACGTCAGTATCAATGGCACAGGGAGGACAGGTATTGAGCTCCCTCAGTCAGAATTCCAGCAGCTAGGGAGGTAGTTAAAAAGTGGGACCTCAAAGGGAGTAATCTCTGGATTACTGCCAGTGCCACGTGCTAGTGAGAGTAGAAATGTGAAGATAGGGAACATCAATATGTGGCTTGAGGCTGGTGCAGGAGGGAGTGATTCAGGTTCTTGGGACATTGGGACAAGTTCTGGGGCAGGAAACACCTAATCAAAAGGAACAGGTTGCACCTTAACAAGACTGGGACCAATGTCTTCATGGATAGGCTCACTCGAGTGGTTGGGGAGGGTTTGAATTAAATTGGCAGGGGGGGTGGGCATCAGTATATCGAAGTAGAAAAGAAAAATAACTAGAGAAGGAAATAGGACCATATAAAATAGGAGTAGATGAAGAAGGATTCTAAGAGAAATACAAGGACAGGTTTAGAATGCATGTCTGTAATCGCACAAAGTGTGGTGAATAATGTCGCTGAGCTAGAAGCACAAATAACCATGTGGGAAAATGATGTAGAGACAATGACAAAAACATGGTTTAAAAATGGTGAGGACTGATGCTTAATATTCACTGATACAAACTGTTCAGAAAATATAGAGAAGGGAAAAAAGGAAGTGGGTTAGCGGGACTGATTAAGGGAATCACTGTAATATTGGGAAGAGACAATGTCCTTGACCGGAAATGGGCAGAATTCATTTGTTAGAGCTGAGAAATAGTCAGGGGATGATCAGACTCATGGGGATATTAAATCGGCCTCCAAATAGTGAGAGAGAGATAGAGGAGCAAATCTGCAGGGAAATCACAGAGGTGTCTAAGAACATAGGAAGATATGAATTAGGAGCAGGAGGAGGCCACTTGGCCCCACGAGCCTGCTCCACTATTCAATGAGATTATGGCTGATCTGACTGTAACCTCAACTCCACATTCGTGCCTACCCGTGATAAGACTTCACCTCCCCCCCACACCCTTGCCTATCGAGAACCTATCAACCTCTGCCTTAAAAATATTCGATGACTCTGCTTCCAGCACCATTGAGGACGAGAGTCCAAAAGACTCAAGACCCTGTCAGAGAAAAAAAATTCTCATCTGTCTTAAATGGGCAACCCCTTATTTTTAAACAGCGACAAGAGCTGTAGAGTGGTGATATCCAGGGGTCTCTGAAATGTGTTCAATAGACCTTCCTCGGCCAGAATGTTCTCAGTCCAGTTAGGAAGGAGGCATTGCTGGATCTGGTGCTGGGGAATGAGGTGGGCCAAGGTTGGCCAAGTGAACCAAGTGTCTGTGGGTGAACCCTTGGGTAAGAGTGATCATCGTATCACAAGCTTGAGATGAGCAAGGAGCAATCAAAAGTAGAACTTCTAAATTGGAAAAGGACTAACTTCAATGTGAGGAGAGGGGGTTTAGCCAAAGTAAAATGGAACCAAAGACTGACAGGGACATCTGTAACAGAGCAATGAGTGATCTTTCAGGAGGAGATGTTTCAGGTACAGACTAGGTACATTCCAATGAGGGGGGAAAGGGAGGGTAACCTAAGCCAGAGCTCCTTTGATGAAGAAGAAAATAGTAAATATAATGAAACAATGAAAAGACTGTATGATGCATGTCAGGTGAATTCTTCAAGCGAGAACCTGGTAACTTTTATTGTACAAGAGTGTGGAATTAACTCTCTATCTGTCTATCTCTGTTATTGTATGTGAATCGAGAATTAACTAATTTCAAGTATCTGTCAATCTGTACATGAGTGCACAATTACCTCTCTATCCGTCAGTCTCTGTTACTGCATTTCTGGGTGGAATTACTTCTCTGTCCATCTTGTTAGTGTATGTGAGGGGGAATTAATTCTGTCTCTGTTATTCTTTATGACTGTTTGTGAGTGGGGCAGTAATTCTCTGTTTCTCTCTATTATTGCATGTGAGAGTGGAATTAACTGTCAGTCTTTGTTACTGTATATGAGGGCAGCATTATCTCTTTCTCAGTCTCTATTGCCGTAATTGAATATGGAATTAACTCTCTCTCAGTTTCTGTGACTGTACATGAGTGCACAACTAACTCTACATTAGTCTCCGTTACTTTATGTGTGTGTGGAATTATTTCTCTATCTGTTGGTCTCTGTTACTGTATGACAGCCTGGAATTAACTCTCAATCGTTTTGTCTCCATTACTGTGTGTCAATGTGGCACAAACATTGTCAATCTGTTAGTGTGTGTGAGTGCAGAATTAATACTCTATCAATCAATGTTACACTACGTGTGTGTCGAAATCACTCTCTGTCAATCTATAATAATGTGTGTAATTAACTCTCTGTCTGTCAGTCTCTGTTACTCTATGGCAGTGAGTCAATTTCAGGGTAGCAAACTGTAACCAGTAGAGCGTCACAAGGATCAGTGCTGGGTTCTCAGCTATTTACAATCTATATTAATGACATAGATGAGTGGGGAGAGCATCACCAAATTTTCAGACAATACATAAATAGGTGGGAAAGCAGATTGTGAGGGGGACACAAAGTGTCTGCAAGAGGATATAGAAAGGTTAAATCAGTGGGCAAACATTTGGCAGATGAAATACAAAGTGGGAAAATTTGATGGGAAGAATAGAAAAACAACACATTATTCAAATGATATATATATTAATGGCCTAGATTGTGGTGTGCAAGGCATGATTTCAAAATTTGCAGATGATACGAAGATTGGAAACATTGTCAACTGTGATTGGGATAGTCTTGAACTTCAAAAGGACATAGGCATGTTGGTGGATTGGCCAGGCAAGTGGCAGCTGAAGTTCAATGCAGAGAAGTGCCAGGTGATTCATTTTGGTAGGAAAAATATAGTGAGACAGTATTAAATAAAGGGAGACCCTCTAAAGGAGGTGCAGGAACAGAGGGACTGCATTGTATATGTACATATGTCATTGAAGATGGCCGGGCATGTTGAGGGAGCAGGTAATAAAGCATATAGTAACTTAGGCTTTATTAATAGGGGCACTGAGTACAAGATTCTGTGATTCTGTGAAGAGTAAGGAGGTCATGTTGAACTTTTATAAGTCTCTTTTTAGGCTTCATCTGGAGTACTGTGTGCGGTTCTGGGTGTCATACTTAAGGGAGGATGTTAAGGCATTGCAGAGAGTACACAGAAGATTCACAAGAATGATTCCAAGATAAAGAACTGTCGCCATGGGGATAGATTGGAGAGGTTGGGGCTGTTTTCCCTGGAGAAAAGGTGGCTTAAAGGAGACTTGAGGGATGCATTCAAGATCCTGAGGGGAATGGACAGAGTAAATAAATGACAAATTGTTCCCACTCAATAGAACATCAAGAACCAGAAGGCACAGACTCAAAATAATTGGCAAAAGGAGTAAATGTGATGTGAGATAGACTCAAAGTTTCATTTAAAATTTAATTTTTTTTTCACCCAGAAGGTGGTTGGAGTCTGGATCAAACTTCCTCAAAGGGTGGTGGAGGCAGGTTTGCTTGAGATATTCAAAAGGGAATTGAATTGCTACCTGAAAGAAAAGAACGTGCAAGGTTATGGGGACAAGGGAGGAGAATGGCACTAGGTAGAATGCTCTTTCAGAGAGCCAATGCAGACTTGATAAGCCGAATGGCCTCCTTCGATGCAGTGATACTGTGGAGAGAGACTGCAGAATGTTGCAGTACAGAGGGATCAAGATCTCCTTGTACATGAATCACAAGAAGTTAATGTGCAGCTGCAGCGAGTAATTAGGAAGGGAAATGGAATGTTGGCCTTTATTCCCGGGGGGGGGGGGGGTGGAGTATAAAAGTAGGAAAGTCTTGCTACAACTACACAGCATTGGTGAGACTACACCGAGAGTACTGTGTTATGTTGGAGTCTCCTTATTTAAAGGGGGATATAATTGCATAGGGGGCAATTCACAGAGGTGCTAGACTGACTCCTGAGATGAAGGAGTTGTCTCCTGAGGAATGTTTAAGCAGGTTGGGCTGATCCACATAGGAGATTCGAAGAATGAGAGGTGATCTCATTGAAACAAATAAGATTCTGAGGGGGTTTGACCGGGTAGATGTTGAGAGGAATGTTTCCATTTGCGGGGAATATAGAACCAGGGGACACAGTTTAAAAATAAACATCTCCAATTTAAGGAGAAGGGGAGAAGGAATTTCTTCTCTCAGAGCATCCTTAATCTTTGTAATTCTCCACCTCAGAGAGCAGTGGAGGCTGGGTCATTGCATATATTCACACTGAGTTAGACAGATTTTTCATCGGTAGGAGAGTCAAGGGTTATGGGGCAGGTGGGAAAATGGGTTTGAGGCCACAATCAGATCAGCCATGGTCTTATTGAATGGCGAAGCTGGCCCGATGGGCTGAATGGCCTCCTCCTGCTTCTCTTTCTTATATTTTTAATTTGTCAGTGTGGAATTGAATCTCTGTCTGTTAGTCTCTTTTACTGTATTTCAGTGTGGAATTAATTCAGTCTGATCTGCATGTAAGTGTGGAATTGATTCTCTGTCCATCACTCACTGAATGCGAGTGTGTAATTTAAATCTCTGTCAGTCTCTTTTACGGTTATGAGAGTGGAACTAACTCTCGAACACTGTCCTGCTGAGTTTTTCCAGGTAATTCTGTTTTTGTTTTGGATTTCCAGCATCCGCAGGAGTTTTTTGTTTTTATCTCGAACACTGTATATGAGTGCGGAATTCAATCTTTGTCACCCTCGTGCTGTATGAAAATATGGAATTAACTCCTTATGTCAGTCTCTGTTACTGTATGTGAGTGTGGAATTAACTCTCTATCAGTCAGTCTCTGTTAATGTGAGTGTGAATTCACAGAATCACAGAATTGTTATGCTATAGAGGGAGGCCATTTGGCCCATCGTGTCTGCATCGGCTCTCTGAGCATTTTAACGTAGTGCCAATCTCCTGCCTTTTCCCCATAACCCTGCACATTGTTTCTATTCAAATAATCGTCCAATGCCCTCTTGAATGACTCAGTTGAACCTGCCTCCACCACACTTCCAGGCAGTGCATTCCAAAACCTAACTACTCGTTGTGTGAAAAAGTTTTTTCTCACTTCGCATTTGCTTCTTTTCCAAAACACTTTAAAACCATGTCCTCTGGTTCTCGATCCGTTTACAAGTGGGAAGTTTCTCTCTATCTACTCTATCCACACACCTCATGATTTTGAAAACTTCTATCAAATCTCCTCTTAGCTTTCACCTCTCCAAGGAAAACAGTCCCAACTTCTCCAATCTTTCCTCATAACTGAAGTGCCTGATACCTGGAATCATTCTCATAAACCTCTTCTGCACTCTCTCCAACACATTCAGATCCTTCCTATTGTGTTAAGCTTAACTTTCAATCTCTGTCGCATATGCAAGCGCAGATTTAGCTTTCCATCCAATCATGTTGGTTACTGTACATGAGTGTGAAATTAACTCTGTATGATAATCTGTTACTGTAGGTAAATATAGAATTAACTCTGTCAGTTTCTGTCACTGTATCAGAACGTGGAATTCATTCTGTATCTGTCAGTCTCGGTTACTGTATCAGGCCATGGAAATAACTCCTTTTCAGGCTCTGCAACTTCAAGAAAGTTAATTCCACACTCATCATCTGCCAATGTGTTACTGTATATGAGTGAGATATTAACTCTCAGTCTCTGTTATGTGAGTGAAGAATTAAATCTCTATCATTAAGTCTCTGCTATTGACTGTGGGTGTGGAATTCATACCTTACATGTCAACCTCTTTGCTGTACAGGAATGCAGAATTAATTCAGTACCTGTCAGTATCAATTATGCTGTGAGTGTGGTATTCACTCTCTGCTAGTCTCAGTTACTGTGAGTAAGTGTGAAATTAAATTTCTGACAGTCTTGGTTGCTGTACGTGATTGTAGAATTGTCTTCCTGTCAATGTCTGTTACTGGATCTGAGTGTGAAATTAACTCTCTGTTAGAGTCTGTTACTGTATGTGAGTTTGAATAAAAAGTCTAATAATTTGCATTACTGAATGTATGTGGAATTAATTTTCTGTCTGTCTCTGTTACTGCGAGTGTGGCAGAGCAAACAGGAAGACTTTTTATCCCATTTGTGGAAAGGTAGAGGGACAATGGGCACAGATTTAAGCTAAGTGGCAAAATAAGCAATGGCAACATGAGGAAAAACCTTGTCATGCATTGACCGGATAGGAGAAGTGCCTGAAAATGTAGTAGAGGCAGGTTGAATCAAGGAATTCAAGAGAGAATTGGATCATTATCCAAAAAGGAAAAATGTGCAGGGCTATGTGGAAAAGGCGGTGAAGTGGAAGAGGTGATTTGTTCCTTCAGAAGGCTAGCATAGACATCAAGGGCAGAATGGCCTCCGTCATTGCTGTAATCATTCTATGATTCTTTGAATTAACTCTCCATCAATCTCTCTTACAGTATATGAATATGGGTGGAATTAACACCGTCTGTCACTCTCTGCTGTTACATAAAAATTTGAAATATACTTCCTGTCAGTCTCTGTTACTGTACAGGAAACAGTAAATGACCTGATATCAGAAATGCTTGGGCCCTACTGTTCTCAAAATTGCTCGCGGTTAAACCCACCGCCTTATCCTCTCTCTACTCTCCAGTTCTAAATCAGCCAAAAGAACATACCTTCAAAGTAAGCGACGAACGGCTTCCACGTCCAACATCCATTCTGATTCAAAAGTGTTCTTCATTTGTCAGTTTGAGTTTCTGACTTTGGTTTTGTGAGCAACACCTGCAATACTTCACTGACAACATCATGTGTATAGTGGCAATCTGGAATAAAGAGAGAAAATGCTGGAAATACACCACACATCAGACAGCATCTGTGGAGAAAGAAAAGTTCATATTTCGGATTACTGACAATCAACCTGCAATAAAACACTTACTAACATCTGCCCATGGTGACTGCAGTTCCCACAATTCCCTGCATCCCAGAAACGGCTCTATCAAATGCACTGTCTTCCCCGGCATTGAGAGTGTGCATGCTCCCCAGGGCCGGCCCCGGGTCATTCTGAGGTCGAACTTATCGGCCCATTTCACCAATATGCTTATGACCTCTTGAAGTTTAATACTATCCTCCTCACAGTTCACAATACCTCCAAGTTTCATGTCATCTGCAAATTTTGAAATGGTGCTCCATACACCAAGCAGTGGGTCAACAATATATATCAGGAAGAGCAGGGTCCTCACACCGACCCCTGGGGAACTCCACTATAAACTTTCCTCCAGTCTGAAAAACAACCATTCACCACTACCCTCTGTTTCCTGTCACTCAGCCAATCCCATATCCATGTTGCTCTGTCCCTTTTATTCCATGAGCTGTAACTTTGTTGACAAGTCTGTTGTGTGAGACTTTATCAAATGCCTTTTGGAAATCCATGTAAACCACATGAACAGCATCACCCTCCCCAACCCTCTCTGTTACCGCATCAAAGACTCGGTGCAAACGGGAGATGAAACCGGGAAGCGGCGTCTGGGATGGTGCACATCGGCTTCATGGTGCCGTTGCCCGGGTTCCTCGCCGCACGTCGTCGGACCCGGAGGCTCTGATTCGGACTCTGAGAATCGGTGCTCCTGAGGCTGCACTCGACCACGCTCAGCTTCCGGGAGATGTACCGCGCATGCTCGGCGCAGAAAGGATTTCCGGTGGACATAGGTGCGCCTGCGCAGTGCGGCCCTTCTGCTCGAGATAGGCCGTTTTATATCCCCCAGAGCATTCTGGGAAGTGTTTACCGCCATTTCATTCTAAACAGCGAAACGGGAGGAAACGTTTGTGTTAATCGTTTCTGTGCAAGCTCTACAGCAACAAATCAGTCCCACTCCCCTTCTCCTTTACAATAGCCTTAAAATATTTTCCCTTCGGTATTTACTCGTCTCACTTTTGAAAGTTTATTTTGATTCGGCTTTCACCACCAATTACGGCAGAGGGTTTAAGACCGCAACAACTCTCTGCCTTACAAAGAAATGACAAAGGATGATCCATTCAATGTGAAAGATGGTGGGGAGGATGGTGAGGACAAGGGAAGCCTATCGGTGTTCTGGAAGAGAGGGAAGTGATGAGAGCAGAGCTCGCGAAATGGAACAGAAGTTCTTGAGGGCCCTGTCAATCACAGAGAGGAGAGATAACCAGTTGAGAAAAAAAGGTAAATTAGCAGTGTTGGTATGGAATATTACCTGTCCTCACCTAAATACTCATTCCAGCTGAAACAGTGATTTATGTGTACTTTCTTCAATTTAGCACCCCGTATTCACTGCTCACAATGGTGGTCTGATCTATGTTAGGCAGTTTCAGTGTTTGCTTTGATAAACATCTGCTCTGTCAGCAAGTACGACTCTGAGTTTCCAATCTCCTGTGATTTTAATTTTCCATCTTGTCCTCACGCTGACCTTTCTGTCCTGGACATCCTGCAATGTTCTAATGAATCTCAATGTAAGCTTGAGGAACCGTGTCTCATCTTTAAATTGAGCACTTTACAACCATCCAGACTCAACACTGAGTACAACAATTTGAGAATGTAATCTCAATCCCCATTATGTATCTTTTCAATTGGATATTTTGGTTGAATTCACATTTTTCTCTTGTTTTTGCTTTTGAATGGCAGACGTTCATCATCCCATCATTCACATCTCCTTCAGACACATCTTTGGATTTGTTACTTGCCAATTTACCTTAACCTTGCACCAAAAACTCTTTTGTCATTTAACCTCTCCTGCCCTCCACCCTGATTTGGAAACCACAAGAGAAAAATGTTAGATTTAGTAATAAGTAACGAGAGATAATTAATTCATATTCTGGCAGTATATGAGCATCTAGCAATGTGTGACCACAATATGTTAGAGGCAGAGAAAGGTCACAGAAATGTTACAATTTTCACCTTAAGTAAGGTCGGTAAGGGCCGAATGAGCAGGAAGCTGAACACATTAAATTCCGAACAGCTACTAGCAGGATAAAGGAAACAATCAGAGGCTCTCAAAGGTCCAAGGAAGGAAACTTCACTATCCCAGTTTTAAACCAGTAATTAAGCAGGAACGCTGATATCTACCCAAATATTGATTAACTGCCTTTGACACGATGCTGTCTTCATTATGATGATCCTCTCTTCCTCGATGGTACATGTCGCAGTTTAGGAAGCTGTTGTCCAAATTAGAATGGTGAATTACTGCTGCTTGGCATATAGGTCGGACAGACTGCATGCAATGAATATCAATTTCACTATATATTCCCATCTCAGGAATTTCCTATTCAGGTAATGATGGGGTGAGAGTGAACGAGAGAAGAACATTCAGACTGTGCCAGCTCTTTGCGAGAAATGGGCTGGTCTCAGCTGATGTGCGTTTGCAATTTCAGCTAGTATCCTTGTGTGAATGAAAGCAATTTGAGATATTTGTTGCAGACTGAAGTGTTTACAGGAAGCGAGATGCCAATGCTAATACCTACAAATGAGATAAGTTTGTGGGTAGCAGCAAAATGTTTATTTTAGTGAGTATATAAATAGCAGAGGATGGTTTCGATCCATCGACCTCTGGGTTATGGGCCCAGCACGCTTCCGCTGCGCCACTCTGCTGCACATTGTCACTAGTTGATGAATGTTAGTTTTGTGTATTAGGGAACTAAATAGTCACTTGCTTTGTGCTTTTGAGCAAGAGAAGATGTGTTGGGTGGATCATCTTGGCTGCACAATTCCACTGCGTAACACTAGAAACAGACAGAAAAACACACACAGAAAGGCAGCAAGAGACTGTCAGGATACACAAGATAACAGAGAAAGACGCCGAGAAAATTAGCAAGACACTGAGGTGGAGAAACTAATCATTTCTGTAAACTGTTCCCAGCTACACAGAGATGTCCCCTGTTTGTAACAATGACTCTTATTGTGTAACTGTGCATCGTGTAATGTAATTGTGCATCCTGTTGTGTAACTGTGCACCCTGTTGTGTAACTGTGCACTCTGTTTTGTGCATGTGCACCCTGTTGTATAAAAGTGCTCTCTATTGTGTAACTGTGCTCTTTGTTGCGGGACTCTGTTCTCTGTTGTTCAACTGTGCTCTCTGTTGTTTCACTGTTCCCTCTGTTGTTTAACTGTGCTCGATGTTGTTTAACTGTACCCTCTGTTGTCTAACTTTGCCTTCTGTTGTATAACTGTGCTCTCTGTTGTGTAACTGTGCTCTCGTTGTGTAACTGCTCTCATATAACTGTGCTCTCTGTTGTGTTACTCTGCCCTCTATTGTGTAACTGTGTCCTATGTTGTTTCACTGCGCTCTCTGTTGTGTAATTGTGTTATCTGTCGTGTAAATATGCTCTCTGCTGTGTTACTGTGCTTTCTGTTGTGTAGCTGTGCCATGTCTTTAATTGAGCCCCCTGTCGTCGAACTGAGCCCTTTGTTGTTTAACTGTGCTCTCTGTTGTGGAACTGTGCCCTCTGATGTGTAACTGTATTCACGAAAATGTAATTGTGTACTCTGTTGTATAACTGTGCCCTTTGTTGTCTAACTCGGTTCCCTGTTGTGTAACAATGCTCTCCGTTGTGTAACAATGCTCTCTATTATGTAAATGTGCTCTCTGTTGTGTGACTGTGCCCTCTGTTGTGTGACTGTGCTCTCTATTGTGTAACTGTGCTTTCTGCTGTTGAGAGATCTTCACCGTTGTGTAACCCGCTTCCCTGTCGTGCAAACGTTTTCCCAGCTGCATTAAAATGTTCTCTGTTGTTTCAAAGTGCTCCCTGTTCTGCAAAGATGGTCTCTGTTGCTCAGTGAGGGTGTTTTCTATTGCACAATTATTTTCTTTCAGGGGCCTTAATTTTCCCTGTCATGTTAATGTGTTCCATCTTGTGTTCAGATGTTCCCTCTTCTTGAGTGAAAATCTGGTTAATTCGCAACTGGACTACAATCGTCAATTCTCAGTTGTGTCTGTTACCTTCTAGTGATGAATGTGATTGTGTGATACATCCCGAGAACTCTGTTTTTGGACTTGAGCGAGATTTGTTCTGTATGTGTCCATCACAGATAGTGTTTGTGAGTGTAGGATTCATTCTGCATCTCAGTCTCTGGAACAATTTGTGAGAGCAGGGTTCCTTCTTTATGGGTCAATGCCTGGTACTATATGTGAGGATGAGGGTCTGTATCAGGCAGTGGTACAGAATGTGAATGTGGGAATCAATCTGTGTCTATCAGACCCCATTACTGACAGGGGAAGTGGGATTAATTCTGTATCTGAATGTCTCTGTTATTCTTACTATTATTCAGACATTCGGGTTAGAGGATGATTTGCTTCCACTCTCTCTCTCTCTCTCTCTCTCTCTCTCTGAACAGAGTCAGTGTCTGATTGCACGACAGTGCTGCAGCACCCAGCTACTGCAGAGCAAGGACTTGGAACATTTTACAACAATTTCCTGCCATCCAGAAACAATTCACTGCTCCATGAATGGGACTGAGTGACAGAGCAGGGAGTTCTGTACAGTTCGAATTACTACCCACACTCGGGATCCACTTTTGTTTTTATTTGTTCACGGGCTGTAGGAGTCGCTGACAAGACCAGAATATGTTGCCTTGCTCTAATTACCCTTCAGATCAGGCCCTGCTTCAGTTGCTGCTTTTAATTTTCTGTTTTTTCGTAATGACAATTAATTGAAACAAATGCGTTGGTCTATTTTGTATTTGCAACCTCACCTCTCTTTGAATTATTATAAATACCTTTTTCTTCCTACAGGCAAAAGTTTGATAGCAGCTGAATCGAAATAGTGATTCCATGACAAAAGGAGAAGTGCAGCCAGCTCCTTCTCACACAGTAAGTACAGTAT
The DNA here is from genome assembly GCF_964194155.1 of Cetorhinus maximus. Taxonomy (NCBI): domain Eukaryota; kingdom Metazoa; phylum Chordata; class Chondrichthyes; order Lamniformes; family Cetorhinidae; genus Cetorhinus; species Cetorhinus maximus. The sequence continues at coordinate 12,363,603 of NC_135909.1, forward strand.
CACTCACAGAGAGCAGAGACATCAGTTCCACAAGCACCAACAGCACAGTGAGATAAGAGCAAAATAGTGCAGATGCTGGAAATCTGAAAGAAAAATAGAAAATGCTGGAAAAACTCAGCAGGTCTAACCGCATCTATGGAGAGAAAGACAGAGTTAACGTTTAAGAGTCATACAGACATGAAAGGTAAACTCTGTCTTTCTCTCCACAGATGCTGTTCGACCTCCTGAGTTTTCCAGAATGTTCCGTTTTTGTTAGCACTATGGTAGACTGGCAGTGAGCCCAAGTCTCAGGAATGTATATTCGTTCAAACAGAGCAGGAGAGTGCGTGAACCAGATGGGTTTTTTATCAACATGACTTTCAAGGTTTTTTTGAATTATATGTCACTAGTAGCTGTGGTGGGATTTGATCCCTCGCCTCCATAACATTATCCTGAGGGGGCCCTGATGTTTCTTGACACGATAGGTGTGGAGAGGATGGTTCCTCTTGGAGGAGAATCTAGAACTCGTGGTCACTGTTTAAAAATAAAGGGTCGTCCATTTAAGACAGAGATGAGGAGATTTTTTTCTCGCTGAGGGTCTTGAGTCTTTGGAACTCTCTTCCTCAAAAGAGGGTGGAAGTGGATTCTCTGAATACTTTTAAAGCAGGGGTAGACTCATGAAAGCAAGTGGGTGAGAGGTTATCGAGGGTAGACAGGAATGTGGAGTTGAGGTTACAATCAGATCAACCATGACCTTATTGAATGGTGGAGCAAACTCGAGGGGCCGAGTGGCCTATTCCTGCTCTTTGTTCCTTCTGTTCTTATGTTCATTAACCTGGAACTCTAGATTCCCGCTACGCCACCATCTCCACTATTAAAACTGCCACCGAAACCAAACAGCCGCCGTTTAAAACGTGCCCGTCCTATTTCTCATCTGGTGCCTGCAATAGCTGCTCCTTGTCTGACTCCCCACGTCCCGACTGTCCGGCTCTGTTCAAACTCTTCACTGTCCAATATCAACAAACCTGGGGAGTGGGAACTCAACCAAGAATATTCACTGCTGCTTTGTGGGGAGAAAGCAGCAATTATTTTCAATAACAGCTTCTTGCCATTTTGTCTCCCTCCTCCCAGGAGGCTGCTGTTTGTTCCATTCCCCCAGGACTGAGGTCACTCCATTGGCGGCTCTTCCTGTCCCAAGTGGAGCTGGGGGAGAGCAGCGCCCATGCGCTCTTCCGCTCCCACCCATTGAGCTCTGGTGGGTCAGAATGACGCAGAATTCTACAACATTCCGTGAAACAATTTTGTTTTGAAACGTTCTCCAATTCATTTATATCCGAGATCAGCAAAAGATGTGGAGCTCCTGAGAAAGGGAACGATGAAATAAGAATTTCTGCTTGAGATCTTTCTGTGCAGCCTGTTTGCTGTTCAGGGGCCCGTCATCACAAAGCAATCCTGCAGAATCACTGGAGGAAGCCGGTAGTCGTGGTGTTTGCTAGGACCGTGCAGGAGTTAATATCTGTCATGAACTCTCCCAGATTCATTCAATCCGAGTGAAACACTCACTGAGAGTGATACCCAATGGCACTGAGCTGCAGGGAGTACAAAAAGGAACCGAGGGTTAAACATGGGCCACTGTTTCTCACTCACTGACACTGTCATAGAGACAGAGAGACATAGAGTCATGGAGACATTGCTGCTCAGAAGGAGGCCATACGGCCCATCCAGTCTGACTGTCTGTAGAATAATCCAGTCAGGCCCATTCTCCTGCTCCATTCCTGCAACTTTATTTCCCAATTTCCATTTGTAATCACCATCTCCGTTTCCACAATGCCCAGAGGGATCAAGATCCAGGTCATTACCTAGAATGTAACAAATTTCTTGCACACATCCCCCCTGTACATCTTGTCTTATATTTTAAATCCATGCTGCCTATTCCTTCTGCTCTCAGCTAATGGGAACAGCTTTCCTTTGTCTACCTGATCTAAACCTGTTATAATCCTGTACACCTCTCTCAGACCTCCCGTCAATCTCGGTTGCTTCAAGGAGAGCAGCTCCGGATTCTGCAAACAAACCTTGCAGCTATCATCCCTCATGCCTAGAACTATTCTAGGAAATCTCCTTTACACTCTCTCAAAGACTCTCACATCCTTCCAAAAACGTGGTGACCAGACATGTAGGCAATACTCTAGTTGCAGCCTAACCAGAGCTTTATAAATGTTAAATATAACGTTCCTGCTTCTATGCTCAGTACCTCTGTTGTTGAAACCAAAGATCCCATTTGCTTTCTGAAATACACCCTCAAAATCTCCTGTCACCTTCAAAGATATAAAGATTCTTGGTCCCTCTGACCTTGCACAATTTTTAGAACTGGACCATTGTGTTCATACTGCCTCATTTCTGTTAAAATACAGCATTATTCCTGCGTGTGGGATTAATGATGTGTCTGTGCTACAATATCATTAAGATCTGAGACTGCAGCTTCTGCCTCTTCATGAGAATCTTTCTGGATAACACCAGAATTTACAAGGATTTCTGCAACTGATGCATTGTCTGTGTCTCACCGCCCTCACTCACTCTGTCTCTGTCTATCCCTCCACCCCCTCTCTCTTGAACTCCACATGAAGGTGCGATACTGTTGTTTAGTGACTGAGTGCACACAGTCTATCTTCAAATCACAGAATCACAGAATCACAGTGCAGAAGAAGCCCTTTGGCCCATCGAGTCTGCACCGACACGTGAGAAACACCTGACCTACCTACCTAATCCCATTTACCAGCACTTGGCCCATAGCCTTGTATGTTATGACGTGCCAAGTGCTCACCCAGGTACTTTTTAACGGAAGTGAGGCAACCCGCCTCCACCACCCTCCCAGGCAGTGCATTGCAGACCATCACCACACTCTGGGTAAAAATGTTTTTCCTCACATCCCCCCTAAACCTCCTGCCCCTCACCTTGTACTTATGCCCCCTTGTGACTGACCCTTCCTCAAAGGGGAAAAGCTGCTCCCTGTCTATGCCCCTCATAATCTTGTACACCTTGATCAGGTCGCCCTGCAGTCTTCTCTGCTCCAACGAAAACAACCCAAGTCTATCCTACCTCCCTTCATAACTTAAAAGTTTCATCCCAGGCACCATCATGGTGAATCTCCTCTGCACCCCCTCCAGTGTAATCACATCGTTCCTATAATGTGGCGACAAGAAATGCATAGTGGCCTCACCAAGGTTCTATGCAACTCCAACATGACCTCCCTACTTTTGTAATCTATGCCTCGATTGATAAAGGCAAGTGACCCATATGCCTTTTTCACCAACCCACTAACATGCCCCTCCGCCTTCAGAGATCTATGGACACGCACGCCAAGGGCACTTTGTTCCTCAGAACTTCCTAGTGCCATGCTACTCATTGAATACTTTGTTGTAAAATTACTCCATCCAAAGTTTATCACCTCACACTTTTCAGGTTTAAATTCCAACTGCCACTTATCTGCCCATTTGACCATCCCATCTATATCTTCCTGTAGCCCAAGACACTCAACCTCACTGTTAACCACCCGGCCAATCTTTGTGTCATCCGCAAACTTAATAATCCTACCCCCCCACATAGTCATCTATGTCGTTTATATAAATGACAAACAATAGGGGACAGAGCACAGATCGTTGTGGTACGCCACTGGACACTGGCTTCCAGTCACTAAAGCATTCTTCTGTCATCACCCTCTGCCTCCTTCAACTAAGCCAATTTTGAATCCACCTTATCAAGTTACCCTGTTTCCCATGTGCCTTTGCCTTCTTTATAAGTCACCCATGTGGGACCTTGTCAAAGGCTTTGCTGAAATCCATATGAACTACATCAACTGCACTACCCTCATCTACACACCTGGTCACCTCCTCAAATAATTCAATCAAATTTGTTAGGCATGACCTCCCTCTGACAAAGCCATGCTGACTATCGCTGATCAAAACTTGCCTCTGCAAGTGGAGGCAGATACTCTCCTTCAGAAATTTCTCCAATAGTTTCCCTACCACTGACGCGATACTCACTGGCCTGTTGTTCCCTGGTTTATCTCTACAACCCTTCTTAAATAGCGGAACCGCATTAGCTGTTCTCCAGTCCTCTGGCACCTTCCCCGTGGCCAGAGAGGAATTAAAATTTGGGTCCGAGCCCTGTGATCTCCTCCCTTGCCACCCTCAGCAGTCTGGGACACAAATCATCCGAACCTGGAGATTGATCCACTTTTGAACCTGCCAACACCACCAATACCTTGTCAATCGCTATATCAATTTGGTTAAGTACCTCGCAGTCTTTCTTCCCGAGTTCGATACATTCATCCTCATTCTCTTGGGTGAAGACGGACGTGAAGTATACATTCAAAACTCTAGTGATGTCCTCTGGCTCCACCCATGTAATGCCCACTTGATCCCATATACTATTTCCCTGGTTATCCTCTTCCCATTGAAATACTTATTGAATATCTTGGGATTTTCCCTTCTTTTACCAGCCAGAGCTCTCTCATATCCCCTCTTTGCTCTCCTAATTGCTTTCTTAAGGTCCACACTGCACTATCTGTACTCCACTAATGCCTCTGCTGATTTGCATCCCTTGTACCTGCTAAAAGCCTCTATTTTCTATCTCATCTTAACCTGAATATCTCTGGTCATCTATGGTTCTCTGGGTTTGTTACTACTTCCTATCACCCTAAAGGGAACATATTGAACCTGTACCCTCCCCGTTTCCTTTATGAACACCCCCCACTGTTCCTCTGCAGATTTTCCCACAAGTGACTGTTCCCAGTCTATCTTGGCCAGATCTTGCCTTATTTTACTAAAATCCACTCTCCCCCAATCCAAAACATTTTTTTGCAACTTTTCGATTTCTTTGTCCATAACAAACTTAAACTGTACCATGTTGTGGTCGCTATCACTAAAATGCTCGCCCACCACTACCTCAGCCACCTGTCCAGCTTCATTCCCCAGAATTAGGTCCAGCAATGCACCGTCCCTTATTGGACCCTCTACATATTGACCTAAAACGTTCTCTTGTACACATTTCAAGAAATGCACTCCATCCAAGTCCTTAACACTCTGTCTATCCCAATTAATGTTGGGAAAGTTGAAATCACCTAATATAATCACCCTATTGTCATTGTTTTTACCCACCTCCAAAAATTGTGCACATATTTGCTCCTCAATTTCCCGCTGACTATTTGGGGGTCTATAATAAACACCTAATAATGTGGTTGCCCCTTTTTTATTCCTAAACTCTACCCACAAAGTTTTATTCGATGCCCCCTCCAATGATCAAAAGTAAATTTTCCTGTGAACAAGAGAATAATTTAAACCAGTTATGGGTTAACACAGGCACAGCTGTGATTGGCTGCAACCTCCTGAATCTGGGGAACAGACACTGTGAGCAGCTCCGGTCTCAGAAGGTTTAACAGTTACTGAGCTGGGAAACAACAACTAGTTCCAAATAATCCACAGCACAGGCCGAGAGGAGAGGAAAGCCTGTCCTGGGAGCTGTAAATCTGAGACACAGTTTGTCCTGTCAAACTGTAGATGTGAACAAAAATAAAAATACCTGGAAAAACTCAGCAGGTCTGGCAGCATCTGCAGAGATGAACACAGTTAACGTTTCGAGTCCGTATGACTCTTCAACTAAGAACTAAGTAAAAACAGAAAAGAGGTGAAATATAAGCTGGTTTAAGGGAGAGGGGATGTGGGACAGGTAGAGCTGGATAGAGGGCCATTGATAGGTGGAGATAGCCAAAAAATGTCATAGACAAAAGGTCAAAGAGGTGTTGAAGGTGGTGATATTATGTAAGGAATGTGCTAATTAAGGATAGAAAGCAGGACAAGCAAGGTACAGATAGCCCTCGTGCGGGTGGGGTGAAGGGAAGGGATCGAAATAGGTTAAAAGGTAGAGATAAAACAATGGACGGAAATACATTTAAAAATAATGGAAATAGGTGGGAAAAGAAAAATCTATATAAATTATTGGGGAATAAAAACAGGGATCGGAAAGGGGTTGGGGATGGAGGAGAGAGTTCATGATCTAAAATTGATGAACTCAATATTCATTCCAGAAGACTGTAAAGTGCCCAATCCGAAGATGAGGTGATATTGCTCCAGTTTGCGTTGAGTTTCACTGGAACAATGCAGCAGGCCAAGGACGGACATGTAGGCATAAGAGCAGGGTGGAGTGTTGAAATGGCAAGCGACAGGGAGGTCTGGCTCATGCTTGCGGACAGACCGAAGGTATTCTGCAAAGTGGTCACCCAGTCTGCGTTTGGTCTCTCCAATGTAGAGGAAACCGCATTGGGAGCAACGAATGCAGTAGACTAAATTGAGGGAAGTGCAAGGGAAATGCTGCTTCATTTGAAAGGAATGTTTGGGCCCTTGGATGGTGAGGAGAGGATAAGTAAAGGCGCACGTGTTGCACCTTCTGCAGTTGCATGGGAAGGCGTCGTGGGAGGGGGTTGATGGAGGAGTGGACCAGGGTGTCCCGGAGGGAACGATCCCTGTGGAATGCCACCAGCGGGGGGGTGAATGGAAGATGTGTTTGGTGGTGGCATCATGCTGGAGTTGGCGAAAATGGCGGAGGCTGATCCTTTGAATGCGCAGGCTGGGGGGGTAATAAGTGAGGACAAGTGGGACCCTATCATGGTTCTGGCCGGGAGAGGAAGGTGTGAGGGTGGATGCGCGGGAGATGGGCCGGACACAGTTGAGGGCCCTGTCCACCACCGTGGGTGGAAAACCTCGGTTAAGGAAGAAGGAAGACATGTCAGAGGAACTGTTTTTGAAAGTGGCATCAGAACAGATGCGACGGAGGCGAAGGAACTGAGAGAATGGGATGGAGTCTTTACAGGAAGCGGGGTGTGAGGTGCTGTAGTCGAGGTATCTGTGGGAGTCGATAGGCTTGTGATGAATATTGGTGGACAATCTATCACCAGAAATTGAGACAGAGAGGTTAAGGAAGGGAAGGGAAGTGTCAGAGATGGACCATGTGAAAATGATGGCGGGGTGGAAATTGGAAGCAAAATTAATAAATTTTTCCAAGTCCAGAGGAGAGCATGAAGCAGCAACGAAGGAATCATCGATGTACCATAGAAAAAGTTGTGGGAGGGGACCGGAGTAGGACTGGAACAAGGAATGTTCCACATACCCCATAAAGAGACAGGCATAGCTGGGCCCCACGCGGGAACCCATAGCCAAACCTTTTATTAGGAGGAAGTGAGAGGAGTTTAAGGAGAAATTGTTCAGTGTGAGAACAAGTTCAGCCAGACGGAGGAGAGTAGTGGTGGATGGGGATTGTTCGGGCCACTGTTCGAGGAAGAAGCGGAGAGCTATCAGAACATCCTGGTTGGGGGATGGAGGTGTAGAGGGATTGGGCGTCCATGGTGAAGAGGAGGCGTTTGGGGTCAGGGAACTGGAAATTGTTGATATGATGTAGGGTGTCAGAGGAATCACGGATGTCGGTGGGAAGGGACTGGACAAGGGGAGAGAGAATGGAGTCAAGATAGCAAGAAATGAGTTCCGTGGGGCAGGAACAGGCTGACAGTGACATTGTATCAGCGAGAGTGTGTTGAAGGGGCGGGCGGGTTAGACTAATGTCACTGTGTTTGTGTGTCCGGCCTCAGCGCCAGGTTTCCGAGTCATTCTTGTGTAAAATCACAAGATTTCCCTGTAATTGGATAGCGCTGCTCCCCTGCTCAGCCCTGAAGAGAGAATTTAAGGCAAAGTTTTCATTTATTTCAAGATTTCAGTGGAAACACAGAGAAGAAGTCAGCGCTCGGCTGAGAGGGCGCGATCAAAGCAGCAAAGAAACGGGTTTAAATCGAAATTGCTGCATTTAATTCGGATGGAACATTCTCGACAACAAAGATTCGGATTTTGTTAACAGAAGGAAGCGAGTGTGGGAATCTGAAATGTCTAATTTGAAGTGGAATTGGGGAGTTTATGAGGAGAGAGAAACACAGAGAGGCTGGAGGAGCCGGGAGCTGACAGCAGGTTGTCTCTGCCCCGTCCGCTCCCTGTGTTTAAGTTGCTCTGAGCCGCCACCACTGGTTTCATTTCTGATCCAGTTCTGACTGTCAGAGAGATTTTCCACACAGTCTCGGATATGACTGATACTGCAGCCGCCGAAACGGCTCCTCCAGCCGCCACCGCTCAAGTCAAACCTCCCAAGAAGAAGAAGGCGACTTCCCGATCGAAGGCAGCCGGTCCCAAGTTAGGCGAACAGATCCTCAAGATTGTGGCGGGTTGCAGCGATCGCAAGGGGATGTCCCTGGCCGCGATAAAGAAAGCTTTGTCTGGCAGCGGTGTTGATGTGGGGAAGCTCGGCTCCCAGATCAGGCTCAGTATCAGGAGGAAGGTGGAGAGCGGCTCCCTGGTGCAGGTAAAGGGACAGGGCGCCTCCGGCTCCTTCAAAATCCCTAAGAAGGAATCCCAGGGGAAAGTGGGAAAGAAGGAGAAGAAACCAACAGCCAAGAAATCTTTAGTAAAGAAACCAGCGGCCAAGAAGGTGAAAACAAAGAAACCAGCAGCTAAGAAATCTCCAGCCAGGAAAGTAGCAGCCAAGAAATCCCCAGCGAAGAAAGCAACAGTCAAGAAAACAAGCAGCAAGAAGGCGGCAACTCCAAAAAAGGCGGTGAAGAAAGCAGCGCTGAAGAAAAAATCTCCCGTCAAGAAGGTCACGGGCGGAAAGGCTTTAAAAAAAGTGGATAAATCGAAGGCCAAACCCAAAGTGAAAGCAGCAAAGGCTAAGAAAGCAGCGCCAGGAAAGAAGTGAAACCAGCCGAGCAAATTGTAAACCTCTGAACACAAAGGCTCTTCTCAGAGCCGCCCACGTCTCTCAGGAAAGAGCTGATCCCCGAATCAAATGTCCCTCTCCCGGCGCTGGGAGCAGGTTTCACACTGAAATGATTTATATTAAATTGAAATTTCCCGGTATCTCACTGACATGCACTATACCCAGCCCCTCCCCCACTCTGCAATAAAACAGCGGGGTCCGTGCCCCATTGTAACTGGGGATTTGTTCAGCTGCTCTGTCAGTTTCTGCTCCTTCCCTTTTCACAGATTCAGGGTGAGTGTGTGTAAGACAGTTACCCGGGCGGAGAAACCCCGCGTTACAACTCAAAGCCCAATACATGAGTTTGTCTAATTCAGCTGGAGTGAGGTGTCGGTAAACTGCTGAACCCGCCTGGAGGGGAGGTGTGTGGGGATAGAACAGAAGCTGGGAGTGAAGTGGAAATAGGCGGATTTGACAGCATATAGTGTATGTACTTGGGCGGGAATATTACTGAATTTTAATTGTAAAGCTCTTTATTTAAAAGTTGCGGGTTTTTAGAACCGTTTAATTTGAAGCTCCAATCTATAAGCTTTGTGCCGAGCGCTGTGTTAACTTCCATTGTCGATAATTTAAAAACAAAGTCGTTTCTAGCAGGGAGGAGGCGGAGTTGGATTATCATAGACATTCCTCTGTTCTGTCTGTCACTCAGTCTCCTCCCCGCCCCGCCTCTCACTCTCTGCCCCTTTCTCAGTCAGGTCGGGGCGGGCTGTATAAAAGAAGAACCGAAACAGCTGATTTCTCATATTCTGCAGCGCTCTGAGTGTAGAGTCATCATGTCTGGCAGAGGGAAAGGAGGCAAAGGACTGGGGAAAGGCGGAGCAAAGCGGCACCGCAAAGTGCTTCGTGATAATATCCAGGGCATCACCAAACCAGCAATCCGCCGCCTGGCTCGCCGTGGCGGTGTCAAGCGGATCTCGGGTTTGATCTATGAGGAGACTCGCGGGGTGCTGAAGGTTTTCCTGGAGAATGTGATCAGGGATGCGGTCACCTACACTGAACACGCCAAGCGCAAGACGGTCACTGCCATGGATGTGGTGTACGCTCTGAAACGCCAGGGCCGCACTCTCTATGGTTTCGGCGGCTAAACCATTCGACCCTTTTTACCGAACACACAACAAAGGCTCTTTTAAGAGCCACCCACCGCCTCACAGAGAGAGCAGAGACCTGGGAGCGGGAGCTGGGATGGGCTGTGATCGGGAATGTTAGTGTCTGATTTGTTCTGGCGGGGAATGTACTGAGAATCTCAGTTTGCTCGTTGTTTATTTACCCGGATGGCACATTCTGTACTGACACTGAAAAGTCTCTCCACTGCTTCACATTTCCGAAAGGTTTTGTTCTAGATGAATAATGGGTCGGATAGTAATGACAGGATCCGGCGGTTCCTCTGACATCAGCCGTTCAATCCGTCAGTGGAGTTGAGGTTACAATCAGATCAACCATAATCTCACTGAATGGCGGAACAGGCTCGATGGACTGAGTGGCCTCCTCCTCCTATTCCCAATATTCGCACGGATGTCCGTCAAGACTCAGACCGGAAACAGGGGGAGCTTCGAGCCGCTCCCGTTCCCGCTCTTTATCGGAATGAACAGCCCAGAATGAGGGCAATGGGAAGGGGTCTGATGCCCCCAGCACCGTTTCTATTTTATTACCCATTCCAGCCCTCTAAGCGAGCGGCGATTTTAAAGGTTGGTTGTGCTGTATGGAGCAATGTTCAATTATTATTATATTAACAATTCAGTTATTGCCTGGGAAACTCAGCACTGACTTTACACAGTTCAAACAACAGACTGGTGTTTCTGTCCAAAAATGAGCAGATTCACCAGGATGATGCGGGGTTTACAAATTGCCGGGTCAGGTTACATGAACTGGAATTTCATTGGGGTTAGGAAATAGTGAGTGAGTGTGAAAAATGGTATTTATAATTTTCAAAAAAGGGAAGAACGAAGTCTATTGTCGAGACGGGAAACGGCTGTAAAAAAAGGCGGAATTTTTAAATGGACAATTAAAAACAACTCGACCAATGAGGACCTGAGCTGCCAGGGATTAATTCATTGGTTCGATTTTGGACGCAACTGCCTGGGCGTAAGGCTGCAGCCAATTACTGTTCGGGGCGGTTCCTCACAGAGTCTAAAAAGGCGGATTGTCGAGCAGATTGTATTAATAGTCCTTGTAACTCTGACTGGTGAATCTGTTCAGAAAATGGTCAGGAGTAACTCTCCTTCCTCGACTTTCGCCGCTTCTTGCCGCCCTTTGCTACCGGTTTCTTTAAGGCTTTCTTGGCTCCCTTCTTGGGAGCTGGTTTCTTCTCATCAACCATCTTCAGTTTCAGACACAGAAATAAACCAAACCCCTTCCGAGCGCCGATTAAATAGACAGTCTCCCAGATCTATGTTAATGAAGGATTGGGAAAAGATGACTCTGAATGGACAGTTTAAAGGCGGAACCAGCCTCTAAGTATATAATTTCAGGATTGGATATGGAAACAGGCCAATCAGATTGTGATTTCTCGCCCCCACTCCTCCTCCCGACCCGTCATCAGCCCATTTACTTTGGTCAGGAAATACATTTTACAAAGACTCTCTCCAGCCCCAGTTCCACAGTGTTTTACTATACATCGGGGAATGTCGCCTGATTGTTTTGCGAGGGTCCGTTCTCCACAGAGAGAGACTATACGGGAAAGCGGGATTCCATCTGTAACAGAGAGCCCCTGATAATGTGTGCGAGTGTGGGATTTACTCACTCTGATACTGTGAATGAGTTTGGGATTTATTCACTGTTTGTAAGGCCGTGCTACAGTGAGAGAGTCTGGGATTCATTCTGTGCTTGTCAGTCTCTGGGACTGAAAGTGATTGTTGCTGTCGTTCTGTGTCTGACTGTGATAGTGTTTGAGACTCATTGTGCATCTGTCAGTTAGCGGTGCCTGTGAGTGAGTGGGGCTTTCATTCAGCACCTCATCTTCCGACCAGGCACTTTACAGCCTTCCGACCAGGCACTTTACAGCCTTCCGAACTGAATATTGAGTTCAACAATTTTAGATCATGAACTCTCTCCTCCATCCCCACCCCCTTTCCGATCCCCCCCCCCACCTTTTTCCCCAATAATTTATATAGATTTTTCTTTTCCCACCTATTTCCATTATTTTGAAATATATTTCCATCCATTGTTTTATCTCTACCTTTTAGCCTTTTTCGATTCCTTCACCCCACCCCCACTAGGGCTATCTGTGCCTCGCTTGTCCTGCTTTCTACCCTTAATTAGCACATTCCTTAGATAATATCACCACCTTCAACAACTCTTTGCCGTTTTGTCTGAGATATCTTTTTGTTATCTCCACCTATCACTGGCTCTACTTGTCCTACCCACGCCTCTTAAACCAGCTTATATTTCATCTCTCTTCTATTTTTACTTAGTTCTGTTGAAGGGTCATTCAGACTCGAAACGTTAACTGTGCTCCTCTCCGCAGATGCTGCCAGACTTGCTGAGTTTTTCCAGGTATTTGTTTTGGATTTCCAGCATCCGCAGTTTTTTGCTTTTATCTTAGAGTTTGATTGACTGCCACTTCTCTTCAAGGAATGCCTACCTTGAAGAAGTTGTGCTCTTCTCTCCGACAGGATTTTTGTATCTCTCTCTTGCCTTGTTCACCTTCATTGCTTTCCATTTCTCTCCTGGTGTTTGACAAGGTGTTTACCAAAACTCGCTTCCACAGCCATATTTCCTTCCTCATTGACTGTCTCCGTCTCCGACTTACCCCATGTGGATTTCAACTTAAGTTCCATCCCTTATGTTTCAAACCCACCCAGGATTAAAGGTATCTCCGGGACATACAACGCTTCTCGGACTGCTGTTCTCGTCGCATTCTGAGATCTACACTCAGTGCCATGTGCCGCCATATGAACACACTTGACCTCTCCCTCCAGCAGCACCGCCGCACTCTTTTTCTAAGCTGCGCATATCCCCAGTTTCATTTTATTCTTCGTCTCATCCGACGCTTCAACAAGAAACCTTGTCTTTTTCTTTCAGGCGCATAGGAACGCAAGCTCCAACAACTCATTGACACCAACACCCATCCAGGACCCTCAACCGTTGCCTGTCCCTCTGTCCCTATCCCGTCTTCCAATGGCAGCCCCGGCCGTGTATTCACCATACCCCTGACCTTCCCCTCTCCGTCGCTGAACGTTCAGTGCTCAGCAAAGGACTTAATTTCAGACCCTTACGCCCTCATCTCAATGAATCTCAGGCTCGGCACGATGCTGAACTCTTTTACCGCTGCCTTTGTCTCCGTGCTCACTTCTTTGGGCAGGGGTCCTCTCCCCATTTAATGGATCCTTTTACCTGCCTCCAATATTCTCCCTCCACCTGGATGCCTCCCTCTGGATTCTTAGCTTCTCTTGATCTTTTGATTGAGAACTGTTGGCGTAACATTAGTCGTCTCAATTTCTCTGCCCCTCTCACCCACTCTAACCTATCTCTCTCTGAACTTTCTGCACTTCGTTCTCTCAGGTCCAACTCTGACATTGTCATCAAACCCGCTGACAAGGGTGGTGCTGTTGTTGTCTGGCGCACTGACCTCTACCTCACAGAGGCTGAGCATCAACTCAAAGACACTTCCTCCTACCACACTTGGACTATGACCCCACCACTGAACATCAAGCCAGTGTTTCCAGGACTGTTACTGACCTCATCTCCTCTGGAGATCTTCCTTCCACAGCTTCCAACCTGATAGTCTCCCAAACTCAGATGGCCCGCTTCTACCTCCTACCCAAAATCCACAAACAGGACTGTGCCGGCACACCGATCATGTCAGCCTGTTCCTGCCCCACGGAACTCATTTCGTGCTATCTTGGCTCCATTCTCTCTCCCCTTTTCCAGTCCATTCCCACCTACACCCGTCATTCCTCTGACACCCTACCTCATATCAACAATTTCCAGTTCCCTGGCCCCAACCGCCTCCTCTTCACCATGGACGTCCAATCCCTCTACACCTCCATCTCCCACCAGGATGGTCTGATGGCTCTCAACTTCTTCCTCAAACAGAGGCCTGAACAATCCCCATCCACCACTGCTCTCCTCCGTCTGGCTGAACTTGTTCTCACACTGAACAATTTCTCCTTAAACTCCTCTCACATCCTCCAAATAAAAGGTGTGGCTACGGTTACCCGCGTGGGCCCCAGCTATGCCTGTCTCTTTATGGGGTATGTGGAACATTCTTTGTTCCAGTCCTACTCCGGCCCCCTCCCACAAGTCTTTCTCCGGCACATCGATGATCAGTTCGGTGCTGCTTCATGCTCTCATCTGGACCTGGAAAATTTATTAATTTTGCTTCCAATTTCCACCCCTCCATCATTTTCACATGGTCCATCTCTAACACTTCCCTTCCCTTCCTTGACCTCTCTGTCTCAACTTCTGGTGATAGACTGTCCACCAATATTCATTAGAAGCCTACCAACTCCCACAGCTACCTCACCTACAGCTCCTCACACCCTGCTTCCTGTAAGGACTCCATCCTATTCTCTCAGTTCCTTCGCCACTGTCGCATCTGTTCTGATGATGCCACTTTCAAAAACAGTTCCTCTGACATGTCTTCCTTCTTCCTTAACCAAGGTTTTCCACCCACGGTGGTTGACAGGGCCCTCAGCCGTGTCCGGCCCATCTCCCGCGCATCCGCCCTCACACCTTCCTCTCCCTCCCAGAACGATGATAGGGTCCCCCTTGTCCTCACTTATCACCCCACCAGCCTCTGCATTCAAAGGATCATCCTCTGCCATTTCCGCCAACTCCAGCATGATGCCACCACCAAACACATCTTCCCTTCACCCCCCCTGGCGGTATTCCGCAGGGATCGTTCCCTCTGGGGCACCCTGGTCCACTCCTCCATCACCCCCTACGCTTCAACCCCAACCTATGGCACCTTCCCATGCAACCGCAGAAGGTGCAATACCTGCCCCTTCACTTCCCCTCTCCTCACTGTCCAAGGGCTCAAACACTCCTTTCAAGTGAAGCAGCATTTCACTTGCACTTCCCTCAATTTAGTCTACTGCATTCGTTGCTCCCAATGCGGTTTCCTCAACATTGGAGAGACCAAACGCAGACTGGGTGAGCGCATTGCAGAACACCTTTGGTCTGTCCGCAAGCATTACCCAGACCTCCCTGTCGCTTGCCATTTCAACATTCCACCCGGCTTTCATGCCCACATGTCCGTCCTTGGCCTGCTGCATTGTTCCAGTGAAGCTCAACACAAACTGGAGGAACAGCACCTCATTTTCTGACTAGGCACTTTACAGCCTTCCGGACTGAATATTGAGTTCAACTATTTTAGATCATGAACTCTCTCCTCCATCCCCACTCCCTTTCCGATCCCCCCCCTTTTTTCCCAATAATTTATATAGACTTTTCATTTCCCACCTATTTCCATTATTTTTAAATATATTTCCATCCATTGTTTTATCTCTACATTTTAGCCTTTTTCGATTCCTTCCCCCCACCCCCACTAGGGCTATCTGTACCTTGCTTGTCCTGCTTTCTACCCTTAATTAGCACATTCCTTAGATAATATCACCACCTTCAACACCTCTTTGTCCTTTTGTCTGTGACATCTTTCGGTTATCTCCACCTATCACTGGCTCTACTTGTGTCCCCCCCCCGCCACCCCCCCCCACCCTTAAACCAGCTTATATTTCACCTCTCTTCTATTTTTACTTAGTTCTGTTGAAGGGTCATTCGGCCTCGAAACGCTAACTGTGTTCCTCTCCGCAGATGCTGCCAGACTTGCTGAGTTTTTCCAGGTATTTTTGTTTTTGTTTCATTCTCTCCCTCTGACAGACGCCAAGTCCGGAGAGGAGAGGTGGACCCTCAGGGCCTCCAGGCGGTGGAGTTCAAAGTGACATCACGATTCAAAATATGACGCAGTAAGTAGGTCAGGTAAGTACTTCTACTTATTCTATTAATTAAACTGCTGCAGTCCATCAGTTTAAACAAAATAATGTGAGGACTTTGGACTGTAGTTGGAGTGGAATAAGGACCCTAGTGTAATTAGTATTCTTTAAAAGGGAGTAACTAACAAGCTTAAATTAAAGGGAACAGAAGGCAGCAGCGCTCACACCCGCGATATGCTCCTCCTGTGCTATGTGGGAATTCATGGACACTTCCAGTGATCCTGGTGAGCATGTGTGCAGGAAGTGTGTCCAGCTGCAGCTACTGGCTAACTGCATTTCGGACCTGGAGCTGCGGTTGGATTCACCTTGGAGCATCTGTGATGCTGAGATTATCGGGGACAGCACATTCAGTGAGGCGGTCACACTGCAGGTTAAGACTGAACAGGCAGAAAGGGAATGGGTGACCACCAGGCAGAGTAGAGGGAGGCAAGTAGTATAGGAGTCCCCTGTGGCCGTCCCCCTCTCTAACATATATACCGTTTTGGATGCTGCTGGGGGAGGCAACGTCTCAGGGGAAAGCAGCAGAAGTCCATAGCATCACGGGTGGCTCTGCTGCAAAAGAGGGGAGGAAGAAGAGTGGCCGGGCTATAGTGAAAGGGGATTCAATAGTAAGGGGAACAGACAGGCGTTTCTGTGGCCCACAAAATAGACTCCAGGATGGTCTGTTGCCTCCCTGGTGCCAGGGTCAAGGATGTCCCAGAGAGCGGCAGGGAATTCTGAAGGGGGGTGGGGGGGGGGGTGGTGTGAACAGCCAGTGGTCATGGTGCATATTGGTACCAACAACATAGGTAAAAAATAAAATAATGAGCTCCGACAAGCTGAATATAGAGAGTTAGGATGTGAACTAAAAAGTAGGACATCAAAGGTAGTAATCTCAGGATTATTACCAGTGTCACGTGCTAGCGAGAGTAGAAATAACAGGATATATCAGATAAATACATGGCTGAAGAAATGGTGTTGGGAGGGGGGATTCAGATTCCTGGGACATTGGGACCGCTTATGGGGAAAGTGGGACCAGTACAAACAGGACAGGTTGCATCTGGGTAGGACCGAAGCCAATGTCCTCAGGGGTGCAGAGGTTGGGGGTGAGGGGGTGGTGGGAGTGGAGGGGTTGGAGGTGGGGGGGTGGTGGGAGTGGAGGGGTTGGGGGTGGGGTGGTGGTGGTGGTGGAGGAAAGTGTTTGCTAGTGCGGTTGGGGAGGGTTTAAACTAGAACAGCAGGGGGATGGGAACCTGAGTAGGGAGACAGAGGAGGGGGAAACGAGGATAGAAACAAAAGACAGAAAAGTAAGAAGCAAAAGTGAATGACAGAAAAAAAGGTGTGAAAAACAAATGGGGTCAGAGTGCAAAATAAAGCGAAGATGGTTACAAAGTTAAAGAAAAGTTGAAAGGCATCATATCTTAATGTGTGGAACATTTGCAATAAGGTAGATGAATTAACGGTGCAAATAGATATAAATGGTTATGATATAGTTGCAATTATGAAGATATGGCTACAGGGTGATCAAGGATGCAAACTGAACATCCAGGGGTATTGAATATTTAGGAAGGGCAGACCAATAGGGAAAGGAGGTGGGGTGGCATTGTCAGTAATGGAGGAAATCAATGCAATAGTGACGAAGGATATTGGCTTGGAAAATCATGATGTGGAATCTTTTGGCTGGAGATAAGAAACACCAAGGGGCAGAAAATGTTGGTGGGGGTTGTCTATAGGCCTCCAAACAGTAATGGAGATGTAAGGGAAGGCATTAAGCAGGAAATTAGAGATGCATACGATAAGGATACAACTGTAATTGTGGGTGACCTTAATCTACATACAGATTGGACAAACCACACAGCAATAATGCTGTGGAGGAGGATTTCCTGGAGTGTGTACGTGATGGTTTTATGGACCAAGACATTGAGGAACCAACTAGAGAGCAGGCTATCATAGACTGGGTGCCATGCAATGAGAAAGAATTAATTCCCTTGGGGAAGAGCGACCATAAAATGATGGAATTGTTCATTAGGATGGATAGTGAAGAAGTTGAATTCAAAAAGAAGGTCCTGAACCTAAATAAAAGGAGCTACGAAGGTGTGAGGCACGAGTTGGCAATGATGGACTGGGGAACCGTACTTAAAAGGTTGACCAGTGGATAGGCAATGGCTAATATTTAAGTATGCATGAATTACAACAATTATTCATTCCTGTCTGGCACAAAAATAAAATAGGAAAGGTGGCCCAACCATGGCTTACAAAAGAAATTAGGGATAGTATTAGATCCAAAGAGGAGACATATTAACCTGCCAGAAAAGAGAGCAAGCCTGAAGATTTGGAGCAGTTTTGGATTCAGCAAAAGTGGACAAAAAGATTTGTCAAGAAGGGGAAAATGGAGTATGAGATTAAACTTACAAGGGACATAAAAACTGACTGTAAAGGCTTCTATCAATATGTGAAGAGAAAAAGATTAGCAAAGATAAATGTAGGTTCCTTACAGTCAGAAATGGGGGAAATTATAATGGGGAATAAAGAAATGGCAGGAGAATTGAACACATATTTTAGTTCTGTCTTCACAAAAGAGGACACAAATAATTTACCAGAAATGTTAGGGAACCAAGGGTCTAGCAAGAGGGAGGAATTGAAGAAATCTAGTATTAGTTAAAGAAATTGTGGTCAAGAAATTAAGGGGGTTAAAGGCTGAAAAATCCCCAGGACTTGATGATCTACATCCCAGGCTACTAAAGGAAGTGGCCCTGGAAATATTGGATGCATTGGTGATCATCATCGAAAATCTCTCGACTCGGGAGCAATTCCTACAGATTGGAGGGTGGCAATTGTAACCCAGCTATTTAAACAAGGAGGGAGAGAAAAAACAGAACTACAGACCAGTTAGCCTAACATCAGTAGTGGGGCAAATTCTAGAGTCTATTATAAAAGACATGGTAACTGAACACTTGGAAAGCATTAATAGGATTAGACAAAGTCAGCATGGGTTTATGGAAGGGAAATCATGCTTAACTAATCAACTGAAGTTTTTGGAGAAAAGATAAGGGAGAACCAGTGGATTGTATCAAATATTGATGTACAGTCTATTGCCAGAAAATGAGACAGAGAGGTCAAGGAAGGGAAGTGTCAGAGATGGACCATGAAGGTGATGGAGGGATGGAAATTGGAAGCAAAATTGTATCATTTTTTCCAGGTCCAGGTGAGGGCATGAAGCAGCACTGAAATGGTCATCGGTTTTCCGAAGAAAGAATTGCGGAAGGGGGCCTGAGCAGGACTGGAACAAGGAATGTTCCACATACCCCATAAAGTGCTGCTTCATGGTCTTGTCTTCACTGAGAGGGTGGTCAGCCTGTGGAATTCTCTACCACAGAAGGCTGGGAAGGCCGGGTCACAGAGTATATTCAAGAAAGAAATTGGTACATTTTTGGATATTTGGGGCATCAAGGGGTATGGACAGAAAGAGGGAATATGGTGTTGAGATAGAGGATCAGCCATGATCATATTGAATGGTGGAGCAGGCTCAAAGGGTCGAATGGCCTACACTTGATCCTTGTTTCAATGATATACCAGTTTGGGATAAATGCTGTATCTGTCATTCTCGACAGCAATATGAGAGTGTTGGATTGATTCTATACCCGTTAGTCCCTGTAACTGTCTGTAAATGAGATTCATCCTGTGTTTGTCAGTCTCTGGCACTGTAAGTCAATGTGGTATCGATTCTAGATCGTTCAGTCTGTGGTACTATCTGATTGTGCACTTCTCATTCACTGTCAGAGCCTGGTTCTGTGTCTGAAGGTGGGATTAATTTTGGACATTCCAACATCTGCTGCTCAATGTGAGTGTGGAATTCAGTCTGTATCTGTCAGTGTCGAGTGTTGAACAGGAATGTGGGAGTCATTCTCAATATCTGGGAGTCTTTAAAACATATTTTGCATCTGTTAGTCTGTGATGCTGTATGTGAGAGTGGGATTCATTTTGTCTGTCAGGCTCTGGTAATCTGCGCGAGTGTTAGATACATTTTGTAACACTCAATCCCTGATGCTGTGCACAACTTTGTCCATCCCTAATTGCCCTTGTTCAGAGGGTATTTAAGAGACAACCACGTTACTGTGGGTCAGGGGCCTGGAGTTACCAGTCGGATCATGTAAAAGAGGCAGGTTTTGCATGGTTTTTGACGACAATCGACAATCAGAATTTTGATTTCAAATTTCACAATCTGCCATGGTGGGATTCGAAACTGGGTCCCCTGGGTCTCTAGCATACTCGTCCAGTGACAATAACACTGTGGCACTACCTCCCCATCTAGCAGAGTGGCTCAGCGGAAGCGTGCTGGGCCCATAACCAACAGCTCGATGGATTGAAACCATCTTCTGCTATTTTCATTTTCATTAATGACTGTGGGATTCATTCTGTCTCTATCAGATTTTGATTCTGAACGTGTGCTTATGATTCCTCTGTGTCTCTGTGTTTGGCACTGTGTGAAAGTCTGATTCATTCTCAACTTCTGAATGTCAAACGGTCTCAGATGTATTCTGTATCTACTGGTCAGCAGTACTGTGTGTGATGTGGGATTCATTCTGCATTTGTCTGTCTCCGTTACTGTAGCGAGTGGGTGATTTATTCTGTACTGGTCAGTCGCTGGTGCTGGGAGTAATGGGATTCATTCTGTATCTGTCAGGCTCTGGTGCTGTGTGTGTATTGTGCAGTTTGTCAGTGCCTGGTAACATGTTGGATTTGTTCAGTAGTTCACCCTGTCCGATTTTCTGTGTGAATGTGAGGTTTATTTTATCGTTCTCAATCTTTGATGTGGGTTATGATTCTAGGGTTAACTCTGGATCTGTGCTCAATAGTTATTGGAGAGAACTGAAACGAGGTGCAGCCCTGTCCAAATTTGTTGATGCCATTATTCTCTCAATATTGAAAATCTCCAGTTCAGAACTAGAATCCTACACACAGCGCAGCTCCCAGTCAATGTTGCAGTATCCTTTCCAAGCTGCATTTCCCAGATTTTACCAGCTGTGAATCCTTTGATCAGTATTTGGGTATTTTAATGCAGGAACATCTGCCTGTTGACCCAATTCTATGGTGTTTTTGGGAATAGTAGCCATAGGAGTGGAATTAAAATCCAGTTGTTTCCCTCTCTCTAATATTATCTCAATGAAATCGGTACTTAATCCAGAAAGCATTAGTCCATCACACACTCTGATCAATTAAACCCTCTACCCTTTATTACTAATGCATTGGTTGTGATTTTGAGTCCCACCTAAGTTGAGTTTTCAGTCAAATTTCATGTGTTATTTGTCAAAAACCGAAACTCATCCAGGGAAAAGGAACAGACACTTTCTGTCAGAAAGAGGCAGCTAATTTGCACATAGGAAACCTCCAAAAGTTTTGGGCTGTTGATTGAGACATAAATATCAGCGACTGCGCAGGCGGGGCGGGGGGAGGAGAATAACGCCACTGCTCGTGTCTTTGGCAGAGCACCATGGAATCACTTACAACAAAATGAGAGGCTGGAGGGAGCTTCGTTTTAATGCGTCCTCTGAAGGATAGCACCTCGAATAGTGGAGCCCTCCCTCAGTGCTGTACTAGAGTATCAGTCTTCTTTGTTACACACAAATTCCGGTGTGGGATTTGAAAAAAACACCTTTGTGAACAAGTCAGTCCCAGTGAAAGTGTTTAAGAAATCGACCAATCAACAGCTACCTGACTGGGGCAATTATGATGTCATCCCCTGGCAGGCCACATGACAGCTGGAGCCACAAGGCATCACAACCAGATTTGTGACTGGATTCAAACCCAAAATCTTGTCTCAATGATTTTTCAAATTAAGCTGTCAGCTGCTTGAAAATGCAGCAGTTAAACTTCCTGTCTGATCATGAGGAGAGCTAGGGAGCTAGAGCTAGTTACAAAACTAAATCCTTTAATAAAACAGTTCAAAAACCATCAAGATTGAAATCCTGTGAGGAAAAATCAAATTATTATTGCGAACTCTGCTGGGAGAACTTCATTGGACAGCAGAGAAATCAGGTGAAGAATCCAAGTAAATCAACACCAGCGAACAAGTTAAAATCAAAAGCAGAATAACTCCTGTCAAAAGCTGAGAGTTCTGTGCATCATCAGTTCATCAGGTCAAGATATTATCTGGATTAAGCTTTCTGTTTAGAACAGGTTTTAATGAACTAAGTGGAATAGACACGTCATTGCAGAACAAGTAAGTCATCTCTAGATTTTCTTGAGTTCCAATTTATTGAAACATTGAATTCCGATGAACTAGAATTACAGTGCAAATGAATTGATAATTCAAAAACAAACTGTTTTCGAATAAATAAAGTAGAACAATTATTTTACAAAAAGTACCAGAGTGACCAGCAAGCTCAAACACAGAGAGAGTGAATTGCAGAGTGAAGGGTTTAAAATGTGGATTTTGTGGAGAGTGGGGATTAGGTGCAGACAGGGAAGGAGCTGATGTGTAATTGAAACCGAGAGACAACAGCAAAAGTAGAAGAGAGAAAGAGAGGAACATTCTAAATAACAAGAACTTTAATTAAATGGTTCATTTCAGTGAAGTATTGAGACAGCTGAGAGCTGTTGCCTACACATCCTGTGCTCTGTGGGAACTGCAAAGAAGCATGATGATAATTATCAGATTCATAATACATATCGAGAACCAAGCAGAGAGGAGAGCTGGAAAAGGAAATTAGGTCAGCCAAGAGAGTGTATGAGAAAAGATTAGAAGGTAACCTAACCAAAAACTGAAGTCTTTTACCAATGTATAGACAGTTACTGAAAAGGTCAGCTGATTAGGAGATCCTGTGGAGGCAGAGGGCTGAGGTACTAAATGAGAACAGTTCATCTGTCATCACGAAACAAGCAGATGCTGCTAATCTCACAGTAAAGGAGGAGCTGGTGGAGAAATTGGAAGGATGAAAATAGATAAAGAGGAGGCCATCACAAGGTTGGCAGCGTTCACAGTAGAAACACCACACAACCTGGATGGGATACATCCTGGATTCCTGAGGGAAGGAAGGGGGAAAATAGAGGAAGCTCGAGCCACAATCTTTCAAACCTCCTTGGATATGGGAGTGAAGCTGGAGAACTGCAGGTTGTTAATGTTACATCCATGTTTATAATGGAGAGGGATAAAGCTAGGAACAACAGACCAGTTAGTCTAATGCTGGTGGTGGGGAAACATTGAGACACAATAATCCAGGACAAAATTCATTGTCACTTGGTGGAACATGGGTTGATCAATGACAACCAGCACAGATTGGTTAACAGAAAACCATGGCAAATACTTAATGAAGTTCTTTGATGAAGTTTCAAAGAACATTGCCCAGGGTAGTGAGGTTGATGGTGTTTGTCAGGATTTCCAAAGGGGTTTGCAAAAGACTTGTTAGTAAAATTCAAGCAGATGGGACTAAAGGGGCAGGTGCAACATGGATGCAAAATTGAATAAGGGACAGAAAGGAGAAAGTAGTGGTGAATGGCTGTTTTTCAGCGTGGAGAGATTTATACAGAACTGATTCTTTGTCACGTCAGCTGGCTGTTGTGTTTGCATTCCCAGAGCTCTTACATTTCAAATACTTCCAGCCTATATCCAAGTTTGCTGATGGCACTAGGTTAGGTGACATGGTAAGTAGTGTAGGCAGGAGCAGCAAGTTTCAAAAGATCATTGACAGATTCAGTGACTGAACAAAACTGTGGCCGATGGTGGTCAACATGGGGATGTGTGAGGTCACCCATCTTGGAGCAAAGAAAGATCAGAGAATTTCCTAAACAGTCAGAAACTTGGGACTGTGGAGGAGCCGAGACTGAGTGAGAGTGAGAGCTGAGTGAGGCTGGAGGGTGGATAAAGAGCAGCGGCAGAGCAGCCCGAGAGCAGCAGTGAGAGAGAGAAGGAGAGAAGAGTGAGAGCGGTGGGAGGGGATAAAGAGCTGTGAGGGAGGGGTTAGAGCAAACCGGCCATGTTTATAATAAATAGTCAAAGCATGATATCAGGGGAAAGAAGGGAGCTGGTTGGTTTGTGCAGATTTCTCTAAATGAGGCATTGATTAAACGAGGAGCTGGAAAATTAAACATTTCAATCAGGGCAACTATAAGAGTATTAGTGCAGAACAGGTCTTGAGGTGTTTAATATAATTAATAGTTTAATCAAGGTACAAACTGGATTCTAGAAGAGGGAATAGAGGTTTGTTTTCGATCATGGATGGGCAGCTGTGACCTGTTGTTTGCAGTTCCTTCCCCATGTAGGAGCCACAGGGCACTTCATGTGTCTTGGGGGCCACATGTGCAGGAAGTGTCTCCAGCTGCTTGAGCTCGAGCTCAGGATTTCCGAGCTTGAGGGGCAGCTGGAGTCACTGTGGAGTATCAGGGAGGATGAGAGATTGCTGGATCGTACATTCCAGGAGCTGAACACCTCAAAGGGAGAGAGAGAGAGCTCAGGATAGTAGAAGTAGGAAGAGGCAGGAAATGCAGGAGTCTTCAGGTATGTGCCACTGTCAAACCGGTATTCAGCATTGGAGACTGCTGGGAATGGTGACACCCTGAAGGAGTGCAGTCCAGACCATGGCATCAATGGGCAAGAAACTGCACAGGAGGGAACAGCAAAGAGTAGAAATGCAGTCATTACTGGAGATTTCATAGTCAGGGGGGACAGACAGGCATTTCTGTCACTGTCATTGACAGTCCCACATGGTGTGTTGTCTCCTTGGTGCCAGGGTAAAGGACATCACGGGGAGGGAACAGAATATTCTGCAGGAGGAAGGGAGTGAGCCAGAGGTTGTGGTACACGTCAGTATCAATGACACAGGGAGGACAGGTATTGAGGTCCCTCAGTCAGAATTCCAGCAGCTAGGGAGGTAGTTAAAAAGTAGGACCTCAAAGGGAGTAATCTCGGGATTACTGCCAGTGCCACGTGCTAGTGAGAGTAGAAATGTGAAGATGGAGAGAATCAATATGTGGTTTGAGGCTGGTGCAGGAGGGAGGGTTTCAGATTCTTGGGACATTGGAACCAGTTCTGGGGCAGGAAACACCTAATCAAAAGGAACAGGTTGCACCTTAATAGGACTGGGACCAATTTCCTCATGGGGAGGGTCACTTGTGTGATTCGGGAGGGTTTGAACTAAATAGGCACGGGGTGGGCATCAGTATATAGAAGCAGAACTGAGGGATAACTGTGGAAGAAGTGGGAACATACAAGATAGGAGTAGATGAAGAAGGAATCTAAGAGAGATACAAGGACATGTGTGTTACGGTATAAAGTGTGGTGAATAATGTTGATGAGCTAGAAGCCCAAATAGCCGTGAGGGAATATGATGTCGATGCAATGACGAAAACGTGGTTTAAAAATGGTGAGGACTGGGTGCTTAATTTTCACTGATGCAAAGTGTTCAGAAAAGATAGGGAAGGGAAAAGGGAGGTGGGATGGCAGTACTAATTAAGGAAGTCACTGTAATGTTGGTAAGAGACAATATCCTCAAAAGGACAAGGGCAGAATTCATTTATTGGAGCTGAGGAATAATAACAGGATGATCACACTCACGGGGATATTCAATTGGCCTCCAAAAAGGAGAGAGAGGGGGAGATGGAGGAGCATATCTGCAGGGAAATCACAGATGTATAAGAACATAGGAAGATATAAATTAGGAGGAGTAGGGCCACTCCTCCCCTCGAGCCTGCTCCACCACTCAATAAGGTCATGGCTGATCTGATTGTAACCTCAACTCCACATCCGTGCCTATCCCTGATAAGCTTTGACCCCCTTGATTATCAAGAATCTATCTCTGCCTGAAAAATATTCAAAGTCTCTGCTTCGAGCATCTTTTGAGGAAGAGAGTTTCAAAGACACAATAGCTTCCGATTGGAAAAAAAAAAATTCCTCATCTCTGTCTTAAATGGGCGACCCCATATTTTTAAAAGTGATAAGAACTATAGAGTGGTGATGTCTGGAGATTGATGAAATGTGTTTAGGAGAACCTCCTAGACCAGAATGTTCTCAGTCCAGTTAGGAAGGAGGCATTGCTGGATCTGGTGCTGGGGAATGAGGTGGGCCAAGGTTGGCCACGTGAACCAAGTGTCTGTGGGTGGACCCTTGGGTAAGAGTGATTGGAAGGGAGCGAACTTCAATGGGAGGAGAGGGGATTTAGCCAGGGTAAAATGGAACCAGAGACTGAAAGGAAAAACTGTAACAGAACAATGGGTGATCTTTCAGGAGGAGATTTTTCAGGTACAGAGTAGGTACATTCCAATAAGGGGGAAATGGAGAGGAACCAAGACCAGGGCTCCTTGGATGATGAGGAAGATGGAAAATATCATGAAACAATGAAGAGGCCGTATGACGCACGTCAGATGAATTCTTCAAGTGTGACCCAGGTAACTGTTATTGTACGAGTGGGTGGAATTAACTTTATATCTATCCATCTCTCCTACTGTATGCGAATGTGGAATTAACTAATCTCCAGTATCTGTCATCTGTACATGAGTGCATGATTAACTCTCTATCCGTCAATCTCTGTTACTGTGTTTCAGGGCGGAAATACAGTAACTTTCGACCTGTCATTGACCATTAGTCTGTCTGAGTGTGGAATTAATTCTGTATGTGTCAGCCTCTATTAGTGCATGCGAGTGTGGAATTAACTCTCCCTCCATCTCTGTTACTGTATGTGAGTGCACAATTAACTCCCCATCAGTCTCCGTTACTTTATGTGTGTGTGGAATTATTTCTGTATCTGTTGGTCTCTGTTACTGTGTGAGAGTGTGGAATTAACTCGAGATCTTTTTGTCTCTGTTACTATGTGTCAGTGTGGCATGAACATTCTGTCAATCTCTGTAACTGTGTGTGAGTGCAGAATTAATACTCTGTCAATCACAGTTATTCTGAGTGTGTGGAATTCACTCTCTGTCAATCTATCATAACGTGTGTGTAATTAACTCTCTGTCTGTCAGTCTCTGTTACTCTATGGAAGTGGGTCACTTTCAGGTTAACAAACTGCAACTAGCAGAGTGTCACAGGGATCAGTGCTGGGTTCTCAGCTATTTACAATCTATATTAATGACTGAGATGAAAGGACAGACTAGACAAAGTTGCTGACAATACATGGATAGGTGGGAAAGGAAGTTGTGAGGAGGACACAGAATCTACAAAACAATATAGATATGTTAAGTCAGTGGGAAAAATGTGGCACGTGGACTATACTGTCGGAAAATGTGAGGATTTCCACTTTGGTGGGAAAAATAGAAAAGCAGATTATTATATAAATGTGAAGAGATTGCAAAATACTGTGGTTCAGACAGATCCTGGACATGAATCACAAAAAGTTAACATGTAGCTCGAGCAAGTAATTAGGAATGCAAATGGATTGTTGGTCTTTATTGCAAAGACAATGAAGAATGAAAGCAGAGATGCCTTGCTGCAACTGTACAGGGCATTGGTGAGACTACAGCTCAAACACTGTGTACAGTTTTCGTCATCTTGTTGGAGGAGGGACATAAGCCCAACATCACCCTCATTCTGATGGCCACCTTTGTGTGTGGCTGCATCAAACTGTGCATAGACCCCCGGTTCACAACCACCAAGTGTCACTACGTGTTGAGGTTCTACCTGTCCCCGGTGTTGCGAAGGATGGGTCTGGCCACGCTGCCGCAGAACGCTCCAAGTAGTTGGACCGTGCGGTACCACCTGCCCCTTGTGAAAGAATTTATGCAGAGAAATACTTTTGACCACAAGTCCTTCAGACAGTGGTCGGCACGTAATGTCCTAGAGGCCCTGTGGGAAAAGGAGATGGTGGATCCTGTGAGATGGTTCCCCGAGCAGACTGTCAAAGTCATTTGGCAGAATGCTTCATCACCAGAAGTTTCCAACAAGTACCAAGACGCAGTTTGACTGGTGGTGAGAAAGGCTCTCCCTATCAGATCCTTCCTACACACCAGGAGTCTCACCCCCTCCGCACGCTGCCCTTGAGGTGGCTGTAGTGGGGAAGAGACTATTGTTCACCTCCTTGTGAAATGTGCCTTTGTGGAAAGTGTGGGGAGAGATGCAGCGGTTTTTGTCGAGGTTCATCCCGAGCAGTTCTGTGACACAGGACTCTGTGCTCTATGGGCTGTTCCCAGGGGGACACACCGAGACAAACATCAACTGCAGCTGGAGGATCATCAACTCGGTGAAATATGCCCTTTGGTCTGCCCGAAACTTGTTGGTCTTCCAGGGCAAAGAGTTGTACCCGACCGAGTGTTGCAGACTGGCACATTCCAAGGTCCAGGACTACGTGCTGAGGGACGCACTAAAGCTTGAAGCAGCCGCCACAAAGGCGCAATGGGGAAAGGTCACTGTCTAAGACCTTTCTGCCATAGTGCACCGAAGGGCTGGGAATTGTATGGGCCCCTCGGCTGTATGACTCACAAGGAATGTATATAGTGAAAGCTACATGTGTCTCAATTATATTGAAGCACTTCAGAGTGCAACATGTTGTATATCGATAACTCCAATACCACTGCACTGTCTGACTGTCTGTGATGACCATATTGAAAATACTGTAATGTTCATTGCTGGTATTAATTGCTCCTCGCGATCCATGTGGAAAAGTTGAATATGATTGCACTTTTTGTGATGGCCATTTGGAAATGTTTTGTAATGTTCTTTCAGATATTTTATGAATAAAGTATATTTTTCCAAAACAAAAGTAGATCAGAGAAGGTTCACTCGGCTTATTCCTGGGATGAGGGGTTGTCCCTTGAGGAAACATTAAGCAGTTTGGGCCAATAGTCATTTAAGTTTAGAAGAATAAGAAGTGATCTTATATAATCCTAAAATGTTCTGAGGGGGAAAGATGCTGAGAGGATGTTTCCCCTCATGGGGGAATCTAGAACAAGGGGGGGCACAGTTTCAAAATGATGGGTCTCCTTCTAAAGACAAAGATGAGGAGGAATTTCTTCTCTCAAAGGATCTTTATTCTTTGAAATTCTCTACCTCAGACAGCAGTGGATGCAGGGTCATTGAATATATTCAAAGCTGAATTAGACAGATTTTTGAATGACAAAAGCCTTGTTGTTAGTTAAACAGGTGGTGGGCATTGATTATCCCACCTAAACAGAATAAAAAGATACAGCTGAAACACTTTGTGGGGAAGCTACTTGGAAGTCTGTAGCACTGAGGAGCTGTCTTGAAAATAAACCAGCTTGAACAAAAAGACCAGCCTGGATTAATTCTTCCACCACAACCTCTTGTTGTGAATAACAAAGGCCACAATCAGATCATCCATGATCTTATTGAATGGCATCGAAGGCTAGGGTGGACAAATGGCTAACTCTTGCTTCTATTTCTTACGTTCTTATGAAGTGTGATGGAGGCAGGTTCAAACAATGTCTTCAAAAGAGATTTGGATTAACTGAAAAGGAAAAATGTGCAGAGCTACAGGAAAAAGGTGGTGAAGCGGCACAAGATGAATATAACCAGCACAGACATGACAGGCTGAATGGCGACCTCCTGGATTGTGACCATTCTATAATTCTGTGAATGAACTACCTGTCAATCTCTCTTACAGTATATGAGTCTGAGTGGACTTAACTCAGTCTGTCACTCTCTGTCACCGAATCAGTGTGTGGAATTTACTTTCTGTCAGTCTCTTACAGTACAGGAAACAACTAATGATTTTTGCTTGTGTCCTTTTATCAGAAATAGATAGGCTCTACTGGTCTCAAAAGTACTCAAGGTTAAAACACATCAAGTACTCCTCCATCTACACTCCAGTTGAAAGTCAGCCAACAAGAACATACCTTCACAGAAAGCGAGAGACCAACTTCCATGACCAACATCCACCCTGATGCAAAAGGACGCCTCATTTGTCAGTTTGTGTTTCTGGCCTTGGTTTTGTGAGAAACACCTGCAATAATTCACCGTCAAAATCATGTGGCTGCTGGGAGTCTTAAATAAAGACAGAAAATTCTGCAAATATGCAGCAGGTAGGCAGCATCTGTGGAGAGAGAAACAGAGTTAACATTTCAGGTCACTGACAATCAGCCTGTAATAAAACACTTACTGACATCTGCTAATGGTGGCTGCAACTCCCACAATTCTGTGCCCGAGAAACCGCTGTATCCAATGCACTGATTTTCCCAGGCACAGAGTGGGCATGTTCCCCAGGGCCGGTCCCAAGGCATTCTGATCCCAAACTTTTGCCACTGCCACTTGTCTACCCATTCCACCAACCTGCCTATATCCTGTCTATATCTTTCGCTCTGAAGAAGGGTCATATAGAATTGAAAAGTTAACTCTGTTTCTTACTCCACAGATTATGATATCAGAACTGAGTTTTTCCAGCATTTTCTGTTTTTACGCTTATATCCAGTTGAAGTTTAATACTATCCTGGAACCATAGAACACTACAGCACAGAAAACAGGCCATTTGGCCCTTGTAGTCTGTGCCAAAATATTATTCCGCTAGTCTCATTGACCTGCACCTAGTCCATAACCCTCCAGACCTCTCCCATCCATGTATCTATCCAATTTATTCTTAAAACTTAAGAGTGAGCCTGCATTTACCACGTCAGATGGTAGTTCGTTCCACACTCTCACCAGTCTCTGAGTGAAGAAGTTCCCCCTAAACCTTCCCCTTTCACCCTAAAGCCATGTCCTCTCGTGTTTATCTCTCCTAATCTAAGTGGAAAGAGCCTACTCGCATTTATTCTGTCTACACCCCTCATAATTTTGTAAACTTCTATCAAATCTCCCCTCATTCTTCTTTGCTCCAAGGAATAAAGTCCTAACCTGTTTAATCTTTCCCTGTAACTCAACTCCTTAAGACCCGGCAACATCCTAGTAAATCTTCTCTGCACTATCTCAATCTTACTGATATCCTTCCTGTAGTTAGGTGACAAGAACTGCACACAATACTCCAAAGTTGGCCTCACCAATGTCTTATACAACCTCTCCATAACATCCCAACTCCTATAGTCAATACTTTGATTTATGAAGACCAGTATGCCAAAAGCTTTCTTTACAACCTTGTCTACCTGTGACACCACTTTCTGGGAATTATGTATCTGAACTCCCAGATCCCTTTGTTCATCTGCACTCCTCAGTGTCCTACCATTTACTGTGTATGTCCTACCTTGGTTTGACCTTCCAAAATGTAACACCTCACACTTTTCCGCATTAAATTCCATCTGCCATTTTCTGGCCCATTTTTCCAGTTGGTCCAGATCACTCTGCAAGCTTTGAAAGCCTTCCTCACTGTTCACAATACCTCTAACTTTCATGAAGTCAATTTTGAAATGATGCTCTTTACACCAAGGTCTCGCCATTCACTTATATCAGGAAGAGCAGGGTCCTCACACCGACCCCCGGGGAACTCCGCTTTAAACCTTCCTCCAGTCTGAAAAACAACCATTCACCGCTACCCTCTGTTTCCTGTCACTCAGCCAATCCCATATCCATGTTGCTCTGTCCCTTTTATTCCATGAGCTGTAACTTTGTTGACAAGTCTGTTGTGTGAGACTTTATCAAATGCCTTTTGGAAATCCATGTAAACCACATGAACAGCATCACCCTCCCCAACCCTCTCTGTTACCGCATCAAAGACTCGGTGCAAACGGGAGAATCCAGGAAGCGGCGGTGAGGATGGGGGAGGCGCTGCACCATCGGCTTCACGGCGCCGACCCGCTCCCCGTCCCCGCGGCGGCGGCGCTGAGAGTCGGTGTTAATGAGACGAAGATGACCCACATTCAGCTTCCTGGTGCCGCACTGCGCATGCTCCGCGCGGCAGGCGTTTTCCGCTGGCTGGGCCTTCCCGCAGCTGCGCAGTGAGACCCTTCTGATGGAGATAGGGCGTATTCCCAGACGCGTGGAATCCTGGGTTATATTGTTCACCATTTCAAGAATAATATTAGCGAAGTCGGTGATATTTGGACTCATAGCATCTGTGCGACCTCTTTCGGAGCGAATCAGTCCAACTCCTCTGCTTACACTGAAAATATCTTAATTTCTGTATTTGTCCAATTCCCTTTTAACATTTACTTTTGAATCTGATTGAACCAGTCTTTCAGGCAACACATTCCGGATCACAGCAATTTGCTGCTGAGAGAAAAAAAATACGTTCACACACAGCATCTTTACTTTTTTTAATATCATGATTCTCCCACTTTCCAGCACTTGGTCCATAGTCTTGCAGGTTATGGCACTTGAGGAGCATATGCAGGCACCTTTTCAATCAGTTGAGAGTTTCTGCTCCTGATACAAGTTCAGACAGTGAGTTCCAGACCCTGGCTAACCTCTGAGTGAAAAAGACATCCTCAGCTCCTCTCCAATCTTTCTACGAATCACTTTAAATCTGTACACCCTGGTCACTGACCTGTTTGTGAAGGTAAATAGGCCCTGCCCATTTGCTAGATTCAGGCACCTCACAATAATGTACATCTCAATCAAATCACCTTTCAGCCTCCACTGTTCCAAGGAGAACTAATGCAGCCTACCTGACATATCCTCATTGTTGCAGTTTTCCAGTGCTGGCAACATCCCAATAAATCTCCTCTGTATTCTCTCCAGAGCATTTACATCATTTCTGTAATAAGATGACCAGAAGTCACACGGTACTCAAGTTGTGGCCTAATGATTTACACAGTTCCAGCATTACCCGCCCTCCCCCCGCTCTTATATTCTAAAGTCAGCTAATAAAGGAAATGATTCCACATGCCCTCTGAACCACCTTATCGACCTCTACTGGTACCTTCAAGGATCTGTGGACATTCACTTTACCTCCATCACTTCCTCGACAACTCTGAGCATTCTCCTATTAACAGTGTAGTTTATTTTTATTTGCCTTCTTTGTCTTCCCTAAGTGCATCACCTCACACATCCCCAGGTAGAATTCCAGTTGCCACTTTTCTGCGCACCTGACCAGTCCATTGATATGGGGGACTGAGCAACACAGAATGATTCATACTTTCCACACAATACCACTCACTGAAAAGGAATTAATTCCAAACTCCCACAAAGCATGAGAAACTGAGTGCTGAATAATGCTGCCAAAGCTCACATGGAATACTAGAGACATTCAGATACAGAATTAATCCCATTTTCCCTAACAGTAATGAGAATTTATAAATACAGAATGATTCCCACAGTGACGTTTTGTACCACTGACTGATACAGAATTAATCCCACCCTCACATACAGTACCAGACATTGACCCATAAAGAAGGAATCCCACACTCACAAACTGTCCAAAAACAACCAAAAAAATGACTCAGTAGGCTAGACAGCATCTGTGGAGAGAAATACAGAGTTAACATTATGAGTCAGTCTGACTCTTCTTCAGCTCTGAAGAACAGTCATACGGACTCGAAACGTTAATCCTGTCTTTCTCTCCGCAAATGCAGTCAGACCAGCATTTTTTGTTTTTGTTTCAGATTTCTCGCATCCGCAGTATTTTGCCTTTATCTCACAAACTGTTCCACAGACTGAGATACAGAATGAATCCTACACTCAGAGACACTACCTGTGACTGACAGATACAGAACAAATCTCGCTCACATACAGTAACAGAGTCTGATGGATATGATATGTATCCCACAATCACATTCACGACCAGAGGCTAATTAATACAATTTAGATTTGACAACTGTCCAGTTGTGGCATATCACAATTTTCACATAGGAAATGGGAAATTCTAAACATAACACGAGGCATCATAACACGAATGGGGGACATTATGATACCAGGAAGAAAATATTTACCCACAGAAAATGTCTTCAAAGATCAACAGGTAATATCTTCGGACAACAGGGGATGCCTTCTGATCAGGTCACATTTTACAGAATGGAGAAGAAAAAAAGTACAAGAGGGATCGTATTTATACAGCCTGGAACAGATTTGCATGACAGGAAAGTATTTTACACAACAGAGAATATCTCTCAACAGTTCCACAGCAGAGAGCACAGTTCCACATCAGACAGGACAGAACTGCAGCAGAGAGCACAGTTCTACAGCAGACAGGACAGAACTGCAGCAGAGAGCACAGTTCTACAGCAGACAGGACAGAACTGCAGCAGAGAGCACAGTTCTACAGCAGACAGGACAGAACTGCAGCAGAGAGTACAGTTCTACAGCAGAGAGCAGAGTTCTTTTCTTCTATTTGTCCATGGGTTGTGGACATCGCTGGCTCGGCCAGTATTTATTGCCCACCCTTAATTGCCCTTGTTCCGAAGGCATTTAAGAGTCAAACACATTGCTGTGGGTCTGGAGTCAAATGTAGGCCAGATAAGTTAAGGGCGGCAGATTTCCTTCCCTGGAGGACATTAATGAACCAGATGGATACTTACGACAATCGAAAATAGTTTCACGGTCATCATTAGAATTTTAATTCCAGATGTTTTATTGAATTCAGCTTCTACCATCTGCCGTGGTGGGATTCAAACTCTGCAGTGAACACAGTTCCAAGCAGACAGCAAAGTTGTACAGCAGGGAAGATATTTTTTAAAAAATGGGAAAGCACTTTAAACACCGGAACACCTTTCAACAAGAGTACACATGCACAGGGAGCTAATTTAGGCAACAGCAAATTCGTTTCGAATGTGGGGCATATTTATGCAAGAGAGAACGCCTTTACATAAATGGTGATTCACTCCATGCTCCTTTGCCTTCCTATCATCGTGTGTGTGGACAGTCTCTTACTGCTCTTATGTGTCATGCTTTGTCTGTTACATTCTTGGGAGTGTTACAAAGTGGAATCGAGTCGCCAGGGGGAACCGCCGAATACATGTGCTCTGGTTGAACAACAAAACGAGAATGAACGTTGCTCAAACACAACAAGACGTAGCAGGGAAAAATAACAAGGAGCAGAGTTGCGCAGCGGAAGCGTGCTGGGCCCATAACCCAGAGGTCAATGGATCGAAACCATTCTCTGCTATTTACGTTTTCATTAAAAGCAGAAAGAAACATTTGGCCTCTCCCCACAAATATATTTGATATTTCTTTACCGTACACAGGAATTTTAATGGGCTCCTCGCTTCCAGTAACCACTTAAGTCTGTAACAAATCCCTGTCATGT
Source organism: Cetorhinus maximus (assembly GCF_964194155.1). Taxonomy (NCBI): domain Eukaryota; kingdom Metazoa; phylum Chordata; class Chondrichthyes; order Lamniformes; family Cetorhinidae; genus Cetorhinus; species Cetorhinus maximus. The sequence continues at coordinate 12,398,389 of NC_135909.1, forward strand.
TTTTTATTCACACAAGAACACAAGCTGTAAATGCGGCAAACACACACAAGCCTAGATTGTCTCTCATCGCCAAAGAGCTGACACAGGCATGATGGTCCGAGTGGCCTTCTCTTGTTCTCTAACACGCTATGATTGCCTGAAGAGCAAAAGCTATTCTCTTAAATGGAAAAATGTATATAATGAAGTTTATACGTATAAGCTGCAGTATGTCCGATCTACCGGACACCCTGCAGTAATTCACCATGCTAATTTGGACAACAGTGTCCTCCCTTCGACATGTCCCATCGAGAGTATCAGCATTGCGGAGACAGCATCACGTCAAAGACGCAGTTAATCAATATTTGGGCAGGTTCCTTCTTAATCGCTGACTCAAACCATGGAATTCTGTCCCCCAAATCATCATGAACCAAGAACGTGAAGTTTCATTCCCTCGGGCTTGCATTCTACATATTATGCTAAATAATTCTTTGAGTGTCTGATTGTTTCCTGTCTTCTTTTATCTGTTAATCACCGATCGAATGTTAACGAGTTCAGTTTATCGCTCATTCCCTCCTTATCGGACTTGCTTAAGGTGAAAACTGTAACATGTGTGTGACCATTCACCTCGAACTGAATGTCTGCCTCTAACATATTGTGAGATTTTTAGATGCCCATTTACTGTCAGATTATTTATTAATTCTCCTTTGCTACTCCTTAGTGAATTTAGTAAAACCTTTTGTCTTGTGGTTCAGTCTGCAGGGTAGAGGGCAGGAGAGATTCAATGGCAAAAGAATTGGTGCTGCAAGGCTACAGGGAATGGTAAAGGAACAAGTAACAAAAACCAGAGATGAGTCTAAAGGAGTGTGAATGGAGGAATGATGAACAGCTGCCATCCGAAAGCAAAAACAAGAGAAAAATTAGATTAAAATCAAACGCGCAAAGAAAAAGGAACCAGAATCGGGAAGAGCTTACAGGCATAAGAACATTAGAGATAGGAGCAAGAGGAGGCCTTTTAGCCCCTCGAGTCTACTCTGCCATTAAATAAGACCATGGCTGATCTGATTATGGCCTAAACTCCACTTACCAGCCTGTCTCCCTCATTCCTTGATTTCCTTGTAAAATCTGTCTATTTCAGTCTGGAATATATTCAATGATCCAGCCTCCGCTGCTCTCAGGGAAAGGGAATTCCAAAGACTAACAATCATCTGAGTGAAGAAATTCCTCCTCATCTGCATCTTGAATGGGAGATGCCTTATTTTTAAAACTCTGCCCTTCTAGCTCACACTGCAAGTGTAATTCTCAGCTCAATCAGGATTGCTTAGTAAGGATCATTCTCTGCCATTTCTGCTGACTCCAGCATGATGCCACAACCAAACACATCTTCCCCTCACCCCCACTGTCAGAATTCTGTGGGGACCTTTCTCTCTGGGACAACCTGGTCCATTCCTCCTTCACCCCCAACACCTCAGCCTCCTCCCACGGCACCTTCCCATGCAAGCGCAGAAGGTGCAACACCTGTCCCTTTACCTCCTCCCTCCTCACCAACCAAGGGCCCAAACACTCCTTTCAGATGAAGCAGGGCTTCACTTGCACTTCCTTCAATTTGGTCTACTGCGTTCGCTGCTCCCAATACAGTCTCCTCTACATTGGAGAAACCAAACGTAGGCTGGGTAACTGCTTTGCGGAACACCTTCAGTCTGTCCACAAGCATGACCCAGACCTTCCTGTGGCTTGCCATTTTAACATCCCATCCTGCTATCATGCTCACATATCCATCCTTGGCCTGCTGCAATGTTCCAGTGAAACCCAACACAAACTGGAGGAACAGTACCTCATCTTCCAATTAGACACTTTACAGCCTTCCAGACTTAACATTGAGTTCAGCAACTTCAGACCATGAACTCTCTCCTGCAAGGGATTTGTCCTATCAGTCACCTTCTGGGATTGTAAGTGAATTTGCGACTCGTTCTGAAAATCTTAAAAGTGATGTGTGTGAACACACAAATTGGGAGCATGAAGAGACCACTCAGTCCCTCAAAACTGCTGGATATTCAAGAAGATAATGGCTGACCTGATTTTAGCCTCAACTCCAAATTCCAGTCTATCCCTGATAACCTTTCACCCCTTTGCTTATCAAGCATCTATCTACCTCTGCCTTAAAAATATTTAACTACCCCATGTTAGTTTGAATCTGTGTTTGACTCTTTATCAGCCAATGCTATTGCATGTGAATGTGGAAATCATTCTGAATCTGAAATCTCTGATATTGCATGAGAGTGCAGCAATCAGTCTGCATCTGTTATTCTCTGGAGCTGTGTATGAGTTTGGCAGGCATTTGGATCTGTCACTAGGATTTATATATAAAGCTCTCATACTGGGAGTGAATTGATATTCACTCTAGTTCAGTCAACTGCATTCTATGTCTGGGATGCTATGTCAGTGTGGGAATCAAATGTGTCTTTCAGTTCCTCGTGCTTTTTGTGAGTATGGGATTAATTCTCTATCTGTCAGTGGGATTAATTCTGTATCTATAATTCTCTAGTACTGTATGAAATTGTGGGATTCATTTATTGCTTTTCAGTCAGTGTGTGTGTGTCTGTGTGTGTGGTATTCTATTTGCATCTGTCAGCAGCTGTTAGCATATGTGAGTCTTGGACTCTGTCTAACTCTATCAGTGGTACAATTGGCGTGTCATCGGCAGTGCTGGCGTGGTATTGCTGCTGATCCAGAGTAATATTCCAGGGTTTCGAATCCCACCACGAGAAATGGTGAAACCTGTTCTGGTACCTAAACTCCATTGTGTTGTGTGGCACTGCCACTGTGCTAAATGGGATAGATTTCAAACAGATCAATAACAATGTGCTTGATTTTAAAATGGCATCAATCCACTCAGTTTCATTAAAGGAATAAAACCGAATAGGCCACTTAGCATCAACTGGAATCCCTGTCAATCCTTACTAACGTTTTGGCACTAGTCAAGCAACAGCCTCACATAGTCATACTCATGGGAACATTCCTGACAATCTCCCAGATACCACCACCACTGAAAGGACAGACCACCAGCCGACATAACAGCTGCCCTGGGAGTCCTCAAAATCGATTCCAGTCTCATGGCATCAGGTCAACCTTGTTCAAGGGAACCCCCTACAGACTAATACGTGCTGACGTCCACTATCCACTCTTCAGCTCATGAAGCAATACTCCTCCACTTTGAACACCACTTGGAGGACGCACTGAGGATGGCAAGGGCACAGAATGCAAGCTGGGTGTGTCCATCACCAAAAATATCCTTGTAGCACCACCGCAGACCGTGTCTGCAGCAGATGGTGAGGAGAAAATCATTTTTGAACTCATCCTCAACAACCTGCCTGTGGCAGATGTATCTATCCATGGCAGGAGCGGTAGGAGTGAACACCGAACAGTGCCTATGGTGATGAAGACACATCTTTACATCGAGGATACACTCCATTGTGTTGTGTGGAACTACCACCGTGCTAAATGGCATATATTTCAAACAGATCGAACACCTCTAGTCTTGTCATCCATGAGGTGCTGTGGGTCATCAGCTGCAGAATTGTACTTAGCCACAATCTGTAACCTCATGGCCTGGCATATTCTCCACTCTACTATTACCATCAAGTCAGGGGATCAACCCTGGTTTAATGAAGAGAGCAGGAGGGCATTCCAGGAAGAGCATCAGGCATAACTAAAACTGAGGTGTCAACCTGCTGAAGACACAAAACAACACTAATTTCGTGCCAAACAACATAAGCAGCAAATGATAGTCCGAGTTGAGCAATTCCATAACCAACGGGTCAGATCTAACTGTGCAGTCCTGCCACATCCAGTCATGAATGGAGGTTTCACAAATAGCCCCATCGTCAAAGTTTGAGGAGCCCAGCACATCAGTGCAAAAGATAAGGCTGAAGCATTCGCAACAACCTTCATGCAGATGTGCTGAGCGGCTGATCCATGTCGGCCTCGTTCGGAGGCCCCCAGCATCACAGATGCCAATCTTCAGTCCATTCGATTCACTCCACGTGATACGGAGAAACGGCTGAAGGCACGGAGTACTGCAAAGGTTATGGGCCCTGACAATGTTCCAGCAATAGCACTGTAGGCATTTGATCCAGAACTTGCTGCGCCCCTGGTCAAGCTGTTCCAGTATGGCTACTACACTAGTATCTATCCAGCGATGTTGATATTTGCCCAGGCATGTCCTCTATAAAAAAAGCAAGACAGATCCAACCTGGCCAATTACTGCCCCATCAGTCTACTCTCAATCATTAGTAAGGTGATAGAAGGGGCCTTCAACAGTGCGAACAAGTGGCAATAACCTACACACTGGCGCTCAAATTGGATTCCACCGGGGCCACTCAGCTCCTGACCTCATTGCAGCCTTGGTTCAAACATGAACAGAAGAGCTGAGCTCCAAAGGGGAGGCGAGAGGGACTGCCCTTGACTTCAAGGCAGCATTTGACAGAGTGTGGCATCAAGGAACCTTAGCAACACTGGAGTCAATGGGAATCAGGGGGAAAGCTCTCCGCTGGCTGGAGTCATTTCTAGCACAAAGGAAGGTGGTTGTGATCATTGCAGATCAATCATCTGAGTCCCAGGATGTCGCTGCAGGAGTTATCCAGAGGATGTAGCCAAGGCCCAATCAACTTCATTTGCTTTAGCAATGACTTTTTTCCATCCACTGTGGGACATGGGCATGTTTGCTGATGATTGCACAATGGTCAGCACCATTCTCAACTCCTCAGGTACTGATGCAGTCCATGTCCAAATACAGCAAGACCTGGACATTAATCAAACTTGGCCTGAGAAGTGGAAATTATCATTCACACCACAGAAGAGCCAGGCAACGACCATCTCCAACAAGAAAGAAACTAATCATCGCTCTTTGACATTCAATGGCATTGCCATTGCTGAATTCCCATCAACATCCTGGTGGTTACCATTGACCAGAAGCTGAACTGGACTAGGCATATTGATACAGTGGCTACAAGCACAGGTTAGGGGCTAGGAAAAATGCGGCAAGTAACAAACTTCCTGGCTCTCCAAAGCCTACCCACCATCTGTAAGGCACATGTCAAGACTGTGATGGAATACTCTCCATTTGCCTGGATGAGTGCAGCTCCAAACACACTCAAGCAGCTAGACATAACCCAAAACAAAGTAGCCTACTTAATTGGCAACCCATTCAAAAACATTCACTCCCTCCACCACCGATGCACAGTCGCAGCAGTGTGTACTATCTGCAAGATGCACTTCAGAAACTCACCGTTCCTCCTGAAACAGCACCGTCCAAACCCACGACCACCAGTTTTTAGAAGGACAAGGGCAGCAGTCACATAGGAACACCACCACCTGGAAATTTCCCTCGAAGCCACTCACCATCCTGACTTGGAAATATACCACCATTCCTTCACAGTTGCTGGGTCAAAATCCTGAAATTCGTTCCCTTAACAGCGCTGTGGGTGTACCTACACCACATGGACTGCACCGGTTCAAGAAAGCAGCTCACCACCACCTACTCAAGGGAAACTAGGAATGGCCAATAAATGCTGGCCTAGCTAGCGATGCCCACATCCCATGAATTAATATAGGGAGAAAAAAAAAACAGCTGCCCCTTTCAGCATCTGGCACTGAACGTGTGTTGAGAATTATTGTCTATCTGTCAGTCTCTGTCATTCAGTATATGTGACTGAGTATGGGATTCATTATATAACATTCAGTCTCTGGGATTGTTTACGTTTTGATTCATTCGGTGCAAATTTTCAGCTCAGTTACAGGCCACTGATGTGGTAGCTATTAAGCAAGCAATGTTTGTAAGTTATGGCCCATGTTAAATGTCTGTCACTGTGAACACATTTGTGAAAGATAATGTATCTTTCAACCTGCTACTCGCTTGGGATGCGGGCGTAACTCAGGTTATACTGATCGATTTGATCTGTGACACTCAGTCTGATTCTGAGTAAGAATTTTGATATGGATGTAAAATGGAGATCAGTCTGGAACTGGCACAGTATTCTCAATCTGACATTGAACATTTAGGATTAGTATGAAAGTTACAGCTCAGTTCATACTCATCGAATTGATATTGTATCTTTTTGTTTCATAAAACTGGAATTAAGGTTTGTATCTCAGGTTATACTTGCTTTCAGAATATCTCGCTCTGATAATGTACTTGAGTTTTGGATTTGCATCTAATGTATATGTCAGGACAGAGAATGGGAATTGACACTGCAATTTATAAACCCGTGATGTGTGCAAATATTGGACTGGTACTTCACATGAATCTCAGAGTATATTATTCAGGTTAATTCGGTAAACTTGAAACTGACACCGTTGTCTCCGTTTTATCTGATATTTAAATGTTGATATGGAAACAGCGTCTGTCTCTCCTGCGCTGTTTGATTGATGGATTGAAAATATCACACTGGAACTGATGACCTGCCTGTGTCTCTATGCCGTGTCAGTTATAAAGTACGTACTGTGTGAGAGGAGCTGGCGGGAATCTTCATTCTAACTTGGCTGGTGGAAACATCACAATTATTCCGGTGCCTTCATTTATTTGCCTGTATATTTTAGAATATAGAGTATATTTTTGAACTCAAGTGCAACTGAGGTTGAAGACACCGATTCCTTTAGATTAATCTGTCTATTAATAATCATTATGAACGGGTTGAGAGGCTGTAGCTCTAATTGGATACCCTGTTCTCAATCAAATTCCTAACCAATCGGACAGCCAGGGAGAAGAAATTGGAAGTTTGCATTGGCTTACATTTTCAAATTCGAAATGCCCGCCAATTTCAGTACAGGAAAAATACAAAATAACTGAACGCCAGTTTGAATGTGTTAGTCTCTTATCTGTAACCGGCGGTAATAAGACCCCGTTCAGCAATTTAAATCAGCTCAAATCAGTGGAAAAGCAAAAACGTATAGATTACCAACCAACTCCTTCACACAGACTTCACGGGGATTGAGAAATGCGGCTGATTTCTGATCCTCTCCATTAAAAGCGGCCGGGAATGTTACAACAGGGAGTGCGGAGAGAATCCCCGACACCAAACCGCCTGGGACAGGCAGCTTTGTGTCCGGAGAATAGGGAGACCCGGGGGGAGGGGGGCGGGTGCAGATCTGAAACCGCAGAAATGGACTCAGGTTCTGTGAGTGCTCAACTCTCACTGATTCCGGCCTCTGGGAAAACTGCGGAATAAACAGATCAGCCCGAACATGTCCGCTCCGTTTCCGAGTTTACTCTGTTCCTGGAGCGGCGCTCAGATCACCCGAGAGTAAAAACAAAGCATTTAATGCACCAGTCGTGACATTTTTCATAGTTTTCATGAATGTACCGGGACAAACTCGATATTTATGACTATTAAATATTTATGAAAATGTCGACTTTGACTCTGTCTTTCAATTCTTCAGTTCATTAAAGCGGAAGATGTGGGAGCAGAGAAACAGCGCAATGCAGAGAGGGGACTAAAAACACAAGTAAACAAATCAGAAACAGATAAATCCACCGTTACAATAACTCCATCTCCTGACAGTGAGCAGCCCTTTCAATGATCCTGTGAGTGGCTCTGAAAAGAGCCTTTGGGTTATTAGATTAAAGAATGGCCGCTTCACTTGGTCTTCGAGCCCGCAGCGGCGCTGGTTTTCTTGGGCAGCAGCACGGCCTGGATATTAGGCAGCACCCCGCCCTGAGCGATGGTCACCCCTCCCAGCAACTTGTTGAGCTCCTCGTCGTTGCGGACGGCCAGCTGCAGGTGTCTGGGGATGATGCGGGTCTTCTTGTTGTCCCGGGCCGCGTTACCAGCCAGCTCGAGGATTTCAGCCGTCAGATACTCGAGCACAGCAGCCAGATAGACCGGGGCTCCGGCACCCACACGCTCAGCATAGTTGCCCTTTCTCAGGTGCCTGTGAACACGGCCCACCGGGAACTGCAGTCCAGCCCGGGAGGAGCGAGACTTGGCCTTGGAGCGAACTTTACCACCGGTCTTTCCTCTTCCAGACATTTCACAATCTCACTAACACTTTCACAGAGAATGAGGAAATCCGCTCACATTCGCTTCTCTTATAGCTTCGGGAGGAATGGTGCTGCGGGCATTGCTGATTGGTCACTTTGTGCTGCGTCTCATTATGTTGTTCATATCACCAATCAGATATCTACTGAACTCACCAATCCGGAGACTCCACGGAGTGAGGGCGGAAAATAACGGCGCCAAATTTTGATATTTCAACCGATCTTTTTTCAAATTTTAAAAGCCCGCTAAATTTTAAAAAATAAATGAAAAAGAACGGACTTCTTAGAACATAGTACGAATTGGAAGTTTTAAAAATACGCGTCCCTGATGGGACTATTTCACATTTTATCCCATGTTCCAAATCGCTTTTACAATCCGTGATCCGGGGGTCAATCTCGATCCTTTGTGAAACCCTGTCAGCAGCCGCAGAAAGTCCCATTTACATCGTTCTGCAAACGGACGGTATATTGTAGATATTTATGACAGACAAAACTGACCATTTTTGCCAGCGTTGAGACTGAAGGTTGCTGCACAACCGGGGCTGATAGGAAATGAACTGATCAATTATTGAGACCAAACTCGACTAGAACTGGAAACTGACGCATTTGCTTCTATTCTCTCTCTCTCCAAAACCAGGGAAAGGGGCCAAATATTAACGCGTCTTAAAAGAAAGCGCCGAGGGTGATCGGCAAGTCATTAATTGATGAGGCATTATTAACCTGACTCAATAATTGAACGAGGGTTAAATCTACATCACCGAGAATCGCTGTGATTGAAACAAAAAGAAAATAACAATTTGATAATTCAAAATTCTTCACAGTAAAAATCATAACTTTAGAAGTGGAGCAATCGTATAGCTTTTTCAGAGAGATTGTGGGTGGCTCTTAAAAGAGCCGTTGTGTTTCTGGTGTTTTTCAGTCCATTGTGGGGTTTTACTTGGAGCTGGTGTACTTGGTGACCGCCTTTGTCCCTTCCGACACGGCGTGCTTGGCCAGTTCCCCGGGCAGCAGCAGGCGCACGGCGGTCTGGATCTCCCGGGAGCTGATGGTGCTGCGCTTGTTGTAATGGGCCAGGCGGGAAGCCTCACCCGCGATGCGCTCGAAAATATCGCTCACGAACGAGTTCATGATGCTCATGGCCTTGGAGGAGATGCCGGTGTCGGGGTGAACCTGCTTCATCACTTTGTAGATGTAGATGGAGTAACTCTCCTTCCTCGACTTTCGCCGCTTCTTGCCGCCCTTTCCTGCCGGTTTAGTCACCGCTTTCTTGGCGCCCTTCTTAGCAACTGGTTTCTTCTTCTCTTCAACCATCTTCAATCCCAATTTCAGACACAGAAATAAACCAAATCCCTTCCGTCCGCTCATTATATAGACAGTATGACAGATATATGCTAATGAGGAATGGGGGAGACAATGATTCTGATTGGACATTTTTAAAACTAAACACGTCATCTATTTTTGTGATTTTCCGCATGGATTGTACAATAGACCAATTATATTTAGCTTTCTCCACCAATCATAAGCATTCTTACTACAATCAGGAAATACATTTTACAAAGCCCCTCTCCAGCCCGAGTTTCTCAGTGTCTAAAGATACACCGGGAAATGGCGCCTGGCTGTCGGTGCGAGGGACTGTATAGGAATGTGGGATTCCTTCAGGAAATGTGAGACTCTGGTAATGTGCGTGATTTACTCACTGTCTGATGCTGTGTGTGAGTGTGGGGTTCCTTCACTGTTTGGAAGGCCGTGGTACAGTGTGCGAGGCCTGGATTTATTCTGTATCTGTGACTTGATGGGACCATGTCTCAATGTTGGATTCATTTGATATCCTGAGGCTCATTGTGCATCTGTCCGTTATTGGTGCATGTAAGTGAAATAATTCGCTTCTTGGGACTACACGCCAGTGCGAAATTAAATCAGTATGTGTTTCTCTCCGCCACGAAAATTATTGGATTTATTCTGTACCTGTCAGTCTCTGTAACTGTATGTTAATGATTTTTTTTATTTGTCAGTCTCTGGCATTGTAGGTCAGAGTTGTATTGATTCGATGTCTTTCAGTCTGTGGTACTATCTCTGAGTCTGAACTTCTCATTCACTGTCAATGTCTGATAATGTGTGTGAATGTGAGATAAACTCTGTACCTGTCAACATCCGTTGCTGAATAGGAGTGTGAAATTCAGTCTGTATCAGTCAGTCTCTGGTACTGATTCAGAGAGTGTGATTCATTCTCAACAGCCCCATCTGTTGCAATTTTTGACAGAAGTAATCCCACTGTCACTTACAGCACCAAAGAGTGTTAAATGTTGAATTTGCCTCAATGGATAGTATTGGATATGAGTGAGATCAATTCTCTCTCAATCAGTGGCACTGTATGGGAGCTTGCAATTAATTTTGTTTCTGTTGGACTCTGGTACCCTGTGTAAGCGTTGATGCCTTTTTGTAACTCAGTGCCTGATGTCTTCAGAAATCAAGGATTCATTTTGTCTCTATCAGTCCTTGGCTCTGAGATTCCTCTGTGTTTCTTAGTCTGTGGCATTGTGTGAATGTCAGATACATCCTGAATCTCTACATCTCTGGGATAATTTGAGAATCACCCCGTATCTATCAGTCAATGTGCTTTGTGTGATGTGGGATTCATTCTGTCTCTGTCACTCTCTGGCACTGTGGTGAATGTGGGATTTTTTTTTAATGTATATCTTTCAATCTCCAGTACATTGTGACTGTGGAATTCATTCTGTTTCTGATAGTCTCTGGCATGGTGTGCATACTGGGATTCATTCTGTGTTAGTCTCTTTTTTATTGTGCATGTATTGGTCTTCATACTGTATGTCTCAGTGTCTGGTGTTGTGTAAGATTTGCTGAGTAGTCTCTGGTGCTGTATTTTTTTTTATTCATGTGATCTGGGCTTTGGTGGCTGGACCGGCATTTATTGCCCATCCCTTGTTGCCCTTGAGAAGGTGGTGGTGAGCTGCCTTCTTGAACCGTTGCAGTACATGTGTTGTGGGTGCACCCACAGTGCTGTTAGGAAGGGAGTTCCAGGATTCTGACCCAGCAACAGTGAAGGAAGAGTGATATAATTCCAATTCAGGATGGTGAGTGACTTGACTGTATGTGAAAGAGACAGTTATTGTTTAGTTCTCAGTCTTTGATGCTGCATGTGACTCTGGGATTGATTGTGTATCTGTATGTCATATTTATCTCAGAAATAGTGTTCAAAATGCTAAGTTTAACACCTTCAAATATTTAGGAAAGTAGATTTATCATCCCCATCCTTACCTGGTCTGGCTTATATTGGATCCTACGACCAAGAACAGCAATGAAGTTGACTCTGAACTGCCATCTACAATTGCCGAGTAAACCACTCAGTTGTATTCAAAAAGGCAGCGCACCAACATGTGAGTTTGTGTTTGATGTGAGTTTGTGACCATCTTTCATTGTCAGTGGTAATTTATGTCTGTGTCAGATAAATGGAATATTATTCAGACTCAGGAATTTTGAGTGTAGTATTTAGTATGTATCTGTCAGTTTCTGGTACTGGACATGTCGTTGAGAATCATTCTGAATCTGTCAGTCTCTGCTACTCTGACAGTGTGGGATTCATTGCATAACCTTCAGTTTCTGAGACTGTTTACAAGTCTAGGTTCAGTCCATGTTGAAATTTCAGAACAAAAACAGGCCATTGATGCTGTAGGTTTTAATAAAGTAATTGAGTTTGACCTAGTATTAAATCCCTTTGTGTGTGAACACACTTATGAAAGCTCAGGTATCTTTGGATCTAATACTCCATTGCTGTGTAAGTGTAATTCACTTTGTAATAATCAAATTGATACATTTTTATATAAGCAGACTGTGAGAATTTTAAACTTGCCTGTTGTGCTCAGTTTGCTCTGTGAGACTGAATACAGTATCTGCCATTCTGATACTCTGAGCTTTTCAGACTGATATGTGTTCTCTATCTCAGTCTGTACTAATCAAATTGTTATTGTATCCTTGAGGTTAATGGTCTAGGTGAGTTTCAAACTGGAATCTGAGTTTGCAGCTGAGGTTATACTATATTTCAATGGCATTTCAACACTCCACCCTGCTCTCATGCCCACATGTCCATCCTTGGCCTGTTGCATTGTTCCAGTGAAGCTCAAAACAAACTGGAGGAACAGCACCTCATCTTCCAACTAGGCACTTTACAGCCTTCCGGACTGAACATGGAGTTCAACAATTTTAGATCATGAACTCTCTCCTCCATTCCCACCCCCTTTCCGATTCCCCTTTTTTCCAATAATTTATATAGATTTTTCTTTTCCCAACTATTTCCATTATTTTTAAAAGTATTTCCATCCATTGTTTTATCTCTACCTGTTAGCCTATTTCGATCCCTTCACCACCACCCCACCGCACTAGGGCGATCTGTACCTTGCTCGCCCTGCTTTCTACCCTTAATGTCACCTATTAGCACATTTCTTAGACAATATCAACGCCTTCAACACCTCTTTGTCCTTTTGTCTATGACATCTTTTGGCTATCTCCTCCTATCACTGACCCTCTAACCAGCTCTACTTGTCCCATCCCCCTCAACCAGCTTCTCTTTCACCTCTTTTCTATTTTTCCTTAGTTCTGTTGAAGAGTCGTACGGACTCGAAACGTTAAGTGTGTTCCTCTCCAAAGATGCTGTCAGACCTGCTGAGTTTTTCCAGGTATTTTTATTTTTGTTCTGGATTTCCAGCATCCGCAGTTTTTTGCTTTTATCCAAGGCCTTTCTGTTGTTTGCCGGCCCTTAAGGCTGTGCAAGGTTCATCTGGTAACCTTTAACTGCCAATGTGCTTGGAGATTTTAAGTAATTCATTCCCTTTCAATAAGTTCTTACTGTACCCCTAGATTCCCCCTAATAATTATTGTAACCCTTTATTTCCCCCTAACATCCCAGTTAACACATCCTTTAGATAATATCACTACCGCCAACACCCCATTGTCCTTTTGTCTATGACATCTTTGGCAATCTCTTCTTGGCCTCCACCTATCACTGGCCCCCTATCGAGCTCTACCCTGTCCCACCCCCTCAACCAGCTTATATTTCATCTCATTTCTCTATTTTTTAGTTCTGATGAAGGGTCATACGGACTCGAAACGTCAACTGTATCCCTCTCCGCAGATGCTGTCAGACCTGCTGAGTTTTTCCAGGTATTTTTGTTTTTGTTCTAGATTTCCAGCATCCGCAGTATTTTGCTTTTATCAGAAATGTTCATTGTTGCTTTGTGGAGAGAAAGCAGCAATGATTTTCAATAACAGCTTCTTGCCATTCTGTCTCCCTCCTCCCAGGAGGCTGCTGTTTGTTCCCTTCCCCCGGGAGCGGGATCTCTCCATTGGCGGCTGTTTGAAACCATCTTCTTCCAGTCCCAGGCAGAGCTGGGGGAGAGCAGCGCATCACTGCCTTTAACAAACACTTGGATCTGCACTGAGCTGCTGGGACCTACAGGACTCACGGAGCAAGAGCTGGAAAGTGACGTGAGGCTGGATCAAACTATTTTGGGGCTGGTGCAGACACGATGGGCCGAATGTCCTCGTTCTGTGCTGGATATGTTCAATATTTGTGTTTACGGAACTTGTGCAGCATTCTGCGCATGCGCGCTGCCTTCCCCAGCACTGCCTGTGAGTGGAAGAAGATGGTTTAAAACAGCCGCTAATGCAGAGACACATTTTAAACGGCGGCTGTTTGCTTTCACTTGAACGGTTAGTCCATGGGAGCGGCAATTAGAAATCTGACCTACACAATAGTCCCTGCTCCGTCACTCAGTCCCACTCCTGGAGCAGTGGATTGTTTCTGGATGGCAGGAAATTGTTGTAACAGGAACAAAGCCCCTGGTCTTTAGCAGCTGAGTGCTGCAGGACTGCAGTGGATTCAGACACTGACTCTGTTCGTCTTACCTTTTTTATTCATTCACGGGATGTGGGCTTCACTGGCTGGGCCAGCATTTATTGCCCATCCCGAGTTGCCCTTGGGAAGGTGGTGGTGAGCTGCCTTCTTGAACCACTGACTTTGCGGTTGTTCGGAATGATTATTAATTTAATAATTGTTTTGGTTTCTTTGTATCTTCGACCTCACCTCTTCTTAAATTATAATAAACATTTTTTCTTTCGATAGGCAAATACTTGAAAGCAGCAGAATAAATGTCGTGATTCGACAACACAAGGGGAAGTGCAGTCAGCTCCTCACACACAGTAAGTACAGTGTCACTCACAGGGAGCCGAGGTGGCCAAGAGGTTAACTTGGTGGAGTTCTGATCCATTGTACTCTGCAATCAGAGGCACCAGATCCAATTTTAGTTTATGGTTCACTAGGCTGGTTGGTGAAGATTTAATTTAAATTGGCAGGGGGTTGGTCATCAACTTACAGCAGAACCAGAAAGTAATAAGGACAGAAAGGAGGGAGAGTGATGGATAATACTGGAGAAGGGAGCAATGCCATATTCGACAGGGGCAGTTTAAGAAGCCCTATGAGGAATGCAAAGACCAGTTTACAATGCATCTATGTAAACACACAGTGTGATAAATGAGACTGATGAGCTTGAAGGACAAACGGCAATGTGGGAATATGATGTAGTGGCAATGAACGAAATGGGGTTTAAAAAGAGGAAGGACTGGGTGCTGAGTATTTAGAAATATGGATTCAGAAAAAGATCGAGAAGCAAAAAGTGGAGGTGATGGTGGCAGCATTGATCAGGGAATCAGTCTTAGCTGCAATTATATTATTACCAGATAAAACTGAAAAATACAAACTCAGATTCTAGTTTGAAACTCACCCACATTATTAAACTAAGGGATACTGTATTAAAATGATTAATACAGATTGAGATACAAATCACAGAGCAATCCGAAAAACCCAGTGTCAGACTGATAGATGTTGTATTAATTCTATCACTGCAAACTGAGCTCAACAGCCAAGTTTAAAATTCTCACTCAGAAACAGATTGAATGACACAGCGTTAATTTGATTAGTAGAAACTGAGTTACACTGGCATAACAATGGAGTTTCACATTAAAAAAATTACACAAAACGGGATTTCATATAAGGCCAAACTTGCAATTATTCCATTAAACCAAGAATATCAATTGCTTATTCCTGTACTGAAATTTCAACATGAAATGAATCTAGACTGGTAAACAATCCAAAAGATTGCAGGTGATGTAATGAATCCCACACTGTCACAGGGTAGCAGAGACTGACAGATTCAGAATCATTATTGAGCAGATGTCCATTACCAGACACTGACAGATGCAGACTGTTACTACACTCACCCACAATACCTGAGCCCACATGACACTAATCAATCTGACACACACATACGGTATCAATGAAAGTCAGAAATTATCACAAATACACATGGAATGACACAGACACAGAGACCATTAAAGAACGCTACTTACAGTCTGATTTTCAGATTTGCACACAAGACGACTGAACTGTCTTAACATAATCTAGATAATCCCACGTTCAGACCCAGTAGCACTCCTGACAGAAACATAAATTCCACATTCATATGCAGCACCAGAGTTTGACAGAAGAATAATCAAGCGCACCTAAACTTGCATGCACATGCACATTCGCACAGTATTACTGTCATAGCACACAATGAGGTTCAGCCCTTTGAGTCTACATCAGGCCTTCAAATGAGTAAAACATCTAGTGTCATTTCCAACAACCCGGCACATTCTTCCTTTTCAGATAATAATCCAATTCTCTCCTGACTACCTTGATTGCATCTGCCTCTAGCAGTGTCAGGACCCACATGTGAGATTTTAACCACTCGCTGCATGAAAACGTTTCTCCAAAAAGTATCCATTGCTTTTGTCAATTACCTTAAATCTGTGCTCTCTGGTCTTTGTCCCATCCAGTAGTTGGAACAGTTTTTCTCAATCTGGTGTGTCCAGACTCATCATAATTTTGAATACCTCTATCCTGTCCTCTCAATCTTCACTCCTCTGAGGAAAATGGCCACTACTTCATCAACTAAGTAACTGAAGTTCCTTATTCTTCACAATGTGGCTCACTTACACATGCTAGAGGCTACATATATTCACGTGCAGGGCCCTGTTATCTGCAGGCAAAAGGAACACGTCCATTGTGCCTACCTTGAATTAAACAACAACATTCAGGACAATAGTTTCCCAGTGAATTCTTCATGGCAACACCTCGAACAATTGGAATCAACTTGACAACCAATCAGCACCCCTTTTCTCATGCAGTAAAACTTCTTCCTCCTTTGACTTATTTTAACTCTCATTTTTTTGTTTATTTCTCTTTTTTTCTATGTCCCTCCTAGAAACATAGAAAATAGAAGCAGGAGTAGACCATTCGGCCCTTCGAGTCTGCTCCACCATTCATCATGATCATGGCTGATCATCGAGCTCAATAGCCTGCTCCCGTTTTCTCCCCATATCCTTTCATCCCTTTCACCCCAAGAGCTATATCTAACTCCTTCTTGAAAACATACATCTCCTGCCTATCCCACTCAAATAATCTACCCACATTGTACAGGATTGGTTGCCTTCACAGACATCAATCATTTCCACTGAAAATGAATGCTTCCCAGGGTTAATTGTCTCAGCCAATGCTGATTACTAATGGGGTTTCAGCCACAATAGGGATAACACAGCATCAGCTTCAGTCTGCAAAACTGTTACAAAGCAGCTTTATAAACCGTCAGTTTTATCATGGGATCCACCCCACTGCAGTCAGCTCCCATTCTCTTCTCTTTTACCCTTTACATTCTATGATAGCAAATATGGTTGCCCTCAGCTGTGTCTGTTCCCTATTCCAATCCTCCTACTGAAGTATACCTGCTTTTATTTGATTACTCTTCTGAAATGAGTAATTAACTAGTTTGGTTCCAGTTTAATATGTTTCCTTCTTTTAAATCTAGGGAGCTACTGTTGTTTGCTTGGTTTAAAACATCATTTTTCAAATTCACACTTCCAGTGAGAAGCCTGATCTGTCCAGGATGTAAATGACACACACGCTCTACCTGATTTCCAACCATTGAATTCAATTTGCATCCAGACTTCCATTTTGCACTATTCATTAGTGAGACTCCTCATTCACATCATGAGGTCAGATGAAAAGTTTAAAGTTCAGCTGATAAGTCTGACACGTTTAAACATTTTTATGTATCAATGCCGCTTGATAAGACTGACAATCTTTTGTTGTATTGTTGAAAAGAAGGAAAGGAACATGAATATTTGAATTTAAAACTGGAGTGGTGAAATTTTCAGACTGGTGGCTGTCGTAGATGTGAGCTTTCTTGTATTAAATCACCGGATGTGGTCCCATTCCTAATTGCCCTGGAGAAAGTATTAGTGAGCGGCCTTCTTGAATAGAACAGAATGGTTTGCTTGGACATTGTAGATGGCAGTTCAGGGATAAGCTGATAACTGAGGATTGTTCTGAGATCACATATAAACCAGACTGGGTAAGGATTTGGATGGTAGTTTTACTTCCTAAAAGGTTTAAGATGTTAACTCATTTCCAACACCATGCCTGAGATAACTATTGAGTATAGATACACAATTAATACCAGAGTCACAAGTAACATCAAAGATTGAGAGCGACTGAATAAACTCCACATCCACAAAGAACTGGACACTGTGAAGTACCCAACAAATCCAACATATTTCCAGGCACTGACACATACAGAATGAAGTCCAAGGCACTCACAGCACCAGAGATACACAGAAACAGAATAAATCACACACTCACCGACAGTGCCAGAGATAGACAACTGCAGAATGAATCCCATGTCTCACACAGTAGAACTGACTGATAGGTACAGAATGAACCTCAAACAGTCCCAGAGATGTAATCTGAAAGAATCTGAAATTCACACGGTACCACAAACTTACACACACACAAAACATTCATGAACACACGTTCAGAACTGAGGTTTGATAGAGACGAATGAATCCCACAATTGTGCACAGCATCAGGAATTGAGAGTTACAGAATGAATCTAACACTCAGACAGAGTCCAGGGGCCTGACAGAGCCAAAATCAATCTTATTCTCACATACAGTATAGCCACATGGCAGAATTAATCCAACTTTCACAAACATACTACCGATTTACAGAATGAACCACTGACAGAATTAACCCCACGTTCACATGTGGTATCAAAGACTGACAGAATGAATCATGCTTTCACATACAATACCACCGCTGGACAGAATTAATCCCACTCTCATCTGCCGTACCACAGATGGGCAGAACTAATCCCATTCATACATACAGTACCAAACAGAGTGCAGCTGATCTAGCTGGCTAAAGAATTGAGTTTGGTGAGGGGGGAGATGTAAGTGTTAATTTCGTTCTTAAATTTTGCTCTTAAAATCTAATCTATTCTGTAATTAGCAGTAACTGGAAAGTACTGTGTAAACGGGCTAAATTCTTTCTTTCAGTTTAGACAGAGCAAGCTCACTCTCAGCTGTCGGAGTTGAGTAGTTAATTAGCTAACTGGTTCAATCTGGTAAACGTTAACTGTGTTCCTCTCCACAGATGCTATCAGACCTGCTGAGTTATTATACCTGCCAGGTATTTTTGTTTGTTTTTGTTTTCAATCTGGTTACTGTTGACCCAGTTGAGTTTACTATAAATTCAGGGTTCTTTAGTGCAGCTAAGGTAAACTGAGTGCAGCTGAGCTAACTGAGTGAAGACTTGGAGTTTGGTGGGATGGGAGTTCGGTGAAGGGTGGGGGGGAGCAAAGCAGGTAATTGTTCCCTTCTTCTATCCTTCTCACCCCATAGGAATTGGTTCTTGCTCTAATACAGGGAAAGGAGCTAGCTGTTTGATGAATATCCGGTACGTGTGTAAGGTCGATTCTATCCCTAAGGTTGAAAATAGTACACAAACTTGTGGTAAAGTAAATAAAATATATAAGAAAGTAACATAAATAACCGAATAACATAAATAACTGAATTACATAATTAAGTAATTATTTAAAACACATTAAGGATGGCATGATAGGTGACGTGTCCAAGCTGCAGCATGTGAGAACTCCTGGATAACATTCCGATCCAGACGAAATGTCTACAGTAAATGTTCGCGGCTGGAGGAAATTCAGCTCAGATTCATTGAGCTGCAGACTCTGTGACACATCAGCGAGAGAGGAAGTTTCCTTGATGCTTTATACCAGGAGGCAGTCACACATCTTAGAGTAGGGCCTTCTGATTTGGTCAGGGACAGGAGGGTGTGACTGCGAATGAGGCAGGACCCAGAGGGCAGGAGTGTGAGCCTCTGCAATGGTCCAATAGGTTTGATGTTCTCCCAGCTTGTTTGGATGAGGGCAGTGGCTGCAGGGTAGATGAGCAAACTGACCATGGCACCATGGTTTAGGAAGCCATTCAAGTTGGGAGAACAAAAAGGAATGTAGTGGTAGTATGGGGCAGTATATTGAGTGGGATTGGCACTGTTCTCTGTAGCAAAGAGCGAGAGTTCAGACGGCTCTGTTGCCTGCCTGGTGCCAGGGTTTGGGACATCTGTTCAGGGCTGGAAAGCAACTTTCAGTGGGAGGCAGAGGATCCAGTGATCATGGTCCATGTAGGTATCAACAACATGGGCAGGATGAGGAAGGAAGCTCTGCATAGTCAGTATGAGGAGCTAGGCACAAAATTAAGCAGCAGAACCTCAAAGGATTATTACCTGAGCCATGTTCAAACTGGCATATGACAAATAAGATTAGAGAAATGAATGCAAGACTCAAGGACTGGTGTGGGAGAAGTGGGTTCCAGTTTATGGGCCACTGGCACCAGTTTTGGGTGTTCTTTCAGATTTTTCTGTATCGTTGGGATGGTCTACACCTGAACTGTGCTGGGGCTGGTGTCCTCACAAGCTGCATAACTAGGGAAGTAGAGAGGGTTTTAAACTGAATAGTGGAAAGGATCACATTTTCAAAGAGTAGAGACAAGGCAAGAAAGAAAGGTATTAATATGGGAAATGATAAACAGACCATGACAGGAAGGGAGAAATAGCATAAATCTAAGAGTAAATCAGCAGATAAGCCTCGTAGCTACAGAATAAAAGGACAAAACTAAAGGCTCTGTATCTAAACACATGTAGCATTTGAAACGTAACAAATTAACTGATAATATATATAAATAAGAATGATCTGATAGCCATCAGAGAGGCATGGCTACAGGGTGACATAGTTTGGGACCTGAATATTGAAGGGTACGTGATATTTAGGAATGAAATATGTCAGGAAAATGTGTAGGGGTGGCTCTGTTAATTAATGATGGTATTAGCACATTAGAGAGGGATGACCTAAATTCAGAAAACCAGGATGATTCAGGTTTGGGTTGCGACGTGAAATGACAAAGGCAAGAAGTCACTTGTGGGCCAGGTGACTATTTAACTGCACGGTAGAACAGAGCATAAAAGAGGAGATCATGGGAGCTTGACAGACAGGTACAGCAATAATGATGGGGGATTTCAATCTACATATCGACTGGGAAAATCAGATGGACAAACGTAACATAGAGTGTTTTTGGGATACTTTCTTAAAATAGCACATTCTGGAGCCAAGCAGAGAGCAGGATATTCGAGACCTGGTATTGAGCTACAAGACAGGATTAATTGAGAGCCTCATAGTGAAGGTACCTCTAGGTAACAGCGTTCATAATATGATTGAATTTTACACTCATTTTGGATGGAGAAATGAGTGCACCCATGATGAGTATTTTCAACTTAAATGAGGGCATGAAAGCAGAGCTAGCTAAAGTGAACCTCACCCCCACATTCCCGTCTGCCCCCGATAGCCTTTCACCCCCTTGCTAATCGACAATCCATGCAGCTCTACCATTAAAATATTCAAAGACTCTGCGTCCACTGCCTTTTGAGGAAGAGAGTTCCAAGATTCACTGCGCTCAGAGAAATAAATTCTCCTCATCAATGTCTTAAATGAGTGACCCCTTATTTTTAAATAATGACCCCCTAGTTCTAGCTTCTCCCACAAGAGGAAACATCATCTCCACATCCATCCTGTTAAGACTCCTCAGGGTCTTAAAGGTTTCAATCTAATCCCCTCTTACTCTTCTAAATTCCAGTCACAAAGATAGGCTAACCGGTCCAATCTTTCTTCATAAGACAACCGACCCATTCCTGGTATTAGACTAATAAATATTCCCTGAACTGCTTCAAACACATTTAAATCAAAAACAGAATTACCTGGAAAAACTCAGCAGGTCTGGCAGCATCGGCGGAGAAGAAAAGAGTTGACGTTTCGAGTCCTCATGACCCTTCAGCAGAACTGAGTATAGTTAGGAGAGGGGTGAAATATAAGCTGGTTTAAGTTTGGGGGTGGGGGGGTGGTGGTGGAAAGAGAAGTTGAGGGGGGGTGATGGTGGTTGTAGGGACAAGCAAGCAGTGATGGGAGCAGATAATCAAAAGATGTCACAGACAAAAGGATCAAAGAGGTGTTGAAGTTGGTGATATTATCTAAGAAAATGTGCTAATTAAGAATGGATGGCAGGACACTCAAGGTACAACTCTAGTGGGGGTGGAGTGGAAAGACTGACAAGGTATTAGTTGTAGAAAGGCTAACTGGCCTTTAGCTTTCTAATTTCTGTCTCCCTCCCTTTTTGAATGAAAGAGTTACGTTCGCTATTTTCCAATCTAATTGAACCTTCCCCATATCTGGGGAATTTTGAAAATTAAAACAAATGCACCAACAATCTCACCGGCCACTTCTTTTAAGAATTTGGGGTGAAATCCATCCAGACCTGGGGATTTCACAGCCCGATGCCCCAACAATTTTCTTAATACCACTTCCCTGGTGATTGTAATTTTCCACGAGTTCCTCCCTCCCTTCCATTTCCTGATTTACAGCTTTTTCCAAGGTATTACTTGTGTCGTCTATGGTGAAGACTGAAGCACGATACCTGTTTAGTTCATCCGCCATCTCCCTATTTTGCATTTTCAATTCCCAAAATGCTCTTTCTATAGGACTAATTCATTTCTTATTTAAACATCTACATAACCTCCCTTTGGAATTGTTGGTTCTGATTGGAATGCATGCGTTTTGTGTATTCTGAAATATCCCTTTAAATATCTGCCACTGCCTATCCCTCGGCCATGATCTTATTGAATGGCGGAACAGGCTCGAGCTGCTGAGGGGCCTACTCCTGCTCCTGGTCCGTATGTTCATATCTATTTTAGTACCACCGACTGAAAGAATTAATCCCACTCTCACACACAGCACCACTGAATGACTGAATTAATCTCACTCTCACACACAGCACCACCGAATGACTGAATTAATCTCACTCTCACACACAGCACCACCGAATGACTGAATTAATCCCACTCTCACACACAGCACCACCGAATAACTGAAATAATCCCACTCTCACAGACAGTATCACTGATAGAATTAATCCCACAGTCACATACAGTATCACTGACTGACTGAAGTAATCTCACATTCAGCACTGAAGACAAACAGATGCAGAATATGTTCAAAAGATTCCCAGATATTGACAATGACTCACATTCCCATTCAATACCAGAAACTGACAGATACAGACTGAATTCCACACTCACATTGCGGATCAGATGTTGGCATGTCCAGCATGAATCTCACACTCATACTCAGTCCCAGCCTCTGAGAGTGAATGAGAAATGCACAGTCGGATAGTAACAGAGGTTGAAAGATATACAATCAATGCCACACTGATCTACAGTGTCAGAGACTGAGAAACACGGTGTGAATCTCATTTGTAGTTCAATAAACTGACAGGTAGAGAATAAATCCTGCACTCACATATTTAAGCCGCAGGTGACAGATACGGAGTTCAGCCAAAATAGCATATATTCCCAAATCGAGAATGGATCCCCCGCTCACTCACATGCATCCTGAAGTGACAAACGCACAATGAGTCTTAAACACTCCCAAAGACAGATACAGAATAAATTCTACACTCACATGGCGTACCAGAGCCTCAGCTGTGGCTCAGTTCATAGCACCCTCGCCTTTGAGTCAGAAGGTAGTGGGTTCATGTCCCACTCCTGGAAAAAAAAAAGTCAAGAACTGTGAATGTACTCAGAGTTACATAGTTGTTGGGAAAGATTTATTCCAGACCACACAGCTCAATACTCCTTCTCAACCCCCTACCACTCACACACACACATACTCACACAATATCCCAGTGAGTAATTCGCACACGTTACAAGAGTTCCAGGAGGAATCCCGCATTTCCGTTCAGTCCCTCTGTGGAGAAGGGCCCCTCGCACGGACAACCAGACGACAATTTCCGGTGTATCTTCACAAACTGGGACTGGAGAGAATCCTGATAAAATTTCTTTCCTGATTATAGTAAAAGGGCTAATGAGGGTGGAGAAGTCGAAATTTGATTGGTGTCTTTAAATATGCAATCAGAGAAAAGTATAAAATAAGTGGCTGTTGTACTTTTTTAAATGTCCAATCAGAATCATTGTTTCCCCATTCCTCATTAGCATAGGTCTGTCAGACTGTCTATTTAATCGGCGCTCGGAAGGGATTTGCTTTATTCTGTGCCTGAAACTGAAGATGGTTGATGACAAGAAACCAGCTTCTAAGAAGGGAGGCAAGAAAGCCTTAAAGAAACCGGTAGCGAAGGGCGGCAAGAAGCGGCGAAAGTCGAGGAAGGAGAGTTACGCCATCTACATCTACAAAGTGATGAAGCAGGTTCACCCCGACACCGGCATCTCCTCCAAGGCCATGAGCATCATGAACTCGTTCGTGAGCGATATTTTCGAGCGCATCGCGGGTGAGGCTTCCCGCCTGGCCCATTACAACAAGCGCAGCACCATCAGCTCCCGGGAGATCCAGACCGCCGTGCGCCTGCTGCTGCCCGGGGAACTGGCCAAGCACGCCGTGTCGGAAGGGACAAAGGCGGTGACCAAGTACACCAGCTCCAAGTAAAACCCCAGAACTGACTGAAAAACACATTCACAACACAACGGCTCTTTTAAGAGCCACTCACAATCTCTCTGAAAAAGCTATATGATTTCATTACTTCTAATTTATGATTTTACTATGAAGCATTTAGAATTGTGAAATTTTTATTTTGATCACGTTTCAGTCACAGGTTCTCGGCAATGTAAATTTAACACTCGTTCAATTGTTGGGCCTCGTTAATGATGCCCCATAAATTAATGTCTTGCCGCTCACCCTCTGCGCTTTGCTTTAAGACGCGTCATATTCGACCCCTTTCCCTGGTTTTGGAGTGCGCGCGAATAGAGCGCAAATTCTTCTGGTTCCAATTCGGTTCAAGTTTGGCCTCAATAATCGATCAGTTCATTTCCTATAAGCACCGGTTGTGTAGCAACCTTCAGTCTCAACGCTAGCAAATTTACTCCAAGTATGTTTAATTTTGGCTGTCACAAATATCTACAATATACCGTCTATCAGCAGAACGATGTAAATGGCACTTTCAGCCGGCTGCTAAGAAGGTTTCATGACGGATCGAGATTACCTCGAATTGCTGCCGGATTCTTAAAGCGAATCTGAAATTTAAAATGGATAAAATGTGAAATAGTCCCATCAGGGAAGGACATTTGTAAAACTTTGTCGTCAGACCGTGTTCACTATTAACTGGTTTTCTATATGAAATGTATTTCTTGTTTTACAAATATATCGGCGGTAATTTCGACGTCGAATAAAAAAATAGATTGCGTAAATTTGCGCCGTTATTTTCGACTTGTTTTCAGATACACATAAACCCAGACAGAAAATCAGAAACTGAAATATACAAAAAACTGCAGTCCAGGGAAAGAGAGAGAGAGATGAAGAGAATGTTACATTCGAATACTAAATACTGAATAACCATTTTCAATTAGTACTCGAAACGTCAACTTTCTTCCTCTCCGATGAGCTTTTCCAGGTATTTTTGTTTTAGTTTCAGATTTCCAGCATCAGCAGTATTTTGCTTTTATCCAATTAGTACTATGTTCGATCAGTTCTTTTTTGGCTTTTTTTTTTACAAATTTGGCGGGCTTTTAAAATTTGAAAAAAAAGCTCGGTTGGAATCTCAAAATTTGGCGCTGGATTTTCCGCCCTCCCTCCGTGGAGTCTCCGGGTTGGTGAGTTCAGTAGATATCTGATTGGTGATATGAACAACATTATGTGACGCTGCACAAAATGACCTATCAGCAATGCCCGCCGCACCATTCCTCCCGAAGCTATAAGAGAAGCGAATGCGAGCGCATTTCCTCATTCACTGTGAAAGTGTTTTTGAGATTGTGAAATGTCTGGAAGAGGAAAGACCGGCGGTAAAGCTCGATCCAAGGCCAGATCTCGCTCCTCCCGTGCTGGACTGCAGTTCCCGGTGGGCCGTGTTCACAGGCTCCTGAGAAAGGGCAACTATGCTGAGCGTGTGGGTGCTGGAGCCCCGGTCTATCTGGCTGCTGTGCTCGAGTATCTGACGGCTGAAATCCTCGAGCTGGCCGGTAACGCGGCCCGGGACAACAAGAAGACCCGCATCATCCCCAGACACCTGCAGCTGGCCGTCCGCAACGACGAGGAGCTCAACAAGCTGCTGGGAGGGGTGACCATCGCTCAGGGCGGGGTGCTGCCTAATATCCAGGCCGTGCTGCTGCCCAAGAAAACCAGCGCCTCTGCGGCCTCGAAGACCAAGTGAAGCGGCCATTCTTTAATCTAATACCCCAAAGGCTCTTTTCAGAGCCACCCACAGAGTCTGTGAAAGGGTGAACTATTGACTACCGCTACGTGCCGAATTTCAGTAATGGTGAAGCGTTTCTAATGATCCGCAACGACAACCAACTCGTATCAAAAGAGAAATTACATTTCCACCCGAGTGGTTCGGGACTGGAATGCACTCCCTGGAAGTAGTGGAGGCAGGTTCAATAGAGGCAGTCAAGAGGGTATTAGCTGATTATTTGAATATAAACAACGTGCAGGGATGGGGCGGGGTGAAAGCTTTCGGTCATAACACTCTTTTGGAGAGCAGATGCAGGCACCGAAGGGCCGAATGGCCTCCCGTGCTGTGCAAATTGGTTGATTCTATGATAAATCTGTGCACCGGAGGGATACACGTTTGTTGCTCAGGGCGTTGCCTTTATTGACTTCATGAGCACTGACTTGTAACCCGCAGATCACTCTTTGCCCGGGATTGATGTCTGCTCGCAGTATTTAATACATTATCAGCGCCGCATTTATTGGAAGTATCCTAGAGCACTAAGGTGACCACATTCCCAATTTTATGCTTAAATTAAGACACCATTTGCGCTACAACTTACAACTGCATTGTCTGTGATTATCAACCCCAAAAGAGGTTTGTAGACAAGAAAAAATAAACTGATGGAAGGAGGTAAATGGTAACTTCGCGATGTCTAAGTGCTGGAGTGGTCAACAGGAGATCACAGCTTTCATTTGCCGATTTAGTGGCTCTTAAAAGAGCCTTTGTTGCACTTGGTGCTGAAGCCTGGTTTTAGGCGCGTTCCCCGCGGATGCGGCGGGCCAGCTGGATGTCTTTGGGCATGATGGTGACTCGCTTGGCGTGGATGGCGCACAGGTTGGTGTCCTCAAAGAGCCCCACCAGGTAAGCCTCGCTGGCCTCCTGCAGAGCCATGACGGCCGAGCTCTGGAAGCGCAGGTCTGTCTTGAAGTCCTGAGCGATCTCTCGCACCAGGCGCTGGAAGGGCAGTTTGCGGATGAGCAGCTCGGTGGATTTCTGGTAGCGGCGGATCTCCCTCAGAGCCACAGTGCCGGGTCTGTAGCGATGAGGCTTCTTCACGCCGCCTGTTGCTGGAGCGCTCTTCCGGGCCGCTTTGGTAGCCAGCTGTTTGCGGGGAGCTTTCCCTCCGGTCGATTTGCGCGCTGTCTGCTTGGTCCTGGCCATTTTCTGAACAAATTCACCACAATGTCAGCTGCAAGGACTATTAAGACAAACTGCACTGCAACTCGCCATTTTAAACTCTGTGAGGAACCGCCCCGAACAGTAATTGGCTGCAGCCTTCCGCCCAGGCAGTTTTATCCAAAATCTAACCAATGAACTAATCCCTGGCTGAGTTGCCAGGTCTCCATTGGTCGAGTAGTTTTTAATCGCTCATTTCAAAAATTCCGCCTTTATTTCCAGCCGTTTACCGCCTCGACATCAGAAGACTTTGTTCCTTCATTTCTTAAAATTAAAAATACCATTTTTACTGCAAATCATTATTCCCTAACCCGAATGAAATTCCTGTTCATTAAACCTATTCCGACAATTTTTAAACCCGGCATCATCCTGGTGAACCTGCACATTTTTGGACAGAAACACCAGTCTGTTGTTTGAACTGTGTAAAGTCAGTGCTGGATTTCCGAGGCAAAAATTGAAGGACTGTCCATTGCTCCCTACAGCACAACCAACCCTTAAAATCGCCGCTCGCTTAGAGGTCTGGAGTGGGTAATAAAATGGAACCGGTGCTGGGGGCTTCACACCCCTTCCCATTGCCCTCATTCTGGGCAGTTCATGACTATAAAGAGCGGGGAAAGGGATAATAAACAACGATTAAATCGAGTTACTTAGTACATCCTCCAGAACCCCGGAACAAATCAGGCACTAATATAAATGAAAAATACTGCACATGCTGGAAATCTGAATTAAAAACAGAAAATGCTGGAAACCTCCGTAGGTCTCACAGAATCTGTGGATAGAAAAGAGTTAGCGTTTCTAGTCCGTTTCACTCTTCGTTAGAGCTCTCTTTTCTGTTTCAGACAGTAACATTCCCGATCACAGCCAATCCCAATTCCCGTTCCCAGGTCTCTGCTCTCTCTGTGAGGTGGTGGGTGGCTCTGAGAAGAGCCTTTGTTGTGTGTTCGGTAGAAAGGGTCGAGTTGTTTAGCCGCCGAATCCATAGAGAGTGCGGCCCTGGCGTTTCAGAGCGTACACCACATCCATGGCAGTGACCGTCTTGCGCTTGGCGTGTTCAGTGTAGGTGACCGCATCCCTGATCACATTCTCCAGGAAAACCTTCAGCACCCCGCGAGTCTCCTCATAGATCAAACCCGAGATCCGCTTGACACCGCCACGGCGAGCCAGGCGGCGGATTGCTGGTTTGGTGATGCCCTGGATATTATCACGAAGCACTTTGCGGTGCCGCTTTGCTCCGCCTTTCCCCAGTCCTTTACCTCCTTTCCCTCTGCCAGACATGATGATTCTTCACTCAGATCGCTGCAGAATATGAGACACGAGCTGCTTCACGTTCCTCTTTTATACAGCTCGCCCGGACCTGACTGAAAAACGCGGTTTGATGGCAGAGAGGGGAGGAGACAGAGTGAAGATTAAACAGAGATCGGGAGGGAGGAGAGAGCCGGAGTGACAGACAGAAAGAGAAAAGCCCCTGATCTTTCAGCTCCTCCTCCAGTTTCTGCATCCGCCAATTTCCAGCCGTTTATTACCAATGGAACCGAGACACAAACCCGGACAGACCCGGGCTTCACAGTCAGGAGTTTCCGCAAACCCGGGGCTTTGAAATATGCTCTCGTTATAATTAACAGTCAGTAATATTCCGACCTAAACACAGTCTATTCTAAAACAGGAATCATCCTCAGTAACATCACCATCCTCATACACACACGGTTCCAGCATTTTACAAACTGTTTGGGGGAATCTCCTGTGTTAAAATTGATGTTGTAAAGCGGCCTTTACCCACCAGTGTACCACCGCCACACGTCCACTCGCACCCAACGCCCCTTGCCCCCCGCGCCGACACAGGTTCGGAGATTTTGTTTTTTCTGTGATGAGAGTGAAATGGGGAAAATTCCCATTGATTTTAGTGGCTGAATTGCTGCGGAGATCTACGCATGCGCTGTTTAACCCCGTCCCAGGTGTCGTCGCAATGCGGATAACAGCGCATGCGCAACCGCTCCCCCAACAATGGCCGAGAGCGTCATTCACTCAGTGAGCGGAATAGGGTTTAATTCAGCAGCGATCGGAGACATCACCGCCCCAGAGGGAAGTGAACAAACAGCATCTGCTTAAAGCAGCGCATCGGTTTGGAGCCGCGTCCGCAGATATGCTCAGAGATTGGCATTGAGTGTCCGGGCAGCTGAGGCGGAGGCGGCGGCTGTTTTTAATGGGCTCCCTGGAACACGAGCTGCTCCCGGAACATGGAGTGAGCGGGGGGAAGGGAGAGGCCATTCTCGAGCAGTGTCTGGACAGAGTGAGAAGAACTCGCCATTGAAGATCATTGCTGCTTTCTCTCCCCAAACCCGAGTGAAGCTTCCTGGCTTAGTCCCGGCTCCCACTGTCCCTTGTTATTGGACAGAGAATGGCGGGGGAAATAGCCGCACAGTAACAATGTTTCCAGTTACACAAAGAAGATCAATTTCAGGCACCAGGTGAGAAGTGTGAAAGAGACATTTTAAACAGTACCTGCTTGTTTCCAGGTGAACAGTTAGTTGAAAGGGAGCTGCAAATATAAATCTGACCCTTGCCAAAGCCACTCCTCCATCGGATAGTCTAATTCAAGGAGCAGTGCACAGGACGGGTTGTTTCTGGACGTCATAAAATTGTTGTAAAACCGCTCAAAATAGCAGATAAGCAGAAACAGATTGCTCCAGTACCGTGGTGGGGTCAGACACTGATATGCTGCTAGTTTTGCTTTGTTGATTGTTCATTTTAATAACACTTATTTTAAAAATACATTGATCTATTTTGTATTTTCTACTTCACCTATTCTCTAGGTAAAGGAGTTATGTTTTCTGTATGCACAGAAAGAATTGAAGGACCAGATGGTTCTTCGAAACAAGGAAATGTGCAGCCTGATGGTTCCAACTCACAGTAAGTACAATATCACTCACAAAGCACAGAGATACTGCCAGGTCTTTAGGCCAAAATGAAACAGATAGAGACCGACATAGATCCCAAGACTGAGAGGCGCCCTTTCAATATAAGAGTCAAACAGAATATTGCTGGGAGAAGTTGTTTACATTAAACCAGTACACCTGAGGACTAGATTGATCAATCCCAGGGCAAAAGCACAGCCACTATTCGAGTTAAATACATAATGTCATCTCAGCCACAAATTAATTACTAATTATTAACTATGTCAGACAACATTTACCCTATTGTAATATGCAGGATGAATTGCGACTCAGTGCCTCAGAATGTAGAGTGAGCTACACATTAAATATCAGTTCCATAATCTCACTAAGTGTTAGACTAGAATATTAAAGTATGAATTCTGTTCTTTTCAAACTGCAGGAATTAAATAATGAACCAGGTTTGAGATTGATGCATATGTTATCACTCGAATTTGTTCTCACAGAGATAAAAATTAAATACCACTACACAACTCGCACAGAACTACTGAATGTATCCTTAGATCATGCCTGAGATGCAGGTGAAGGACCAATACAGAAAACCCGCACAGTTGCATTCAATGGCAGAGACACATAGATCGAGAATGAACCCCAGACTCACATGAAAATCTAGAGACAGACATAAGAACAACAAATTCCAAATACCACATTCAATCCAGGGATTGACAAATTCAGAATTAAAGCTACTTTCATTTGCATTGCCATTGAGTGAAAGATGTAGAATGTAGCCCAGTGTCACATACCCTACCAGAGACTGGCAAAGGTATAATAAATTCCAGAGTCTCTTATTGTACCTGAGACTGACGGCCAAAAATAAACACATTCACATCGAGCAGTAGAGATTGAAAAATACAGAATGAAGCTCATAATCCCATTCGGTATTGCACAGTGACAGGTACAAATAAACCCCCCTACTCACACCCTTTACGAGGTAATGACACAGAATGAGCAGCACATTCACATACAATACCAGAAACTGACAGATATTGAATGATTCCCACCCTACAGAAAACTGAATTAATGCACACTCACATTCAGATTGAGAGACTGACTAACACAGAAGTATGTCCACACTCACCAAAAACTGACATACACTGCATTAATCCCACTTTATACAGGGGACCAAACCCTGAAATCCAGAAAATAAAATCCACAGGCCTACACACAGAAAAAGACAATAAGGCATAGACCAAAAGCATTCATTTAAAGTGCCACCGACTGACAGGCGTAAGACAAATCTCATTCACAGAGAGCAATGGATGAAAATAAAAGTAAAATCAACTTCACTGACACAATTATTTCCAGATATGGACAGCTAAAGACTGAATGCCACAGTCACATATATTAGAGTTAGAATTAATCTCATTCTCATGTAAATTATCTGGGACTGACTGATACAGAAAAAATAACATATCCACGTGCAAGACAAGAGATGGACACATACAGATTGAATGCAACAATATTGCACTTCACAGGTAACTGAAAGGAAGCGCTTGTTTTTAATATTTCACAAGTGATATATTGAAGCAGATCGAATCCCACTGATATAGTATCAGAGAATGACATTCATATAGTTCATCCTGCACTCATACGCAGTCCCACAACTGACAGATACAAACAAAAATCAACATTTGGATACAGGACCAGAGACTGATACTTGCAGAATGAATAAATTACACACGTAGTCAAAGACAGATGACTGCAGAACTAAAGTCAAACTCACACTCACTTCCAGATACTGTCAGCTTCAGAATGAGCCCCACATTCACTTGTAATTCTGGGGACTGACAGATGGAATGGATTACAAAATCGCATTCAGTTCCATGACTGACAGGTACATAATTCATTTCATGCTCACATACAGTACCATAGACAGACAAATAACCAATTACAAATTATTTTGCTTAAAGACTGACAGATACAAAGTTAAATTGATTGTCACATTCAGTACCAGAGCCTGTCAGATACAGAATATGTCCCAAATCCACATCCCAATCCAGAGACTAACAGATGCAGAATTAAGGCCATAACAACACAGCTCCAATGAATGTCAGTTACAGAATTAACCTGACAATGGATGAGAAATGGAGAGATGCAGAGTGACTCTCTCACTTGCTGAGTCCCAAGGGCTGATGATCACAGAAAGAATCCCACAGTCACATAGAACAATGACAGACAGTGAATGTGACCACACTCACAGAGCAAAGCAGAGACTGTGCAGTACAGATTGATATCAGCACTTGCATATAGAAGCAGATACTGACAGACACATAATAAATCTCTCACACACATGCAGTTCAGCAAGTGACAGATGCAGAGAGAATCCTACACTCTCACATGGTACAAGATTAGCAGATAGAGAATGAATTCCACCATCACAAAAAGAAAAATGGAGATTAACAGATACAGAACAAACCCCTCTCATGTACAAGTCACAGAATTAGAAGGTACAGCATGAATCCCCAAGTTGCATTCAGTACCAGAAATTGCTGGAAATAGAATTATTCCCACATGATCTGAAATTGGCAGGCTTTTCAAATATGAAAATATAAGCCGGTCAGAACTTACAGTTTCTTCTACCTGGCTCTCTGATTAGTTGAGAATTGGATTGCGAAGGGTCTGTCCAATAGAAGCTAGAATCTGGCTACAGCTCACCAGCCATTCATAAGAACTAGGAGCAGGAGTAGGCAATTCAGCCCCTCGAGCCTGCCCCGCTATTCAATACGATCATAGCTGATCTCATTTCGGCCTCAACTCCAATTTCCCGCCCTCTCCCCATAACCTTTCAACCCGTTACTAATTTAAAAATCTGTCTATCTCCTCCTTAAACTTATTCAGCATCCCGGCATCCACTGCACTCTGAGGTAGTGAATTCCACAGATTCACGACCCATTGAGCAAAGTAATTCCTCCTCATCCCTGATTTAAATCTACCACCCCTTAGCTTAAAATTATAGCCTCTTGTTCTAGAATCCGCCACAAGGGGAAACATCCATGCCACATCTACTTTTTCTATCCCCTTTAGCATCTTATATACCTCAGTTAGATATCCTCTCATCCTTCTAAACTCTTGTGAGTTTAGGCCTAAACTGCTCAATCTCTTCTCATAAGACAAGCCCTGCATCTCTGGAATCAATCTAGTGAACCCCCTCTGAACTGCCTCCAATGCAACTACATCCTTTCTCAAGTAAGGGGACCAAAACTGTGCACAGCGCTCCAGGTGCAACCTCACCAATGCCTTGTACAGTTGCAACAACACTTCCCTATTTTAACACCCTATTCCTTTAGCAATAAATACCAAAATTACATTCTCCTTCCTTATTACCTGTTGTACCTGTATACTAGCTTTCAGCGATTCATGCACGAGGACACCCAGGTCCCTCTGCACTGAATCATTCTGAAGTTTCTCTCCCTTTAAATAATAATTTGCCTTTTTTTTTCAAACCAAAATGGATAACCTCACACTTATCCACGTTAAACTCCATCTGCCAAATGTTGGCCCATTCACCTAACCTGTCCATATCCATTTGTAAATTTCTTATTTCTTCATTACAACTTACTTTCCCACCTATTTTGGTGTCATCTGCAAATTTAGCTATAGTACCTTCTATCCCTGAATCCAAGTCACTAATATAGATTGCAAAGAATTGGGGTCCAAGGACCGAACACTGTGGCACCCCACTAGTTACAGCTTGCCATCCAGAAAAAGACCCATTTATCCCAACTCCTTACTACTCCCATCCAATCACCATATCATTTAGTGCCCAAAAAACTTTCCAAGGGGCACAGTGAATTACTTGTACTTCTTGCTATTCAGTATTGTCTTACGACTCCAAACTACTATACTACCCCTAACTCCGTGTGATCTTATTTTGTGTATTAATCTTTTGTGCGGCAACTTATCAAAGATCTTGTGGAAGTCCAGATATACTACATCTACACAATCCCCATTATCCATTTTGCTTGTCACATCTTCAAAGAACTCTAGCAAATTAGTCAAACATGACTTAATCTTCAGAAAACTATGCTGGCTCTGATAGATTGCATTTTGTCTTTCCAAATGCCCCATTACTACTTCCTTAATAATGGATTCCAACAATTTCCCAGTGACAGAAGTTAAACTGGTCTATAGCTTTCTACTTTCTGTCTCCCCCACTTTTTGAATAAGGGTATTATATTAGCATTTTCCCAATCCACTGGAACCTTTCCAGAATCCAGGGAATTTTGGAATATTATTACCAATGCATCCATTATCTCTGCTGCCACTTCCTTTAAGACCCTGGGATGTCGGCCATCAGGTCCTGGGGACTTGTCACTCTTTAGTCCCAATATTTTGCTCAGTACTTTTTCTCCAGTGATGGTGATAGTTTGAAGTTCCTCCTTCTCTATACCCTCTGCTCTACCTATCACTATTGGGGTGGTACTAGTGTCCTCTACCGTGAAAACTGAGGGAAAATATTGATTAAGTGTCTCTGCCATTTCTGCGTTCCCCACTATTAACTCCCCAGTCTCATCCTCCAAGGGACCAAGATTCACTTTAGCTACTCTCTTTCATTTTATATACTCGCAGAAACTTTTGCTATCAGTTTTTACATTTTGCGCTAGTTTTCTTTCATAATTTACCTTTGCTCTTTTTATTATTTTTTTAGTAACCCTTTGTTGATCTTTAAAAGTTTCCCAATCATCCAGCCTGCCTCTGCCCTTTGCAATTTGGTATGCCTTAGTTTTTGCCTTTATGTTATCTTTAACTTCCTTGCTTAACCATGGATGCTTTTTCCCCCTCTTACAATCTTTCCTCCTCTTTGGAATATATTTTACTTCAGAGGAATTGAATATCTCCTTAAATATCTGCCACTCTTCATTAACTGCCCTACATTGTAGTCTTCCTGCCCAGTCCACTAGGGTCAAATCTGCCCTCATGCCTATGTAGTTACCTTTGTTTAACTGCAGAACACTAGTGTGGGACTCAAGTTTCTCGCTTTCAAACTGAACTTGAAATTCTAGCATGCTATGATCACTCTTCTGGAGTGGATCCTTTATTCTGAGAACATTAATCTCATTACACAAAACCAAATCGAGAATAGCCTGCTCCCTGGTTGGTTCCACAACGCATTGCTTCAAGAGAGAATCTTTAATACACCCTATGAACTCTCCCTCGAGGCTACCCTTGCCAATTTGATTAGCCCAGTCAATATGCATATTAAAATCACCCATGATTATTGCCGTGCCTTTCTTACATGCTCCCAGTATTTCATGGTTTATTGTGTGCCTTACTGCTGAACTACTGTTTGGGGACCTATTGATTACTCCCACCAGGGACTTCTTTCCATTGCTATTTCTTATTTCTACCCAGACTGACTCTACGACTTGCTCTCCAGTGCCTACATCATTCCTCACTATAGCACTGAACTCTTCCTTTACTAACAAAGCTACACCACCTCCTTTTCCTTCCTGCCTATCCTTCCAAAACACTGAGTACCCTTGGATATTTAACTCCCAAACCTGTTCTCCCTATAACCACATCTCAGTAATCACCACCAAATCATACCTATTTATCCCTATTTGCGCTTTTAACTCATTATTTTTATTCCGAATGCTACACACATTCAGATACAAAACCTTTAAGTTTGCCCTGTTGTCAATTTTCCCTACTCTTATTTGATTCTTTGGTGCAATATGGTGTTCACACACTCTGTCCCTTCCTTTCACTTTTTGGGAACAATCAGCCTTGTCACTAACCTGCACTCCTACCCTCTCCTTAAACTTTGATTTTTTTATATTTCCATGCAACTGAGCTCCCCCACTGTTTAGTTTAAAGCCCCATCTACAAACCTAGTTATGAGATTCGCCAGGACACTGGTCCCAGCCTGATTAAAGTGGAGCCGATCCGAATGGAATAGATCCCTCTTTCCCCAGTATTAGTGCCAATGTCCCATGAATTCGAACCCATTTCTCCCATACCAAACTTTGAGCCACACATTCAGCTCTTTAATCTTATTGACCCGATACCAATTAGCTCGTGGCTCAGGTAGGAATCCGGAGATTATTACCTTTTTGGTTCTACTTTTTAATTTAGCCCCAGCTGCTTGTATTCCCTCAGCAGAACCTCTTTCCTTGTTCTACCTATATTGTTGGTACCTACGTGGACCACGACAACTGGATCTTTCCCCTCCCACTCCATGTTCCTCTGCAGATATCCTTAACCCTGGCACCAGGTAGGCAACACAGCCTTCGGGACTCTCGATCCTGGCTACAGAGAACAGTATCTATTCCCCTAACTATACTATCCCCGATTGCAACTACATTTCTCTTTTCTCCCCCCACTTGAATGTCTCCCTGTGCCATGGTGCTATGGTCAGTTTGCTCATCCTCTCTACAGTCCCCACCCTCATCCACACAAGGAGCAAGAATCTCGAACCTTTTGGATAAGGGCAAGGGCTGAGGCTCCTGCAGTGCTACTTCCTGGACCCCTCTACCTGCCTCACTCATAGTCACACCCTCCTGTCCCTGACCACTGGCCGAATTTATGGTAGTTAATCTAAGGGGTGTTACTGTATCCTGAAACAGAGCGTCCAGGTAACTCTCCCCCTCCCTGATGTGTCGCAGTGTCTGAAGCCCAGACTTTAGCTCATCAACTCTGAGCCAGAGTTTCTCGAGCAACCAACACTTGCTACAGATGTGGTCATGAGGAACCACAATGGGGTCCAACAGCAACCATACCACACAGCTACAACACATCGCCTGGCACTGCATCTCTATTTTATTTAATTAGTTTTTCAATTTGTTGTTACATTTCCTACTGGTCTTTAATTTATCAATCTGTAAAATATTTCTCCTATTTACCTTTAAGCTGAAAGCAAGTTAGAATAGAGAATCAAAATACACTTTTTAAAATCAACTGGAACTCGCTCTCTCTGCTGAGTTGAAGCTGATGTGTTAGAACTCCGATCCTGGGCCCCAGTAGTCACCTTTAATCTGAAATCAACTTAGAAAAGGTAGTTCAGACTAGCAGTTACTCACCAACCAATGAACATACGGTTTTCCTGTGATGTCACTCTGTATTTTTTTCACTCGACGACGGTGACTGCAGAGGACACTCTTCCCAGACTGCTTCCCGGCGACGGTGACTGCAGAGGACGCTCTTCCCAGACTGCTTCCCGGTGACGGTGACTGCAGAGGGCACTCTTGCCAGACTGCTTCCTGGCAACGGTGACTGCAGAGGATGCTCTTCCCAGACTGCTTCCTGGTGACTGCAGAGGACACTCTTCCCAGACTGCTTCCCAGCGACGGTGACTGCAGAGGACACTCTTCCCAGACTGCTTCCCGGCGACGGTGACTGCAGAGGTCACTCTTCCCAGACTGCTTCCCGGTGACTGCAGAGGGCACTCTTCCCAGACTGCTTCCCGGTGACGGTGACTGCAGAGGACACTCTTCGCAGACTTCTTCCCGGTGACGGTGACTGCAGAGGGCATTCTTCCCAGACTGCTTCCCGGTGACGGTGATTGCAGAGGGCACTCTTCCCAGACTGCTTCCCGGTGATGGTGACTGCAGAGGATGCTCTTCCCAGACTGATTCCCGACGACGGTGACTGCAGAGAGCACTCTTCCCAGACTTCCCAGATCATTCAGAATGATTATTAATAGAGAGATTAAACTAATAGAATCAGTATCTTCTACCTCACCTGTACATGAATTCTAAAATATACTTTTTACCAACAGGCAAATAATTGAAGGAACCAGAATAAATGTGATGTTTCCTCCAGCCAAATTAAAATGAAGATTCCCACCAGCTCCTTGTCACACACAGTATGTACATTATCACTGACAGAGCACAGAGACACAGACAGGTCATCAATTTCACAGTCTCAGACAGCAGAAATAGTTCCAAAGCAATTTTCCATCCATGAATCAAACAGAGCAGGAGAGATAGACATTGTATCCATGTCATCCAAACTCAGTCCTGCAGATGCGAGTGTCCATAAATCCCAGTCCAAATTCTCACCCGCTATTAAATTCTCACTGGGTCAATCCCACAGTCATGCTGCCTTCACTACAAATTAAACATCTGATAAAACTGACATGTTTCCAGTTACAAGTTTACAGGCTTAACCTTAATGATGTACACTGAGATTCATGTTAATTGCCAGCCCAATATTCACGCACATCATGGACTTATAAATTGCACTATTAATTCCCTAGTGTGTCCTGACATATACCTGAGATACAAGTTCAAATCTCAAGTACATTATCAGTTTGAGATATTCTGAAAGCTAGTATAACCTGAGACAGAAGTTCAGATTCTAGTTTAAAACTCACCCTTATTATGAAACTGAAAGATACAATATTAACTTGATGAATATGAACTGAGCTATAGATTACATACTAATCCTCCATCCTCACACAGTGTCAAATGGAAATACGGTAACAATTCCAGACTGAGCTCCATTTTACATCCATTTCAAAGTTCTTACTCAGAATCAGACTGAATGTCACAGATCAAATCGATTAGTACAACTTGAGTTACACTTGCACACCCATCCAGTATCAGATTAAAGGATTCATTATCTTTCCCAATTATGTTCAAAGTGACAGATTTAACATTGGGCCAAAACTCCCACATATCGTTTGCTTAAGCCGACCACATTAGTGGCCTGTGGCTGTGCTGGAAATTTATTTACAATTAACCCAATCTTACAAACAGTCCCAGACACTGAAGGTTACACAATGAATCCTCTACTCACCCAGAGTACCAGTGAGCAATTATTAAACACATGTTCAGTGCCGGATGTTGAGAGACACAGACTGCTTACTGCACTC
Source organism: Cetorhinus maximus (assembly GCF_964194155.1). Classification (NCBI taxonomy): domain Eukaryota; kingdom Metazoa; phylum Chordata; class Chondrichthyes; order Lamniformes; family Cetorhinidae; genus Cetorhinus; species Cetorhinus maximus. The sequence continues at coordinate 12,437,057 of NC_135909.1, forward strand.
ACTCACAATAATTCAGTGTGCGTGATACCAAATTATTCTGACACACGAATTATACCACTGAGAGATTGTAGAAAGGGACCAAGAGCCACAGAGAATAACAGGTGCTGACAGAAACAAATGGAAGTCTACATGCACATACACAGACACACACACACATGCACATTGTTATGTAAGTTCGGAATCATATGTATATTTCAGTCCCTCATGCTATTTGTGAGCATAAGATTCATTCTGTATCAGTCAGTGGGATTAATTCTGTATCTGAGTGTGACTGCTACTGTATGAAATTGTGGGATTCAATTGGTATATTTCATTCACTTCCACATACAATACCAGTGAATGAAATATACCAATTGAATCCCACAATTTCATACAGTAGCAGACACTGACAGATACAGAATTAATCCCACTGACAGATACAGAATGAATCTCATGCTCACAAACAGCATGAGGGACTGAAAGATTCATGTGATTTCCAACCTACATAACAATACAACAGGCATAGAATGCCATCGACAGACCCAGAATTAAACCCAGGCTCACACATTAGGAGAGCCTGACAAATATATATGATTGCCATACTCATATACAACACCAGGGACATTCAGATATAAAATCAGCCCCAATTTCTTTATAGTGCCAGAGAATGAAATGTGCAATATGAACCGTACACTCACCTATTCCCCTAGTGACAGACCAGAATGCCTGCCAAACTCAAACACAGCTCCAGAGAATAACAAATGCAGACTAAAACTACACTCCCACGGAATGCAAGAGACTTCAGATTCAGAATGGTTTCCACATTCACATACAGTAGCACTGACTGGCAAAGAGTGAAACACATGCACACTCACAAACCACCATCACCATTAAGAAATTCAGATTGAGTCCCGTTCAATGCCAGAAAGTGACTGATCGAACACATCCGTTGCATATGTCCCATTCCACTGTCAGGCTCATGGCGTGACCCAACACTCATGCAGTCCCTGGAAATGCAAGATACAGGCTGACTATGACACAGATATATTGTACCAGGTATCGACAAATGCAGAATGAATGCAACATTCACCTACAGTTTCACGGAGAATGTATCCACACTCACATACAGTAACCAAGACTGACAGGTCCAGCGTGCCTTTCACACAGCACCAGTGAGTAACAGACACAGAATGAATCCCGCATTCACAAGTTGGATCAGAGAAGGGCTGATAAGAATGTATCTCACATTCACACACAACATGTTGATGGCTTTAGCACAACATTATAATTACTGCTTGTATAGCAAAATAGAATAAAAGTCATATCCACCGTTAGTAATTCTAAGACCTTCCCTTCCCCTCTTAATATAATGTGACCAATTCTTGCCTGTTGTGTCCATCTCTGATCTGTAAACTTCGACCTAGCAGAGTGTGCTGACTTCTACTGGCCAGAGCCGTGAACTGCAAAAGAGCGGAGGGAATTAACATGAACTGTTGGTGTTGCAGATTCAGGTCAATGTGAGGAAGTAGTGAGGGGATGTGACAGGGTCGGAATAGAGTTGTAAATATTAAATCCAATAAAAAAATCAATAAAACTTATTTCTAATGGAATCTGTAGAATGTGGGACTTGTTGTCGTCTTGCGCAGTTAAATAAATTAGCACAGCTGTATTTAAGGGAAAGCTAGGTAAGTACAGAAGGGAGAATGGATTTCATGGACCAGCAGATAATGGTACATGAAGTATTCTGGGTGGAGAATCTTGTGGAATAATGTACCAATTAGACCAGATGGCCCAATGAAGTATATTCTGGGTGGAATGAATACCGATTTCCAAAGTGTCTCAGAGACTGACAGATACTTAATGAATCTCACACTCATAGTGCACCACAGACAGCAACACAGAGTGAATCATACACTCACACACATCCCTAGAGACTGACAGATACATAATGAATCAGACACTCAAATTCTTTGCCAGAGGTATAGTGAGACAGAATGAATCCTACACTTAAATACATACAAGCTTAGAATAGTTACAGCACAGCAAGAGGCCATTTGGCCCTTCGTGTCTGTTGTTCTCCACCAGAGCCACTCAGCTACTTCTGATCCCCAGCCCTCTCACCACGGCCTGGCAAACCTTTTCCCTTCAGGTGCTTATGCAATTCCCTTTTGACAACCCCAAATTCTCCTGTCTTTAGCATACTCTCAGGCAGTGAATTGCAGATCCTAATGGTTTCCTGCATTAAAAAAAATCCTGATGCCTCCATTAGTACTTTTGCCAACCACCATAAATCGATGCCCACTGCCCACAGGATAATTTTATCATTATCTACACTGTCTAGAACACTTACTATTTTGAACACTTCTACCAAATCTCCTCACAGCTTTCTCTTTTCGAAGGAGAGTAACCACAACTTCTTCAATCTATCCATGTAACTAAAGCCCCTCATCCTTACAAACATTCTTGTAAACCCTTTCTGCACTCTTCATAAAACCTTCACGTATTTCCAAAGGTTTGGTGCCGAAAATTAGACTAATGCTAGTGTCTGTGTGACATCTTTCTGTATCTGTGCAAGGGGGCCTGTATCTGTCTGATCTCACTTGGTGTGGGAGGAGTTGTAAGGATCAGGGTAGGAACTGTCTGCACAGGCAGTCCTTTTCCATAGGCACACATGTTTGTTAGAGACCAACATGTACACCTCATATCCGACAGACACAGTGCAAGAGCCAGGCAGATATAAAATTTATCCCACAGTAACAACCAATAATACAATGGAAATATAAAAGCAAAATATTCTGGATGCTGGGAATCTGAAATAAACACAGGAAATGCTGGAAATACACAGCAGATCTGGAAGTACCAGTGGCTTCAGGTCATGACATTTTGTTGGAACTGGGAATGGTTAATCTTCAATTGGTTGTTAGGAACTATGTACAATTTTTAATGAGTGTGTGTGTGTATATATATATATTCATATAATGTGTATAGATAGATACATGTGTGTGCATTTTTTGTGTCAGAAATGTAGAGTCGTTCCAGTTTCATAAGTTTTTTTATAAATTAGCCTTGGGACTTAGAAGCCTGGGTGGATCCCTGGCTGACAGGTCAGTAAAGGGGTTAGATGTTTAGTGATTTTGGGGAAAAAAGAAACACACAATAGAAAATAAAACTGGGCTGCTGCCTACCGACAGTGTTCAAGTGACACAGAGACAGAGAAAGAGAGGGACGAGTTCAATGTGCATCAAAGAGTTAAGCAGGGATTTTTTAGGCTCTTGAGAAGAGAAAAGTACAAGGCTACTGGGACAATAGTTAACTGCAGGGTCAGTTATAGGACTCATTGTCGTGATCAGTTCGGTGGTGTTGCTACTGAAACAGTGAGTATAAAGTGCAGTTATTTTGGGTGAGACAAGTCTTGGTTGAGAAGGATCAAGTGAATGCTCAAGAATTCACCAAAAGAAAACATTTGCACGTGTACCAGCCCCAAGAAAGAAGCCTTTGTGACAAGCGCGTGGTAACTCTTCGCTGGTTTATCCATCTGTAAAGATATTGCTGAGCAAAGGAATATTGGGAAATTGAATCACCTTCTTTTGTTTGTATTGAGATCTTTCTGACTGTTTTGTCTGGTTAAGGTAGTTTGTTTTTCTTGTTTTGATCAATATTTTATTCTTTGTGTTCAAAGTTCATGAGCAAATACCTGTGAATTTCTTCAGAATCTTTTCTCACATCCTACACATGTTGGGTTCTATCAAGCCAGGTTTCACTCCGGGAGCTGACTTATCCGCTTTTACCATCAGCCGGGATTGTAACAGATGTTCGTGTAATTCTTAGCACAATCGGGATTGGTCAGTAAGTATTGTCCTTCTGTGAAATCACATCCAATGTTGGACACTATGTTCTGAGCTTTTCAAGCAGGATCTTGGTGAGTATGCTCAGTACTTTGCCTGTTGTGAACAGCTGAAGGCCTAAGCTGTTTGGTACGATCCAACATTCATTGGGGCAAATGTCCATAGACCTCACATCACACTGACACTGAAATTCATATAGAACATTAGTTATTTGTGTTGTTGGCAGAACGTATTTTTAGTCTTGACAGCAGCATCCTGTTAGTGGAGAATGCCACTCGTGTTGCTACTGCATAGTAGCATTGTGAAACGGGCAGCTTTATTAGTTGTTCACGTTTTTGAGATACCTGAACCATTCTAGGGTTATGTCAGGTAGACTGGCCACTCTTCAGAACAGACTTTTCAGAACGGGCTTAGGCCCATTGATGAGTTTGTGTGATAGGCAGTGAGCAATTATTTGATCGATGGAGCCATTATTCTGCAGGATAGCTTTGAAGTGCCAGATTTTGGCATCATGATGCATGATTAGCAAATGGCCTGGTCCCTACCTATCAGTTTGCCGACAAGACTTATCTTATACCGCATGGAACTGTAGGAATCCCAACAGTGGCGGTGGGCTAGCTGTAGACAGTAGTAGAGAACGCATTGGCCGATTTCTCAAGTAGTACATTGAGGAAAGAGGGCTCGTTTGACTGGTCAATTTCAATGAGAATGGAGCAGGTTAGAGCCTATTAAGGTGTCACAGGAATGTTTTACATGTAGCTGCAGATGCAGAAATAGAAAACACGTAATTTGTGTACCAGAAAAAGGAAAGAGATAGGATTTTAGGGGTCATTTCATTGAAGATACGTTTCTCGTGGAAATGGGCAAAGATGTTTACAACAGCCGGGCCTAGAGGGTGTCCCATGGCAACATCATTTCTTTGGGCATACACAGTGTCATTAAAACTGAAATAAACTGCATGAGTTATTGAGTTCATATGTTCATTGAATACAGTTTCAGACAATGGCAGTGAGACTTGATCATCATGAAATAATGACATGGTGCATATGTGAATGGCTTCCTTGAGTGGCACATTAATCAAGAGGATAGCAAAGTCAAACAGGCAACAAGCACATGCACACGCCATTGCTATCAATATGCATGTCCTGTATGGACTTCACAAAGGAGAAGAATCCCTTCACTGTGTATGTGGAAAACTCGCTCAGAACTGTTTGTAGCAACTCACTCAGCCATTTGGCCAACTCATGTTGTGAAGAATCAGTCAGAGATGAGATAGGATGTAAAGGAACATCACTTTTCTGTGTCTTTGACAACCCATGTATACGTGCACACAGTGAACCATGAGGGAAAATCCTACCATATACTCCACCAGGCAGTTCATTACTGCACACTCTAATTCCACGATTGGACAACATTTAGTAAACAAACCCAATTGTGCTAAGGATTACACTTGCAGTGTGAACTAGGGAACACAGTTTATAAAATAATGGGTCCCCTATTTACGATGGAGATGAGGAGTAATTTATTTTCAGTGGATCATTGGCCTTTGAATTATATTCCCCAGAGAGCAGTTCAGGCTCGATAATTGAACATATTCAAGGCTGAGTTGCGCAGATTCTATGAGGGAGTCAAGGGTTGTGGGAGACAGGCAGGAAAGTGGGGTTGAGGGCACAATCAGATCATCCATGATCGTGTTTAATGGCAGAATAGGCTCGAAGGGCTGAATGACCTGCAGCTGCTCAAATCTCTAATGTTCTTCAAACTGTAACTTCTGTCCCCATTTTGACTCCTTTTTTTCACATTTGGTTTTAACCTCATTTTTCTGTTGCATTTGCTTTCGGGTGGCAGCTGCTCCTCATTTTTCCATTCGCACCTCTTTTCGACACATCTCAGTTTTTTGTTACTTGTTCGTTTACCTCTCCCTTTTGCCTTGCAGCACCAATTCTTTGGTCATTTAATCTCTCCTGCCATGTAGAGCTTCAGCCATCCCCTCTGCCTCCACAGCCTCCCTTTCAGTGACTGGCCATTTGTTGTTAATGGCCTTCAGTGTTACCTTGTGTTACTTGCTAATCTTTTCTCATATACTCTCTCTGCTGTTCAAGTTTACTTTTTGAGTTCTCCTCTGTACTTCCTGTATTCTGCTTGGTTCCCTAATTTATTATGAATCTGACGTCTATCATCAGCCTGTTTTTGGATTTCTAACAGAGCACAGGATGTGTAGTCAACAGCTCTCAGCTGTCCCGATATTACACTGAAATGAGCTGCCTGTTTAATTAAAGTTTTCGTTATTTAGAATGTTCTGCTCCTTCCTGCTTGTATCTTTGCTGTTGTCTCTCGGTTTAATTTACACAGCAACTCATTCCCCGTCTACACCTAATCTCCACTTTCAACAAATCCACATTATAAACTCTTCATTCTGCAATTAACTTTTTCTGTGTTTGAGCTCCCAGGTCAATTGAGTTCTTGGTTGTAATTTCATTGTCCCACTTAATTTACCTGAAAGCAACGTTTGTGTTTGAATTATCAACTCATTTGTACTGTAATTATAATTTATATGAATTCCATCTTGCAACAAACTGGAAGCTTTCAAATTAAAATCTAGAGATGACTGACTTGTCGTGCAAAGACCCGTCTATTCGACTCAGTTCAATAAATCCTGTCCTGAACAGAATGCTTTACCCAGGCAATATCTCTACTTGATGAACGGATGGTGCACGGAGCTCTCAGCTTTTACTCATTGATCTTCACGGGAGTTGATCCAGTTTTGATGTCAACTTGTTTGCTGGTGTCGATTTACTCGGATTCTTCACCTGATTTCTCTCCTGTCCAAGGAAGCTCTCTGAGCGGAGTTCTCAATAATAACTTGACTTTTCCTCACAGGATTTCAGCCTAAATGAGTTTTGAACTATTTTATTAAAGGATTTAGTTTTGTACATGCCTCCCTAGCTCTCCTCATGGTTAGACAGAAAGTGTTACTGCTGTGTTGGCAAGTAAACGACAGATTTATTTGAAAAGTCATTGGGACAGGATTTTGGGTTTGACTCAAGTCACAAACCTGGTGGTGATGCATTGTGGCCCCATCTGTCACGTGACCTGCCAGGGGATGACCTCATAATCGCCCCAATCCTGTAGCTGTGGATTGGGCGATTTGTTACAAACTTTCAGTGGGGCTGATTTGGTCGCATTTGGCCTTGAATGATAAGTGTATGTCCCCAAAACCCGTGCCAGGATTTGTGTGTGACAAAGAAGGTTGACACTCCAGTACAGTATTGAGGGAGGGCTGCACTATTGTAGGTGCTGTCTTTAAATAATGATGATAAACCAAGGCCCTGCCCAACCTCTTATTTTATCCAAAGTGACCCCATTGTGCTGTGCCGAAGACACACGAGCAATGGAGTTATGCCCCCGAGCACTCAATCATCATCCCAAAGCATGTTCACATTGTTGTTTGTGAGTGTTTCCTGTGCAGAAATTAGCTGCCCCTTTCTGACAGAAAGTGTCTGTTCTTTTTTCCTGAATCAGTTTCAGTTTTGCTCCAGAAAACATGAAATCTGACTTCTAACTCAACTCAGGTGGGACTCAAAATGACAAGAAATCCATCAGCAATAAAGGGCACAGGCGTTAATTGATCAGAATGTGTGAGGGACTGTTATGACGTTGCAGAAGATATGGACCAAATCCAAGAGGGATAGTTGGTCGTGTTGTCACAACGGTTTTGCAATTTATATTTATTATGAGATGTGTGCACCGAATTCAGAAGCAACATGCCTGCCAGGATATTTAGAAATTTTAAAAATAATTAATATCTTATTAAAAATAAAAGATGTCAAGCACATACATAAGACTACAAATAGCGCTATAATAACTCCTCAAGTTACTAATTAACCTGACCCCCTCAGTTACACACCCTTTAAGGTCCGAAATAGAGTTTAGAATTAAAGCAGACTCAGCAAGTTAACACAGTATCCTGGACAATGGAATGCCGTATGGCTTTTCTTCAACTCCCGTTTAGTTAGACAGCAGACTTACGCAAAAATGCTGGAGGCTTCATTGAGGCCATTTATCACACTCCTGTTAGATCTTACATGGCCTTTTTCAACATAACCTTTCATTCTCCTTTACATATGTTTCTCCCTTCTTAATGTATAAATTCTATAGACCCGGATGTCGATGAAATTGTATCTTCTTCACAATATAAAAAAACTCCCATGTCTCCACTATTTCCAGTAACCTTTGGGAAAAATAAACATGTTCCTTAGCCTTGCTTATCTGGCTAGTTGAAAACAGACTGAGATACCGTTGAAATCCAAATATCCCTTCATTTATCTAAAAATGCAAATTCCCTTCACACCTTACATGCTAATCCAGGTTCCATGTTTACTCATTAGCATGTCAAGCACCCAGCTTCTTTTGATGATTTAAACTTGAGTCCAAATGTAATTACATTACACACAGACAGACCCAACTATACTTACCCTATAAAATTACTTCGCAATAAACCAGAAAAATATTATGAAACTGTTATACTTGCTTGACAGGAACGAATGCTTTTTGTGAAAAGCATTGATTTCAATAAGTGAATATCCTCGGTGTACCACTCCTGGCTAATCCTGAGCAATAACTTGTGGCAGGTTTTTAAAGCGATGAAAGATTTCCCAGCGCTATTAAAGAAGCTCAGTCATTTCTCTTGCTGCCCTGACCAACATCCCTGACTCAATAACACCACCAAAAACAGCTGCACATAAAGAACTAACGGAAAGGTCAAAGTTTAATATAGAAAACCATACCCATTCCAGATTTCCAAAAGGACACATTGATCTTCAGAAAACATTCTTCATCAACTCCAATATCTGATCATTGAGAAACAGGTGTCTCCTCCGGCTTGGCTTCATTATGTGCAGAAATTGGAATTGTTTTGTTTCACAAGCTCATGAAAGTACCTGGGAGCAGTTTACTGTGTTTCAATGAAAAATTGTCATCTGATATTTAAAAAATTAACACAGAAAATGCTTGTAACATGGAGCAGGTTTGTTCATCACAGGATTAAAACAAGCTCAATTCTCCTTCCAATGAATGAGGCATGTCGACATTGAGAGAATATTAACAGAGAGGAAAACAATTGCTTTCTAATTCTGCTCCCCTGCTATTCCCAAAATCACCATGGAAGTGGGGCAATAGACCGATTTCAATTTCCAAATGCTGATCAAAGGATTGGCAGCTGGTAAAATGTGGGAAATGCAGGTTGGAGAGGATAATTTTCTTCCTGCAGGGTTTCCTGGGAGACGAGTTGTGTGTGCAATTGTAGCTCAGCACTAGAGATTGTCAATGTTGAGAGAATAATAGGACCAACAAGTGATAACACCTCATTTCAGTTCCTTCCAGATTTAGTTTTTCTTTATGAATTCGGGGTGGAGGAACAAAAGTAAAGTAATCTTCCCCCAAGTTTGTCCTACCATTTAATGAACTCATGACTGGTCTGTCTTTTTGCTCCATTTATCCCTCTTTGTTTCGTAATCCTTAAAACACTTAACAAACAAGTGCTATCGATTTCAGTTTGGAACTTTTCGGTTGACCCCCAGCGTTTACAGTTGTTTGGGGGAGGGAGTTTTTACCATCCTTTGTGTGAAGACGTACTTCCTGAAATTACCTTTGAAAGGCTTCATTCTAACTTAAAGGTTAAGCCCCCTTGTTGAAGGCACCACACCCAACCCCGGCGCCCATCTCCCGTCGCACCAGTTGTAACAGTTTCTCTCTATCTACCCTGTCAAATCATTCAAGCACCGTAACCATCTCAGTTGGATCACCCCTTAGTCTCTGATATTCACGGTACTACAATACTAGTATTTACAATCTGTCCTCGTCATTTGAATCTGGTATCACTCTGATGAAATTCTGCTGCCCCCACTCCAAGGCCAATCTAACATCCCTCAGGTCTGTTGTCAGGAACAGAACGCATTGATCTAAACAGGGTTTTATACACCTGTAATATGATTCCCAATACTTCGTATTCTATTACTCTTAGATATTATTTTTTATCTTCCTGTCCACGAGCTTTTAGTGATGTCTGTACATCTCTCTCGGCTCCTGCACAGTTTCGAGAATCTCACCACAAAAATAAACAACCTTTTCTATATATTATAGGTTTAATCAGATGGCCCTTCACTTTAAAGCTCATTTGCTAAAACTTGCTCACTCACTGAACTTATCAAGAAAATGTCAAACTAAATGTGTTCCGCAAGGACAATGTTATTTTTTTCTGCTCCATCACCATTAACTTTTCCAGCTGCTCTTTCAGCCACTGTAAATCCGGAGAATGAAAGGGAAGGAAAAGTCCTGCTCCCTTTCCTGAATCCTATTTGTTCATCATTCCAATAAAACCTGGGGAAAGGACTGTAATAGCTCAGTATCAATTTTGATTAAGTCAGAAATATTCCATTTAAAAAAATCATTCTAGGTATTTGGCCTTCGCTGGTTTGGACAGCAATTATTGTCCATCCCTAATTGCCCTTGAGAATACGTTGGTGACCTGCATTCTTGAACCTCTGCAGTCCATGTGGTGTTGGTACGTCCCCAGTGCTGTCAGGAAGGGAGTTCTAGAATTTCTACCAGCGATATTGAAGGAACAGCAATATATTTCCAATTCATGGCTTGAAGGTGAATTTCCAGGTGGTGGTGTTCCCATCTATCTGCTGACCATGCCCTTCTACACGGTAGTGGTCCAAGGTCTAGATGGTGCTGTCGAAGGAGTCTTGCTGAGTTCCTGCAGTGCACCTTGAACATGGTACACACTGCTGCTACTGTGCATCGGTGGTGGAGGGAATGAATGTTTTTGGATGTGGTCTCCATCATGCGAGTTGCTTTGTCTTAGACGGTGTAAAGCTTCTTGGGTAGTGTGGGAGCTGCACTCATCCAGGCAAGTGGGGAGCATTCCATCACACTCCTGACTTGTGCCTTGTAGATGGTGGACAGGCTTTGGGGAGCCTGGACGTGAGTTACTTGTCGCACAATCCCTACCCTCTGACCTGCTATTGACGCCATAATATTTATATGGCTATTCCAGTTCAGTTTCTGGTCAATGGTAACTCCCAGGATGTTGATAGTGGGGGATTCAGTCATGGTAATGCCATTGAACATCAAGGTAATAGTTGGATTCTTACTTCTTGGAGATGATTATTGCCTGACACTTGTGTGGCGCAAATGTTACTTGTCACTTGTCATCTCCAGTGAGACATTGACAACCATCCGATTCCAGGCCTTTTTTATGTGAAACCTACTCAAACAGGAAGAAACAATAACTAAAAATATCCAATAACTTGATTCGAACCCACGTGTGAAAAGCACAATGGTTTCACAATCCCTCATCTTAACATCCCCTCAGAGCCGATCCGAGCTTTAAGTCATAGTCTCGAATCCTTTTTTCCAGCCGTGAAGAGTTGGCAAGAAGGTTCTGAAAGTGCAGCCAGGTGTGCAATGTTGGAAATGCGGCTCCAGTAAGCAGAAAAAAATGTATCACGTCAAGTCAGGAACTGTTTGGAATGGAGCAGTGTGAAACATTTCCCCACGATTTATTTTTTATCTAATCATTGGTTTTCAAACATTCCATCAATGGGAAAAATATTGCTTAATGTGTATAAGAAATGAATACTTTGGCTGCTTTTAAATACATCGGCTAATCTTAAATATCTGTACCTTAAATATCTCCCCTTAACATTCTCTCTGATAACAGCATCTCCAGTTTGTATTTTTCAGTCCATCCACATATGGAATCCCTCACCACTGATCCCATTCCAGAAAATTGACACTGCACGCTCTCCAAGGACTTGATGTTCTTCATAAAGCCCTCACCAAGATCTTATATTCCACATTACAACGTGATACCCCTCCAATTCTTTGAATCCTATCTATCCGAGTTATTTTTACAAACTTAGCTGATGATTCCTTATAGATGAAGACAGGCTTCCTTCAACATTAATCTTCTTAAAGATTTGGAAAAAATGACCTTCCAATCTCCAATCAATAAATCCTAATGAAATTCTCCAGTCAGCCCATGAACAGCCCGCCCCCTTCATTCCACTTATTGTTCCTTTTATTTTCACTGATCCCACTTCTTCAGCACAAATGCTTCGCTCCTCTCCTTTAAACCCTCTTCAATAAGAGGGCACAAATCCTCCGTCGGCAATTTACAAATTACTTCTTTAACAGATAACTCGTGTTAAAGAAGAGATACGAGAAGGTCTGGCTGTGCTAAATGTTGATAAGTCAGTGGGACCAGATGGAATGCATCTGAAAACGCTGAGGGCTGTAATAGTGGAAACTGTGGAGGTATTGGACTGAATCTACTGAATATTATTTACTTTTTTACAGTTACAAACCACTTTGTTACTCTAGAATGCAGAAATTAATAAAAGTGAATCAGTGTTGAACAGATTCTGACATCCCTCATCTCCATTTTATTTTACATGGAGCAACTTGTCCTCAGTGTAAGTGTGTTGCTCTAAGAATGAGATCACCACGTCCTGGGAATATAGCAGCAATCCTGCCAAGGTCTGATCTGCAACCTTGAAACTCAGTGAAAGTTTGTCACCATACTCTCCGAATCTGATCGCCACTTCAAGCCCAACATTCAGCTTGGGTGGGCAAACAAAACAACCTGATTCCCCTCGTCCTCCAACGCAAACTGAACTCCAAAGGTGAGGTGAGAGTGACTGCCCTTGACATCAAGGCAGCATTTGACTGTGTGGCATTATGGATCCCCAGCAAAACTGAAGACAATGGGAATCGGGGGCGGGGGGCAGAGGGTGGGGAGCTCTCTGCTGGTTGGAGTCATACCCAGCACAAAAAAGATGATTGTGTTGTGGAGATCAATCATCCCAGTTCCAGGACGTCACTGCGAGAGTTCCTCGGTGTGGTGTCCTAGGCCCAACCATCTTCAGCTGCTTCACCATTGACCTTCCTTCCAGCAGAATTGGGAAGGTTCGCTGATGATTGCTCAATGTTCAGCACCATTTTCAACACCGCCGATACTGAAGCAGCCCATGTCCAAATCATCACCCACCCTCTGTCCAGAAGACTCGGGACTGCAAAGAACTCTAAGAAATCTCCTCTCAAATTCCTCGTCTCCAAGGTAAATATCCCCTACCGCTAAAATGTATCGAGGTAATTTAAGTTCCTCGCTGCGAAATATTCTCGTTAAACTTTATTGCTTCCTCTCCAATGCATTCACATCTTTCCTAAAGTGTGATACCCGGAACTGGGCGCAATACTCCAGCTGTGGCCGAAATACTGTCTTTCCCAAGTTCAAAACAACCGCTTTGCTCTTGTAATCTACGCTCCCATTCATAAAGCCGAGGATATTGTATGTTTCATGAACTATTCTTTCAACCTGCACTGCCTCCATCAATGATTTATGCAGATGTCCATCATTTCCCGCTGTTCCGGCACCGTCTTTGGAATTGTAAACTTTATTTTATCTTTTCTCCCCGTGTTCTTCCGACCAAAATGTATCACTTCATCCTTCTCTGCAAAACAATTCAGTCGCCCTATTTTCCAACCTGAATATGACCTTTTGAAGGAAATTGCTCTTTCACTCGAATTTCTATCGCTCTTTTCACAACCACAGGAGGTTCAAAACATTCACAGGCAATGAGTGCTCTTGAAATGTCGTCATTGTTCAAATGGAGGAAATTGCTGACCGTTTGAACGTTTTGTTCTACAATGTCAGAAATTCCCTTATGTGGAATAGGGAATGGGCACATCATGTCCTGGGCTCTGTGGCGCAACGGATAGCGTGTTGGACTTCTAGTTGCTGTTGTATAAGAGATTCAAAGGTTGTGGGTTCGAATCCCACTAGAGTCGATTTTTGGATAAAAGCAAATCAGCAACTGGTTCATCGGAGATGGGAAACTGCCGTCACCAACCCCTTTCTGTACAGGTGAATCCAGTCACACCCCACTTTCCAATCTGAACCACATCACAGAAGATAACTCGCCACCGAATAGTGAAACAGGTGGCAACAGGAGGAGAGCCGCTTCGCCGCTACAAGGATACACAATTGGCTGAATGGCAGGAAACAGAGGTTGGTGGTAAATGGATTTTTTTTCGGCCTGGCGAAAGGGTTGGGACCTTTGCTGTTGACCTTTGCTGTTCCTGATAATTATCAATGACCTTTGTGCCCAGGACAAAATTTCAACGTTTGCGGAGGATACAAAGCTTGGAATCATTGTGGAGAGTGTGGAGAGTATAGAACTTCAAATGGACTTGGACCAGTTGGTGGAAATGGGGAGACAGGTGGCAGATGAAGTTCAATGGAGAGAGGTTTGGTAGGAAGAACTTGGAAAAACAATATAAAATGAAGGGTACAACTCTAAGGGAGGTGGAGAAGCAGTGGGACTTCGGTGTTTATGTACGTAAATCATTGAAGGTGGTAGGACATCTAAACCCAGCGGCAGAGTCATGGAACGAAAGTACATGGCCCCTTTTTACAACATTAACTGCCATATTCTGGTAGTTTAAATATCGAGTCATTGACTGTGCGTGAGCGAATAGATGACTGACTGGGTGAGCTAGTGACTGAATGAATGGTTAGGTGAGTGACGTGTGTAGGTAGATAGCTGGCTGAGTGAATGAGTTTGGTGGGTGAGTGCGTAGGTGGGTCTGATGGTTTAAGTGCGTGACCGCGTCAACATACAGGTTGGGAGCCAGTCAGGAGATCCGCGGAGAGGTCAGCTGGTCGGATCGGGGCGACTGAGTATTCGGTTGCGCAGTAACCCAGGTGATAGACAAGAAGTTAAACTGTTTACCCTTTCCTGGGCATCTAGCAAGCTAATTGTTTGGGATTTGTCCCAAGTTTCTGACTCTAGTTCCGGGTCGGAGGCATTCGAGGAGAGTCCACGGCAGGAGGGGTGAATGTAAACTTCCGGGGATGTTCTCACGTTGGTCCACATGGGAAAGACCTTTTGGCTGAGTTTGTTGACACCGGAACAGCAGAGAGCACGCGCTCCACACGTGGAGTTTCAGTGTCTGTGACGTCAAAGCCAGTGACGCTCCAGGTCACTTTCAGCAGCGGAGATGGTGCAGATCAAACTCAGCCCGAAATGAACACTGTTTTTGCTGTGTTCCGCTCGCTGGCCCACTCCCGAGTCGGAATTCAGTCTATAAATGTTTAAAAATATTTCTTTAAGTGCATGTTGGTCCCACAAATGGTGAGACTGGAGAATTAATAATGGAAAACAAGGAACTGGCAGAACTGTTGAACGGGTATTTTGTTTCTGCCTTCACTGTAGAAGAAGGACATATAGAGTGTACAGAGCGATAGAAATTGGTTGGGTGATTCGCAGATGCAGAATAACTTGGGAAAATGTGAACTTGTCCACTTTGGCAGGAAGAATTTAAAAGCAGTACATCATGTGACAGGAAAAATGCTGCAGAACTCTACAGTGCAGAGGGTTCTGGGGGTCCTGGTTCATGAGCCTCAAGAAGTTAGTATAGAGATGCAGCAAGTGATTAAGAAGGCGAATAGAACTTTGGCTTTTATTACAGAAGGAATCGAATATAAAATTCTGGAAGTTTCCCCACAGTCATACACAGTTGGTGAGACAGCATCTGGTGGACTGTGGACAGTCTTGGCCTCCTTAGTTAAGAAAGGATATAATTGCATTACTGCAGGTCAGAGCAGATTCAGTCGACTGGTCCCTGGAATGCAAGGGTTTTCATTTGAGGAAAAGTTGAGGAGGTTGGGCCTATACCCATTGGAGTTTGAAGAATGGGAGGTTGTCTTATTGAAAGATATAAAATCCTGAGGGGACTTGACAGGGTGGCTGCTGAGGCTATGTTTCCTTTTGTGGGGGACTCTACAATCAGGTCACTCAGTTTAAAAATTTCGGGCTCTCCCATTTCAGACTGACAGAAGGTAATTTGTTTTTTTCTCTCTCTCAGTGGGACATTAATCTGTGGATTTCTCTTCCCCAGAGAGCAGTGGAGGCTGGGTCATTGAAAATGTTCAAGGCTGAGTTGGAGAGACTTTTGACAAAGGAATGAGTAAAGAATTATGGGGGGCAGACAGGAAAGTGGAGTTGCGGCCACATTCAGATCAGCCATGCTGGAGCTGCTTCGAGGGGCTGAATGGCCTGTTACTGCTCCTGATTTTCGTGTTATTGTTCTTGTGTGCCTCTCTCGGCACTGCTGTCCCTGGCCTGCTCACGGTCTCGCTTGCCGGACTGCTCGGCGCCTCAGTAACCTCCCGCTCTCCGGCCTGCTCCCTACCACTCACCGCCTCACTTGTTGTTCTGCTTGTCACCATCTCCTCAGTTCTTGTGGTGAGATGGGCGGCGACAGGTGTCAGGAGGAAGGTGCCGAGTGGGAGGTGAGCGGCTTGGTAGTCGGGTAGCGAGCGGTGCGGCATAAGGGTTGGAGTGTAGCGCAGCGAGCGAGGCGGCGAGGGTCTGGGGTCTGTGCACCTGGCATTCGGGAGCATGGGAGTGAGTGGGAGGCAGCAAGTGGGCGACCGTCAACGGCTGAACAACGAGGACGTCAGCGGTGGGAGGAACGGCGCACGCACCGGCAGACTGAGTGGGTGCCGAGTTCCTGTTCCAGCTCGGTGTCAGGAGTTACAGTGTAAAACTGATCACAATTCTAGCATTGCTGAGTTCTGATGAAATGTCATCGACCTGAAACGTGAACACCCTTTCACTGTCCACGCTGCTGCCTGCCATGAGGTGCAATTCTTAATTGTTTTCTGGTGTTACGACAGAAACCCGAAAGGAGGATTGACGCACTCTGGAGGACAATGAATGCACATAGCGATTATCTCGCTTACCTGTAGAAGGCTCGTTGGTCTAGAGGTATGATTCTCGCTTCGGGATTTTCGTTAACTGATCGTGCGAGAGGTCCCGGGTTCAAATCCTGGACGAGCCCTCGTGTGTTGCTACTTGTGATGTATGTTTTTTTACGAGCGAAAAGGCGGGTTTTACTTAAACCCGGGCGAGTTTTTAGAACCTGAGAAGTCATTATAACCAAATTATCACTGCAAAACAGGTGGAGTAAATGAAGAAACTGTTGCTCATGTAATCGGACGGTTAATTTATCCTAATAAGAGAATGAGTGTAACTGAAACTTGAGTTTTCTTGCCGGCTCCATGGATACTGCCTGGCCTAGACACTGCCTGGTGTATTTCTTCAATGTTCTCTTTTACCTAGAGCGCTCTGAAAGAATGACTGGTATCTTTTGGGTGCCAATGAATGTCTATATTGTCTGAGTTATATACATACAGTTATATTATTGGTCTCGCCGTGTGATTCTCGCTATGGGACGTTTCATAAGTGAGAATGTGAGCGGTCTATGTTTCAAATCACAGGCGAGCTCTCACGTGTTGTTATTTGTCGTGTAAGTCGCCCAGTGCATTGTCTAAAACTCATTGCGGTCTATCTAGGGCGGTTTACTTATCTCAGGGGTCAGTTTGAGAACTGGACCCACCATTGCAGAGAACTCATCGATGAAACACACATGAAGGAAATGAAGGCAATTTGAAAAAAAAACAATTGCCCACTTAATCACACTGTAATGTTACCCGAACACACTAATTAGACAATCCCATTTTCTGGATGAATGCATTCGGCTGTTGTATTCTCTGAGAGAATTGTAAACTTTTCTGATACGGCCAGGTCTGGGAGCCCCATAGTGAGAATTTGATTTGATTATATTTTGTTTGTGTTCTAGGAATTGTACTGAGCAGAAAGTGAGCCGTTTCACCTCGATCGATATTTTAGTGTAAAGATAATAAACAATTTCAGGAGAAGGTATTTGATTGGCTGTGTGTGCTTAAAGTTGATTAGGACCAGACGCAGACGTGGTGCATCCAGAATACTGAGGCAGGAGAGCAGGAATTGCAGGGCCGCTGGCCAGAATTTTCCAATATTCCTTAGACTCGCGGTGGTGACAGCGGAGTGGAGAATTGCTATTGTAACATCCTTGTTCAAATAAATGTGTAAGGATAAGCCCAGAAACTACAGGGCAGTCAGTTTAACCTGGGTGGTGAGCTACCTTTCAGAAAGGAAAATTCCCGACAACATGAAAATTACCTCGGGAAAATTCACATTAATAAGTAAAACCAGCATGGATTATGTTATAGTCCCAGCTGAGATTACCCCTGGACAATCCTAAACCCAGAGTGGAACCCAGCTTGATAGATCCTAACTTTTATTTGTTTGGTTAAATACGTGGAAAGTAGCTTCTGAACAGAGTCACAGGAGTCAGCTGATCAACTTTTAGCAAAAAATAATTAAAACATTCATTCAACGAGAAAAGATGAATCATGTTACAATACTCTTTCACCCACAACTACAACTTTACAGGTGGAGACAGGTTTGTAAGGACAACGCAAGTTGCAAAATCTATTTTATTCTTTAATTTCCACAGTAATTACACAAGCCATGTATCAATAGGCACCCTGTGGTAAGGCACACCAGACCCTGAAACCAAGTGACAGATGCCACCTTAACCAGATGCTATGGATCTCTCCTCAACTCCCCCCAGAAGCTTGTCAAGCCGTGAGTCAACCAGGTTCACTGCACTCTGCCTTTCACACGAGTATTTCCAATCTCTGCTCTCTACACTTCGCCTTGGCATCTTCTCCCAAACCAATGCTTTCACTCCGATGCCTTCCACAAAAGTTCAGCTCCAGGGTTTCGAACTATCCTTGCAATGTTCCTCTCCCATGGGTCACCACATGCATACAAGCTATCTTCGATGCACTCTCTCTCATCGACTCAGCTGTCAACAGTACGCTACTGCTTCACGTGCCCATGGCAAAGATTTAAAGACCTTCAGTTGTCTCTTTGGCCCTTTTTGCCCCTTGCCAGCTGTTCTCCCTTAAAATTTGTTTTCTGCAGCTTTTGTGCCTTTCACCTTGAAGCTTGAAGCCATTCCCTCTGCCCCTCACTCTTAAATTCATTAACAGGACCTGTTTGAGGTTCCCATCCTTCCTTTGACCAGAAGGTCTGTTTTGGACTTTCCCCTCTTCCACTCCCCTGGATTTTGGGATTTTTCTTTCGTTTGGGACTAACTATCTGCCCCCTTTTCCAGTCTCTCTTGGCAGCAACTTTCAAAAACCAACCGAGGTCCGCAGCTTCCAAATCAAAACTGCAGTTTCTCTCCTTCTGTGTGTGTGTCTGTGGGAGGGACCTGCCTCTCTGCCTCCCTCTTGCTAGGCAACAGCCCAATTCTTCTACTGATGTGTTTGCTTCACTTCTTAAGTCATAAGCCTGATTGGCGATGCAAGCACCTTTTAAAAATGAAACTAAAACTCATTTGACCTTTCTTAACACACATACAGAAATACAAATCAAACTTAAACTTTACAGCTAAAACTCAATCCTAACAATTGCAAATACCAGTCTAACTTACTTAAAACTCTCTACTTCCTAACTATTTGGTAAGAACAAATCGTGTTATTTAACTTCAATTAGTTTTTTTTTGATGCAACAGCAAAGCATTTTGAAGAGGGTGAAGCCCTTGATGTGATTTACATGGACTTGCAAAAGGCATTTGATAAAGTGATGGACAAAAGACTTCTGAGGAAAGTTAGAGCTCATTGAATAGAAGGGACAATAGCAGCACAGATACGAAATGAGCTGAGTGACGGGAACCAAAGATTTGTGGTGAACTGTTGCATTTTGGACTGGAGAAAGTTATCTTGTGGAACTCTCCAGGTCTCTCGGGGACTTGTGGGGTATCGGGAACTGGTGGAAAAATAGAGTTGAGACCCAAGGTCAACCATGATATCATCGAATGGCAGGGTAGGCGCGATGGGCCATGTGATCTACTGCTTCTCCTATTTCTTGTGTCCAGTGTCAGGGCCCCTGCTCTTCCTGCAATTCATCAGCCAGATCTTGTTGCAAGCTCACAATTCCAACATTTGCCGATGATACAAAATTTAGAAGCACTGTGAACTGTGAGGAGGATAGTGTAGAACTCCAAAGGGATCTAGAAATGTGGATTGAATGGGCGGACAGTTGGCAGGTGAAATTTATTGCAGACTAACCCGGTGTCATTCGTTTTTGTAGGAAGAACAGGGAGAGGCAACACGACATGAAGGTTACAATTCTAAAGGGATTGCGGGAACAGAGGGATGTGGGTGTATATGTGCATAAATCATTTATCGTCACAGGACAGGTTGAGAGAATGACCAGTAAAACAGACAACGTCGTGGGCTTCATCAATACAGCATGTAGCAAAAAAACAATGAAGTTATGTGAAGCCTGTAGAAAACATTGCTTCGGCCTCAACTGGAGTATCATATCGAATCCTGTGCATCACAATTTAGCAAGGATGTGAAAGCATTAGTGAGATTGCAGAAAAAAATCACAAGACAGATTCCAGGCATGAGGAACTTAACTCACATTGAATGATTGGAGTTGGGAATGTGTTTCTTGAAGAGATGGAGTTTGAGAGGAGATTTGATAGAGGTATTCAAAATCACGAGATGTGTGGACAGGGTAAATATGGTTTAATCGTTCCATTGATGGAATGATCCAGAACAAGAGGACACAGATTTAAATTAATTTACAAAAAAAGCAATTACCACATAACAATTTTTTTTTCTCTTGTAGCCTGTGTTTAGGATGTTGAATGCAGTGTCTGAGAGTGTGCTGGAGGCAGGGACAATTGAGGTTTTCAAAAGGGAATTTGCTCCTGATCTGAAAAGAAAAATGAGCAGTGTTACTGGGAAAAGGGTGTGGAGTGGCAGCAGGTACGCAGCTCGTTCAGAGGGACAGCCGAGTCCAGACGGGCCGAATGTTCTCATTATGTTCTGTGATTCAATGATCCCATATAGAATCAGGGACGTTAGTGAAGACTATGATCAACTGGTGAGCAGCAAGTGTCTAAGTGGGGTTCTCACGGCAGTAAGTGTTGCAATTTCCTGGGACAGGATGTGACTAAGTGGCAGTTTCCTGGAACAAAACATTCATAGAAATAGAACCATAGAAAAGTTACAGCACAGAAGGAGGCCATTAGGCCCATTTTGTCCATACCAGCCCGAGGACACTCAGGTGCCCTTTCTAATCCCACCTTCCTATGGCAATTCGCTATCAGACAAGTGCACTCAACAACCTTCAATCTTCTGTCAATAGTATAAGACAGGCACCAGAATCACTTGATAGAGAACTTGGGAGACATGGATTCATTGGCTGATCTATGCAAGTTGCTGATGTTGAGATTGATTCATGGTAATTTCACATAGAAATCAGTTTCAACCCAATGAAATCAAACCACGTTCCCACTCATTCAGTGAAAGTGCTGTTTTCTTTGCAAACATTGCAGAGTTATTTATTGAAATGCTTCATCTTGCTGTTTTGAACATTTGTTCTCAGTCATCTTTCTATTTTTAGTTCCTAACAAATCAACAACAGCTATTCACCGTGATAAATTACTTCTACACAGGGTGTCTCGGTTGGTGACATTCACACCTCTGAGCCGCAAGTTTATAGAGTCAAATATAAATCCAGGGCTTGAGGACCAAAGTCAATGTCAACACTCCCAGCAGTGGCTCAAGAAGGCAGCTCACCACCGCCTTCTCAGGGCAAATCTGAACTCTTTCCAATGTAAGTATATTCCCCCTTAAAGAAGGAAACCTAAACAGGACTCAATGCCGAACACACTTGAGAAATTCTCCAGTAGTTGTCACGCGTCGTTGTGAAATCTTGTGGTTGTCAAAACAGCTGAAGAAAAGCAAACCTTTGTTTTCTTTCAGAGAAAACCTATCCAACGCAGGGTGTTCCCTCCTTCTCGCTCTTCCTCATTCCCTGCACACGTTAGAGTCTGATCTCGCAGGCTTAATAGACGCAATCTCGGCTGTCTGTCAAAGGGCTGATCAGAACCTGTTTCCTTATCCAGGTAAACACCTACACAGAAATAACAACAACAACAAAAATATTGTAGGGGCTGATTTATTTATTTATGGGTTGTGGGCGTCGCTGGCTAGGCCAGCGTTTATTGCCCATCCACAATTGCCCTTCAGAAACTGGAGGTGAGCTGCTATCTTGAACCGCTGCAGCCCCTGTGGTGTAAATCCACCCACTGTGCTGTTGGAGAGGGAATTCCAGGATTTTGAACCAGTGACAGTGAAGGAATGGCGATCTATTTCAAAGTCGGGATAATGTGCGGCTTGGAGGGGAACCTCCACGTGTTGGTGTTCCCATGTGTCTGCTGCCTTTGCACTTCCAGATGATAGCAGTCATGGGTTTGCCTGCCGATTAGGCAGACAATCCAAATGCTAAGAATTTATTACGAGAAAATCTTTTCCACATGTTATCTTTGGTTCCTTTTCGAATGAATTAAAATCTGCCCTGGTTGGTCACTGACCCTTGAGGCAGTGGGAACAGTTCATCTTTATTAACTTTCTCTAAACCCTCTTGACAGTTCTGTCTGTGGAGTGATTAAAAATACCGAATTCCAGACGTGGGATTTGAGCAATGAGGGACTGTAGATCAATGATAAGGGAAGTGATACTTTGATAATCAGATTAGGAAATAGTTTAAAAGTTATGAAATCCGTCCAAACCTGTGCATTGCTGGTTCAGGAGCACAATGCGTCTCTAGGGCGTGGGAAACTCGGATTAGATTCCCGAAGTTGCCGATTCTGTAACAGCATCACAGTCCCTAAATTATTTTCTTTTCTTCAGGTGACTTTCAGTTTGCTTTCTGTTTTAGTGCAGTGATCTTGTAGTTAGGGAAATAAATTGATTTCAGCATGATGGGCGGATTGGTGATTCAGGGGTAGAATTCTTATTTTCCATCAAAGAAACCTGGGTTCGATTACAGTGAATGCATAACTCAATGTCTTCAATAATGTTTCAAGGATCAAAGTTCCGGGACAGATAAATACCCAGTTTCTCGCTTATCCATCATATATTTGATGAATACAAGTCTATAAAACTGAGATTTAAAATTAAAGTGCTGTTTCCCGATGGGATCTCTGAAATTCCAAGACCCTTTGCTGAGAGAGATGTTTCCTAATTTCACTCCGGAAACGACTTGTTTTTTGACTGAGCCCCAAAGCCCCCAGACCCTTCCCCCTCCCCCAATTCCAAAATTCCCGCCATCGCTGAAGTTTCTCTCTCTGACACTGTCGCCTTAACATGTCGGAAACCGCGATCAAATTGTTCATTAATTCGGGAAGAACGGCTTCCTTTGTTCGTGGTTTATATGAAGGGGCTGTTCTGTGGTTTATTTTCTGGAATTTAGCAGCGGTTGAGGGGAGGCCACGAGGCAGAGAGTGAGAGAGATTCAAAACACTACAGGAGAATGATGAGGAGAGGGTTCTGACAATAGGAACTGAGTTCCCGATCTCCCAATCCTTATTTTCCAACGAAAGACACAGAGTCGTACTCAGACCCTGAGGCCATGGATCTGGGATTCAGCGGATCATCCAAAAATCGAACTGAAAAATATACAGCCACGATATTTATTTACATGGCACTAACATCAGTTCCAGTATTACATTACTTGACCGCGTGGCCTAATGGATAAGGCGTCTGACTTCGATGGTACTTGGTGAGGTTATCAGAAGATTGCAGGTTCGAGTCCTGCCGTGGTCGTTTTATGTAGAAATCTGTTTAACTTTCTGCAAACCGCGGTCTCACTCGTCAGCTGAAGGTTCTGCGTTTCCTTCCTAACATGGCAGGGCTCTTTCTCAAAATGTCTGCTCTTGTTAATTTATGCATTAATTTCTAACTCATTTTGTTTATCTGATCACATTCGTTAAATTATTGATGTGTCCAACTGGAACAAAAGCTATGCGTCAATCGGTTTAATAAAATGCTTTGGGAGAATTCCAATCTTCTCATGAAGCGGCTCGATCATTAGCTGAATCTGCTGTCACTGGACTAACAATACAGAGGTGCCAGACTAATCTCTGCGGGCACGGGTTTAAATCCCAACAGAGCAGATTTAAATTAAAACATTTCCTAAATTTGGAATTAAAATCTCGGCTCAGTAATGGCGGCTATGAAACTATCATCGATTGTAGCAAAAACCCAACCGGTTCACGAATGCCCTTTACGGAAAGAAATCATCCGCCCTTCCCTTGTCTCTCCTACATGTGACTCCAGACAAACAGTAATTTGCTTCACTCGTAACTTCAAGGATAATGTGAGATGATCAACAAATGCTGGGCTTGCAAAAGACGCCCATAGACTATGAAAAAATAAACAAGTGGGAAACAGACACGACATGATTTTCAGGATGTCTACCTTTTCCCTTGAAGAATGAAGACTGGAGGCTGGTCTCATACAGGTCTTTAAAATTATGAAAGATTCTGGGAGGCTGAATTTAGGGAAAATGGAGCAGAGAAGAGTAGATAAGTATGTGTCTCGCTCTCACAAACAAGACATAGGCTGACGGGTCGCATACAACGTTATACTAATTAACTGCGCATCGGCAACTCATAAGAGCGGTAGATAAATTCCATCCGCAATGTCTCCGCGGCACCCTCCAGATTCCGTGGGAACACTGCCGAACAAACTGTAGTGTCGTTCTTGAAGGCAGCTCCACCAGCATTCAGGCCAAACTCCTGAAAAATTAAGATAAAAGCAAAATACTGCGGATGCTGGAAATCTAGAACAAAAACAAAACTACCTGGAATAACTCAGCAGGTCTGACAGCATCTGCGGAGAGGAATACAGTTAACGTTTCGAGTCCGTATGACTGTTCAACTGATAAAGAGTCATTCGGACTCGAAACGTTAACTGTATTCCCCTCCGCAGATGCTGTCAGACCTGCTGAGCTTTTTCAGGTACTTATGTTTTTGTTTCTGAAAAATTAACTTGGATGGACTGCGCACTGTGACCGGATAATCGAAAAGCGTCGCATCCGCCAAGTCCTGTTTCCTCAACTCTCAAATGGACAACATTCCAGGGGAGGACAAAAAAATGCTCCAAAGACACTCTGAAACGTTAATTCAAACGCTGCAGCATTCATATTAATGACTGCGAGGAACTTGCTTCTCACCATTCAAAATGACCAAAACCTGCCCCCCAAGCTGCAGCGCGCTGTGAGTCCCCAGGTCTTCATGATGAGGCAGAAAGGCGGCTAAGAAGAAGTAACAGGAAGCAAATCCTGCACTCTGGATCTCACTACCTCGTGGGACATCCTGTCCCCATGTGTCCAAAGGTCTGTGGGCCGAGAATTGACCTGTTCACTCTCATGAAGACCCATGGCAGAAACTCACGGCCCTGAGTGGATGTCATCCTCGTATCGAGGGCCAGACGATAACCACTGCTTGTTACATAATACATATAAGAAATGGTCATCTCCATCCATAGTATTTCTACAACTGCCCCTTGCCGAATAACATGAACAAGTCTCCTCTGTTGTCAACTTCACTATATCAGAATGTGCTGCCATCTACTGGCCGCAACAGAGCGGTAGAAACTCACATTGTCGGTGTCGCGGAAACAGGTCAATGTGAGGAATTTGTGATGTGATGTGATGGGGCAGACATAGAAATGCAAATATGAAATACAATTTAGGAAACACGATTAATTAATTTATTCCCATTGAATCGGCTGCAGTTACAGGCCAACTATCGCCTGGAACAACTGAGACGATTAGATAAACTGCATTTAAGGGAAGTCTAGATCAGTAAAGGAGGGAGAATTAATTTCAGGGATAAACAGAGAATGTTACATGAAGTATTCTAGGTGGAGGATCTTGTCGGGCAGTTTACCTGTTAGAACAAATGGCCCAGTTTCAGTGAGGGATATTCTGTGTTGAATGAATCCAGATTTGCAAAGTGTCTCAGGGACTGACAGACACGTAATGAGTCCCACACTCAAACTGTGAACAAAAGACAGAGGGATCCAGAATGAATCATTAACTCAGGCATGACTGACTGATACACATTGAATCGCATACTCTCACAGTATTCAATGGACAGAATGATACAGAATGAATCATACCCACAGGCACATCATCAGAAACTGACAGATCCACGATTAATCCCGAAAACAAATCCTCTCCCAGGGACAAAGCGATAAAGAATGAATCTACAGAGACCGACAGATGGATAATGAATTCCACACTCAAACCCTGTTCCAGAGACAACATGGTCCTGAATGAACCCCACACACATACACATAGAACAGCTACAACAGAGAAGGGGACTATTCGGCTCTCTGTCTCTCCTGAGATGCTTCAGCAGAAACTCAGCTATCCCAGTCCCCAGCCCTGTCTCCATAGCCATGTAAACTTTTATCTTCAGGTGGCTGTCCAGTTCCACTATGAACGCCCCGATTTTATTTTGCCTCTACCACATATTTCAGACAGTGCATTCCAGATCTTCACCACTCACCAGGGAAGATGAATCCTCATGTCCACATTGGTTCGTTTAAAACCGGTGCTTTGCACCAATAGAAACTGTTTCTCACTGTCTAATCTGTCTCAATCTGTCGCTGCCTCGTTGTCCTGTATTCTCGATCGTCAAGCATTGTTTCTCAGTCTGACCCCATCCCTGCAACTTCGGAAAACCTCTTGGCCAACCCCTGCTCTTTGTTCGTATGTTCCATCAAATTACTCGATAAATCGGGATGAAGAACTTCCTTAAAGACGCAGTCATTGGTTTAAATGAAGGGACCGATCTGTGATTTAATTTCTGGAACCAAGTAGGTCCTGGAGGGAGCCCAAGGGCCAACGAGAGTTATAGAGAGCAGAAAAATTCAGGGGAATGGTGAGAAGAGAGAGAGCGAGCAATTGGGGCTGAGCTTCCGATCTCCATTTCTACAAGACAAGAGGGCCTAACCAAAAATTTGAACTAACCGATCAAGGGTGATATGAGGAAGGTTTCTTCACACAAAGGACCGTACAAATCTGCACCCCTATCCCGCAAAGTTGTTTAGAACCTGGGGGTCAATTCGAACATTTAGGAACTGCATCTGATAGTTTTTGATTGTTTGTTTGTTTCGCAATTATTTTAAGGATTATAAAAACACGATGGATGGATGAAGTTCAAATACAGACCAGTCATGAGCTGAACAGGATTGAGTGGAGAACAGTCTCCGTCCGTTCCTCTGTTCACATCTTCCTAATCCTGGACCAAACAAATCATCACCCACTCTATTTTTTTCTTAACAGTCAAAGTTAATTTCTCCTCCCCATCTTCATAACGAAAAACGAAATCTGGAGGGAACTGAAACGAGGCTCATTCCTTTGTTGAGAACATTTTCCTCTCACGATGAACGATTTCCTGTTGAATACTAGAACCCCATCCACCGGTCAGTTACCAGTAACTGCTGCTGACACATAGAGAATCCTGTCACCCCTGCATTCTCTATATTTCCACAGCTGCAAATTCTTCCATCAGTTTTGGGGAATATTAATCCTGAAAAATCACTCCGATTATGATTTTGTTAACAATAACCAAATCCAATCAACCGGGCTTTTCCCTCTCTGTTAAACCTCTTTCTCGGTGGTTGCATATGTTACTGATTGGACACAGGAGTTGATCAGTGGCGGACAGACCAACTGAATATTAGAGCAGTTTCCGATGTGGTTAAATTTCAAATGAAGTTCATTTATCATTTTGCCAATATATCAAGAGATTCAAACTAGTCCTGTTAAAGCAGAATGACAGTGAGTTCAGTAAGAAATATTTACAAAGTACAGCAATTTCTTTCTGCTCACTGTACACACATATAGCGAATTGTTTCAAACAGCAGGAGCGGAACCCGCAGCCCGCAGTCTTCATGTTAGCATTGAGCTGAATTTCAGTTTTGTGGGTAGAGGGGTACAGGGAGCGCGGGTGTTATTGTGGGAAATGAAGTCACTTTTCCTGTGAATGGAGCCGGTTAAAGAGCTCGGGCCAGCCTGAGAGTCCCAGAGGCCGGGGTCAGTGGGTAGCCTGGGGATAAAACAGGCCCCAGAGACAGGAAATAAGATTTTAAAGAGAGAGGGGGTGCGGGCGGGGCGGGACGGGGTGATGCGGGGAGGGAGAGGGAGAGCCGGGGAGGGAGATAGGGAGGGAGACAGCGAGGGAGAGAGGGAGGGAGTTAGAGAAGGGCGGAGCTGGAGGAAGAGAGGCAGCGGGCGGGAGGGAGGGAGGAACTTGAATTTTTCCACCACATTTTGCAACCTCAAGAAGACCTAAAGCCTGACGGCCAATGGTGCGGGGGCGGAGATGTGTCTTGGTAAGTGAGATTGCTGCTTGAATGTGCACAGCAACATCCCACCGCAGCAACCTGATCAATGACTATATAATCTGTTTCAGAGATCCTGTTTGAGGGATTAATATTGATCCCAGGACTCCGGGTAAAACTCCGCTTCTCTTGTTGTAAATAGTCTGGTCGGATTGTTCGCATCCGTCCGACAGGGAAATGGGGTTTCAGTCTAAATTGTGATTTATGAGTGAAATAGTCATGTATCTTTATTGCCCCTCTGTGGGGCAATACACAATTTGTGAAACATATTTGCCTCTTCTAGAATTTCAAGCAGTTGGAAGCACTGAAGAAGTCTTGGTTCTATCTTTACTAATTCACGTGAACTGTGATAATGAAATATAACATCTTCCAGGCAGTGGAGATATAATATAGACACCAAAAATGCTCACATACCACCGCGGATGTTGCCTTTTTTCCCCCAAGGAGACTCGGTTGAAGAGTTTCCCTTTTTTGTTACTCTGAGCTTCTCAATGTTGTAATGCTGTCTGCTTCATTCCTTCGTTCAACTGTGGGTGTCTATCTCTCATTGTCTGTGACACCTCTTCAATTAACAATCTACTTCTGCTTCTCCTTACAGAGTGCAATCTCTTCTGTCTTTTTTCCCTATGCAGTGAACTATGATTCAGTCAGCTGCTCCCTTGCTTTTTACAATGATGAGGTTGTGAGTTCAAAACTCATTCCCGAATCCTGACCACAAATTCAGGCTCACAGTCTAGTGAATTCTTTGCTGTTACTGGTGCCAGCTTTTAGACGATATGTTGAACTGAGCTGCCATCTGCCTTCTCACGTAAAATATACCATGGCACAATTTCGGAGAGGGGCGGGGGAGTTATTCCATGATGTCGGAGACATTCAAAACAGATCATATTGCCTTCATCACATTGCAGTTCCTGGAAGCTGACTGTGTGCAAATCCTTTGAAATTTTTTTCAAAAACATGATGAATGATTTCCTGTTAGGAAAAGTCAAGTTATTATTGAAAACTCTGCTGAGTGAGCTTCATTGGACAGCAGAGAAATCAGGTGAAGAATTCGAGTAAATCGACATCAGAGAAAAAGTCACCGTCAAAACTGGATCAACTCTTGCGAAGATCAATGAATAAAAGCTGAAAGCTCCGCGCATCATCAGTTCATTAACCAGAGACACTCACAGGGTGTTTTGTACAATGTGTCTCTAATGCAAACCTGAAGGAACGAAGCCTTACCAGTTCATGGTGATATTGGGGATGGAACTCCATATATTTAATAAGTAAGTCCGAATGAATAAACATAGGACTCCAAATAATGATTATCTGTGTCTTTGACGTGATTCTCTTCCCGTTATGCTGATACGCTTGTCCTTCTCGATGGTACATGTATCAGGGAGGACGCTGCTGTCCAAATACGCATAGGAATTAATGCAGGGTGTCCTGTAGATCGGACATACTGCAGCTAATATGTATTGAAGTGTTTACTGGAAGTAAGAAGCTGACACAAATTCACTGTACAGAAAAAGCCAGGTATGTTTTTCGGTTGCGGGCCACTGGATATTTTTTGGTGTGAATAAGAACAAAAATAGCAGAAGTTGGTTTGGATTCATCGGCCTCTGTGCTGTGGGCTTCGCTGCACTGCCCTGCGACGGAGCCGTAATTCCTTCCTGCCGCTGAATACTTTACGGTAGCCAAACAAATATTCACTTCTTACTTATTTTTAATCAAGAGCACACGTGTTGGGAAGCTCACCTTGGCTGCGCAATTGCACTTCACAACACTCCGAATGCAACAGACAGAGAAAGACACAGAAAAGCAGTAGGGACGATCAGGACACACACAGTGACAGACAGGAAAAGGTGCTCAAACCAGCAAGATACCGCCCCCACCCCACAAACTCAACCCCCCGCCCTCTCACAGCTGGATGAGGGAAAACAAGCCCAAGAGAGACAGGGGGACCACCCGCTTTCTCGGCCACTCACTTTAGCCATCACCATCCCAGCGGGACCAACGGGGAGGCGCCACTCCCTGTGGGATAGAAATGGCAGAAATTCCCACAGCTCCAGTAACTAGACCTCCTAGTGGATCTGGAAGGGACACCAACTTCCGTCCATCTTGAGAGAGTCACAGTTCCCTGTATGTGAATGTGGATTAACCCCTTATATTCCCTCACAGACTCTGTGATCCCCGGGCCCTTGCGAATTCCAGAAAAAAAGACGCTAACACGACCTGAGAGCTGAGCAGGCGGGAGAGGGGATGGGAGTGGGGCACGGGACTGGGGACAGAGACGGAGGTGCGGGGGGTGGGGGGGTGGGGGGGTGGAGATGTGGTGGTGGGGGTTGAAAGCCATGGCGCAGAGTGATGAATGTGATAACAGGCGACTTTAAAGGTCACAGGAAAGCGGTGCCTGGAGCTGCCCCGAGAGACAAGCTTTGGGTTGTCAGTAAAAAGATCTCCTGTAATGAAGGCACAAAATCAGAAACAGGAAATGCTGGAAATATTCAGCAGGTCTGAAAGCAGCTGCGGAGAGATATTCCCGTCGCCAGGATGTAACTCTCCAATTGGACACTTCACGTCATTCAGATCTTACACTCTCAACACCTTCGTGTGAGGAACAGGTCGGGCGGGAATTGGGTCTTTGTTGATTTGAGCAAACAGCAATGCAGCAATGAGAAGCTCCTCACCCCCCGGCGGCTTGGGGAAGGATGGGACTCAGATACAGGAACCTGACAGGTGGTGGAAAATAGGAAAATCACATCGAGCTTTTGAAAGCAGTAACGATGAATATGGAATTTAAAACCATTTATGCAGAAAGGAGCAACTGAGTCAGGATGGCCGAGCGGTCTAAGGCGCTGCGTTCAGGTCGCAGTCTCCTTTGGAGGCGTGGGTTCGAATCCCACTCCTGACATTATTTTTTCCTTCCAAGCCCGAGACCTCCACCACCCGGGAGGAAAAAGGCAGCAGATGCATGAGAACAGCAGCAAGCTCCCCTCCGAGCGACACACCATCCTGACTTGGAACTGTATCGCCCTCTCAAATCCTGGAACTCCCTAACAGCGCTGTGGACCTACTTACACCATATGGGCTGCAGCAGTTCAAGAAGGCAGCTCGCTGCCAGCTTCTCAAGGGGAATTTCCGTCGGCCGAGCCAGACTCGAGGCAACCGGATCTCCTGAAAACAGCTCATAAAGTAAACTGGATACAAAAGCAACATACTGCGAATGCTGCAAATCAGAAATAGTAACAATCAGAAAGTGCTGGAAATACACAACAATTATACAGCATCTGTGGAGAGAAATATAGAACTAGCATCTCAGGCAGTGAGATCATCATTTCCTTCTCTCTCAGTGTGAAATCCTTG
Source organism: Cetorhinus maximus (assembly GCF_964194155.1). Classification (NCBI taxonomy): domain Eukaryota; kingdom Metazoa; phylum Chordata; class Chondrichthyes; order Lamniformes; family Cetorhinidae; genus Cetorhinus; species Cetorhinus maximus. The sequence goes on from NC_135909.1 coordinate 12,468,413, forward strand.
ACTCAGTCAATATCCCCTCCTCTTTTAATGACGCCTTTCTATCCAGGGCCTCAAATACTCCTTCCAAGTGAAACAGTGATGCACTTGTTCTTCTTTCAGTTTAATGTGCTCCATTTGCTGCCGCAATATGTTCTCATCTGCTTCAGGTGGGTGAGGGCTTTGAGGAATCTCCGTTCAATCCGCAAGCCTGACTCTGAGCTTCCTGTCACTTGTCATTTCAATTCTCCACCTTGCTCCCACTCTGACCTTTCTGTCCTTGGTCTGCTGCAGTGTTCCAGTGAAGAATAACATAAGCTCGAGGAAGAACACCTCACCCTGCACATTTCTGGCCTCAACGTCGAGTTCAATATTTTTAAATTATAAACTCAGCCTCTCTCTTGTTTCATGTGTTTCTTTCAGGATTATCATTTTATTTTCTGTTTCTTATTTAATTCCTTCACTTTGCAATTGGGCGGCTGATCTTTAGCCATTCTCACCTCATCTGGAGCCACATTTTGTTTTTTGCCTGTTCTAGTCCTTTGGCTTTGACGCGGTGTAACCTTTTGTAATTGAATCTCTCCGGGCCCCCAAACCATTACAAACCTGTGCTTTTGTTCAACCTCTTCCCAAAGCCCGGACCGGTCCCTTGCTCCAAGTCTATTACATTCCTATATTCCCTCAGTTCAGATGAAGGGCCACCAACCTGAAACATTAATTCCTTTTCTCTCCACAGTTGCTGCTATTAACAGCATTTTCCGTTTTTATATTATAGTCTGTTCATTGACTTATAACACATCCCTTTTAAGAAAAGCGTCAATTATCTGGAATTGGTAACAAGCCACTTTTAATCAGACAGAGCCATATTTACACAGTTTCGATTCCCTGACAAAACACAGAATTTTACCGATTCCATTCTGTGCCCACGGGATCAATTCCCATGCCGGCTTCTCACACCCTTCCTGCTGTTCAGAATGTAGGACTGATTTTTATCCATAAATCATAGAATGATAAAGGACAGAAGGAGCTCATTCCGCCTGCGTTGGTTCTTTGGTTGAGCGATATAATTACTCCTAGATCCGTGATCTGTTCCCATTTTCCTGTATTCCCTTCCTTCAAGTTTGTTTTCTCTCCAACTCTCTTTTGAAAGTTAATAATTAATCTGCTTCCATCACCCTCCCAGGTAGCTTCCATTTCACAATGAGCTCACTGTGTAAAATACATTCTCCTCATCCCGTTCCTCGTTCTTTTCTCAATCAGCTTCAAACTGTGTCCTCTGGTTAGCGACCCTCCTGTCAGTGGAAACAGTTTCTCCTTATTTACTCTAGTAAACTGGTCATCATTTTGAACACCTCATAGGAGATGTTTTTTCGATGCAAAGCAAGTGGAGGGAATAAAGGTGAATCTTTAAGAAGATTGAAGCTGTTTGTGAATTTATCCAAATTCGAGCCATTCCAGCAGCAGCGCCGTGATTTAACAAAACTCCCCAAAGCGCTTCAAAGGAGCTTGATCAAGCAACATTCGACATCCAGTCAGATATTTGGCCAGATGAACAAAACCTTAGTAAAGCTGATAGATTTTAGGAGGGTATTAAGGGGGAGAGTGAAGTGGGGATGTTTCTAGATGGAATTGCAGCGCTAAAGGCTCAGACAGCTGAAAACGTGGCCGCCAATGATGAAACAATGCAAAGTGTTAATGAGCAAGAGAACAGAGATGGATTCAGAAAGAGAAATGTCTTGGAATGGAACTGGAACTGCAGTCTGGCCAGTGAGAAATCTCCCCCTGAACCACTAATGTTCACACAGCCGCTCTTTCCATGTATCCAGTTGGAAACCTGTCTGAAGGAACATACAGTCTGACAGAGCACGTGTGATAATCCTCCACTATCTGATCTAAAGCTGCAACAGGAGCTGTTCATTACAGCTGTGATAACCGTGTTGGTCTTGATATTCAGTGGTGCAGATTCACATCATCCTTGTTTCGAGTTGTCTGTCATAAACAGTCTGGAAAGATGACTGAGCAGTAATGGGAAGCAGTTTCCGCGGTGGTTGTAAATGTCCAATTTTAAATCATTCTGAGGACTGAGCAGACTGACTCTGGTCAGCATCTTTCAAATGTTTTTGTTTTGTCCTGAGACGGTGATGAGATTTCGGCTCAAAAACAGAATTACCTGGAAAAACTCAGCAGGTCTGGCAGCATCGGTGGAGAAGAAATCAGTTAACGTTTCGAGTCTTCATGACCCTTCGGCAGAACTGAGTATAGTTAGGAGAAAGGTGAAATATAGGTGAAATATGAGATTTCGGCTGTTCAGTGGTTCAGATGGGAAAGTGGGGAGTGACCTGTATAGAAGGAAGTTCGGGACGGCAGTTTCCCTTTTGTGAGAATATTGATAAACCTCTTGCTGACTTTCTTCAATGCTTATCTAAAGCATTCCAACCCACAACCTTTAAATGTCTCTGTTTATACCGACTGCAAGTCCAAAGCGCTATCGGTTGCGCCACAGATCTGCACCAATGATACTTGTTTCCCATCCCAATATGGGAATTTCTGACATTGACGGACAGACAGTTCAAAATTTCAGCAATTTGAACAGTGACTATATTTCAAAAGTGCTCATCGTCCGTAAAATGATTTTGGACGTCCTGTGGTTGCGTAAAGAGCTATAAAAATTCAGTAGAACTTCAAAACGACATGGGCAGGTTGGTGCAATGGGCGGTTAAGCGGCAGAGAGAACCACATAACCCTACAAAAGTGACGGCGCAGAAAGAGGTGATTCAGCCCATCCTGTCTGTGCTGGATTGAAAAAAGATGAAGAAGAAACTAGCCGCTCATTTTAAACCCTCTTCACAGCACGTGATCCGTAGCCTTGCAGGTTACAGCGCTCCAGAAGCAGATCTAAGTACATTTTAAATGAGTTGAGCGTTTCAGCCTCAACCACCGGTTCAGGCAGTGAAACCCAAATGCTCGCCACCCGTTGCATGAAAAAGCTTTTCCTCGTCTCCCCTCTAATCCTTCCAAAAATGTCCTTAAATCTCCGCTCCCTGACAATTAACCCCTCAGTGAGGGGAAAGAAGAATTTACTGTCCACCCTATCTAGGCCGCTCATCATTTTGTACACCTCAATTAGGTCACCCCTCAGCCTCCTCTGTTCTCAGGAAAACAACCTTAACCTATCCAATCTTCCCTCGTAGCTGCAATTTTCAAGCTTTGGCAGTATTCTTGTAAATCCTCTCTGTGCTCTGTACAGTGCAATTATGTCCTTCCTGTAAAGTGGCGACTAGAACTGCACATAAAATTCCAGCTGTGGACTAACCAGCGCTTTTGCAGTTGATTTCCTTTTCCAGGGAAATGTGAAAAGATTAATTGTGGTCGGAAGAAAGCAAAGAGGTAACATAAAATAAAGCGTGTGCACCCAAAGGGCGTGCAAGAGCAGGGGGAAATTGTGGGCATCTTCATAAATGATTGAAGGTGTCAGGAAAACTTTTATTCATTCACGGGAAGTGCACTTCACTGGCTAGGCTGGCATTTATTGCCCAAACCTAGTTGCCTTTGAGAAGGTGGTGATCAGCTGGTGAGCTGCTGCAGTCCATGTGGTGTAGGTACACCCACAGTGCTGCTGGGAAGGGAGTGCCAGGATTTTGACCGAGCGACAGTGAAGGAATTGCGATATATTTCGAAGTCAAGATGGCGTGTGACTTGGAGGGCAACTGTCAGGTGGTAATGTTCCCAGGTAGCTGCTTGCCTTGCTGTTCTCGACCGTAGGGGTCGTGGGTTTGGAAAGTGTTGTTTAAGGAGGTTTGTTGAATTCCTGTATGCATTTTGTAGATGCCACGCACTCCTCGACTGTGCGTCGGTGGTGGAGGGAGTGAATGTTTATGTTTGTGGTGCAGTTCAAGCTTTTTCCTGGATGATGCCAAGTTTCCTGAGTGTTGTGGGTGCTGCACTCCACATGGCAATTAGCGACTATTCCATCACACTCCTGACTTGTGCCTTATAGATTCTGGACAAGCTTTGGAGAATCAGGAGGTGAGTTACTCGTCGCACAATCCCTCGCCTCTGACCTGCCCTTGTAACCACACTATTTATATGGCTAGCCCAGTTCAGCTTTTGGTCATCAGTGACCCTCAGGATGTTGAGAGTGAGCGATTCAGTGATGGTAACGCCATTAAACGTCAAGGGCCAGTGGTTAGATTCTTTCTTGTTGGAGATGGCCATTGCCTGGCACTCATGTGGTGCAAATGTCATTTTTCATCCCAAGTTTGGATATTGTCCAGGCCTTGCTGCATTTGGATATGGACTGCTTCAGTATCTGAGGACCCACGAATGGTGCTGAACATTGTGAAATTATAAGCGAACATCGCCACCTCTGACCTTATGATGGAAGAAAGGTCGTTGATGAAGCAATGGAAGATGGCTGGGCCGAGCACATTACCCTGAGGAACTCCTGCAGAGATATCCTCGAGATGAGATGACTGAACGCTTTAAGCATTACTACAAACTAATGGAGTTTTCCACCTGATTCCCATTGACTCCAGTTTTCCTAGCGCTCCTTGATGCCACACTCAGGCAAATCCGGCTTTGATGTTAAGGGCAGGCACTCTCACCTCTCCTCGGGAGTTGAGCTCTTTTGCCTATATTTGAATCAAGGCTGTAAGGAGGTCAGGAGCTGAGTGGCCCTAGCGGAGCCCAAACTGTACGTCAGTGAGCAGGTTATTGTTAAGCAAGTGCCGCTTGATAGCACTACTGATGACCCCTTCCATTACATTACTGCTGATCGAGAGTAGACTGATTGGGAAGTAATTGGCCGGGTTGGATTTAGCCTGCTTTCTGTGTACAGGAAATACCTGGGCAATTTTCCACATAGCTGGGTAGATGCCAGTGTTGTAGCTGTACTGGAAAAGCTTGGCTCGGGGCGTGACATGTTCTGGGGCACAAGTCTTCAGTACTATTCCCAGAATATTGTCAGGGCCCATAGCCTTTGCACTACCCAGTGCCTTCAGCTGTTTCTTGATATCACGTGGAGTGAATTGAATTGGCTGAAGACTGGCATCTGTGATGCTGGGGACCTCTGGAGGAGGCTGAGATGGATCATCCACTCGGCACTTCTTGTAGCAAATGCTTATCATTTGTGCTGATGTGCTGAGGTCCTCCATTATTGTGGATGGGGATATTTGTGGAGTCTCTACCTCCAGTCAATTATTTAATTGTCCATCACCATTCCCAACTGGATGTAGCAGGACTGCAGATTTTAGGTCTGTCTGTTAGTTCTGCGATCGCTTAGCTCTGTCGATCACTTGCTGCAGATGATGGTTGGAATGCAAGTAGTCCTGTGTCATAGCTTCACCAGGTTGACAACTCATTATCAGGTCAGGCTGGTGCAGCTCCTGGAATGTCCTCTTCACTCTTCATTGAACCAGGGTTGATCACCTGGCTTGATGGTAATGATATAGTGGGGAATATGCCAGCCCATGAGTTTATAGATTGTGTTTAAGTACAGTTCTGCTCCTGCTGATGGCCCACAGGGCTTCATGGATGCCCGGTCTTGTGTTGCTAAATGTGTTCGAAATCTATCCCATGTAGCACGGTGGTAGTGCTACACAACACGATGGCAACTATCCTCAGTGTGAAGGCGGGACTTCGTCTCCAAAACTTCTGTGCGATAGCCATTTCTACCGATAGTGTCGTGGACAGATGCATCTGCGGCAAGCAGATTGGTGAGGATGAGCTCAAGTATGATTTTCCCTCTTGTTGGTTCACTCAGCACCTGCCACAGACCCAGTCTCGCAGCGATGTCATTTAGGACTCGTCCAGCTGGGTCAGTAGTGGTGCTACCGAGCCACTTTTGGTGATGCACATTGAATCCCTCCACCCAGATGACATTTTGTGCCCTTGCCACCCTCAGTGCTTCCTCCAAGTGGTGTTCAACATGCAGGAGCACTGCTTCATCAGCTGAGGGAGGGCGGTACGTGTTAATCAGCAGGTTTCCTTGCCCATGTTTGATCTGATGTCATGAAACTTTATCGGGTCTGGAGGTGATGTTGAGGAATCCCCGGGCTACTGCCTCCCGACTGTATACCACTGTGCCGCCACCTCTGCTGGGCCTGTCCTACCGGTGGGACAGGGCATATCCAGGGATAGTGATGGTGGAATCTGGGACATCATCTGTGAGGATTACTATGTCAGGCTGTTGCTTGCCTAGTCTGTGAGGCAGCCCTCCCAATTTCGGCACCAGCCCCCTGATGTTTGTAAGGGGGAGTTTGCAGGGTGGACAGGGCTGAGATTGATGGTGCTGAGAGCGATGTCGAGTGGTCCGTCCAGTTTCATTCCCTTTTTTGTGGCTTTGTCGTGGTTTGTTACAACTGAGAGGCTTGGTAGGCCACTTCAGAGGGCAGTTAAGAGTCAACCACATTGCTGTCTTCGACAGAGCGATCAAGTGGCTCTAACTCACCAATCACCTGCTCACTGAAGCTCAGATTGGTTTCCGCCAGGGCCACTCAGCTCCCGACCTCATTGCAGCCTTGATTAAAATATGGACAAAAGAGCTGAACTCAAGGCGTGAGTTGCAAATTACTACAGTTGACTATACAGAAGCATTTTGCGGAGTGTGGCATTGAGAAACCCAACAAAACTGAAGTCAAGTTATACAAGGAGGGAAACTCTCCACTAGTTGGAGTCGGCCCCCGGGATTTCTAATACATTCCAACAGATTTCCAGCATCCACAGTATTTTGCATTTTGTTAATTTCCTGTGGGTGGCAATGAAAGGATATGTTGAATACTTCTTCCGTGGCAGCTGGCTCGTTGGACTAGGGGTATGATTCTCGTTTTGGGATTTATGGTGAATTAATATGCCAGACGTCCCGGGTTCAATTCCCGGACGACCCCCGCCACCACCCCCCCCCCAGCATTTTAATACATTAATTCGTGTGCTCGAGGTGGTGCCAGTTGGGGAAATCAGGTCCAGGTTTGAACATCCGGGAAATCATTGCGGAGAATGAATCACAACACAGAAAACCAACGCAAAGTTTCTCCGAATGCATCGAATATGGCAACTCTCTCCATGTGGGTTCAGTCGGAGGCTGATTGCAGTCAGTTACAGTCTTGAGTGACAAACCACATTTCAGTTGTGTTCCGGTACTTGCAGTGAGCCGGAAGGAGTTTCTTTATTCTTCCAGATGAATGTATGTTTCGGTCTTTCCGCGGTGGGTTTTCACACTGTCTAGAAACATGTTGGATATCGTGTTGAAGTGTTGAAGTGATTCACATCAGTCGATTTACAACAGTTCCTACCTGATGTGATGGAAATGTATTTTATTGACAAACTACATGAGAGACCTGGATGGTTATTCAGGACCTGAAACAGGCAGGATCATTTAGTTCAACAGTTCATGGATGTAAAACAGTACAGGAGGAGGTTTAATTAGGTGACTGCACGTGACGAGGTGGCCGAGAGGTTAAGGTGATGGACTGCTAATCCATTGTCTTTTGCACGCGTGGGTTCAAATCCCACCTTCGTCGTCAGTTTATTAACTGGTTCTTCGTGAATGCGGTGCTTTTTTCTGAAGGCATGTCTGAAATCACTGATGTAATCTTCCGAGACTAGGTTTCCAGAGGAGGTGGCGTTGGGATAATGTCGCTAATCACTCCATGATTATCTGAATTGAAGGCTGCTCATCCACTGTGCTTCCCACGCGTGAGTTTAAATCCTGTTTTTGTATGGGACGGCGTTATGCAGAAAGGAAATCGGAAATTACCATCAGGCCCAAGTTATGACGTTTCCTGTAATACCGTGAATATCAATGTTTCAGGGACGATCTGATTGAAAATGTTACGATGATTAAATAACATTCTAGCTTCGTTTTTTAGTCTAGCGGGCAGTGTTCAAACCATTTAGCTTGTACTGGGGTGTTAACAAGAAGCATTGGGAATCGAAATTCCTGCAACAATCTCTCTCCCTGCCGTGAGAAAAAGTCGGTCTCTTTCAACTGTGGGTGTTTATCTCTCATTGTCTGTGACATTTCTTCAATTAACAATCTACTTCTGCCTCTCCTTGGAGTGAAATGTCTTCTGTCGTCTTTCCTTTGCTGTGAATGATGATTCAGTCAGTTGTTCTCTTGCTCTTTACAGTCAGGAGTTTGTGAGTTCTATACTCACTCCAGAGTCCCGAGCACAAATCCAGGCTGACGCTTTAGTGCAGTAATCAGTGAATGCTTCACTGTTAGTGGTGCCATCTTTTAGATGATATGGTAAATTGAGGTGCCCTCTGCCTTCTCAGCTGCAGTTTACCAAGCAGCATTTCGGAGAGGGGCGGGGGAGTTATCCCATGGTGTCGGAGCCCACATTCATTCCTCAATTAAAATCACTTAATAACAGATTTATTGTCTTTATCACGTTGCTGCTCCTGGAAGCCGGCTGTGAGCATATTTTTAAACAAATTGTTCCAAAACATGGTGATTGAAATCCTGTCAGGAAAATTCAAATTCCTATTGAAAACTCTGCTGAGTGAACTTCATTGGACAGCAGAGAAATCAGGTGAGGAATTCGAGTAAATCGACACCAGAGGAAAAGTCAACGTCAAAACTGGATCACCTCTTGCGAAGATCAATGAGTAAAAGCTGAGAACTCCGCGCATCATCATTTCATTGACCAGAGACACTCACGGAAGTGTTTTGTAAAATGTGTCTCTAATGCAAACCTGAAGGAACGAAACCTTCCCAGTTCATGGTGATATTGGGGATGGAATTCCATTTTTTAAATAAGTGATTAAGAATGAACGATCATGTCTGTCAAAATAATGATTATCTGTGTCTTTGACGTGATGATGTCTCCGCTATGCTGATAATCTTGTCCTTCTCATGGTCTATGTCTCAGGGAGAACGCTGCTGTCCAAATAAGCATGGGAATTATGGCAGGGTGTCCTGTATATCCGACATAATGAAGCTAATATGTATAAACTTCACTATATCGGGTGCAGATAAGATATTGGTTTTCGTTTTTGTTACTCAGATAATCATAGAGTGATAGAGAGCAAGGGAAGGCCGTTCAGACCATGGCCTGAAATGGGCTGAGAGAAAGGGGAAATCCTCGGCTGGTGTATTTTTGCAGCACTTCTGCTGCGTCCGTGTTTGAAATAAAACGATTTGAGAGATTGGTTACAGATTGAAGTGTTTACTGGAAGCAAGAAGCTGATGTAAATTTACTATGAAGCAAATTCAGAGGTGATTTTGTGTCGCAGACAAATGTTATTTTAGAGTGTTAATGAGAATTTAAATAAACTGAGTATGGTTTCAATCCATCGGTCGCTGGGTTAGGAGGCCAGCACGCTTCTGCAACGCCAGTCTCCTCCAAAGCAACATTTTTCGACTGCCTATTACCGTTGTTTGGTAGCCAAACACATATTCACTTCCTCATTACTTTTTAAACAGGAGCACAACTATTGGGAAGCTCACCCAAACTCCACAAATCCACTTACGCTACCACGAATGTACCAGACAGGGAAAGTCACACAAGAAAGTAGCAAGAGACTATCAGGATAAACACAATCGCTGACACTAAATGGTGCCGAGCAAACCAGCAAGATATTACAATGGAGAAACTGATCATTTATGAAAAGGTATTTCCTGCTGCATAAAGATAGGGCCTGTTTTAAATGTAATTCCTATTGTGTAACTGCGCTCTCTGCTGTACAACTGATCCCTCTGTGGTGAAACTGTGATTCTGCCGTTGAAACATCCTCACCGTGGTTGTGTAAAATGCTTCCCTGTTGTGCAAATGTGCTCCCGGCTGTGTAAATATGATCCATTGTGTGCAAAACTTTTCTCTGTTCGATAAAGATATTTCCTCTAGTGTAACGATGTTCTCTGTTCTGTGAGGAGGTTTTCTTTGGGAAAATATGTTCTTCCTGGTTTCATGGTCTTCCTTGTCAAATGCTGCCTTGATATCAAGGGCAGTCGCTGTCACCTTGCCCATTGAGTTCAGCAGTTTTGCCCATATTTGGGCCAAGGCTGCAGTGCAGTCGGGGCTGAATGGTCCTGGTGGATCCCAAACTAAGCGTCAATGAACAGGCTATTGCTGAGTAACTGCTGCTGGATACCACTGTGGAATACCCCATCAATCATTTCCTTATTTTGATAGGGGGAACAGTAATGGGGCGGTACCTCGCCGGGTTGGATTTGTCCTACTTATTTTTTGTGGACATGACATACCTGTTGGCATAGCCAACGACTTCCACATCTCGTTTGGGGGCGGGGGGGGGGGGGGCGATTGTTCCGGGTCTTTTGTAAAGCTCTCGTTAAACCAGAATGGGATGACTGTGGCTGTTAAACCCTGGGAGAAAATGTGATTGTGGGATACATGAAGCATCTAATAAACTCTGCTACTGTACCTGAATGAGATGTGTTCTGTATCTGTCAATCACAGGTAGTGCTTGCGAGTGTAAGATTTATTCTGTATCTCAGTCTGTCGAATGGTTTGTGAGATGGGATTCCTTCTTTATCGGTCAATGTCTAGTACTGCATGTGAGGGCGGGGTTAATTCTGGCTTTCCCCTTGTCTTCATCCTTCTCCCCACCATCCTCCACATTGAATGGATCATCACTTGTCATTTCTTTACAAGGCAGGGAGTTGTTGTGAACTGAATATTCTGCCGGAAAATGTGGTGGAAGCAGATTCGATATAAACTTACAAAAGTGAAATGAAAAATATGGTATGGAAAAATATTTTAGGGCTATTGGAAACGACAGAGGAGTGGGGCTGATTTGCTACAAAAGAGCTTGCTCAGAAATGGTTAATACAAACGCGTCCTCTTGTATTGCAATTTATAATGAAATGGCGGACAGCTCTTCCCAGAATGCTCGGGGTGATGTATAACGGTCTATCTCCAACAGATAGGCACTGCGCAGGTGCAATAGGTCGTCCACGGGAAATCCTGCCTACGACGAGCATGCGCGCCACAGCTTCCGGAACCTCAGCGTGGCCGAGTGCAGTCTCAGTAAGGCCGAGTTTCAGCGGCTCTCAGAGCCCGAATCAGAGCCGCCGGGTCCAGCGGACGTGCGGAGAGGGACCCGGGGGACGGCACCATGAAGCCGATGGTGCAGCGCCTCCCCCATCCCAGCCGCCGCTTCCCGGTTTCTTCTCCCGTTTGCACCGAGTCTTTGATGCGGTAACAGAGAGGGTTGGGGAGGGTGATGCTGTTCATGTGGTTTACATGGATTTCCAAAAGGCATTTGATAAAGTCTCACACAACAGACTTGTGAACAAAGTTACAGCTCATGGAATAAAAGGGACAGAGCAACATGGATATGGGATTGGCTGAGTGACAGGAAACAGAGGGTAGCGGTGAATGGTTGTTTTTCAGACTGGAGGAATGTTTATAATGGGAGGAATGTTGATAGTGGAGTTCCCCAGGGGTCGGTGTTAGGACCCCTGCTCTTCCTGATATATGTTAATGTTGGTGCACGGGGCACCATTTCAAAATTTGCGGATGACGTTAAACTTGGTGATATTGTGAACTGTGAGGAGGAAAGTGTTAAAACTTCGAAAGGACAAAGGCAAGTTGGTGGGATTGGCTTACAAGTGGGAGTGGTAAAAGGTCTACCTCGGAATTTCACAGGACCGGCTCTGGGGAGCATGCACACTCAATGTCTTGGGAAGTCAGTACATTGAATAGAGCGGTTTCTGAGATGCAGGGAATTGTGGGAAGTGCAACCACCATGAGCAGATGTTAGTAAGTGTTTTTTTCCAGGCTGACTGTCAGTGACCTGAAATGTGATCTCTGCTTCTCTCTCCACAGATGCTGCCTGACGTGCCATGTATTTTGAGCATTTTCTCTCCTCATTTCAGATTCCTAGTATCCACCTGATTTTGCACGTGAATTATTGCTGGTCTTGCTCACAAAACCGAGGCCAGAAACACAAACTGACAAATGCAGATCCCTTTTGCTTCAGGGTGGATGTTGGACGTGGAAATCGTTCTTCACTTTCTTTGAAGGGATGTTCCTGTTGGCTGACTTTGAATTGCGGAGCAGAGAGAGGAGACATTGATGGGTTTAACCACGAGCACTTTTAAGAACAGTAGGGCCCAACCATTTCTGATAAAAGGTCATTAACCGTTTCTTGTACAGTAACAGAGACTGACAGGAAATGAATTTCACATTTACATACATGAACAAAGAGTGACAGAGTTAGTTCCACCCACACTGAATGTAAAAGAGATTGATAGAGAGTTAATTCATTGAATCATACATTGATTATGGCACAGTGGAAGGCCATTCAGCCCATTATGACTATGCTGGCCATCTGAAGGAGCAATTCACCTCATGCCACTTCACTGTCTGTTCCCCATAGACCTGCACTTTGTTCCTTTTTGGATAATAATCCAATTCTCTCTCGAATGCTTCGATTGAACCTGCCTCCCCCACATTCTCAGTCATATTCCCCAGCTACTCGCTGCATGACAAGGTTTTTCCTCATGTTACCATTGCTTATTTTGCCAATTACCTTCAATCTGTGCCCTCTGGTCCTATTTCTTTCTAACAATGTGAGGAAAAAAGTCTTCCTGTCTACTCTGTCACACTCACAGTAACAGAAACTGACAGAAAATTAATTCCACATACATAGAGTAATGCAGCTTATTAGAGTTTTGATTCGAACTCATGTACGGTAATGGAGTCAGACAAAGAGTTATTTTCACATCACATCCAATACCAGACTTTGGCTGGAAGGTAGAACCTTAGAACCATAGAAAAGTTACAGCACAGCAGGAGGCCATTCGGCCCATCTTGTCCATGCCAGCCCTAGGACACCCGGGTGCCATTTCTAATCCCACCTTCCTGTACCCGCCCCATAGCCCTGTAGTTTACAGCAATTTAGGTTCAGATCCAGGCACTTTTTAAAAGAGTTTAAAGTTTCTGCCTCTACCACCAACTTGGGCCGCGAATTCCAGACACCCACTACCCTCTGCGTAAAAAAGTTTTTCCTCATGTCCCCCCTACACCTTCTGCCACTTATCTTGAATCTGTGTGCCCTTGTTCTAGAATTCTCCACCAAGGGAAACAATTTTATCCTGTCCACTCCATCTATTCCCCTCATAATGTTGTACACCTCAATCAAGTCACCTCTCAGCCTTCTTTGTTCGAAGGAAAATTACCCCTACCTATCCAATCTCTCCTCGTAGCTACACTTTTCTAACCCTGGCAACATTTTTCTAAACCTCCCCTGCATTCTCTCCAGAGCTATTACGTCCTTCCTGTAATGTGGTGACCAGAACTGCACACAATACTCCAGTTGTGGCCTCACCAGGTAATTCCACAATCACACATAGCAACCAAGTTTGACTGAAATTTAGTTTCACACTCACTCACAGTAACTGAGACTGACACAGAGTGAAGAGCACACTCACTGCATGACTAAGACTGACAGACATGGAATTAATTCCACATCTATGTACAGTAACAGAGCTTGACATGTAAGGTATGAATTCCACACCCATAGACAGTACCAGAGACTAAGCAAAAGTGAGTTGATTCCTCACTCACATACAACAGAGACAGAGAGTTACTTTCACACTCATATACAGTAACACAGGTTGACAGATGATTAATGTGGAATTAACTTTTTTGAAGTAACTGAGCCTGAAAGAGAGTTACTTCCATAGGCCTATACAGTAACAGAGACTGACAGACACAGAATTAATTCCACACTCCAATACAGTAACTGACAAACTTAATTTTATTCACCGAAAGTAACAGGTTATCATGCAAAGAGTTAATTTCACACTATTGTACAGCAACCAACATGGTCGGGATAGAAAGCTAAATCAGCACTTGCACACATAACAGAGATTCACACTCATATGCAATAAGAGAGATTTGCAGAGAATTAATTGCACACTCTAAGTAACGGAGGCTGACAAGTTGTTTGTTTATTCCTCACTCACATAGAGTAACATAGACTAATATGAGAGTGTGGAATAACTGTCTTAATTACTCTCAGTCTCTGTTATTGTAGGTTAATTCCTCACTAAAACATTAGTGGAAATTGACAGGTCCTTAATTCCACTCTCAGATATCCTAACAAAGACTGTGAAAGAGAATTCCACACTTACAGTAACTAAGACCGACCGATAGAGAGTTAATTCCACACTTACATACAGTAACTGAGACTGAGCAATGGAGACTTTGATCCACACTCACCTACACTAACAGAGACTGACTGATTGTAGTTAATTCCACACTCACATTCAGTAACAGAGACTGACCAATAGACAGTTAATCCCGCATTCACACACATTAACAGGGACTGATATAAAGATTTAATTCCACATTCTCATACAGTAACAGAGACAGACCGACAGAGAGTTAATCCCTCATTCACAAACATTAACAGGGACTGATATAAAGATTTATTTCCACATTCTCACACTGTAACAGAGACTGACTGAGATTTAAATTTCACACTCACATTCAGTAAGTGATGGACAGAGACTGAATTCCACATTCACATGTAGATCAGACTGAGGTAGTTCCACACTGAAATAGAGCAAAAGAGATGAACAGAAAGGTCAATCCCACAATGACAAATTAAAAATACAAGAAAGAGAAGCAGGAGAAGGCCATTCAGCCCATCGGGCCAGCTTCGCCATTCAATACGACCATGGCTGATCTGATTGTGGCCTCAACTCCACTTTCCCGTCCATCCTATAACCCTTGACTCTCCTGTAGATCAAAAATATGTCCACTCCACTTGAATATATTCAATGACCTGACCCACCCTCCACTGCGCTCTAGGGTTCTGAATTACAAAGAAAATAAATTCCTTCTCATCCCCACCTTCAATGGGAGATGTTCATTTTTAAACTGTGCCCTCTGGTTCTAGTTTCCCCATAAATGGAAACATTCCCCTCAACATCTACCCTCAGAATGTTATATATTTCAACGAGATCACCTCTCCTTCTTCGAAACTCCAGTGGTGATTGGCCCAACCTGCTTAAACATTCCTCATAAGACAACTTCTTCATGTCAGGAATCAGTCTAGTCAAACTTCTCTGAACTGTCCTCAATGCAAGTATATCCCTCCTTAAATAAGGAGACCAAAACTTTACACAGCGCTCCACATGTCGTCTCACCAATGACCTGTTGTCATAGCAAGACTTCCCTACTTTTATATTCCACCCCGCCTTAGAATAAAGGCCAACATTCCATTTACCTTCCTAATTACTTGCTGCAGCTGCACTTTAACATCTTGTGATTCATGTACAAAGACACCCATATCCCCCTGTACTGCAACATTGTGTAGTCTCTCTCCACAGTATCACAGTATTTTTACAGTGCAGAAGAAAACCATTCGGCTCCTCAAGTCTGCACTGGGTCTCTGAAAGAGCATTCCATCTAGTCCCACTTCCCTGCCTTATCCCCGTAACCTTGCACATTTTTTCTTTTCAAGCAGCAGTCCAATTCGCTTTAGAATACCGCGATCAAACCTGCCTCCACCACACTTTCAGGAAGTTTGTTCCAGTCTCCAACCACCCTCTGGGTGAAACAAAAATATTCTCATCACATTTTCTCCTTTTGCCAATTATTTTGAATCTGTGCCCTCTAGTTCCTGATGTTCTCTTGAGTGGTAACAATTTATCTCTATTTGCCCCGTCCATACCCCTCAGGATCTTGAACACCTCTCAGCCTTCTTTTCTCCAGGGCAAAGAGTCCCAACCTCTCCAATCTGTCCTCATAGCTACAGTTCTTTACTGCTTTAATCATTCTTGTGAATCGCCTCTGTACTCTCTCCAATACCTTCACATCCTTCCTCAAGTGTGGTGCCCAGAACTGGAGTCAGTGCTCCAGATGAGGCCTAACAAGTGTTTTATACAATTTCAACATAACCTCCTTACTCTTATACTCAATGACCCTGTAATTAAAGCCTATGATACTATATGCTTTATTAACTGCTCTTCAACATGCCCTGCTATGTTCAATGATCTATGTACGTATGCACAGAGGTCTTTCTGTTCCTGCACCTCCTTTAGAGGTTCTCCCTTTATTTTATACTATCTCAGCAGATTGTTCCTGCCAAAATGAATCACCTCACACTTTTCTGCATTGAAATTCATCTGCCACTTGTCTGCCCATTCCCCCAACATGTGTATGTCCTTTTTAAGTTCACAGTTGACAATATTTCTAATCTTTGTATCGTATGCAAATTTTGAAATCATACCCAGCACACTCACAGTCTCGGTCATTAATATATATCTTTTAAACAATGTTTTGTTTTTCTATTCTTCCCATCAAAGTGGAAAACTCACATTTTCCCCACATTGTATTCCAAATGTTTGCCACTCACTTAACCTATCTATATCCTCTTGCAGACACTTTGTGTCCTCCTCACCACCTGCTTTTCCACCTATCTGTGTGTTGTCTGAAAATTTGTTGATGGTCTGTACCTTCATCTGAGTCATTAATATAGATTGTAAAAAGCTGAGAACCCAGCACTGATCCCTGTGGCACTCTACTATTTGCAGTCTGCTTACCTGAAAGTGGCCCACTTGCAAACAAGAACAGAGACTGATGGACAGAGTGTTAATTACACATTATTATAGATTGACAGAGAGTGAATTCTGCACTCATACAGTAACAGAGACTAACAGTGTGTTTTTGCCATACTGAAATACATTATTGGAGACTGCAGGATATAGAATTAATTCACACTCACAAAGTAACGGAGTCGATGGAGAGAGAATTAATTCTACTTTCAGTTACACAATAGAGAAGGAGAATGATTAATGCTGCCCTCATATGCAGTAACAAAGACTCAGTTGATTACACTCTCACATGCAATAACAGCGATGAACAAAGGATTAATGCCCCACTCACATACACTAATAGAGAACACCAGATACAGAATTAATCCCGCCCTCTCTCACACTAACGAAGATGGATAGAGATGTAATTCTGCACTGAAACACAGGGGCACAGATCGACTAACAAAGAGTTAGCTGTGCTCTCAACCACAGTAACAGAGATTGAGGGAGAGTTAATTCCACATTCACATGCATTAATAAAGGCTGGCAGATACAAAATTAATTCCATTCTCAAATAGACTAATGGAGACAGATAGGTAGAAAGTTACCATGATTCTGCCCTGAAACACAGTAACAGAGACTGCCAGATAGAGAGTTAATCATGCACTCACGTACAGATTGACAGATACCAGGGATTAGTTAATTCTACATCCCCATACAGTAACAGAGATGGACAGGGAGAGAGTAAATTCCACACTCTCGTACAATAACAGTGACCTGGTTCTCACTTGAATAATTCATCTGACGTGTGTCACACGGCCTCTTTATTGTTTCAGCATATTTTCTATCTTCCTCATCATCCAAGGAGCCCAGGCTTTGGTTTCCCTCCCTTCTCCCTTATTGGAATGTACCTAGTCTGTACCTGAAAAATCTCCTCCTGAAAGATCATCCATTGCTCTGTTACAGTTTTTCCTTTCACTCCCTGCTTCTATTTCACCCTGGCTAAATCCCCTCTCTTCCCATTGAAGTTAACGCTCTACCAATCACTCTTACCCAAGGGTGCACCCACAGACACTTCGTTCACGTGGCCAACCTTGGCCCACCTCCTTCCCCAGCACCAGATCCAGCAATGCCTCCTTCCTAACTGGACTGAGAACATTCGGGTCCAGGAAGTGCCTCTGAACACATTTCAGAAATCCCCAGATATCACCACTCTATAGTTCTTATACATCTGTGATTTCTCTGCAGATTTGCTTCTCTATCCCTCTCACTACACCTCCCTTTTTTCCTTATCTCTCTTTCCTGAACACTTTGTACACTTGAATATGAACCCGACCCTCACCATTTTTAAACCATGTTTTAATCATTGCCACTACATCATTTTCCCACATGGCTATTTGTGCTTTGAGATCACCAACGTTATTCACCACGCATTATGCGATTACAAACATCCAATCTAAACAGTCCCTTGTATCCCTCCTAGATTCTTCTTCATCTACTCCTATCTTATATGCTCCGACTTCCTTCTCTAGTTATTCCTCTTTTCTACTTCTATATACAGATTCCCAGCCCCTGTGACCTTAGTTCAAACCCTCCCAACCACACGAGTGACGCTCCTCAAATGGACATTGGTCCCAGTCTTGTTAAGGTGCAACCTGTTCCTTTCAAATAGGTGTTTCCTGTTCCAGAACTGGCCCTAATGTCCACGAATCTTAAGCCCTCCCACCTCCTGCACTGGCCTCAAGCCACATATTGACATTTACATTTACATATTTACATTTCTACTCCCACTAGCACATGCCACAGTAATAGTAATCCAGAGATTACTGCCTTTTAGGTCCTACTTTTTAACTACCTCCCTAGCTGCTGAAATTCTGACTGAGGGACCACAATACCTGTCCTCCCTGTGTCATTGATACTGACGTGTACCACAACCTCTGGCTCACTCTCTTCCCCCCGCAGAATATTCTGCACCTTCTCCGTGATGTCCTTTACCCTGGCACCAAGGAGACAGCACACCATGTGGGACTCACAATGACGGATACAGAAATGCCTGTCTGTCCCCCTGATTATGGGATCTGCTCTAACAACTGCATTTCTACTCTTCACTTTTCCCTCCTGTGCAGATTCTTGCCCATTGACTGCAGTTCTTCAGGGTGTCACCATTCCCAGCAGTCTCCAGTGCTGAGTACCGGTTTGACAGTGGCACACACCCCGCAGACTCCTGCATTTCCTGCCTGTTCCTACTCTTCTGGATGGCCACCCAACTTCAATCCTGAACACCCTCTTTCCCTTTGGGGTGTTCACCACCTGGAATGTACGATCCAGGAAACTCTCATCCTCCCTGATTCTCTGCAGTGATTCCAGCTGCCCCTCAAGGTCAGAAATCCTGAGCTCGAACTCAAGCAGCTGGAGACACTTGTATACAATTGGCCCCAAGACACATGAAGTGTCCTGAGGTTCCCACATGGGGCAGGAACTGTAAACAACAGGTCACAGCTGCCCATCCATGATCTAAAACAAACCTCTATTCCCTCTTTTAGAATCCAGTTTGTACCTTGTTTAAATTATTAATTTTATTTAATGCCTCTCGACCTGCTCTGCATTAATAGTCTTATTACGCTTATACTTACTGTTGTACTTACCCTGATTGAAACGTTTAATTTTCCAGCTCCTAGTTTAAATCAGTGCCCTAATTTAGAGAAATCGGCACAAACCAACCAGTTCCCTTCTTTCCCCTGATATCATGCTTTGACTATTTATTATAACCATGGCCGGTTTGCTCCAACCCCTCCCTCACAGCTCTTTATCCCCCCCACCGCTCTCACTCTTCTCTCCTTCTCTCTCTCATTGCTGCTCTCGGGCTGCTCTGCCGCTGCTCTTTATCCACCCTCCAGCCTAACTCAACTTTCACTCTCACTCACCCTCAGCTCCTACACAGTCCCAAGTTATTGACTGTTTAGGAAATTCTCGGATCTTTGCTCCAAGATGGATGATCTCACACTTCCACATGTTGAACATCTTCAGCCAGTTTTGTTCACTCACGGAATCTGTCAATGACCCTTTGAAACTTGCTGCTCCCACCTACACTACTAACCATGTCACCTAACCTAGTGTCATCAGCAATCTTGGATATCGGCACCTCCTCGGCACCATCTCCAGTGCAATCACTTCCTTCCTATAGTGTGATAACCAGAACTGCACACAGGACTCCAATTGTTGCCTAACTAGCATTTTATACAGCTGCAACCTCCCTGCTCTTATATTCTATGCCTCGGCTAATAAAGGCAAGTATCCTATATGCCTTCTTACCTACCGGTGCTGCTCCCTTCAGGGATCGATGGACATTTAAACCAAGGTCCCTCTGATCCTCTATGAAATCCTGTGATCAGCCCATAACGACCTGCCCCCATCATTCCACTTATTGCTACTTTTATTTCAGCTAACCCTACTTCTTTATCACAAAGGGTTGCCTCTTCCCCTTTAACCCCTCTTCAATAAAAGTGCTCACTTTCTCCACCGACAATTTGCAAATGTGTTCTTTTGCATATAACCCTTGTTAAAGAAGAGGTACCAGAAGGACAGCCTGTGCTTAATGTTGCTAAGGCTGTAGGACTTTATGAGATGTAGCTGAAGATTCTGCGGGATGTAATAGTGGAAATTGTGAGGGTACTGGCCAGAATCTTCTGAATTCTATTTCTTTCTGTAATGGACAGCTACAAACCACTTGTTTATTCCAGGACACTAAATAAATTAATGTGAATCAGAGCTGAGCAGATTCTAACGTCGCACGTCTCCAGTTTTGTTTTTTTACTGAGAAACCAGTCCTCCATGTAAGCTTTTTGCTCAAAGAATGAGACCCCCGCTTCCTGGGAACACAGCAGCGATACCTCCAAGATCTGATTTACAACCTTCAAACTCAGTGAAAGGCTTTCACCCTCCCCTCGGGGTCTGACCGTCACTTCACAACCAACATTCGGCTGGGATGGGCAGACAAAACAACTTCCTTCCCCGCAGTCCCCCAGCACGGACTGGATAATCTCCCAAGCTCGTATTCCACGAATGTTACATTGCTCCACCGATTTGTGTTATTCCCACAAGCTCCGGCAATCTCAGCCCAAATGCCCAGGCCTTTTATTCTCTCGTTAACTAACATTTTGCCTCCTTATTAAGTCCATCCTGAGAAGAGGGACTCGGTATTCCGACTTCCTCTGCAGACATCCGGTTGCTGCTAATGGACCAAAAGAGGCCTAAAACCTGAAAGAAACCCTCTGGCACAGCCCTCTGAGCTTTTCTCCATTAGACCGTGCAGACAACACCTGCTTCATAGAGAACAATGGTGAGAATATGAGCAATTTCAGTGCCAGTATTCCATGGGAATAGAGGATACAAGATAAAACAGAATTTACAATACTGAATGGATCCTCTGGGAGCAGGACCGTAGAGGATGAATTCCTGGAGTGTATACGGGATGTTTTTCTGGACCAATACATTGAGGAACCAACGAGAGCACAGGCCATCCTCGAATGGGTATTGTTTAATGGGAAAGAAAAATATTGGCAATCTAGTTGTGTCCCCCCTTTGGGGATGAGCAATCATAACTTGTTAGAATTCTTCATCAAGATGGAGAGTGACGCAGTTGATTCTGAGACTTGGGTCCTGAATCTTAATAAAGGAAATTACGATGGTATGAGGTGCGAGTTGCGCTATGATGGATTGGGAAACATTATTTAAAGGGATGATGGTGGGTAGGCGACGGCAATCATTCAAAGAACGCATGGGTGAACTGCAACAATTGTTTATTCCTGTCTGGAGCAAAAGTAAAACAGGAAAGATGGCCAAACCATGGCTTACAAGGGAAATTAGAGATAGTATTAGATCCAAGGAAGAGGCATACAATTGGCCAGAAAAAACAACAAACCTGAGGATTTGGAGCAGTTTAAAATTCAGCAATAGAGGACCAAGGGATTGATTAAGAAGATGAAAACAGAGCACGAGTGTAAGCTTGCAGGGAACATAGAAAACGACTGTAAACGTTTCTATAGGTGTGTGAAGAGAAAAAGATTTGTGAAGACAAGTGTGGGTCACTTACAGTCAGAAACAGGGGAATTTATAATGGGGAACAAAGAAATGGCTGACCAACTAAATAAATACTTTTGTTCTGTCTTCACAAAGGAGGACACTAATAACATACCAGAAATGTTGGGGAACACTGGGTTAATGAGAGGGAGGAACTGAAAGAAATCAGTATTAGTTGGGAAATGATGTTTGGGAAATTGATGGGATTGAAGGCCGATAAATCCCCACGGACTGATCATCTACATTCCAGAGTACTTAAGGAAGTGGCCCTCGAAATAGTGGATGCATTGGTGGTCATCTTCCGAGATTCAATAGACTCTAGAACAGTTCCTACAGATTGGAGGGTAGCTAATTTAACCCCACTATTTAAAAAGAGAGGCAGAGAGAAAACAGGGAATTATAGACCAGTCAGCCTGATGTCGGTAGTGGGGAAAATTCTAGAGTCCATTATAAAAGATTTAATAGCTGAGCACGTGGAAATCAGTGGCAGAATCGGACAGAGTCAGCATGGAATTATGAAAGTGAAAACATGCTTGACAAATCTAGTGGAATCTTTCGAGGATGTAACCAGTAGAGGTGATGAGTGGGAGCCAGTGAATGTGGTTTATTTGGACTTTCAGAAGGCTTTCCACAAAGTCCCACGTGAGAGGTTGGTGTATAAAATTAAAGCGCATGGGATTGGGGGCAGTGTATTGAGAAGGATAGAAAACAGTTTGGCAGACAGGAAACAAAGAGTAGGAATAAATGAGTCTTTTTCCGAATAGCAGGCAGTGACTTCTGGGATACCGCAGGGATCATTGCTGGGATCCCAGTTATTCACAATATATATTAATGATTTAGATGAGGGAATTAAACGTAATATCTCCAAATTTGCAGATGACACAAAGCTGGGTGGGAGGGTGAGCTATGAGGAGGATGCAGAGATGCTTCAGTGTGATTTGGACAAGCTGACTGAGTGGGCAAATGCATGGCAGATGCAGTATAATGTGGATAAATGTGAGGTTATCCATTTTGGTAGCAAAAACAAGAAGACAGATTATTATCTGAATGTTTTAAATTGAGAGAGGGGAATGTGCAGCGAGACCTGGGTGTCCTTATACACCAGTCGCTGAAGGTAACCATGCAGGTGCAGCAGGTGGTAAAGAAGGCAAATGGTATGTTGGCCTTCATAGCCAGAGGATTCGAGTACAGGGACAGGGATATCTTGCTGCAATTATACAGGACCTTGGTGAGACCACATCTGGAATATTGTGTGCAGTTTTGGTCTCCTTATCTGAGGAAGGATGAACTTACTATAGAGGGAGTGCAACGAAGGTTTACCTGACTGATTCCTGGGATGGCGGGACTGACATATGAGGAGACTGAGATGAGGAGAAATTTCTTCACCCAGAGAGTGGTGATCCTGTGGAATTCGTTACCACAGAAAGCAGTTGAGACCAAAACATTGTATGCTTTCAAGAAGGAGTTAGAGAGAGCTCTTGGGGCGAAAGGGATCAAAGGATATGGGGAGAAAGCAGGAGCTGGCTATTGAGTTGGATGATCAGCCATGATCATAATGAATGGCGGAGCAGGCTCGAAAGGCCGAATGGCCTTCTCCTGCTCCCAGTTTCTATGTTTCTATGACTCAAGTCAAAGTCGAAAAACCCAGTGGATTGTTAGAGGAAAATTTAACCACTGGACAATGGCAGCTGAAATACAGACCAAAAAAAAGTTCCTGACCTTATTCCCTTTATTTCAAGTTGTTTACAATCAAATGAAGAAATAAAAACTGTTGGAGGGAATTTCCATGATTTATGGAAACACCAACACCCGCCAGTTGTCAATCACTCAGCCCCATCAGACCCACCCACACTGACGGGAGCTTCCTGCATCCAGCACTGGCCCTGTCGCACTCACCAGCTGCTCACCCAGACCCCACTCTCACAAACACTGAACATTTGCATCCAGGACCTTCAAATTATTTTTAACAATGAGAAAAAACATATTCACATTTCATGGCAGTTTGGTTGAACGGAACAAATGTTCAACTTTTCACCGTCACTCGGGAACCACGTTCGACATTCCTTCAATCAGTTGTATAAATTATCGGCTGTAAAGATTTATTTCACTGGGTTAAATAATTTCCATGTGAGGAATGTTCCAGCGTGAGAATGGAGGGGGACGGGCTGACTGAGCTGTGTCTTCACCGCTTCTGGGCAGTGGGAATGTTCACCCTTCATTCTGCCCCCATTCACTTTCCCAAGGGGAATCTGCAGATTCTCCAATCTGGGCCCTGAGATTTATTCTTTGGTTCCTTTTGATTTGTCCCTTTTCCTGACTGACAATATTTTCCAAAGCTCGGGATAAACATCCCGCTTGCATCGTGCCTGTGTTCGGCTGGAAGCGGCCGATAGTGACCCCGAACTGGTCACCTCCACACTGACAGATACAACACGGTCACACTCTGCTTCACTGAGATTAATGCCGAGAGCGGATTCTAGGTCCAATGCAACAGCGAACACTTTTCATTTGAAGGAATTGTGGGTTATTAAGGTGTTTTGAAGATCCTGATTTTTTGTAGTGCATCCATCCCAAACGCTTTGGGTTTTTCCTGGAGTGATACCTAATATCCCTCTTTGGGAAAGATTAAAGTTAATTGGAACGTGTTGACCAGGTCATGAGGATAACTCCTTGAAATTGTTACGTGCTGCCAGCTTAACAACACCTAAACACTTGATACTTTTGTTCACAAATGAATTAAAACCAAATTTCCGCCCCGCTGTAAATGCAGAATATTCAGTATTTTAACCGGAGTCAGAAACAGGTCAGTCACAGATATTCAGTGAGTTCCCGGAAAACAGGATATAGAAACTGCTTGTTCCAGCGTTCATACAGTAATCTGCTTTGATCTCTCTTCCTCTTATTTCCCAGGATGATGTTTGAATTCTGACCCAGTGACGTTCCCCTTGTCTATTCAAAATCTCGATGTTCGTGTTCCGGGCGTCAATTGTTAAATAGAATAGAGCCCAGCTCTTCCAGTAGCGGCACACTGGGGAGAGTTTCTCATTGTGTGTGGTAACTTCCACTAGGTCTCTTCTTCGACGGTTACAGAAAGGAAACCCTGTCATTGTTAAAGCCTTTGCAGAGAGTCCACTGTAAAAGGAGAGACCATTTTAACCTTAAATTCCAGATTTGGCCCTGTTATAAAGCAAGCGCCCAACTGCCCAGATGAAATCCAACGAAGTCAGGTTCTGCTGGGATTTGGACCCAGGGTCTCCTGTTTACTCGGCAGGTCTTTTAACCAATTAAACCACAGAACCTAACGATGCTCAATTACCCGCAAGGAATTGCTAGAAACCCTTCGCAGATCTGGTAGTATTTGTGAAGAGTGAAACAGTTTAAATTTCAGGGCGCGAACTTGCACCAAAAAGACCTGAAACGTGAATCTGTTTCACTCTCCACAGATGCTGCCAGATGTGCTGAGCAATTGCAGCATTTTCTGGCGATGTTTCAGATATCCAGCATCCGCAGTATTTTGCTTTTGTACCAAAGGACAATGAGCTGCCTTTCCTGCCCTGTGGGTTATTGCAGGACAAAACAAAAACCTTTAAAGGTGCTGACCAGAGTCAGTCTGCTGAGCTTTCAGAAAGATTTCAAATGATGATGTGAATCTGCACCACTGAATATCAAGGCCATCACGGTTTAGACAGCTGTAATGAACAGCTCCTGTTACAACTTTAGATCAGACAGTGGAGGATTATCACAGGCGCTCTGTCAGACTGCATGTTCCTTCAGACAGGTTTCCAACTGGACACATGGAATGAGCGGCTCTGAACATTAGTGGTTGAGGTGGAGATTTCTCATTGGCTGAACTGGAGTTCCAGTTCCATTCCCAGACATTTCCCTTTCTCTTTCTGAATCTATCTCTGTCCTCTTGCTCATTTACACTTTTCATTGTTTCATCATTAGCGGCCACGTCTTCAGCTGTCTGAGCCTTTAGCTCAGCAATTCCTTCTAGAAACATCCCCAGTTCACTCTCCCCTTTAAAATCTATCAGTTTTACGAAGGTTTTGTTCAGTTGTCCAAATATGTGGCTCGATGTCGAATGTTGCTTGATAGAACTCCTTTGAAGCGCTTTGCGGAGTTGTATTAAATCTCGGAGCTGTTGCTGAAATCGATCAGTGAAATGAGCTGTGTTCCGGTGACCAAGAGCTTTTGTTTTATTCTTTCACGGGATGTGGGCGTCGATGGCTCGTCCAGCATTTATTACCCAACCGAAATTGTCCTTGAGAAGCTGCCATCTTGAACCGCTACAGTCCATGTGGTGTAGGTGCACCCACTGTGCTGTTAGGGAGGAGGTTGCAGGGTTTTGCCCCAGCGACAGTGAAGGGGCGGCGATCCAGTTCCAAGTCAGGATGGTTTGTGGTTCGGAGGGCAGCTTGCTGCTGGTGGTGTTCTCATGCATCTGCTGCCCTTTTCCTTCCAAGTGCTGGAGGTCTCGGGTTTGGAAGTTGCTGAAGGAAAATTAGTGTTAGGAGTGGGATTTGAACCCACGCCTCCAGAGGAGACTGCGACCTGAACGCAGCGCCTTAGACCGCTCGGCCATCCTGACGTTTCTGTAGCATGCTCGGCCACTAAATCCATTGCATTTTGTACAAATGGTTCTGAGTTCCACATTCATCGTCACTGCTTTAACACACTCGATGTGATTTTCCTTTTTTCAGCACCTGTTCCTGTATCTGAGTCTTATCCTTCCCCAAGCCGCAGGGGGGTGAGGAGCTCCTCTCTTCTGCCCTGCTCACCTTCATTGCTTTCCATTTCTCTCCTGGTGTTTGACAAGGTGTTTACTAAAACCCGCTTTCACAGCCATATTTCCACCGATGCTGCCAGACCTGCTGAGTTTTTCCAGGTAATTCTGTTTTTGTCATTGCTGCATTGCTCTGTTTTCTCAAATCAACAAAGACCCAATTCCCGCCCGACCTGTTCCTCACACGAAGGTATTCAGAGTGTAAGGTCTGAGCGACGTGAAGTGTCCAATTTGAGAGTTACATCCTGGATTAGTAAATTTGCGGATGACACAAAGATTGGCCGAGTGGTTAACAGTGAGGTTGAGTGGCTTGGGCTACAGGAAGATATAAACGGGATGGTCAAATGGGCACATAAGTGGCAGATGGGATTTAACCCTGAAAAGTGTGAGGTGATACACTTTGGAAGGAGTAATTTGACAAGGAAGTATTGAATGCATGGCAAGACATTGTGAGGCTCTGAGGAACAAAGGGACCTTGGCCTGTGTTTCCATAGATCTCTGAAGGCAGAGGGGCAGGTTGGGACTCTTGCCTTTATCAATCGAGGCATAGATTACAAAAGAAGGGAGGTCATGTTTAAGTTGTATAGAACCTTATTGAGGCAACAGCTGGAGTACTGTGTGCAGTTCTGGTCGCCACATTATAGGAAGGATGTGGTTGCACTGGAGGGGGTGCAGAGGAGATTCACCAGGATGTTGCCTGGGATGAAACATTTAAGTAATGATGAGAGGTTATATAGACTTGGGTTGTTTTCCAAGGAGCAGAGAAGACAGAGGGGCGACCTGATGGGCAGAGTGGATAGGGAGCAGCAGTTCCCCTTAGTTGAAGAGCTAGTCACAAGGGGGCATAATTTCAAGGTTAGGGGCAGGAGGTTTAGGGGGATGTGAGGAGAAACGTTTTTACCCAGAGGGAATGCACTGTCTGGGAGGGCGGTGGAGGCGGATTGCCTCGCATCCTTTAAAAAGTACCTGGATGAGCACTTGGCACGTTGCAACATTCAAGGCTATGGGGCCAAGTGCTGCTAAATGGGATGAGGTAGGTAGGTCAGGTGTTTCTCACGTGTCGGTGCAGACGCGATGGGCTGAAGGTCCTCTTCTGCACTGTGATTCTGTGGGATTCTGTGACTGAGGAAAATCACCAGAAACTGCTGCACACAAAGAGCTTACTGGAAGGTCAAATTATATCGTTTCAGTGAGTCATTAAAGCCTCCTTCGAGCAGATTAAGCAGCATTTCCTGTGTTTCAGTGATACATTCTGATCTGAATTTAAAAGGAAAGGGTAAATATTTGTCATACTCAAAAGATCCATCCGCCGCATGACTGAGGCGAGCTCACTTCTTGATCTCATCACTGACAGATACAAACACGAATAAAGCATAATAAACGAGAGGGAAGTGATAGATTACAATTCCGCTCCCCCCAATTAATGTTAACCAAAGCATGAATGAAATGGATTAATCGGCGGATTTTTCAGGATTTACATTTCCAATGGTAGATCGAGGAACTAG
The DNA here is from genome assembly GCF_964194155.1 of Cetorhinus maximus. Lineage (NCBI taxonomy): Eukaryota > Metazoa > Chordata > Chondrichthyes > Lamniformes > Cetorhinidae > Cetorhinus > Cetorhinus maximus. Next base: position 12,496,269 of record NC_135909.1, read on the forward strand.
CAGCTGGGGCCAGAAATAACCATAAGACCATAAGACATAGGAGCAGAAATTAGGCCATTCGGCCCATCGAATCTGTTCCAACATTCAATCATGGCTGATAAGTTTCTCAACCCCATTCTCCCGCCTTCTCCCCGTAACATTTGATCCCCTTACCAATCAAGAACCTATCTATGCCGGTCTTAAATACACACAATGACCTGGCCTCCACAGCCATCTGTGGCAATGAATTCCATAGATTCACCACTCTCTGGTTAAAGACGTTTCTCCTCATCTTTGTTTTAAAAGGTCTTCCCTTTACTCTGAGGCTGTGACCTCGGGTCCTAGTCTCTCCCACTAATGGAAACATCTTAACCACGTCCACTCTATCCAGGCCTTCCAGTATTCTGTTAGTTTCAATCAGATCCCCCCTCATCCTTATAACCTCCATCGAGTACAGACCCAGAGTTCTCAAACGTTTCTCATATGTTAAACATTTCATTCGTGGGATCGTTCTCGTGAACCTCCTCTGGACCCTCTCCAGGGCCAGTACATCCTTCCTGAGATACGGGTCCCAAAATTGCTCACAATATTCTAAATGTGGTCTGACCAGAGCCTTATAAAGCCTCAGCAGCACATTCCTGCTTTTATAATCTAGTCCTATCGAAATAAATGCCAACATTGCATTTGCCTTCCTAACTACCGACTCAACCTGAAAGTTAAGCTTAAGAGAATCCTTGAATCGGACTCCCAAGTCCCTTTGCACTCCAGATTTCTGAATTCTCTCCCCATTTAGAAAATAGGCTATGCCTCTATTCTTCCTACCAAAGTGCATGACCTCACACTTCCCCACATTGTATTCTATCTGCCACTTCTTTGCCCATTCTCCTAACCTGTCTAAATCATTCTGCAGCCTCCCCGCCTCCTCAATGCGACCTGTCCGTCCATCTAAATTTGTATCATCTGCAAACTTTGCCAAAATGTCCTCAGTTCCATCATCTAGATCATTAGCGTATAAAGTGAAAAGTTGTGGTCCCAACACTGACCCCTACGGAACTCCACTCATCACTGGCTACCATCCTGAGAAGGACCCCCTTATCCCATCTCTCTGCCTCCTGCCAGACAGCCAACCTTCTATCCATGCTAGTACCTTTCCTCTAACACCATGAGCTCTAATCTTACTGAGCAGCCTCCTGTGCGGCACCTTTTCAAAGGCCTTCTGGAAGTCCAAGTAGATAACATCCATTGGCTCTCCTTTGTCTAACCTACTCGTTACCTCCTCAAAGAATTCTAACAGATTTGTCAGGCATGACCTCCCCTTGATGAAACCATACTAACTTTGCCCTAATTTACCATGTACTTCCAAGTATTCTGAAATCTCATCCTTAATAACGGACTCTAAAATCTTACCAACAACCGAGGTCAGGCTCATCGGCCTGTAATTTCCAGTCTTTTGTCTCACTCCCTTCTTAAACAGGGGGGTTACAATAGCGATTTTCCAGTCCTCTGGGACCCTCCCTTTCTCCAGTGATTCCTGAAAGATCACCACTGACGCCTCCACTTTCTCTTCAGCTATCTCCTTCAGAACTCTGGGGTGTAATCCATTTGGTCCAGGTGATTTATCCACCTTCAGACCTTTCAGTTTTCCCAGCACCTTCTCCTTGGAAATGGCCACCATACTCACCTCTGCCCCCCGACTCTCTTGAACTTTGGGGATGTTACTTGTGTCTTCCACCGTCAAGACTGACGCAAAGTACCTATTCAGTTCCTCCGCCATTTCTTTGTTCCCCACTACTACTTCTCCAGTGCCATTTTCCAGCGGCCCAATGTCCACTTTTGCCTCTCTCTTACCCTTCATATATCTAAAAACACCCGTTCAATCTTCTATTATATTACTGGCTAGTTTACCCTAATATTTAATCTTCTCCCTCCTTATTTCTTTTTTAGTTGTCCTCTGTTGGTCTTTGTAGGCTTCCCAATCCCTTGGCTTCCCACTGCTCTTCGCCGCATTGTATGCTTTCTCTTTAGCTCATATGCTGTCCCTGACTTCCCTTGTCAGCCATGGTTGCCTCATCCTTCCTTTCGTATGCTTCTTCTTCCTAGGGACTAATTTTTGTTGTGCCAATATAAATGGCAGAGGATGGGTTCGATCTATCGACCTCTGCGCCACCTGAGAGTTGCAGGTTGGTTATGATAGTTTATTGGGGGATGAGTTTCCCAGCGCTTTTTCATATTTTTTTAAAAGTTAAACCGATCTTTATTTCAGTAACGTGGACCAGCGGGCACAGAGAGGGGAGGGCAAGTATCCGCTGCCCTCAGAAATGGGACTGCGTCTCCCCAAAAGAGACAGACACCCTCATTCAGCAACCGGGAAACACGAAACCGGAGATGCTCAGGCGTCTCGACTGGCAACTCTTTGCCGAACATAGTATTGAACAAGTGACCTTTAGATCATTAGTTTAACGCTCTCCCAACTGAACTATTTCAGCTGACGGAAATGATGCTTCGAGCCAGAATTTAAACAGCGACCAGGATACCAGTTTTACAGTCACCGACTGTCCTCCACTTACATTAGAGAACATGATCCCATAATGACAAAGGACAGCCATCACATCTTTTCAGTTCCCTCCAGATTTCGATTTTTTTCTTGACAAAGAAGGGGTCCAAAGCCCAACTAAGCATCAGTTCATTGTCATAAGCTCTCGGCCAATCGCTACACTGGAATTGTCCGACAAACAGCCTTCTTCATCCTTTGAGTGAATTGTTTGCTGACGTCACCGTTAAATGTCTTAACTCTAAGTTTAGGGTTACATACATTTGTTCTGTATTCCCCCAAAAGAGGAAATTGTATCTCCACATTAAAACCTATTAATCATCTCAATTACCTCAACCAGATAGCGCCTCCAGCTTCTCAACTGACGGGTATGCAAGCGTCACAGCGGGTGCAGATCTAACTGTAGATCAGAAAACCGTGTGTGTATCGCACATGGTCATGGTTACTTTTGCAGCAAACCTTTATCTGAATTAATGGGACCCGCTTGTGATAAATAATGTCACCTTTCACTGCTTAGCTGGTGAGTTTCATAGAGCCACAAATGTGATTCCCTCAGTTCCGCTTTTGCACAAAGTTGGGGAATTGTACCACAGATGTCAGTCTTCAGCCAACTCCATTCACTCCAAGTGAAGTCAAGATATGGCTGAAGGCACGGGTAACTGCAAAGGCTTTGGGCCCTGACACCATTCGTGCAGCAGCACTGAAAACCTGTGCTCCAGAAATAGCCTCGCTGCTCGCCAAACTGTTCCAGTACTGGCATCTACCAGACAATGAGAAAAATTGCTTAGGTCTGTCTTGTCCACAAAAAACAGGAAAACCCAACCGGCGAAAACCGCCCGATCAGTCTCCTCTCGTTCATCAAGAAAGTGGGTGGAAATTTCTTCGACAGTACGATCAAGTGGCACTTACTCAGCAATAACCTGCTCACTGAAGCTCAGTTTGGTATCTGCCAGGGTTACTCAGCTCCTGACCTCATTGCAGCCTTGGTCCAAACATGGAGGAAGCAGCTGAACTTAATACCTGAGGTGCAAGTGACTGCGCTTGAGTCCAAAGAAGCTTTTGACCGAGTGTGGCATCAAGGAACACTCGCAAAACTGAAGTCAATAGAAATGAGGCGGGAAACTCTCCACTGGTTGGAGTCGTCCCCGGGGGTTCCAATACATTCTAAAAGATTTCCAGCATTAACAGGAATTCGCTTTTGGTTGATACACTGTGGGTGGCAATGGAAGGATCCATTGAGAGCAGTTTATCGTGCAGGTGGCTCGTTGTTCTTGGGCTTCGATTCTCCCTTTGGGCTTTTCAATGAGTTCGAATGCAAGAGGTCCCGCTTTCATCTCCAGGACGAGCCCAGCAAGCATTTTAATGCCGTATTTTTTCGCGCTCGTGGTGGTGGCCGTTCCGGAAAACAGGACCAAGTTTGAACACCCGGGAAGTCATTGCAGAGAATCCATCACCTCAACACACGTGAAGAAAATGAACACAGGGTTTAAAGAACGTTTCTCAGTGTTATGGGACTCTGAAATTATCCGAATGCATCAAATAAGGGAACTGTCTACTTCTGGATTCAGGTGGGAGGCTGATTGAACTCAGTGAAAATCTTGACTGAAAGGCCAAGCAGAGCTGGGATCTCCAAAGATTTATTTTCATTTCCCACACTTTAGCTGTGATCGGGCACTGACAGTGAGCTGGGAAGGGTTTCTTCTTGCTGCCAAATGCTTGTATGTTCCGGTCTTTCCGCGGTGGGTTTTCACACTGTGCAGAAACATGTTGGATATCAGGTTGAAGTGTTGAAACGATTCACATCAGTCCATTTACAACAGCATCTGATCTGATGTGGTGGAAATGCATTTTATTGACAGAAAATACATTTCCATCTTTAGACACCTGGCCGAATATTCAGGACCTGTACGAAAGAGAATCATTTATTCCAACAGATCATGAATGCAAAAAGCATAGAAGGAGGTTTAATAGATCGAAGCCGCGTGACGAGGTGGCCGAGAGGTTAAGGCGATGGACTGCTAATCCATTGTGCTTTGCACGCGTGGGTTCGAATCCCACCTTCGTTGTCGCTTTTATCAACCACTTCGTGTGCAATTAAGAGGTCTGTGTGCAAAATTTAAGCACATGGGATTGGGGTAATATATTGGTGTGGATTGAGAATTGGTTGGCAGACAGGAAACAGAGAGTAGGAACAAATGGGTATTTTTCGGACTGGCAGACAGTGACAAGTAGGGTACCACATGGATCAGTGCTTGGGTCCCACTTTTTCACAACTTATTTCATTGACTTGGATGAGGGAATCAAATGTAATATTTCCATGTTATCTGACAATGAACTTCGTCGAAATGTAAGTGGTGAGGAGGATGTTAAGAGACTTTAAGGCGATTTATGGAAGTTGAGTAAGTGACAAAATACATGGTAGATGCAGTATAAGGTGGAAAAGTGTTGAAGTTATCCACTTTGGTAGGATAAACACAATGGCAGAGTTTTATTTCAATGTTGATACATTGGCAAATGTTGATGTTCAAATGGACCTGGGTGGCCTTGTACACCAAACACTGAAAACAAGCACGCAGATCCAGCAAGCAATTAAGAAAGCACATGGTATATTGGCCTTCATTGCAAAGTCTCTTGAGCACAGTAGAAAGGGTGTCTTGCTGCAGCAGTCCAGGGCCTTGGTGAGGCCACTCCTGGAGTATTGTGTGCAGTTTTGGTCTCCTTACCGAAGAAAGGATGTACTTGCCATAGCGGGAGTGCACCGAAAGTTCACCAGACTGATTCTGGGGATGGCAGGATTGTCATATGATGAAAAATTGGGCCGACTAGCCCTGTATTCACTGGAGTTTAGAAGAATAAGGGAGGATCTCATTGAAACAGAAACATTTCTGACAGGGCTGGACAGACTGGATGTATAGTTGATATTTCTCCTTGCTAGGAGGTCCAGAACAAGGGGTAAGAATCTCATGATATGGGGTAGGCCATTTAGGACTGAGATGAGGAGAAACGTCTTCACTCAGATGGTGGTAAAGCTGTGGAATTCTCTACCACAGAGGCCACGTCAGTGAATATGTTTATGAAAGAAATGGATTTCTAAACTCGAAAGGCATCAAGGGGCATGGGGACAGAGTGAGAGTGCGGCGTTGAGATAGAGAATCAGCCATGACGATATTGAATGGCGGAGCTGGTTCGAAAGGCCGAATGGCCTACTCCTTCCTCTATGTTTCTAAAAGGCTAAAAGAATTGGGGTAGGTTGGAATCGTAGCATCATAGAATGGTTATAGTACAGGAGGAGGCCATTCATCCAGCTGTGTCCATGTCAGTCGCCTCCAGTCTCTTTCTACTTCAATGTTTATAAAGATTCTCCATTGATGGCTTGCTTTTGTACTCGACGCTTCTATTTATAAAACCCAGGTTCCTGCCTTTGTTTTGTTCAGGTTGTCGAATTGAGGCATGTGAGGTGATTAAGGGACTTGATAGCTTAGATACAGAAAACATTTTTCCCTGTTTTGGGGAATCCAAAACAAGAGGACATAACATTCAATTTCAGCTAAGCCGTTCAAGGGTAACGTCAGGAAACACTTCTTCACACAAAATTTCGTAAAAATGTGGAACCTTCTGAAAATTGCTACTGAAGCTTAGGATCAGCTGAAAGTTTTCGATACTGAAACTGGGTACAAGTTTTTATTATTATTATTAAGATGTAAGATATTAAAGTGTTGTGAAACCACAGTGGATAGATGACGTGAAAATAGGGACCAGTCATGAGTTGAACACGATTGATGGAAGAACAGTATACTTATCTTCCTATGTTCCCAAATTCCTCATCTAGCAGCAAACAGGCTTTCAGATGATCACCGCTCAGTACATTCCTCTCAGCATCCCCTTCTCTAAGGGGAACAGACCCAGACACAAAAATAATCTGATGCATCTTCTTTAGGCCTTAAGCGAACAATTTCACATTTCCTACATGGAAACCTATTTGATCGCAGCTGCATTATCTACAGCTTCGCCCAACTTGATGCCGCCAGTTTACTTCCGCAAGAACCAGGAGGCTCCTGCCCTCATTACAGCTTTGGTCCAAACACGGAGCGGCTGATTACAGAGAGCGGCACCGGGGAAGTATTCCGAATGTTGCTATTAAACAGAAGAGGGTGAAAAAACATCAAATTGCATCTTCTCACTTTCGGACAATTGGCTTTTCATCCGTTGTCACAATAGAACAGCCAGTACACGTTGGTCACCCTGAACACTGAGGTGCATTTCATTGCAGCGAATCAATATGAAGACATTCAGCTCCTCCAATCAGTTCCACCTTTCATTTAGATCATGACTGATTTCTACATCAAATCGATCTGCCAGCTCTAGTCTCTTAACCTTTAATGCTCACGCCCAACAATAATCTACCAGCAATTGTAGCAATCTTTAGGTTCCAACCAGCTGTAATCGCCGATCTAGACAGGAAAAGCTTTCTACTGTCAGCCACCAAATAGATGGCTGAGCTACATTTCAGATCTTTAGCCTGGAGGATTTCATGATTCCTGCGTTTAAAAGAGATGAAATGATCAAATGGTCTTCACTGTGGGTCATTTTTCTCCTCAGTGAAGTAAAATAAACTTCAGTTAAGAATAGGGGAGCAGCCACTGCAACCCTTTCGACAGGGGGATGAGGTCGCCCACAGCATGCTCACCCTTAACAGGGTGAAGCAGAACATTTCCATCCGTTAGATAACCGTTTGACAATGACATCCTCTGTCAAGTTACTGACGGCTGAGTGGATCTGTCCTGTCAACTACATTAGTGTTGATTGTGAAACTGTCTGTTCACTTTAAACGGTATCACTTCTGCCCGTACGATAAGCTCTCAAAACTTCCCCTCCGCTGCCTCTTACAAAAAATGTCACTGACCCAGCAGTAACCCAACGTGCTCTCTTCTACACCCACACATTGAGGATGCCGAGGCTCCTACTATCACTGCACAGAACACAGTTTCTCTCTCCACAGACGTTGCTTGAGTTGCTGACTATTTCCACAATCTTACATTCTTGTATTAGGGTGAGGGATGCAGGATCAGTTACTCTCTCCTTCCGAACTTCCCAGTACTTTTGATAGACTAATGCTCACCATCACTTTACGTGAAAATATCCCTCGCTTCATTCCTGGCGTTAGAGAGACACAAAATGATGGCAGCATAGAGGGTGAGCACTTGGCCCTTGTTCCCTGTTCTGGTTCTCTGCAGGGAAACTCAGTTATTCAATGCCTCCGTAGCCTCTAAATTATCTCTTCAGAAAATTATGGAATCCCCTCTGAAAGCCATTGTCGAATCTGTCTCTCAGGTAGAGCATTCCAGATCCTAACCACACGCTGTCTTAAACGAAGTTCTTCCCCAGGTCCAATTGTGTATATCTTGCCAATCATCTTAAATCGGTGTGCTCTGATTCTCGGCCTCCCGACAATGGAAACAGTTTCTCTCTATTACTCTGTCCAGACCTCTTATGATTTTGAAAATCCCCATCTAATCTCCTCTCAACATTCTCTTCTCTGAGAACAGCCACATTTTTTTTTCCAATCTATTCATCTCATTCAAGTTCCTCAGCAATGAATTCATTCTTGTAAATGTTTCCAATGTCGCTACAATCTTTTTAATTTTGATAATCATTGTTGGGCACAATATTCCAATTGAGACCGAACCAATGTTTTTTTTAAAGATTCTGCACAGCTGCCTTGCTTTGTACTTGATGCTTCTACTGAAAAAAAAACAGGATCCCGGATGCCGTTTATTCAACTTAACATGAATTGACGTGCAAATTGCAGTCGATGTAAAGTATAAATTACTTCTTGTTACTGAAATAGGCTTTAGAAAACGTGGTAATTGTTCATTGTGCTTGGTGATTTCTGTATTTGGAACCTCAGCCTCTCAGTTCCTCCAGGGTCACCAGCTTCTCACCAGATACACAATCGTCTGATACATCTTTCCGAGGTCTTAAGTTGATGAGCTCACACTTCCGACATGCAAATCTCTCTGATTTCATCTATATTATTTATTGTGTTGCCCAACCTGATGGCGCCAGTTTACTTTCATCGGAACCAGAAGGCTCCTGACCTCTTTACAGTTTGGGACCAAACATGGAGCGGGGGATTCCAGAGAGCGGGACCGAGAATGTATTCCGGATGTTGATGCCCAAACAGGGAATTGTTGATGTGTGACATCGAATTGTTATTTACCGAATACAAAAGTTCTGATAAGTTCACAAACTTGAAACATTAACATTTTAAAAAATCTCTCTCCACAGTTAATGCCTGATGGGCTGAGTGTTTCCAGCATTTTCATTTTTTCTTTGAAGTGAACAACCGAGTCCGTGCTGGATAATTCTTTAATGATCTTTCAAAAATCTGTGCTGGGTCCCCTATTATTCGTCATGTATATGAACGTCATAGATGACTATGTGGGGGGTAGGATTAGTAAGTTTACGGACGACACATCGATTGGCCGGGTGGTTAACAGTGAGGTTCAGTGTCTTAGGCTACAGGAAGATATATGCGGGATGATCAAATGGGCAGATAAGTGGCAGATGGAATTTAACGCTGAAAAGTGTGAGGTGTTACATTTTGGTAGGAGTCATTTGACAAGGAAGTATTCAATGAACGGCATGACAATAGGAAGCCCTGAGGTACAAAGGGGCCTTGGAGTGTGTGTCTATAAATCTTTGAAGGCGGAGGGGCATGTTAGTGGGGTGGTGAAAAAGGCATATGGGATACTTGCTTTTATCAATCGAAGCATAGATTAAAAAAGTAGGGAGGTCATGTTGGAGTTGTATAGAACCTTGGTGAGGCCACAGCTGGAGTACTGTGAGCAGTTCTGGTCGCCACATTATAGGAAGGATGTGATTGCACTGGAGGGGGTGCAGAGGAGATTCACCAGGATGTTGACTGGGATGAAACCTTTTAGTTAAGAAGAGAGGTTGGATAGACTTAGGTTGTTTTCGTTGGGGCAGAGAAGACTGAGGGGCGACCTGATCGAGGTGTACAAGATTTTGAGGGGCATGGATAGGGTGGATAGGTAGCAGTTGTTCCCCTCAGTTGAAGGGTGAGTCACGAGGGGGCAATGAGTTGAAGGTGAGGGGCAGGAAGTTTTGGGGGCATTTGAGGAAAAACCTTTTTACCCAAAGGGTGGTGACGGTCTGGAATGCGCTGCCTGGGAGGGTGGTGGAGGCGGGTTGCCTCACATCCTTTAAAAAGTACCAGGATGAGCACTTGGCACGTCATAACGTTCACGTCTGTGGGCCAAGTGCAGGTAAATGGGATTAGGTAGGTAGGTAGGTCATGTGTTTCTCACGTGTCGGTGTAGACACGATGTGCTGAAGGGTCTCTTCTGCACTGTGTGATGATGTGATTCCTTGAAATCCTGCATCGTTATTTCTTTCTACCTGTCCGCTAACTTTCAGTTGTATAATTTGGGCCTCTGCTCCTCCGTAGTTGGCAACATCTCACCAATTAAAAACAAAACGAAACGAAACTCGTGCATTCGTGGCCTCAGTCAGATTATGGTTCATTGTGAATCCAACTGCCAAAGTATTTCTCACTCATTTAAACTATTTATGAAATTTGAAAATAAACTTCTCCCACGGCTTATTGTTGTGCGTTTGCTCTCACGTTCTTTGCATTTCTTGCTACTCGTCCTTGTGATGTAAATCCACAGAAAGCAAAGAAGGCCACGAGGAAGGGAGGGGAAATCATGTTCCCTTTAATGATCCCTGTTTGATTTTCAATGCACTGAATATGATCAAGGTCTAAGGAAGTGAATCTAGGACAAGCAACAGCTGTCTTTTTGCAGCTGGGCTTGTGGCGCAACGGTAGCGCGTCTGACTCCAGATCAGAAGGTTGCGTGTTCAAATCACGTCAGGCTCATGGCTCTTCACTGTACTTGAAGCTTTTGTCTGGGCACAAAGTTCATTGTGTCTGGATTCCACCGAAATGTTGAATTTCAAAACCATGATGAAAGTCATCTCTTCCGATTTTCCGGTTCAGTTTTCATTTTACATTGGAACAATGTTTCAGCGATGTGGGGTATCTACTGTTTTTGCAATTGTTCCATTACCCAGTATGAGAAGTAAAACACAAAGTGTCCATCATGGGGTTTAAATCCGCAGCCGCTTCCGTCCATATAGCTGCTTAGTTCCGTTAGCTGGAGTTGGTTGTGTAAACTATAATCGCCCGACTTTATTTTATCCATAAGTCAGGAGATTCAAACTCGTCCTTTTAAAGCAGAGCGACAGTGAGTTCAGTTAAAACAAATGTCTAAAAACAGCAGCAATTTCTTTCTGCTCACGGCATCCAGTTATAGCGACCTGCATTAAACAGCAGGAGCGGAAACCGCAGCCGGACACCCGCCTCTTCACATTAACGGGCAGCCTGAATTTCAGTTTTGGGATTTGAGAGAGAGCGGATGTTTTTGTGGAAACTGAAGTCACTTTTCCTGTGAATGCAGCCGGTTAAAGAGCCCGGACCGGCCTGAGAGTCCCCGAGCCCGGGGTCAGTGGGAGCCTGAGGAGAGGACAGATCCCAGGGAAAGGGAATAAGATTAGAGAGAAGGAAGGTTATTGCGGGGTTGAGGGGACTGAAGGGTTGGCGACTGGAGGAATAGAAACGGGAGAGAAAATGGAAGGGGTTGTGGGGGACAGCATCTGTCAGAACGAGGAAGAGAGCGACGGAGGAAAAGAGGGAGGGAGCTAGAGGGAGGGCGGGAATCAGGGGGAACTTGCATTTCGCCAGCACATTTTGCAACCGCAGAAAGATCCAAAACCTCACAGCCAATGGGTGGGTATTTTGGGCAAGGGGGTTGATGGGGCGTCTTGGTAATTGAGATTCGTGCTTGAATGTGCACAGCAGGATCCCACAGGCAGGAACCTGATCAATATTTGGATAACCTGTTTCAGTGATTCTGGATGAGGGATTATTATTGATCCCAGGACTCTGGGTAAAACTCCTATTCTCTTGCTGTAAATAGCCTGGTTAGATTGTTCACATCCCTCCGAGTGGGGAAGATGGGATCTCGGTTTTAAATGTGGTTTATTACTGGATAGTGTCATATATCATTGTTACCCCTCTGTGGGTATTACAGTACATCGTGGTAAACAATTTAACTCTTCGAGAAGGTCAAGGAGTTGGAAACACTGAGAAACTGCTCGTTCTGGCATTACTAACTCACGTGGCCTGTGATGATAAAATATAACCTCTTCCAGTCGGTGGAGATGTGATGTCGGCATACCTCAGAATAATGCTCACACACCACAGCAGATGTTGCCCATTGTCTTCAAAGACAGTCGATTGAAGAGTTTCCCTCCTTGTTTCGTTGAACTTCTCAATGTTGTAATGGTGTCTGCTCCATTCCCGGGGCAAATGTGGGAATCAGAAATCATCACTTCCTCCCTATGTGGATCCGACTGATAAGAGTTTTTATCATTAATTTCTCTCAGCCTCTGACGCCTTATCACATCCAATCTTTAAAACAAAGCTAACGTTTTCTGATATCAACACTCGAATCGAAATTCCTGCAACCTCTCTCTCCCTGCCCTGCTAAAAAGTCCACCTCTTTCAACTGTGAGTGTTAATCTCTCATTCTCTGTAACACCTCTCCAAATAACAATCTAGTGCTGCTTCTGCTTTCAGAGTACAATGTCCCCTGTCTTTGCACTATTCTGTGAACTATGATTCAGTCAGTTGCTCTCAAGTTTTTACAGGCAGAGGGTTGTGAGTTCAAAATATCTCCAGAATTCTGAGCAGAAAGTCTGGCAGACACTTCAGTGCCGCGCTGAGCCAAAGTTTCACTGTTACAGTTGCCAGTTTTGAGATGCTATGGCAAACTGAGGTGCCATCTGCCTGCACATGTAAAATTCCCACAGCACAATTTCGGACAGTGGCACGGGAGTTATTCCATCGTGTCGGAGCCAACATTTGTCCCTCAATTAACATCACTTCAAAACAGATTATCCTGCCTTCATCACATTGCTGTTCCTGGAAGCTGGCTGCTGCAAGCCTTTAATAATATAGTTCAAAAAACATCGTGATTGAAACGCTGCGAGGAAAAGACAAGGCGTTAATGAGAATTCTGCTGAGAGAGCTTCATTGGACAGAAAATCGGGCGAAGAATACGAGGAATCGACACCAGAGAACCAATCAACGTCAAAACTGAATAACTCCTGTGAAATAAATGAGTAAACGCTGAGAGCTCCGAGCACCATCAGTTCATCACCCAGAGACACTCACAAAAGAATTTAGTCTCCTGTCTTAGACGGTACCTCGTGGCTGAGAATGACTTCCTTCCACTCCGGGGCTGTGGGTTCTGAGGTGACTCCACACACTCTGCCATAGTTCCCGAGGGGAGTGTGAAAGCCTTTCACTGAGTTTCAAGGTTGCAAATCTGATCTTGGAGGTATCGGTGCTGTGTTCCCTGGAGGCGGGGTTCTCATTCTTAATGCAAAAATCTGACATCGAGGATGGGTTGTTCATTACCAAATAAAAAATCTGGAGATGTAGGACGTTAGAATCCGCTCATCTCTGATGCACTTTTATTCATTTTTGTTTCCTGTAATAAACAAGTGGTGTGTAGCTGTCCATTAAAAATAACAAACAGTGTTCGGAAGATTCTGGCCAGTACCTTCAGGATTTCCGCTGTTGCATCCGACAGCATCCTCAGCTGCATCACATCTGGATCTCGTGACTTATTAACATTCATTGCAGCCAATCCTGCTCGGGCCTCTTCTTTCACAAGATTTATGGGAACAACAAAAACATTTGCAAATTGTCGATGGAAAAAGTGAGAACCTTTCTTGAAGATGGTTTCAAGAGGCCTTTGTGGTAAAGATGTAGAGTTAGCGGAAACAAAAGTAGCAATAAGTGGAATGGAGGGTTGTCCGTGAATTGATTGCAGATTTTCACGAAGGTTTATTTCGAGAGATTTTAAGTCTATTTCCTCTAAATCTTTTAGGAAATTAACATTGAAAAAGCTCAATCGTGATCGAAAATGTATTGTAATCTTAGTTTATCTAAATAATGCAGATAGACGTAATTCAAAGAATTGGAGGCATATCAGATTATAATGTGGATTATAAAATCCTGGTGAGGGCTAGGGACAAGTTTTAGGAAAGACGGCAAGGCCTTGGAGAGCGTACAGTGGGGATTTACTGGAATGGTATCAGCGGTGAGGGATTCCGGATGTGGATGGACAAAGAAACAACAACTAGGGATGTTCTTCTTACAACAGAGAGTGTTAAGGGGAGATTTAGTGCAGGTATTTAAATTGATCCCAGGCATATGTTTTTCTTATACACATTATTCCATATTTTTCCATTGCCTGAATGTTAGGTAACCAATGAACAAATTCAACATAATCAGCAGAGTTTTGCTTTTGTCCGAAATAAATTTGTCAGGAAATGTTTCACGTTTGTAAATTAAAACCAATCCTTGACCTGATGTGATGGAAGGTTATTTTGCTCACAGAAGCTGAATGTCCAACATTGCACACCTGCCTGCCTATTCAGAACCTTCTTGTCAACGGTCCTGGATGGAAAAAGAGTATAAGACTGTGTTCTGAAACTCAGACAGGTGACGAGGTGATAGAGAGTTTAAGGTGAAGGACCGATGATCCATTCTGATTTGGATCCTTGTTGCTAGTTTGTGGATATTATCAATTAATTGCTTCTTCCTGTTTGCTAACATTTTGAATCAAATAGGCCTGGAATCCTATCCTTGTTAATATCTCACTGGAGATTCCGGGTCTGTTCAGGCCATAAAAACACTGAGATTGAGAGTTACAGTTTTGCACTCAAATTTTACTGAAATGATGATAAAATAGGATTCATGAAAGGCAGCAAGATATTTTCCTCCCTCCCTCCCTTCCATTCTCTGGATTTACACCAGCTGAAAGCAACAGAAAGAAATAATGGTGATGGAGCAGAAAAACAAGATTATCATTAGGGAACACATTTAATTTAGTATTTACTTGATAAGTTAAGTGAGTGAGCAAGTTTTAGCAAAATAAGATTAAATTTAGGGCCCTATTAAATAAACATATGATACTTAGAGCAGGGTGTTATTTTTGTGGTGAGATGGTAGCATCTGTGGAAGAACAGGGAGCCATGTACAGACATCATTACAAGCTATTGGACAGGAAGGTGAAAAAAACATGGCTAATAGAATACAACTGATTGAACTCATTCTACAGTTATGTAAGATACTGTTTAGACCCCATTCAGATCATTGCGATGAATTCTGGACAACAAAACTTGAGGAAGAGTGAGAAGTGGGTGCAGCTGTGTTGCCACACTCAAATGGTGAGGACAGATTGCAAAACCTAGTCTTGTAATGCCTTGAAATTCGAAGATTAAGGGGTAATCTGCCTGAAATGTTTATGATGATTCAATGATTTGACAGGGTAGATAAGTAGAGAACATGACGTCTGTTGGGGGGAAACCAGGCCAAAGATACACAACATTAAAATTAGAACGAGAGAGATAGATTGAGCTAAAATACAGGCCAGTCGTGAGTTCATTAAAAGGCAGGGCAGGCATGAGGGAAGAATAGTTTACTTCTGTTCCTATGTTTCAATTTTCATAATCTTGGACTGAACAGGTTTTCAAATTATCACCCAGTCTGTACACGTTGCTTCTTAAAGTTAATTATTCCACCCCCTTTTCAGAAAGTAAAACTTAATCTGGAGGGAACTGAAACCTGTGATGAACCCAAAAAGGAACAAGCTAAAATTTATCTTTCAAAATGGAGATCGAGCCCTCGGAGACTGAGAACTACAGTTCCCAAGGGGTCGCATAGTCTAGTTCTGAAATGGTCGCACATGCGCAGGTTGTTCTTTTAGCGACGTTGTTGGCAGTGCGCATGTGCTGGTCGGCTCATTTTCTCGACTTCAGGCCGAGACACGGCCTTGCACACATGCGCAATTCGTTTCCTTTTTTCCAGGTTAGAAGTTACTTCTGCGCCTGCGCAGAAGTAAAAGAAGGTCCAAAAGCAAAACAGCGTGAAAAGGGGCGCAGGTGACTGAGAAGAGAGTTCCATTCTGATAAAAAAAGTGACAGAAAAAGCTGGACAGAGAGGAGTTACATGGAGTAGGTCCCAAAACAAAGGAGCAGTCCCAAACCAGGGACTGGTACAGAAAGAGGTCTCAGGAAGTTGAAGGATGAGGACAGGAATCTGAAACAGATCCTGTTCAGTGAAGATTGAGGAGCAGAGTCAGAGCCGCGCGGAGCAGACTTAGAACGAGCTGGGCCTTGCAAGACGCCAGAAAATCTGCGTAGACAGCCAAAGGTTGGCCCTTATTATGGACCTTTGCAGCAATGTTGTTCTGTTTGGCGGGGCCTAATACCGGATAGTGTCCGTGTGGAAGGTGAAGTTTGAATGTGCGGATAGATCCAGGAGAAAAGAACCTTGGAAAGAGAGGCTGAAACCCTGGAGGTGGATCCTTCTTGAAGGTATCTGAGAGAAAGCGTCGTTTGGGACAGAATACCAAAGCGAGATCTTCGAATGTGAAGATTGGAAACCCTTGTCAGAAAGACAGAGTTTCATTGAGACCAGTTGCCTCACAGTCCGATGAGCAACTGGGGGATTAATGAGAAATCCCTCGAAACTTGGTTTCGGAGTGTGGTATGTCCGACTGCAGCTCACTCATTCAGCTACATGGACTGTACACTTGCCGCGAACGTTAGAGCATAAGATATTTTTGTAGTTTCTGTTATCTTTATGAATTTGTGTATATCAGTTAAGGTATAGTTTGGATGAAGGATCGGTGTAACGTACTTTGCCTTTCCTTCCTTAATAAATGTTTTATTATTGTGTTAAAATTTCATCAGCAGACCCCTGTGATTCTGTTCAGTAACCATCCTTCACGTTTCTTAGCAAAAAACGTATACGATCTATCATATAAAGTTCCACCCTGGATCTGACTTACCCAGCAGTAACATCAGCTGGGATCGTAACGTTTGTCGTTATAAGAGAAAAAAGACCCAACCTGTCACTCCTTCCGTCTCTGTCCACCAGGAATTTCTTTATTTCTTAATTATACTTCTTTGGATGAGATGTGGGCGTCGCCTGCAGGGCCAGCATTTTTTTGCTCTTCCCTATTTGCCCTTGAACTGTGTGGCTTCCTCGGCTAATTCAGAGAGCAGTTAAGGGAATAATATTGCTGTGGGTGGGGAGTTACATGCGGGCCAGACACCGACAGGGCGGCAGACTTCTGTATCTCAAGCGCTTTGATGAAATTGATTTGTTTTGAGAACAATTGACTATAGTTTTATGGTCGCCATTACTAATATGAGATCACAATTCCATATTTACTACCTAATTGAGTTTGAATTCCATCAGCTACCATCGCGGGATTTAAACACGTGTCCACGGAGATTAGAAACAAAAATAAAAATAGCTGGAAAAACTCAGCAACTCTGACAGCATCTGCTGAGAGGAACACAATTAACGCCTCGAGTCCGAATGACTCTTCATCAGAACTAAAGAAATATAGAAATGTGGTGAAATATAAGCTGGTTGACGGGGGGGTGGGACAGGTGGAGCTGGATAGAGGGCCAGTGATAGGTGGAGGCAAAGAAGAGATTGCCAAAGATGTCATAGACAAAAGGGAAAAGTGGTGTTAACGGTGCTGATATTATCTAAGGAGTGTGCTAATGGTGACATTAGGGTAGAAAGCAGGATAAACAAGTGGCAGATAGCCCCAGCGGGGGTGGGGTGGGGCTAAGGTATCCAAATGGGCTAAAAGATGGAGATAAAACGATTGATCGAAATAAATTTAAAACTAGATGGGAAAATAAAAATAAGTTTTAAAAATATAAATTTGGAAAAAGGAGGATCGGAAAGGGGGTGGGGATAGAGGAGAGAGTTCATGATCTGAATTTGTTGAACGCAACATTAAGTCTGGAAGGTTGTAGAGTGCCTAATCGGAAGATGAGGTACTGTTCCTCCAGTTTGCGTTGAGCTTCACTGGAACATTGCAGCAGGCCAAGGACCGAGATGTGGGCTTGAGAGCAGGGTGGTGTGTTGAAATAGCAAGCGGCAGGGAGGTCTGGGTCATGCTTGCGGACATACCGAAGGTTTCAGATTTCCAGCATCCGCAGTATTTTGCTTTTGTCCATGGAGATTAATCTGGGATTCAAGATGAGGAACACAGTGACTTTGTGGTCCAGCCCTGTTGTACGCCAAAGCAGCGCGTTTAGCTTATGTTTGAGCCGCTTCACGGAGAGATTGGAATTTTTTCCAAAGCATTTTATTAAACCCATGAAATGGGTTGAGGCAAAGCCTTTTGTTCCAGTTGGAAACAAAATACAAAGATTGTACAAAATAACAAGACACTGCATTCTGAGAAAGAGCTCTGAAATGTTTGGGAAAAGAAGCAGAATCTTCAACTAACGAGGAAGACCACGGTTTTCAGAAAGTTCCAATCGATTTCTGTATAAAGCGACCGCAGCAGGACTCGAACCTGTAATCTTCTGATAGCATTACGCACACCGAAGTCAAAAGACTTAACCATTAGGCCACGCGGTCATTACACTGCCTAGTAAAACCGATACTGGTCCCATATGAATAAATATGTGATTGTATTTATTCCATAAATTCCAGAAATTAATCCACGGAACATTTAAACCACTCATTGAAGAAAGTCCTTCTGTCCATTTAACGAGTAATTTGATCGAATTTTCCGTCATGTTAAGGCGATAGCATCAGAGAGCGAAACTATTTCCGATGGCTGGGAATCCAGGAATCGTGCATTAAAATGAAACTAAAATGCTGCAGGTGCTGGAAACTTGAAATGAAAACTTCTTCAAAAGCTCAGCAGGCCAGGCAGCATCTGTGGAAAGAGAAAAGTTTCGGCTCCGTTTGACTCTTCTTCAGAGCTGAAGAGAGGTAGAAATGTGATGGATTTTATACTGTGGAAGAGAGCGGGTGGAGCAATGGAGCAAAACAGAAGGTGAGGGATAGTGGGGACCTCAGCAGAGACTTGACAAGGATATCATGGTCACAAGACAAGGGGAGTGTTAAATGTCGTGTTAAAGACTACAGTAAATGCTAATATGGGGCATAAAGGTAAGATTACAGAACGTGTTAACAGCAGAACAAGGGTCAGCGCTCTCCAAAGGCAAATATGAGAACAGGTAACAGATGACCATGTAGGGGGAGGTGGTTAGAATTCATGGTCTTTGAACTCAATGTTAAGTCCTGAAGGCTGTAAATTGCCTTGCCAGTAGATGAGATGCTGTTCCTCCCATTTGCGTTGGGCTTCACTGGAGCATTGCAGCAGGCCACAGCGGAAATGTGAGCCTGAGAGCAAGATGGTGATTTGAAATGGCAAGTGACCGGAAGGCGGGGTCATGCTTGCGGACTGAGCAACAATGTTCCGTAAAATGGTCACCCAGTCTGCGATTAGTCTCCACAATGCCGATGACCCAAATGCCATCTGAAAATCTAAATATAGTACATCCAATATTTCCCTTTATTCACAGTAAAGAAATCCAACAAACTGGTTAAAAATGATTCCCCTTTTCCCAAAACCATGTTGATCCTGCTGATTGCCTTGAATTCATCTAAGTGCCCTGTTATAACGTTTTTAATATTAGCTTCTAAAAATTTCACTACGATTGATGTTAAGCTAACTGGCATATTGTTTCCTGCTTTCTGCCTCCCGGCCTTTTTGAATACAGGTGTTAAATTAACTATTTTACAACTTAATGGAGCCTACCCCGAATCTAGAGAATTTTGGAAAATTAAAACCAACTCTTTAACTACATCACCAGGTACTTGTTGAAAATGTTGTTTCTCTCGGCAAATTACATTTCCATCACATCAGGTCACGGATTTTTATGAATGGGCTGATGTGAAACACTGCAAGACCATGTGCAACATGTTTCGTCACATTGTAAATATAACATCGCGGAATAAGCGGAAGATCTAATCATTGGATCGCATCAACATGGCCATCACACAGACGCCTTAAACATTAAGCCATTTTCGAAGTAATGAGTCTTCTAATATGTTTTAAAATGCCAACTGACAGGACGAGTTGATTTAATTCCACATGAGTGGCGAGGCGCAGCCTCAAGCGACGAGGCGGATGGTGCTGCTGATCTTCACCAGAACAGACAGTGAGACGGAACATTGGTCATCAACCAGACCGTGAGAGAATTCAACAAAACAAAACGTGCGGAAAAACAATAAGAAATAACAAATCGATTCGATTGGAATGTAAAATATCGTTTAGAAATGAGAAACCATCGATGGAAAAGGAAAGGAAATTGGAATTCCCGTTATTTTCTAGACCCGGGAGAGAAAAGAGAAACGGAGGGAAAAAATGTCGATAGGAAGAAAAGAAATGATGGAGCTGCTCCCTTGTTTTCTGTTTATCCGGTCGCCAATCAATACTGCATTAAAACATGTAAAAAAAACTGGGTGAATTTAACGGAAAGTGATTTTAATCGCTGCCCGATTGCGCCTGACCTCTCCAATTGGATTTGTTGGACATCGCTGGATTTGAGCTCCAGAACTAGCTGCCAACTAGAGACAGAAGAGGCATCTACACGCCAATGTGCACAAATTCCGAGGCATGTTCTGTCCAGAAGAAGCAGAACAAATCCACCCCATCCTAATACTGCTCCATTAGTTTATTCTTCATCATGAACAAAGTGATGAAAAGTGTCGTTGACCGTGCTATCACCACTTACTGCACTTACCCAGCAAAAACCTGCTCACTGACTCTCAGTTTGGGCTCCGTCTGGGCCACTCAGCTACTGAAATCATTGCAGCCTTTGTCCACACATGGACACAAGAGCTGAACTCAAGAGGTGAGGTGAGAGTGACTGCCGTTGACATCAACGCAACATTTGACCCAGTGTGGCAACAAGGAGCCCTAGCGAAACTGAAATCAATGGGAATCAGCTGGACAACTCCCCATCAGGGGGAGTCAGGCCTAAAAGAAAGGAAGGTGGTTGTGGCTGTTGTAGGACACTCAGCTCAGTTGCAGGACATCACTGAGGGAGTTCTTCAGAGGAATGCCATTGGCCCAACAATCTTCAGTTGCTTCATCAATGAACTTCCCTCCATCATAAGGTTAGAAGTGGGGATGTTGGTGGATGTTGTGCAATGTTCAGCACCATTCATTCATCGGATAGTGAAGCAGTCCGGACATATACAGCAATATCTAGACAATATTCAGGCTTGGGCTGATAAGTGGAAGATAACATTCGTGCTATTAATTTTAGGAAATGACCATCCACGACAAGAAGTAATCTAATCATCAGTTCTTGACATTCAATGGCAGTTCTGCCTCAGAATCTCCCACTATCAACACACTGGGGGCTACCATTGACCAGGAATCGAACTGCACCATCCACTTGAATGCAGTGGCTGCAAGATCAGAGGTCAGAGGCTGCGAATTCTGTTGAGTAACTCACCTCCTGACTCCCCAAAGCTGCTCCACCATCTTGAAGGCACAAGTCGGGAGTGTGATGGAATGCTCTCAACTTGCCTGGATGAGAGCAGCTCCAACAGCACTCAAGAAGCTCGATACCACCCAGGGCATAGCAATCCGCTTGATTGGCACCTCATTCACCACAATACACATGCACTCTTCCCACCACTGACGTACAGTGGCAGCAATATGTACAAGAGGCACTACAGCAACTCACCAAGGCTTCTTCAATCGCACTTTCCAAACCCGCAGCTCTACCACCTCGAAGGGCAAGGGCAGCAAAATCATGGGAAGGCCACCATCTGCAATTTCACCTCCAAGCCACACACTATCCTGAGATAGCACTTTTCCGTGGTTACTTCACTGTTGCTGGGTCAAAATCCTGGAATTTCCTCCGAAACAGCACCGTGGATGTAACTACAACACACGGACTGTAGCTATCACAACAGTATAATAATTCTCATAATGTTATTGTGATTTGTTTTAAAAGTGAGTTAATAGCGCGGTATGAATAGTTTTTGTGCGCGTGTGTGGGCTTTAATTGAGTTAGAGACAGCTGGTCTGGAAGCTTGACTCATCAAGAGGAAGCTTTGTTTGAGATGCTAATTTCGTAAACATGGCTGAAATTTTAGAATGTGAGGTGAGGAGAATTTGTATTTTTAGATAAATCAGGGTAGTATGAATTTCAAAGAGATGATAGAATGTTACGCCTAGCCAGAGAAGCTAGGCCATGCACTGTAATTATTTTCCCCCAGAGGTTTCTGATAATATGAGCACCATGCAATGATTTATATTATGAGAAAAGTAAAGTTCCAAAGGCATATGGGAAAAATGGAATATACATTAAAAGGGAGAAACTTGTCTAAAGGAGATAGAAGTTCTGTGTAAGGGAAGGCATTGCAAGATCCACCAGAAGTGTGAAAAGCCACCAGTGTTTGCTCATTAAGGCACTGTCTATAGAAACCGAAGCTGGGAAAAGCCACTTTGAATTCTACTGTTCAGGGTATTGTGTTTGACTTGGCTGGAACAGTTTAAATCTATTTTTTAACGCTGCCTTAACGGGGGTGTAACTGGAAGCCATATTAATTAGCGGATTTACAAGTTATTGTAGCAGTAATGTGTAGACCTATGTATGTACTTGAAATAATTTATTTTGCTAATAAATGTTTAATTTAGTTTTGAAAACACCTTTAGTGTCTTGGTAGATATAATACTACTGAATTCAGGGCACGCACCTTGAAATAAAATGCAAATTGCGAAATCGTTGTGACCGAGTGATCAAGTTTCCTTTGTGGATTTGATCCGCTTGGCTCACGCCATCTGCCGCGTCATAACAGTAGCGGATTAAGAAGGCAACACACCTCCATCTTCTCAAGGGCAATTCAGGATGGGCAAAAAATGCTGGCCGATCCAGCGATATCAACATCCTATGAACGAATACCAAAAATAGACGGGGGAGCTGTGAAATATTTAAAGGGAAAACTTTTTCACAGATCTTCCTGCTTCCCTCCCTCTCAATCACACAGAACAGCAAACTCGCGGAATCGTAACATACCCAGAGACGGAAAATTCAGAGCTAAACACATCAAATACACCCCCAAGACCCCTCAGATCAAGTCATCAAGCTCCTCTGCTCTGATTCTATGAGAATTTAGTTAAAATATCCTCCTAACAAACACGCTGTGGTTAAATCCCTGTCGAAGAAACTAACATTTGGATTAATTTGTGAAGTTGAGCAAAACAGGGCCGAATCATTTTCTTTTCAGAAAGGTTTTCAGAATGGCTGTTTGAAATTGTCCCTTCTCATAAAGTAATTCGCTGCACAAATTCACAATTCAAAGTTGCCGCAATCCCCCACAACTTCAATCAACGATTCTTTTTGCGATTGCATTGGACCTGGAAACCGCTCTCGGCATTAATCTCACTGAACCAGTGCGTGACCACCTTGTATCTGTCAGCGTGGAGGTGACGGTGTGAGGGTCGCTTTGGGCCACTTAAAATGAGACTGGGGCACGACGCAAGGGGGAAGGGCGAGTGTTCACCGAGGTTTCTCATACATTCCAAAAGCGAAATAATGAAGATGCTGCAAATCTGAAGAAAACTCAGAAAAAGCTGGAAATACACAGCAGAACTGGGAGCTTTTGTGGCGGGACAAACAGAGTAAACGTTTCAGATCGGGATCCGTTTGGTTAAATTCATCCAGTTATTTCCATTCTGTTTTATCCAGTATTGAAGGGTGAGTGAAGAAACAGATAATAAGGCAGCAGTTTTAGTTTTCATTTCTTATCGTTTTTTTTTCATTTTTCATCAGTTTCTCTTTTCTCTTCCGGATCTATAAAACGACGAAGATCCAATTCAATTGGCTGTTTGCGATATATCAATCGAAATTCAACATTTCAATCCAATAGATTTGTTGTTTCAGGTTATTTATCGCTCTTTGTGTTTTATTGTGATTTAATCTCTCGCGGTTTGTATGATAATCAATGTTACATCTTACTGCCTGTCCTGGTGAAGGTCAAAAACAAAAACGACATTTCCAACATTGCACATCTGGCTGCACAGTCGGATCCGTTTTCACGGACAGGACGGGCCTCATTCTGCGCTGTTGTAAATCTTAGAGTTTATGTTTCCCTCTCTCTGGCCAAACTGCACAAACTTTATTCTCCTTTTATCTTTACTGATTTCCAATACATCGCAGGCTGCCGCTTTTGCTTTTTTCTTGCGTTTCACTGGATTAAAACTAATAACAACAGTAACTTTTTCCAGTGTTGATCAAAAGTAATCGATGTGAAACGTGAACATCGGTTTCACTGTTCTTATTACTGCCCGAGATGCGGAGTAATTGCCAAAATGTCTGATTTCCCAATCACGATGTCCAAAGATGTTTGGTCGCCTGTAGGTGCCATTGAAACGATTCCTTAGTTGCACCAGGGGTACGTTACCGGCTGGCTCGTTGGTCTAGGGGTATGATTCTCGCTTAGGTGTCTTCATTGTGTGAACTAGCGAGAGGTCTCGGGTTCAAATCCCGGACGAGCCCTGCTTGTTTTCAAATTCTAATTGCGGAAATCAGGGCGAGATTGAAACACCCTAGAAGTTCATTGCAGAGAATACTTCACTTCACCGGACGTGAAGAAAATGAACGCAAAGCCTCCTCCTGTCATGGGACTCTGAATTCATCCCACTGCACCAAATGCAGCAACTCCTTCCTTGTAGATTCAGGTGGGATGCCCAATGCAGTCACTTGCAATTTTGCCTGAACGAACACACAGAATGGCATAATTTGATTTATTTTTTCGATGTTTTGGCTGTTTTCTAGTATTTGCACTGAACAGAAAGTGAGCGTTTTAGCAATCCGGTTCAAGGGGAATTAACAATCAGGATATCTGGGCACAACTAAAATTGTGGAGCAGCAAAGTGTTTCACTCCCCGTATTACAGCCGGAGCTGAGCTGGAATTGTTCATTGCTGTCTTTTCACTATAGCAATGTAAAAGGGTGACTGAAGCACTTTGATGGCAATCAACATCTATATTCATTGAAGCGGGTCATCTCCGCTGGCTCTTTGGTCTAGGAGTGCGATCCTTAATTAGGGATTTTTGTTGAATTGGTTTGCGAGAAGTGAAGGGTTCAACCCCCAGCCAAACATCATTGTTTGTGGCTTTTGGTCCAAGATGTGGGCCGCGTAAGGAAAACAATGAAGAGCTGTGCTCTGGAAGGTGGGATTTACCGAAATCGGGAGCAGGTTTGAGAATCCGGGTCGTTATTGCTTAGAATTTATCTACGCTGCACATGTGGGGAAAATAAACACAGGCCTTATAAATGTTTGCCTATATAATCTGACTCTGAAATTATCCCAAAACAGCAATTCAGGTAACCCCATGCTTGTGAGTTCAGGTTGCAGGCTGATGAGTTCTGTTTTAATATTATCTGAAAGAACTGACAGAGCTGGTAGCCCCGCAGCTTGGTTTTTATTTGACCGCATTTACACTGTATTCCAGGAGTTTCACTGAGGAGAAAATGGGCATTTATGTGGTTCCGCAATCTCGTTCAGAGGGAATTAACAACCAACATGTAGTTGTAAGTAAGCATTTCCTTGCAGACGTTAACGTGTTCCATCCCGCGCTCATATTCACATTTGAAAATGAACAGTGTAACCAGCTCCCTTTCCTCGATGTGCTATTTGAGAAATCCGCTAAATGAGTTCTCTGCTACTGTCAACTTCAAGCCGATCATCACTGTTCAGATTAGTGTGGGTAGAAAATTGGCAGCTGGCAGAAAACAGAGAGCAGTCATAAATGGGTAATTTTCTTCTGTTTGGCAGGATGTGACGAGTGGAGTCGCGCAGGGGTTTGTGCTGGGGTCTCAACTTTTTACAATTTATATCAATGACTTAGATGAGGGTAGGCAAGGCATAGTTGTTAAAATTGCAGAAGAAACAAACATAGGTAAGTTGCGAAGAGGACATAAGAAGATTGTAGACGGATATAGATAGGTTGAATGAATGGGCAAACATTTGGCAGATGGTGAAGTTTTTCGGTTTGGCACAAAGATTAAAAAAAACAGGTTATTATTTAATGGGGTACGCCTGCAGAATTCCGAGATGCTGAAGGATCTAGCTGTTCTAGTTCTCGATTCACAGGAAGTTAGTGCAGGCACAGCAAGTAATTGAGAAACTCATGGAATGCTACCCTTTGTTACGAGAGGAATTGAACATAAAAGTAACAATGTTATGCTTCAGTTATAAATGGCATTGTTGAGAGCATATCTCCCACCCTTTGTGCAGTTTTGGTCTTATTTAAGGAAGCAGGTAAATGGGTTGGAGGTGGTACAAAGGAGGTTGACTGGATTAATAACTGCAATGAGCGGGATGCCTTATGGGGAAATGTTGTACAGACTGGGCTTGTTTCCACTGGAGTTACGGAGATTGAGGGGTGACTTGGTTGAAGTATATAAGATCCTGGATGGTCTTGACAAGGTGGACGTGGAAATGATATTCACTCTTGTGGGTGAGTCCAGAACTAGGGTCACAGTTTTAAAATTAGGGGCCGCCATTTTAGGACAGAGATTAGGAGAATTTGTTTTCTCTAAGATGGTTGTGTGACTTTGGAATTCCCTGACTCAGAAAGCGGTAGAGGCGAGATCACTGAAAATTTTTAAGGCAAAGGTACAAATTTTCATGTTAGGTAAGAGAATCAAAGGTTGTCGGAGGTAGATGGGAATGTGAAAATCGAAACACAAGCAGAGCAGCCATGATCTTATTGAATGACGGAGCAGGCTTGAGGGGCAGAATGGCCGACTTCTGCTCCTATTTCGTAAGCTCGCATGTTGATATGTTTGACCAATCAGAGTTGGCTTGCCTTTTTTTGGAATTAAAACAAAAGCTTTGGATTAACTGTTTCTTGGTGCATTGTCCATGGCAACGCCTTAACCAGTCAGATTCCACATGCCAACCAATCACCACCCTGTTTATCACATACTTTTCAATGTTGTTCCCTTTGAAATTTGGCGTTCGTGTGTTTGTCCTGATAAGTGCAAGATGGAAAACTTCGACAGCATGTCTCTTTTTTTATCAGAAACACTCCAGTTCTGTGCCACCAAGTGGCTATTTACCTTAAAACTGGGTCCTGTGGTTACTGACCCTTCTGTCACTGGATTAAAAAAAAGTTCTCCTTATTTAGTCTACCAAAATCATTCATCATTTTGTGCAACTCATTACTGTTTTGTCGACATAGGCGACATGAGGAAAATGCAGGGGACACTTTCTTAAGATTGAAGAAGAATGTGTGTTTATCCACATTCAGGCCATTTCAACACCGTGCAGTCGTAAACCCGACCAAGGAGCTTTCCAGGAGAGGCAACAAGCAGCATTTGATACCGATACATGTATTAGGCCAGCTGGCCAAACACTTCATCAAAGAGGAAGATTTTAAAGAGATCGTTAAAGGAGAAAGGAGGGGTGGGAGGTTTAGGGAAGGAATTGAAGAGCTGATGGTTCCGACAGCTGAAGGCACGGCCTCCAATGGTGGAACAAGGAAATGCGCGAATCATCAAGGGACCGGAATTAGATTCAGATCGAGTAAGGGAATTGTCTGGAAATGGACGCGAAACTCCAGCCTGACAAGTGAGGAATCTACCCCCGGCCCTCCAATATTCTCACTGCCGCTCGCCCCATGTATCCAGTTGGAAAACATTCTGAAGCAGCATGTCATCTGACAGGGAACCCGGGATAACCCTCCACTGTCTGATCGAAAACTGCAACAGGAGCTGTTCATTACAGCTGTGAGAGCCGCGTGGTAATGGTGTTGGTCTTGACATCCAGTGGTGTAGGTTCACATCGGCCTCATCATGTTATTGTTTAAAGGTGTCTCCCAGAAACAGTCTGGAGAGATGACAGGGCAGTTCTGAGAGGCAGTGTCATGCTGCATGTCACTATTACCAACTGGCTGCTTATGAATAGGTTGAAGTCTGCCTGAGGGCTGAGAAAACTGACTGCGTTCGAACAATTCTCAATGTGTTTTGGAGGATTCGTCCGGAGAATTTGATGATTCTGCTCAATGGTTCGGAGGGAAAGTGAATAGTAACTTGCGTCACCATCGCCAACCGACATTAACGAACCAGTTTCTCATTTAAACCACAATCATGGAGTTATAGAGTTTTACAGCACGGAAAGAGACCTTTCGGCCCATCGTGCCCGCGTCAGTCATCAATCCCCTATCTACTCCAATCCCATTCTCCAGCACTTGCCCTTTCTCCAGTACATCGATGACTGCTTCAGTCCCGCTACATGCCCTCGTCTGCATCTGGAAAAATGTTTTAATTTTACTTCCAAATTCTTCCCCTCCATCATTTTCACCGGTCCATCACTGACACTTCTCTTCCCTTCCTTGACCTCTCAGTTTCAATTTCTGGTGATAGACTGTCCACCAATATCCACTACAAGCCTATCGACTCCCACAGCTACCTCGAATACAAATCCTCACACCCCGCTTCCTGTAAGGTTTCTCTCCCATTCTCTCAGTCCCCTTGCCTCCGTCGCATCTGTTCTGATGATGCCACCTTCAAAAACTGTTCGTCTGACATGTCTTCCTTCTTCCTTAACTGAGGTTTTCCATCCACGGTGGTTGACAGGGCCCTCAACTGTGTCCCGCCCATCTCCCGCGCATCTGCCCTCACACCTTCCTCTCCCTCCCAGAACCATGATAGGGTCCCCCTTGTCCTCACTTATCACCCCACCAGCCTTCGCATTCAACGGATCATCCTCCACCATTTCCGCCAACTCCAGCATGATGCCACCACCAAACACATATTCCCTTCACCCCCCCTGGCGGCATTCCGCAGGGGTCATTTTCTCCGGGACACCCTGGTCCACTCCTCCATCACCCCCTACACCTCAACCCCCTCCCATGGCAAAATAAATTTTTCCAGGTCAAGACGAGAGCATAAAGCAGCACCGAAGTAATCATCGATGTATCGGAGAAAGAGTTGTGGGAGGGGGCCGGAGTAGGACTGGAACAAGGAATGTTCCACATACCCCATAAAGAGACAGGCATAACTGGGGCCCATGCCGGTACCCAAAGCCACATTTTTTATTTGGAGGAAGTGAGAGGTGTTTAAGGAAAAGTTGTTCAGTGTGAGAACAAGTTCACCCAGAAGGAGGAGAGTAGTGGTGGATGGGGATTATTCGGGCCTCTGTTCGAGGAAGAAGCGGAGAGCCCTCAGACCATCCCATTGAGGGATGGAGGTGTAGAGGGATTGGACGTCCATGGTGAAGAGGAGGCGGTTGGGGCCAGGGAACTGGAAATTGTTGATATGTAGGGTGTCAGAGGAATCACGGAAGTAGGTGGGAAGGGACTGGACAAAGGGAGAGAGAATGGAGTCAAGATAGCACGAAATGAGTTCCGTGGGGCAGGAACAGGCTGACATGATCTGTCTGCCGGGACAGTCCTGTTTGTGGGTTTTGGGTAGGAGGTAGAAGCGGGCCGTCCGAGGTTGGGCGACTATCAGGTTGGAAGCTGTGGAAGGAAGATCCCCAGAGGAGATTAGTTCAGGAACAGTCCGTGAAACAATAGCTTGATGTTCAGTGGTGGGGTCATGGTCCAGGGGGAGGTGGGAGGAAGTGTCTGTGAGTTGACGCTTAGCCTCTGCGAGCTAGAGGTCAGTGCGCCAGACAACAACAGCATCACCCTTGTCAGCAGGTTTGATGACAATATCAGGGTTGAACCTGAGAGAACGGAATGCAGCAAGTTCAGAGAGAGAGAGATTAGAGTGGGTGAGAGGAGCAGATAAATTAAGATGACTAATGTCACGCCAACAGCTCTCAATGAAAAGATCAAGAGAAGGTAAGAATCCAGAGGGAGGGGTCCAACTGGAGGGAGAATATTGGAGGCGGGTAAAAGGATCCGTTGAACGGGGAGAGGACTCCTGCCCAAAGGAGTGAGCATGGAGACGAAGGCTGCAGAAGGAAACTGCAGCATCGTGCCGAGCCCGAAATTAATTGAGATGAGGGCGTAATGGTTTGAAACTAAGTCCCTTGCTGGGCACTGAACGTTCAGCATCGGAGAGGGGAAAGTTAGGGGGTATGGCGAATACACGGCTGGGGCTGCGATTGGAAGATGGGATGGGGACAGAGGGACATGCAGGGGTGGAGGGTCCTGGATGGGTGTTGGTGTCGATGAGTTGTTGGAGCTTGCGTTCCTCTGCACCTGAAAGAAAGAGACAAAGTTTCTTGTTGAGGCGTCGGATGAGACGAAGAACAAAATGAAACTGGGGGCACGGGCAGCTTAGAAATAGGGTGCGGCGGTGCTGCTGGATGGAGAGGTTGAGTGTGTTCATATGGCTTTGAGTGTGGATCTCAGAAGGCGACGAGAACAGCAGTCCAAGGAGTATTGTATGTCCCGGAGATACTTGTAATCCTGGGTGGATTCGAAACATGAGGGTTGGAGCTTCAGTTGAAATCCCCGTGGGGTAAGTCGGAGACGGAGACAGTCACTGAGAAAGGAAATATGGCTGTGAAAGCGGGTTTTAGTAAACACCTTGTCAAACACCAGGAGAGAAATGGAAAGCAATGAAAGTGAACAAGGAATAAGAGAGATACGGAAAGCCTGATGGAGAGAAGAGCAATACTTCTTCAAGGTAGGCATTCCTTGAAGTGAAGTGGCAGTCAATTAAACAGAGAGTTAAAAACAAATAACTGCGGATGCTGGAAAGCCAAAACAAAAATAACAGTACCTGGAAAAACTCAGCAGGTCTGGCAGCATCTGCGGAGAGGTACACAGTTAACATTTCGAGTTCGTATGACTCTTCAATAGAACTAAGTAAAAATAGAAAAGAGGTGAATATAAGCTGGTTTAAGGTGGGGGGCGGGGGGGTGGGGTGGGGGGGGTGGGGGGTGGGGGACAGGTAGCGCTGGATAGAGGGCCAGTGATTGGTGGAGATAGCCAAAAGTTGTCATAGACAAAAGGACAAATACGTGTTGAGGGTGCCGATATTATCTAAGGAATGTGCGAATTAAGGGTAGAAAGCAGGATAAACAAGGTACAGATAGCCCTAGTGGGAATGGGGGGGGGATGAAGGGATCGAAATAGGCTAAAAGGTAGAGAAAAAACAATGGATGGAAATATATTTATAAATAATGGAAATCTGTGGGTAAAGAAAAATCTATATAAATTTATGGAAAAAAAGGGGGATCGGAAAGGGGGTGGGGATCGAGGAGAAGTTCATGATCTAAAATTGTTGAACTCAATATTCAGTCCAGAAGGCTGTAAAGTGCCTAGTCGGAAGATGAGGTGCTGTTCTTCTAGTTTGCGTTGAGCTTCACTGGAAAAATGCAGCAAGCCAAGGACGGACATGTGGGCATGAGAGCAGGGTGGAGTGTTGAAATGGCAAACGGCAGGGAGGTCTGGGTAATGCCTACGGACAGACTGAAGGTGTTCCACAAAGCGGTCACCCAGTCTGTGTTTGGTCTCTCCAATGTAGAGGAAACCGCATTAGGAGCAGCTAATGCAGTAGGCTAAATTGAGGGAAGAGCAAGTGAAATGCTGCTTCATTTGAAAAGAGCGTTTGGGCCCTTGGATGGTGAGGAGAGGGGAAGTAAAGGAGCAGGTGTTGCACCTTCTGCGGTTGCACTGGAACGTGCCGTGAGAGGGGTTGAGGTGTAGGGGGTGATGAATGAGTGGACCAGGGTGTCCCGGAGGGCACGATCCCTGTGGAATGCCGCCAGGGGGGTGAAGGGAAGATGTGTTTGGTGGTGGCAACATGCTGGAGTTGGCGGAAATGGCGGAGGATGATCCTTTGAACGCGGAGGCTGGTGGGGTGATAAGTGAGGACAAGGGGGACCCTATTATGGTTGTGGGAGGGAGATGAATGTGTGAGGGTTGATGCACGGGAGATGGGCAGCACACAGTTGAGAGCCCAGTCAACCACCGTGGGTGGAAAACCTCGGTTAACGAAGAAGGAAGACACGTCAGAGGAACTGTTTTGGAAAGTGGCATCATCAGAACAGATGCGACAGAGAATGGGCTGGACTCCTTACAGGAAGCGGGGTGTGAGGAGCTGTAGTCGAGGTAGCTGTGGGAGTCGGTAGGCTTGTAATGGATATTGGTGGATAGTCTATCACCAGAAATTGAGACAGCGAGGTAAAGGAAGGGAAGGGAAGTGTCAGAGATGGACCTTGTGAAAATGATGGAGGGGTGGAAATTGGAAGCAAAATTAATAAATCTTTCCAGTTCCAGATGAGAGCATGAAGCTGCACTGAAGTAATCATCGATGTACCGGAGAATGAGTTGTGGGAGGGGACTGTGTTGTGCTGCGTGCCACTGTTCCCGCTGGCTGTATATGTCAACTTTGGAAACTGTTTGAAGAATGAACAGACTGATTCTGGCCAGGCCTGGTGTTTTCTAGTTTCATGAAAAGTTGCCGTGAGAAGGTGAGATTCTTCTGGTCAGTGGTTCAGATAGAAAGTGGGGGCGGACAGGAGCCCCCCCCCCCCCCCCCCCCCCCCCCCCCCCGCCCCCCCCCCCCCGTATAACTGGATGTGTCGGTGAATCAGCTCCCCTTTACTGAAAGCCTTAAATAAAAGAATAAGAAAAATAGAACATGTTAAAAATTCTGCCGGTCTGGCGGCACCTGTGGAGAATGAAACAGAGTTAACGCTTTGTGTCCAGTATTTCAGAGTGCCCAAGGACAGTGATATCGGACTCGAAACATTAACCCTATTCTCCCTCCACAGACGCTGCGAGACCTGCTGACTTTCTCCAGCATTTTCTGTTTGTCTTTCAGATTGCCAGCATCCGCAGTGTTTTATTTCTACTTGCATGAATGATGACTCATTGATTTGCTTGTAACCTGATCTAAAATCCGACTACAGTGGGACAGTAAACCACAACCTTTGAATACCTTAATTATCACTGCCTAGAAGTTCAACCCGCTTTCCATTGCGCCGCAGAACCACTTCGGTTTGCATGTGTTCCTTAAGGATTTCCAACAATGTATAATTGTTCCAAAGTTCAGCAATTTCCAACATTAGACCATTAATTAGACTTGAAAAGTGTTTCATTCATTGTAACGCGTATTGAGACCCCTTGTGGTTGTTACAACAGCTTTAAAAAGGCAAGCATTCAGTTCAAATGCCTCCTTGATATCAAGGGCAGTTGCTGTTACCTCGCCAGTTAAGCTCAGTTCTTCTCCATGTTTGGGCCAAGGTTGCAGTGCAGTCAGGAGCTGAATGGTCCTGGAGTATCCCAAACCAAGCATCAATGAACAGGTTATTGCTGAGTAACTGTTGCTTGATGGCACTGTCGAAGTCCCCATCCATCATTCTTTTTTTGATCAGGAGTAGACTAATTGGCCGGGTTGGATTTATTCTGCTTTTTTTGTGGACAGGGCACACCTGCTTGCCTTGCCAGCGACGCCCACATCTCGTGCAAAAAAAGGAAATGTTCCAGTTCTTGTGTACAAATCTGGTTAAACGACAATGGGATTAATGTCTTCAAGACTCGGCTGCATCTGTTAATCGCTGGGAGTAAATTTGATTGTGGGATTCATGTCATATCCATAAAACTCTGCTTCTGTACCTGAATGAGCTTTGTTCACTCTGGAACCGTTTGTGAGAGTAGAATTCCTTCTTTATGTGTCTTGTACTGTAAGTGAGGGTGGGATAAATTTTGTATCAGTCAGTGGTACTGATTGCCAATGTGGGAGTCATTCTGTATCTATCAGCCATTATTACTGTTAGGGAAATTGGGATTAATTCGTTGGCCAAATGTCTATGGTATTTTCTTATTCACAGTGTAAGAAACATATTTTCTCATTTCTGTTGGGCTGTTGTAAAGAACATATCTCTTTATTTCCTGTTGGACTGTGGATTAGAATTACAATGGCTGCATGTTGAAAGACATGCTCATTGGAACAGAATGAGAGATATATACAATGCTGCAATCCTGGAACAGAGTGTGTCATGAAAGACAGGATGGTGCCAGGAAGGATTTCTGGACCAAGGGAGCTGTCTGCAAACATTTTCATTGGCTCCTGACCTGGTGATCAAGGTTTTGTGTGAAGAGTGGTACAGCAGTTAGCTCTTGGCCTGCTAAGAGAAAACATTTAAAATCTCTTTCCTCATATCTCTATAACCAGCTCTCTCTCTGAGGAAACCAGTATAAAAAGGGAAAGGGAAAACCACTGTTAGAGACATTGAAAGGCAAGTTGTCATCCAATTAACTAAATTCTGAAAGTGCTGGAAGGCCACCTCGTGTCATCAACAAGATCTGAAAGGAATTTCGAAGACATCAATCAAAATCAACCCATTGAACCCTGTACTCCAGATTGGTGCTAATGAACTGTTTTTTCCAACCCTTAAAATACATGTTTTGTGTGCCTTGTGTGTATGTGTGTGTGTGTGTGTGTGTGTGTGCGTGCGTGTGTATGTAGGGGTTTAAGAAGGGGGTGGAGTTTAAGTTATCGTGTTATAAGTTAGCAGCTATTTTTTTTTCTTTTGCCATTTGTTAAAGACAATTTGATCAAAACAATTATTTACTTATTAAGTTTACAAACCTAGTGCTCATATTCTGTTAGCCTAAATTAAACAGTTAGGTAGGATTGGGGCAATCTGGTGGCTGATCAAACTTTTTCACATTTGTCGCTGCTCGGGGAGCAGTGGGGTTTGATATTGCAGCGAACTATCCCCAATGAGTCGTGACATTCGGCAGAGCCTCGGTATACAGGTTGATTCCGCCGTTTGATGGGAATATTAGGGTGGGTGATGTGCTGGGCCAGGAGCGTATCAATTATGGTCGAATACAATTCTGCTGCTGCTGATGGCTCTCAGAGCATGAGCCTGGGATCGCTGGATTACTCTTCCAGTAACAGGATCAGATTTCTGCATCTGTCATTCCCAGACACAATATATCTTCGTCATATTCAGTATGTATCTTTGCATCTTCTGATACTTTATGAGGTTTTGGGCATAAGTTGAGTCTGTCAGTGGAGCTGTACGTGTGCAATTGATTTGCCTGACAGTCAGCTTCCGGTGCTTTAAATGACCGGGTTTGTTCTGTATTAGTCAGTCTTTGGTATTGTAAGCAACTTTCTGAATCTCCTCATCCTGAATCTCACAATGGCGCTGTGTGTGTCTGTGTGTGTGTGTGTGTTTGTTGGGTGGCGGTTGGGGGCTGGGGTGTGTGTGGTTGTACGTGTGTGTGTCTGTGTGATTAACCCATTATCACTCAGTGCTACTGAATGTGAGTGTGGATTAATTCTCCCCTCGTCTTTGCGAATTCCTAAGAAATGCGTAGACTGCGTGAGGTGTAATTGCGTGGCGGGGGGTGGGGTAGGAGGAGGTGTGTCGGGGAGGGAGGGATTGAAATCCATGGCGCAGGATGATGAGTGTGAAAACAGCCGACTTTAAAACATGTGTGTAGGAAAGTGAAGAGAGAACATGTAGGTGAGGAGATCACAGAAAATCTATGGCTGGAGCTGCCCCGAGAGACAAGTTTTGGGTTATCAGTGAAAAAAACTCCTGTGATGAAGGCACAAAATCAGAAACAGGAAATGCGGGGAATATTCAGCAGGTCCGAAAGCAGCTGTGGAGAGATATTCCTGTCGCCAGGATGTAACTTTCCAATGGACACTTCACGTCGCTCAGATCTTACACTCTCATCACCTTCGTGTGAGGAACAGGTCGGGCGGGAATTGGGTCTTTGTTGATTTGAGCAAACAGAGCAATGCAGCAATGAGAAGCTCCTCACCCCCCGGCGGCTTGGGGAAGGATGGGACTCAGATACAGGAACCTGACAGGTGCTGAAAAAAGGAAAATCACATCGAGCTTCTAATGCAATGAAGATGAAAATAGAATTCAAAACATTTGTGCAAAGTTCAATGGGTTAGTGTCCCAATACATCACAGCTGCGATTTATGATGGCCGAGTGGTCTGAAGTGCTGTGTTTATATTGCCCTATTCTTCTGGAAGCGTGGGTGACGAATCCCCCTCCTGACATTAACTTTCCTTCCACAGCTCATTCCAAACCCGCCACTCCTGCCGGCGAGAAGGACAAGGGCAGCAGACGCATGGGAACACCATCACCTGCAAACACACGACATTAAACTGAAAAATAGGACAAGTGCATCACTGCTTCACTTGGAAGAGGTGTTTGGGTTTTGAGGAGATAAAAAGCTGACGTTGTATCCCCTGCATTAGCACAGAAAGGTGCGGTTAAAAGGGGAGGGGATATTGGCCCTTCAGTATGGTGAGCTCCCCATTCAGTGGAGACACACACCGCCCTGACTTAGAAATATATCGCCATCCCTTCCCTGTCACTGGGTCAAAATCCTGTTCTGCCCTTCAACTGGATCCTGGATCATCTGTATCTGAACTCCAGCTTCCTGGCAGGATTCACAGACAATCATACCAGTGCTGATTCAAAAAAAACCTCGATCCACCTCATTTTTAAAATTGCCATTTGACTCTAAGTTTCGTTCGCTTTTTGGGAGGAAAGTTCTAATTTTTCACCACCCTTTGTGTGAAGTGTCTCTTTACCACATCATGAAAGGCTCTACACTCATTTTATACTTTACCCCAGTTTTCTGGACCGAAGTCGTGCCCGATCTGCGACATATAACTGACTGTTCATGAGATGTCGCCACGGGTGTTGGGCTCTGTGGCTTAGTTGGTTAAAGCGCCTGTTTAGTAAACAGGAGACCCTGGGTTCAAATCCTAGCGGAGCCTTGCTTCCATTTACAAGTTTTGAGCTGATTTGAGCAAGTCCTCCGTAACAGTGCAAATCATTTCTTGGTTCTGATGAGTATTTCCAAATTGCTAGCTCAAATTGCCCTCGCTTGTACAGCAGGTTTCCTTCTAACATTTCAACACAACTGAAGAAGAGATTTCTGGAAAGTGGCCACTCACACTGAGAAACCCTCCCTCGTGTGACTTCACCGGAAGAGATGGGCGCTATTCTATTTAACAGTTGAAGTTCAGAACACTGACATCCAGACTCTGGAAGAACAAGACAACAGAGCAAGGTAAAACTCACTGGGTGAGCGATAGGATTCAAACTTCATCACCGGAAATAAGAGGAAGAGAGGTGAACAATAGTTTACTGTGTGAACGCTGTAACAAGCAGTTGGCAAATTCTGTTTTCTGAGACCTCACTGCAGATGTGCAATGAACCTGTTTTCCACTCCGTTTAAAATGCTGAATACTCTGAGTTTACATCTAGGTGGACATTCGGTTTAAATGTATTTGTGAAAAAGTGTCAATTGTTTACATGTTGTTAACGTGGCAGCACATGAACATTTCAAAGCGTTCTCCTCACAACCTGCTCAACACGTTTCACCGAAAGAGATTATCATTTATCTTAAATATCCTTTCACAAAGAGGGATATTAGGTGTCACTCCACGGACATTCCAATGGATTTGGGACGGATTCATTACAAATAATCAGGACTTTCTAAGCACCTCAATCAGCCACAATTTCTTCCCAAGAAACCGCTCTCGACATTCATCTCACTGAAGCAGAGTGTGACCGTGTTGTATCTGCCAGTGTGGAGGTGACCAGTTTGGTGTCGGTATCGGCCTGTTCCACCCTAGACTGGGGCAGGATGTAAGGGGAGGGTTTCCCCGAATTTCGGAAAACATCGTTATTCGGAAAAATGAGACAAATTGAAAGGAACCAATGAATAAACCCCAGGGCCCAGATTGGAGAATCTGTAGATTCCCTTTGGGAAAGTGAATCGGAGCAGAATGAAGGGTGAACATTCCCACTGCCCAGAAGCGGTGAAGACACAGCTCAGTCAGCCCGGCCCCCTCCATTCTCACACTGGAACATTCCTCACATGGAAATTATTTAACCCAGTGAATTAAATCCTTACAGCCGATAATTTATACAACTGATTGAAGGAATGTCGAGCGTGGTTACCGAGTGACGGTCAAAAGTTTAACATTTGTTCCGTTCAACCAAACTGCGATGAAATGTGAACATTTCTTCTCATTGTTAAAAATAAATTGAAGGGCCTGGATAAAAATGTTCAGTGTTTGTGAGAGTGGGGTCTGGGTGAGCAGCTGGTGAGTGCGACACGGCCAGTGCTAGATGCAGGAAGCTCCCGTCAGTGTGGGTGGGTCTGATGGGGCTGAGTGATTGACAACTGGCGGTTGTTGGTGTTTCCATAAATCATGGAAATTCCCTCCGACAGCTTATTTTCTTCATTTGATTGCAAACAACTTGAGCAAAAGTGAATCAGGGCAGGAACATTTTTGGTCTGTATGAAAGCGGGGCGTGGGGTAGGTGGGGTTTGGGGGGGAGGGGGAGGGGAGGAGGGGGGAAGGGGGAATGATTTCAGCTGCCATTGTCCAATGGTGAAAAGTTTCGACGACAAATCCACTGGGTTTTTCCACTTTGACTTGCGTCCTGCTCCCTGAGGATCTGTTCAGTATTTTTAATTCTGTTTTATTTTGAATCCTCTATTTCCACAGGATGCTGGCACCGAAATGGCTCATACTTGGCGCTGTTGTTATCTATGAAGCAGGTATTGTCAGCGCGGTGGGCGGAGGCGCTGCTGCCTCACAGCTTCAGGGATCCGGGTTCGGTCGGGTGTCTGTCCGAGTGGAGTTTGCACTTTCTCCCCGTATCCGTGTAGATTTTCTCCGGTTAGGTGGATTGGCTTCGGTAAATTGCCCCTCAGTGTGTGTCTGTGTGTGTGTGAGTGTGTGCCTGTGATGGACTGGAGTCCACGTCCTGGGTGAACTCCGCCAACGCCTATTGCCTGTCCGGATGGTCTCGGACTCCCCGCGATCCTGAATTGGATGAAGCTGCTCTGGAAAAGTGAGTGACTGCACGGTCTAATGGAGACATACGGTCTAATGGAGACATGTTCAGAGGGCTGTGCCAGAGGGTTTCTTTCAGGTTTTAGGCATCTTTTGGTCCATTAGCAGCAACCGGATGTCTGCAGAGGAACTCGGAATGCCGAGCCCCTCTTCTCAGGGTGGACTTATTCAGGGGAGAAAATGTTGGTTAAGGAGATAATGAAAGGTCTGGGGATTTGGGCCGAGATTCCCGGAGTTTGGGGGAATAGCATAAATCGGTGGAGCAATGTGAGATTAGCGGGATACCAGCTTGGGACATTATCCAGTCTGTACTGGGGGATTGCTGGGAAGGAAGTTGTTTTGTCTGCTTATCCAAGCGGAATGTTGGGGGTAGAGCGGCGGTCAGAGCCCGAGGGGAGGGTGAAAACCTTTCACTGAGTTTCAAGGTTGTAAATCAGATCCTGGAAGTATTGCTGCTGTGTTCCCAGGAGGTGGGGTCTCATATCTAGAGGAAAAAACTTACATCAAAACTGAGATGTAGGGCGTTGGAATCTGCTCTGCGCCGATTAAATTCTATTCATTTTTGTTTCCCGTAATAAACAAGAGTTGTGAAGCAAAAGCTTACATCAAGGACCGGTCACTGAAGTAAAAAAGAATTGGAGACCCGGGACGTTAGAACCTGCTCAGCACCGATTCATATTAACTCAATATTGTGTCCTGGGATAAATAAGTGGTTTGTTGCTGTCCATTACAAAAACAAATTGAATTCTGAAGGTTCTGGCCAGTAACGTCATAATTTCCACTATTACATCTCTCAGCATCGTCAGCTGCATCCCATTAAGTCCTTGCGATTTACCAACATAAAGTTCAGCCAGTCCGTCCAGTACCTCTTTTTAAACAAGAGTTAAATAGAAAAGAAGGCAGTTGTAAATTGTGGATGGATAAAATGAGCATTTTTGTTGAAGAGGATGTAAAGGAGAAGAGGGAAAGCTTTGTAGTAAAGAACTAGGATTAATAGAAATAAAAATAGCAATAAGTGGAATGAAGGAAGTGGGGTTTTCATGGGCTGATTAGCGAATTTCACAAAGATTCTTTTAATAAAGATTGAAAATTCATTTTTCGACGCCTTTAATGAAATTAACATTGATGGAAGCCTTTCCTCATCTATAATGCATCATATCTTAGTTAACAAGAATCATGTGGGTAGATGGGATTCAAAGAATTGGAGGCATATCCCATTATAATAATGAATATAAGATCCTGGTGAGGGCTATGGAAAAGTTATGGGAAGAACAGCAAGACCTTGGAAAGCGTACAGTGGAGATTTACTGGAATGGTATGAGCGGTGAGGGATCCTGTATATGGATGGACTGGGTTAAAAACTGCCAGTGTTCTTCTTATCACAGGGAACGTTAAGGGGAGATTTAGTACAGGTATTTAAAATCATCCCAAGTATTTTGTTTCTTATACAATACGGTTTACCAATTGACAGAATGTTTGACAACCAATGAAGAGTACATACACTCTGTAAGATTTTTCTATTGTCACAATTTAATTTGTCAGGAAATGTTTCACTTTGGTCCATTCCAAACAGTCCCTGACCTGATGTAATAGAAATTCCTTTCACTTACAGAAGCTGCATTTCCAACATTGCGCACCAGGCGGCTCATTCAGAATCTTCTTACCAACTTTTCATGGATGGAAAAAGGGTGTGAGACTGTGTTCTAAAACTCAGACAGGTGATCAGGTGACTGAGAGTTTAAGGTGCTGGATTGCTAATCTATTGTGTTTTGCATATGTGGGTTTGTTAGTTGGTGGATATTATTAATTAATTGTTGCTTCCTGTTTTGTTACATTTTGAATAAAAGAAAACTGAAATCCGTTGCTTGTCAATATCTCACTGGAGATCACGGATTTCTTCAGACTTCATCAAAACTGTGACTGACAATTACAGTTCTTCACCCAAATTATACTGGAATGATTATCAGACAGGATTCATGAAAGGAGGCAATGGAAAAAGTTAACGACGATGGAGCAGGAACATAACATTATCCTTGGGGAACACATTTAAGTTGAAATTTGCTTGATGAGTTCAGTGAGTGAGCAAGTTTTAGCAAATGAACTTTAAAGTGATGGGCCGTCTAATTAATCCTATGGAGGATAGAGCAGATTGTTTATTTTTGTGGTGAGATGTGGGAAAATGTGGAGGAGCAGGAAGCTATGTACAGACATCATTAAAAGCTAGTGGACAGGAAGGTAAAAATACGCTAACAATGCTAGTAGAAAACAAAGGATTGGACTTCATGCAACAGCTTTATAAAACTCTGTTTAGATCCCATTTAGATCACTGTGTTCAGTTCCGGACAACACACTTCAGGAAGGATAGATTGGCCTCCGAGTGGGAGCAGCAGAATTTCACCAGAGTGATACCAGACTCAAATGATGACGGATTTCGAAAACTAGTCTCGTAATGCCTTGAATATCGAAGATTAAGGGGCGACATAACTGAGATATATATGATGATTAAATGATTTAACAGGGTAGATCGGGAGGAACTATTACCTCTGGCGGGGGAAGACCAGAAGAAGGGGACATAACCTTCAAATTAGATTGAAGCCTTTCAGGGATAATTTCACGAAGCACTTCTTCACACAAAGGGTGGTGGAAATAATGAATTCTCTCCCTCAATCAAGCGTTAAAGCTGGGAGTCAATCAAAAATTTCCAAACTGAAACTAATGGCTTTTGTTTGGTAAGAACTTTAAGAATTACAAAACAAAGAGGGATAGACGGAGCTAAAATACAGACCAGTCATGAGTTCATTAAATGGCAGAACAGGCATGAGGGAAGAATATTTTACTTCTGTTTGTATATTCCGATTTTCATAGTCCTGGACCGAGCAGGCTTTCAAATTATGATCCAGTGTGTACATATTGCCTCATGAAGTTAATTCCTCCACCCACTCTTCATAAAGAAAAAACTAAATCTGGAGGGAACTGAAACGAGGTGTTAGCCTTTGTTGATGCCATTATTCTCTCAATATTGACAGTCTCCAGTCCTGAACTAGAATTCTGCACACAACTCAAGCCCGAGTAAATACTGCAGATAATTAAATTATCCTCTCCAACCTGCATTTCCTAGATTTTACAAGCTGCCAATCCTTTGATCAATATTTGGGAATTTAAATCCTGAAACATCTGTCTGTTAACCCAATTCTATCGTTTTTTTTCAGCGGGGCAGAATTAGAATCCAGTTGTTTCCCTCTCTGTTCATATTCTCTCAGTGTCGACTTCCCTCACTGATTGGACGGGAAGTGTGTTAGTATTAATTCTGTGAAGGACAAACCTGCTCCGTGATACAAGCATTTTCTGTGTCTTATTAAAAATTTCAGCTGATAATTTCTCATTGAAACACAGGAAATCATGAAAGTTTCCCGGCTCCTGCATACTTTTGTGAGCTGATGAAACAAAATAAATCCAATTCCTGCACATAATGAATTCAGGCAGGAGGAGGTGCCTGTATCTCAATGATAAGATATTGGATCTGATGAAGAAAGTTTTTTGAAGGGCGATATGTTCCTGTGTGAAGCCGGGAAGGGGTTTGGTTTTCCACTTTAAACTTTGATCCTTCCGTTAGTTCTTTGTGTGCAGCAGTTTCTGGTGGTGTTATTGAGTCAGGAAAGTTGGTCAAGACAGTGGGAGAATTCCCCGCGCTCCTTTCAATAGCGCAGGGCAACCTTCATCAACATCAGGGCTCAATTTAATCATCTCTTCAAAAACCTGCTGCCAGTTATTGTTCAGGGTTACATTGAGCTGGGACACCGAGGTTAGTGACTTAATGAAATCAGTTCTTCATACAGAAAACATTAGCCCCTCACACAATCTGATCAATTAGACCCTCTATCCTTTATTAATGATTCATTTGTTGTGATTTTGAGTGCCACCCGAGTTGAGTTTTCAGTCAGATTTCATGTCTAATTGAGCAAAACCGAAACTGGTTAAGGGAAAAGGAACATACACTTTCTGTCAGAAAGGGGCAGCTAATTTGCACAGAGGAAACTCCCACAAACATCAATGTGATCATACTTCGGGCTGTTGATTGATGGATAGATATCAGCCAGTACTCGGGACGGGGATAACTCCACTGCTCGTGTGTTTTCTGCCGCAGCACCATCCGATCACTTACAATAAAATGAGAGGATGGACGGTGCTTTGTTTTAATGTCTCTTCTGAAGGACAGCACCTCCCTCAGTACTGGAGTGTCAGCCTTCCATGTTACAAGAAAATTTCGTAGTGGGATTTGAAGAAAGACTCCTGTGTTTTAAAGGAGACTGTGACCAAGTCAGCCCCAGTGAAAGTGTTTAAGAAATCGCCCAATCTACAGGTACATGACTCGGGTAAATATGTGGTCATCCCCTGTCAGGTCACATGACAGCTGGAGCCACAAGGCATCACAGCCAGATTTGTGACTGGATTCAAACCCAAAATCCTGTCTCAATGACATTTCAAATAAAGCTGTCGGCTGCTTGAAAACACAACAGTTAAACTTTCTGCCTGATCATGAGAGCGACTGTGACATTTACAAAACTAAATCATTAGATAAATAGTTCAAAAACCATCAAGTTTGAAATCCTATGAGGAAAAGTCAAGTTATTATTGAGAACTCTGCTGAGAAAGCTTCATTGGACAGCACAGAAGTCAGGTGAAGAGTCTGAGTAAATCGACACCAGCGAACAAGTCAACATCAAAACTGAATCAACTCTTGTGAAGATCAATGAGTAAAAGCTGAGTGCTCCGTGCACCATCAGCTCATCAAGTAGATGTATTGTCTGGATAAAGCGTTCTGTTTAGAACAGGATTTATTGAACTGAGGCACGTTATTGCAGAACAAATAAGTCACTTCTAGATTTTCCTTTGAAAACATAGAAGCTAGGAGCAAACTTCCAGTTTGTTGATATATTGAATTCAGATAAACTGGAATTACAATGCAAATGAATTCATATTCAAAATCAAACCTTACTTTCAGGTAAATTACGTGGAACGATTAAATTACAAACAAGAACTCAAGTGACCTGTGAGCTCAAACACAGAGAGAGTAAATTTCAGACTGAAGACTTAAAAAATTCAATTTTTTGCAAGTGAGGGTTAAGTGCAGTGGGGGAAGGAGCTGCTGTGTAATTTTAACCGAGATACTGCAGCAAAAGTACAAGAGGGAAGGAGTGGAACTCTCTAAATTTTAACCGAGAGACTAGAGCAAAAGTACAAGAGGGAAGGAGTGGAACTCTCTAAATTTTAACCGAGAGACTACAGCAAAAGTACAAGAGAGAAGGAGTGGAACTCTCTAAATAACGAGAACTTTAATTAAATAGACAACTCATTTCAGTGAAATGTTGGGACAGCTGCGAGCTGTTGCCTACACATCCTGTGCTCTGTGGAAACTCCAAATAAGACCGATGATAATAGTCAGATTCATAATACATTACAGAACCAAGCAGAATACAGAAAGTGCAGAGGAGAGATGAGAAAAGGAAATTAGATCAGAAGAGAGAGCGTA
This sequence comes from Cetorhinus maximus, assembly GCF_964194155.1. Lineage (NCBI taxonomy): Eukaryota > Metazoa > Chordata > Chondrichthyes > Lamniformes > Cetorhinidae > Cetorhinus > Cetorhinus maximus. Next base: position 12,540,111 of record NC_135909.1, read on the forward strand.
TGAGAAAAGATTTGCAGGTAACAATCGAAAACACAGAAGATTTTTTACCAGCATAAGGGCAGTCACTGAAAGGGGGGCTGATTTGGAGATCCTGTGCGGGGAGAGGGCATGGCTGACGTACTAAATGAGAACATACAAACAAACTAATTAGCAGCAGGAGTACGCCACTCAGCCCCTCGAGCCTGCTCCGCCATTGTAACCTCAACTTCATATTCCTGCCTACCCCCAATAACCTTTCACCCCCTCCCCCCCCCCCAACCCTTGTTAATCAAGAATCTATCTAACTCTGCCTTTTAAATATTCAAAGTCTCTGCTTCCACCAGCTTTGAGGAAGAAAGCTCCAAAGACGCTCGACCCTCGGATAGAAAAGAAACTCTGTCTGAAATGAGCGACCCCTCATTTCTAAACAGTAACCTCTAGTTCCAGATTCTGGTACAAGAGGAAACGTGTTCTCCACCTCCACCCTGTCAAGACCCTCAGGATCTTAAAGGTTTGAATCTAGTTGTCTCTTACTCTCCTGAACTCCAGGCGATACAAGCCTAACCTGTTCAACCTCACCTCATAAGACAACCGGCCCATCCCTGGTATTTGCCTCGTAAACTTTGCACTAACCCTGTCATCACCAAACAAGCGGATGCTGCTAATGTCATTGGTGGGGAAATTGGATAGGATGAAAAGGATGCTATCACAAGGCTGGCACCGCTCACAGTAGAAAAGCTGCTCGATCCACATCGGATACACCTTGGATTACTGAGGGAATGAAGGGTGGAAATAGCGGGGATTCGAGCCACAATCTTTCAATCCTCCTTGGATACGGGAGTGAAGCCAGACAACTGCAGGTTGTTCATGTTACATCCGTGTTTAAAATGGAGAGGGATAAACCCAGTAACTAAAGAGCAGTTAGTCTCATGCTGGTGGTGGGGAAACGTTTAAAGACAATAATCCAGAACAAAATTCATTGTCACTTGGTAGAACATGAGTTGATAAATGATAACCAGCACAGATTGTTTAACAGAAAATCAGCACTGAAATACTTAATACAGCTCTTTGGTGACGTGTCAGAGAACATTGACCAGGGAAGTGAGGATGATGATGTGTGTCTGGACTTCCAAAGGGATTTGAAAAAGTCCCACATAATGAACTTGGTAAAATTCCAGCAGCAGGGATTAAAGGGGCAGCGACAGCATGGATACAAAATTGAATAAGGGACAAAAAGGGTAAAGTTGTGGCGAGCTCTGAAGAAGAGTCATATGGACTCAAACGTTAACTCTGTTTCTCTCTGCACAGATGCTGCCAGGGCTGCTGAGTTTTTACAGCATTTTCTGTTTTATTGTACATTTTAATAACTTCCAGCCTATATTCAAGTTTGCTGATAACACTAGGTTAGGTGACATGGTTAGTAGCGTATGTGGGAGCAGCAAGTTTCAAAGTGTCAATGACAGATTCAGTGAGTGAATAAAACTGTGGCCGGTGGTGGTCAACACTGGGAAGAATGAGGTCATCCATCTTGATCTAAAGAAAGATCCGAGAATTTCCTAAACAGTCAGAATCTTGGGACTATGCTGGAGGAGCCGAGAGTGAGAGCTGAGTGAGACCGGAGGGTGGAGAAAGAGTCTGCATAGATATGTAGATGCTAAAGTGAGTAGGGATAAAATGCAAGTACAATGTAGTAAAATGTCAGCTTGCCCACTTCTGCAAGAAGCATAGGAGAGAGGAATATTACTGAGATGGAGAGAGACTGCAGAATCCTGTGGTACAGAGGGATCCTTGTACAAGAATTACAAAAAAATGTTTCGATGACATTGCAGAATGCTGCAGTACAGATGGATATGGGTGCCGCTGTATAAGAATCATTGAAAAAAAAGTTATCATTTAGGTGCGTCAAATACTTAGGAGGGCAGGTGGAATGTTGATCTTAAATACAAGGGGACTGGAATAGAAAAGCGGAGAAGCCTTGATGCAACTGTTCAGGGCATTGGCGAGACCACACCTAGAATGATGGGTGCTGATTTGGCCTGATTACTGAAGGATGGATATACTTGCTTTGGAGTCAGTTCCCGAGAAAGGTGACTGGGATATTCCCTTGACTGAGGGGGTTTTCTAATGAGGAAGAGTTGATCAGGTTGGAACTAAACTCACTCGAATTTAGAATGACTTAACAATATGATAGTGAATGAGCATCTGGCAATGGGTGAACGCAATATGTTAGAGACAGACATTCAGTTCGAGCAGAAAGGTCGCATACATGATAGTTATCACCTCAAGTAAGGCCAATAAGGATGGAATTTAGCGGTAAACTGAGGACGTTAAATTCCCATCAGCTATTAACAGGTAAAACAAGACAGGAAACAATCAGAGGTACTCAAAGAATAATTTAGTGTAATCTGTACCGAAGGAATGAAACTCATGATAATTATGGTTAATTATTATGGTTAATATTATTAATAATGGGGACGGAATTCCATAAATTAAACCAGTGATTAAGAAGGAATGACAATTTCTGTCCAGATAATGATGAACTGTGTATTTGGTGCGATGCTGTCTCCGCTATGCTGATAGTTTTGTCCTTCTCGGTGGTTCATGTCACAGGGAGGACGCTGCTGTTCAAATAAAGATGACGAATTACTGCAGGGTGTCCTATAGATCGGAAAACCTGCGGCTAAGTTCCCCTCCGAGTCAATCATCATCCTGACATGTAAATATATCGCCGTTCCTTTACTGTCGCTGGGTCAAAATCCTGGAACTTCCTTCCTAACAGCACTGTGGGTGTACCTACACCACACGGAACGCAGCGGTTCAAGAAATCAGCCCACCACCACCTTCTCAAGGGCAACTCGGGATGGGCAAATAATTCCGGCCCAGCCAGCGAAACCAACATCCCGTGAATTAACTTTAAAACATATGAACTTCACGATGTTGCTTCCATCTAAGAGGATGTTTTTTTCTATTCAGATAATCATAGTGATAGTGAAGAGGAGGTGGCCACTCCGGCCATTTGTGTCTGTGCCAGTTCTTTGGGGTCAATGGGCTGAGGGAATTGGCTCGGATGAGTTCACAGAATTTCCAGCTTGTGTCCGTCTGTGACTAAATGCCATTTCAGAGATTTGTTGAAGATTGAATTTTTGCAGGAAGCTGATGTAAATAACAGAGACGATTAGTGGGCAACAGGAAATGCTCCCTTTTGGCATTAATGAGAATGTAAATAGCAGAGGATGGTTTCGATCCATCGACCTCTGGGTCATGGGCCCAGCACGCTTCCGCTGCGCCACTCTGCTGCTTTGTATTTAACGTTTACTGTTCCATTATGGTGTTAAAGTGTTTCACATGTTTAGAATATATTTCCTGCTGTGGAATTGTGCTCTCTGGTGTTGAGAAATGTTCTTTGTTGTTGTGTAAAATGCTTCCCTGCAGTACAAACGTGTTCCCGGTTGTACAAATATGATGGCCGAGCCAGCGAATCTTATCCATTGAATTTAAAAAAAAGTTCCGCTCTGGTGCACTTCTCAGCTCTGGCCAGTAGATGTCAGCACACTCAGAGAGCGACAGAACAGACAAGAACCGTTCACATTTTATTGGACGGCGAAGGGAGGTTTTTGAAATTACGAACGGTGGTGATGACATTTCATGATATTTTGTTGTACCAAGCAGAATTTATAATGTTGTGCTGAAACCTTCAGACCGTTGTTTTGTATTTTGTCTTCACTGCCCTTTTCTGGCCCATTTTTTGAACGTGGGATTCAATATCTATGTCACTCACTGGTACTGTGTGAAACTGAAAAACTTTCTGAACCTGTCAGTCTTGGTCACTGTATGTGAGTGTGGAGACAATGTCAGCGGAACTGCCAATGTGTTTGGATTTATTATGACAGTCACTCTCTTGGACAGTATATTTGTGTTATATTCCATTCCTATCTGTATCAGTGTTTTCTGATACTGAAGAAAGGTGGGTTACATTCTGAAACTGTCAGTGGAACTGTATGTGTGGAAGGATTTTGCTCTATCAGTCAGCTTCTGGTGCTGAAAGTGAGTGTTGGAGTCATTCTGTGTCTCTCATTCTCTGGTACAATATACCTGTGTCATATTCAGACTGCACATTGCATTTTCTGGTATTGTATGAGCGTCTGGTCACTTTTTGAGCCTGCCAGTAGAACTGTAGGTGTGCAAGTGTTTTGTTCTCAGTCACTTTCTGGTAATGCAAATGAGTTTGGGACTCATTCTGAATCTCATAATGGTGTGTGTGTGTGTGTGTTTAACTCTATCAGTCAGTACTTCTGTACGTGAACATGGAAATCATTCTGAATCTGAAGTCTTTGTTGCCCTTTTTTATTCATTCATGGGATGTTGGCTTCGCTGGCTAGGCCAGCAGTTATTGTCCATCCTTAATTGCCCTTGAGTAGGTGGTGGTGAGCTACCTTCTTGAACCACTGCAGTGCATTTGGAGCAGGAACATCCTCAGTACTATTCAGAAGGGATTTCGAGGATTTTGACCCAGTGAAAGTGAAGGAACAGCGATATATTTCCAAGTCAGGATTTTGAGTGTAGTATCCACTCTGTATCCGTTACATACATGTCAGACTCTCGTAACGTGTGTGAGCACAGCATTCAAAGCAGATCTGTCAATGGCACTCTGTATCTGTGATATTGTAAAGTAAGTGTGGGAGTCATATGTTTCTTTCATCACTTGGTTGTGTTTGTGAGCATGAGATTCATTCTGTATCTGTCGGTGCGATTAATTTTACGTCTGTCAAACTTTGGTATTATAAAAAAAATGTGAGATTCAATTGGTGTTTTTCAATCATCAGTATTGTTTGTGAAAGTGGAGTTTATTGTGTGTGTGTTAGTGTGTGGTCTTCCATTTGTATCCGTCAGCATCTGTTACTCTATGTGATTCTTGGACTCTTTCTAAATCTCTCAGTGGGACAATTGGTGTGTCATATTTCTTTAGTATCACTCAGATTCAGCTATTGTGAGTGAGTGCAGTGAACAGCCTGTATCTTTCAGCATCTGGCACTGAAAATGTGCTTGAGAATTATTCTCTGCTTCGGTGAGTGTGGGATTCATTATATAACTTTCAGTCTCTGGGACTAATTATAAGTTTTGATTCATTCCACATACATTTCCAGCAGAACAAGTCACTGATGTGGTAGGTTTAAAGCAAACAATGTGTGTCAGCTTTGGCTGAGTATTAAATCCCAGTCACTGTGAACACAATTGTGAAAGATAATGTATCCTTCAGTCTGATCCTGGATTGGTCCGCAAGTGTAACTCCAGCTTGTACGAAATGATTTGATATGTGGCATTCAGTCTGATTCTAAGTCAGAATTTCCACACAAATGCAAAATGGAGCTCAGTCCTGAATTGGTAAAGTATCTTTAATTTGACGCTGTGTGAGGATTGAGAACTAGCATGTAGTTTATAGATCAATCCATACTCATCAAATTAATATTGTATCTCAGTTTCTGAATCAGGGTGAGTTTTAACCAGAATCTGAGTTTGGATCTCAGGTTATACTCACTTTCATAATATCTCAAACTGATAATGCACTTGAGGTTTGGATTTGTATCTAATGTATGTGTCAGGACAAAATGTGGGAATTAATACTGCAATTTATAATCTAATGATGTGTGCAAATATTGGACCGGTGCTTAACATGAATCTCAATGTACATTATTAATGTCAAGCCTGTAAACTTGAAACTGGAAACATGCATCAGTTTTATTGGACATTTAGTTTGTAGCTGAGGCTGTACTATTGTGGGATTGACCTGCTAAAAATTGGATCGTGGGTGAGAATGTGGATTACCCGTCTGTGGTACTGAGTCGAGGTAACATGGGAACAACGTCTATCTCTCCTGCACTGTTTGATTGATGGATGGAAAGTGTGACTCTGGAACTATTTCTGCTGTCTGAGACTGAAATTGATGTCCTGTCTGTGTCTCTGCGCTCTGTCAGTGATAATGTACGGACTGTGTGGGAGGAGCTGGCGGGAATCTTCATTCTAGCTTGGCTGGAGGAAACACCATATTTATTCTGGTTCCTTCAATTATTTGCCTGTTGGAAAAAAGTATATTTTAGGACTCAAGTACAGGTGGGGTAGAAGATACAGTTTCCATCAGTTTGACCTCTATAAATAATCATTGTGAATGTTTTGAGAAACTTTAGTTAGGCTCAAGCTCTGATTGGTCAGTCCATTCTCAATCCAAATCTTCAACCAATCGGAGAACCAGGTAGAAGGAATTGGAAGTGCCGATTGGCTTATATTTTATTGGCTGATAAACTCGAAAAGCCCGCCAATTTGAGGGGGAAAAAAGATAATAGCCAAACGGCTTAATTTCCAGGCAATTTTAATCCCACACTTTCGGAGCTGTAATATTGCATTTTGCGTCACAGAATCCTGGCGCTATTTTAGGAACAGATTAAATTTCTCAATCTCTTATCTGTAACTGGCGGTAACAAAGCAGCGATTTAAAACAGAGCCAATGGAAACGCAATAACATAGGTTACCAACCGACTCCTTCACACAGGCTTCGCCGGGACAGAGAGAAACGGCTGATTTCTGATCCTCTCCCCTGAAAGCGGCCGGGAATGTTACATTCGGAAGAGCGGAGCGCTCCAGCAGCCACACGCTCAGCATAGCTGCTGTTTCTCAAGAGCCTGTGGACACGGCCCGCGGGGAGCTGCAGTCCAGCCCGGGAGGAGCGAGACTTGACTTTGGCTTTGTCCTGGGCTCTACTGCTGGTCTTTCTACAATCTTACACACACTTACACCACGAATGAAGAATTCCTCCCGCACTCACCCTTCCCCGATCTTCTGGGGAATGTAGTCGGCCGACTTCCGAATTGTCAATGTTCGGAATCTCATTGGGTGGCTTTTGTAACCAATTAGAGAGCAGCCTATTTCACCAACTTTCAAAGATCAATGAGAAAATGGGCCGGAGATTGACTGAGCCAAACTGGCAGAGCTGAAACGGGTTTTCAAATTGAAAATAAGCGCCAATGTATTTGAGAATGGCTGAAAAAAAGAGACATGTCAAAGCTTTTCCTTCTGCACTCAACAGGACACTCCCAAAATAACCAATATAAGGGGAAGACAACAATTTATACTGATAGAGAATATACTTCAGGGTGGAAAGTGACTGGCTTAGGCCCGGTCATGAGCTTGTGTGATACACAGCGCGAAATGATCTGATCAGGGTAGCCATTACCCTGCAGGATGTTTTTTATGAGCCCGGTTTCAGCATCAAGCTTGCACGGTGAGCAAATGGCTCGGGTCTATTTACAACGTTGCCGATAAGACCAATCTTACAGAGCGTGGAACTGTAAGAATCCCAACGCGTAGATTGACCAGTGAAGGTCGGCTTGCGGTAAACCTGGTAGAGAATCCTCTGGAAGATTTCTCATCTAGTGTGTCAAGGGAGGGGAGATATTTTGACTGCTCTATTTCATAGGTGAATTTGAGCGCAGGATGGAGCCCATAAAGACATGTAAGGAAATTGTTACATGCAGCTGCGGATTTAAATATAGCAAACGTATGATCCACATATCGGAAATATGCGAGAGGGAGGAGGTGAAGCGTCTTTCCAGCCAAGGCCCGAATTTTACGATCGAAAAACGTGAGTGATGAAAATGTTAGAATTATTTTATTTCGTTAGTCCATTATTTTCTTGTTGGAAATCTTCCCACACTTTCTGTTGTTCTTTATCTCATTTTGGAAACCACAGAGATTAACTCCTCGAGTCCGGAATTGTGGTCTGACCACGGGTAAGGCGGAAAAATAAGCAGCAACTGCGGGGAATCGAACTCCGGTCAACTGCTTGGAAGGCAGCTATGTTCACCACTATACCACCATCGCACACTTTCTTTAATTACAGTCAGCATTTATAGTACCGCGAAACACACTATATCATTAGCATATTGTGTCTGATTGATAAACTGTTTTGCAATAATTCTCACCATGTTTATGTCGTTTCACATTCATTTAAAATGTCCCCATAGAAGTTACCTCTTTGCACGTCTCACATGCAGCCAGCAGACGGCACCAGTCCACAATAAATTGGCTCCTGCTGTTTCTGTGGACACATCGAGACAGGAAAAGGCCTGTAACAAAAACAGAAATACCTGGAAAAACTCAGCAGGTCTGGCAGCATCGGCGGAGAGGAGCACAGTTGATGTTTCGAGTCCTCATGACCCTTGAACATAACTAAGTAAAAATAGGGACGGGGGTGAAATATAAGCTGGTTTAAGGGGGCGGGGGAGAGGGTGGTGTTGTTTGGACGAGCAAGCAGTGATAGGAGGAGATAACCAAATGACTGTGGGATTCATTCTGTCTCTATCAGGCTTTGATTCTGAACGTCTGCTCATGATTCCTCTGTGTCTGTAAGTCTGGGCTACTGTGTGAAAGTCTGATTCATTCTCTATTTCTACATCTCAGACAGTTTGAAATTCATTCCGTATCTACTGGTCAGTGATACTGTGTGAGATGTGGGATTCATTCTGCATGTGTCAGTCTCTGGTGCTGTCTGTGTATTGGGCAGTTTGTCCGTGCCTGGTAACGTATAGGGTTTGTCCAGTAGTTCACCATGTCCAGTTTTGTGTGTGAATGTGGGGTTTATTTTATTGTTCTCAATCTTTGATGTTGCTTATGACTCTGGGATTAATTCTGGATCTGTACTCAATAGTTATCTCAGGCATGGTGTTGTAAATGATTCACATCTTAATACCTGTCAGGAAGGAAACCTCTCATCCCAATCCTTACCCAATTAGGTTTACATGTGATCTTAGAACCAATCACAATAAACAGGTTAACCCTGAACTGCAGTCTACAATGTGAAATAAATGGTTTTGCTGACCACTCTTGAGATACCTATTAAACACAGATATGGAAGAAAAGTACCCTCACATACAGCTCCCAAGTCACATAGAGTACGAATCCCACTCACATACACAGTACCAGTAACCGAGTGATATACAATTAATCCCACAGTAACTCTCTGCCCCAGATGTAGACATATATTAAAATACATTATTCCAAATTCCAATTCAGTACCAGATTTTGACAAATACAGAATGAGCCCTGCATGCACATACAGACACACACAAAGATAGTGACTGATACAGGATGTGACACAAATTCACATGCAGTACCATGGAATAAAAGTTAAATATTAAATCCCGCCATCAATTCCAGTAACGGAAAATAATGCACACAAAATGAATTTTACTGACATTCATTAACAGAGATTGTAAGATACAGAATGAATCCCATAGTCCTTTTCAGTTCCAGATACTGACAGATGCAGAATTAATTGCAGAATTACCTGGAAAAACTCAGCAGGTCTGGCAGCATCGGTGGAGAAGAAATCAGTTAACGTTTCGAGCCTTCACGGCCCTTTGGCAGAACTGAAGCATAGTTAGGAGAAAGGAGAAATATAAGCTGGTTTAAGGTGGGGCGGGGGGGGGGGGGGGGGGAGAGAAGTTGAGGGTGTGGTGATTGTGGTGATAAGCAAGCAGTGATAGGAGCAGATAATCAAAAGATGTCACAGACAAAAGGATCAAAGAGGTGATGAAGGTGGTGATATTTGTCTAAGAAAAGTGCTAATTAAGAATGGAAGACAGGACACTCAAAGTCCAGCTCTAGTGGGGGTGGGGTGGAAAGACTAACAAGGTTTTAGTTTTAGATTTAAAAATAATGGAAATAGGTGGGGAAAGAAGAATCTATATAAATTATTGAAAAAAAAGGGGAGGGGGGAGAAACGGGGTGGGGATGGGGGGAGGGAGTTTAAGATCTAAAGTTGTTGAATTCAATATTCAGCCCGGAAGGCTGTAAAGTGCCTAGTCGGAAGATGAGGTGCTGTTCCTCCAGTTTGCGTTGGGCTTCACTGGAACAATGCAGCAAGCCAAGGACAGACATGTGGGCAAGAGAACAGGGTGGAGTGTTAAAATGGCAAGCGACAGGGAGGTTTGGGTCTTTCTTGCGGACAGACCGCAGGTGTTCTGCAAAACGGTCGCCCAGTTTGCGATTGGTCTCTCCAATGTAGAGGAGACCGCATTGGGAGCAACGAATGCAGTAGACTAAGTTAGGGGAAATGCAAGTGAAATGCTGCTTCACTTGAAAGGAGTGTTTGGGCCCTTGGACGGTGAGGAGAGAGGAAGTGAAGGGGCAGGTGTTGCATCTTCTGCGTGGGCATGGGGAGGTGCCATAGGTGGGGGTTGAGGAGTAGGAGGTGATGGAGGAGTGGACCAGGGTGCGCCGGAGGGAACGATCCCTACGGAATGCCGTCAGGGGGGGTGAAGGGAAGATGTGTTTGGTGGTGGCATCATGCTGGAGTTGGCGGAAATGGCGGAGGATGATCCTTTGAATGCGGAGGCTGGTGGGGTGATAAGTGAGGACAAGAGGGACCCTATCATGTTTCTTGGAAGGAGGAGTAGGCGTGAGGGAGAATGCACGGGATATGGGCCGGAAACGGTTGAGGGCCCTGTCAACGACCGTGGATGGAAAACCTCAGTTAAGGGAGAAGGAGGACATGTCAGAGGAGCTGTTTTTGAAGGTAGCGTCATCAGAACAGATGCGACGGAGGCGAAGGAACTGAGAGAATGGGATGGAGTCTTTACAGGAAGCGGGGTGTGAGGAGCTGTAGTCGAGGTAGCTGTGGGAGTCGGTAGGCTTGTAATGGATATTGGTGGACAGTCTATCATCAGAAATTGAGACAGAGAGGTCAAGGAAGGGAAGAGAAGTGTCAGAGATGGACCATGTGAAAATGATGGAGGGGTGGAGATTGGAAGCAAAATTAATAAATTTTTCCATCTCCAATATTCTCCCTCCACTTGGACCCCTCCCTCTGGATTATTACCTTCTCTTGATCTTTTCATTGAGAACTGTCGGCGTGACATTAGTCATCTCAATTTCTCTGTTCCTCTCACCCATTCTAATCTGTCTCTCTCTGAACTCACTGCACTCCGTTCTCTCAGGTCCAACCCCAACATTGTCATCAAACCCGCTGACAAGGGTGGTACTGTTGTTGTCTGGCGCATTGACCTCTACCTCGCGGAGGCTGAGCGTCAACTCGCAGAAACTTCCTCCTACCTCTCCCTGGACCATGACCCCACCACAGAACATCAAGCCATTGTTTCCAGGACTGTCACTGACCTCATCTCCTCTGGAGATCTTCCTCCCACAGCTTCCAACTTGATAGTCGCCCAACCTCAGACGTCCCGCTTCTACCTCCTACCCAAAATCCACAAACAGAACTGTCCTGGCAGACCGATCGTGTCAGCCTGTTCCTGCCCCACGGAACTCATTTCTCGTTATCTTGACTCCCTTCTCTCTCCCCTTGTCCAGTCCCTTCCCACCTACATCCGTGATTCCTCTGACACCTTACGTCATGTCAACAATTTCCAGTTCCCTGGCCCCAACCGCTTCCTCTTCACCATGGATGTCCAATCCCTCTACACCTCCATCCCCCACCAGGATGGTCTGAGGGCCCTTAGCTTCTTCCTTGAACAGAGGCCCGAACAATCCCCATCCACCACTACTCTCCTCCGTCTGGCTGAACTTGTTCTCACACTGAACAATTTCACCTTTAACTCCTCTCACTTCCTCCAAATAAAAGGTGTGGCTATGGGTACCCGCATGGGCCCCAGCTATGCCTGTCTCTTTATGGGGTGTGTGGAACATTCCTTGTTCCAGTCCTACTCCGGCCCCCTCCCACAACTCTTTCTCCGGTACATCGATGATTACTTCGGTGCTGCTTCATGCTCTCGTCGGGACCTGGAAAAATTGATTAATTTTGCTTCCAATCTCCACCCCTCCATCATCTTCACATGGTCCATCTCTGATACATGTCTGTCCTTGGCTTGCTGCATTGTTCCAGTGAAGCCCAACGCAAACTGGAGGAACAGCACCTCATCTTCCGACTAGGCACTTTACAGCCTTCCGGGCTGAATATTGAATTCAACAACTTTAGATTTTAAACTCCCCCTCCCCCCATCCCCACCCCGTTTCTCCCCCCCCACCTTTTTTTTTCAATAATTTATATAGATTCTTCTTTCCCCACCTATTTCCATTATTTTTAAATCTAAAACTAAAACCTTGTTAGTCTTTTCCACCCCACCCCCACTAGAGCTGTACTTTGAGTGTCCTGTCCTCCATTCTTAATTAGCACTTTTCTTAGGCAAATACCACCACCTTCAACACCTCTTTGATCCTTTTGTCTGTGACATCTTTTGATTATCTGCTCCTATCACTGCTTACTTATCTCCACAATCACCACACCTTCAACTTCTCTCTCCCACCCCCCCCCCACCCCCACCTTAAACCAGCTTATATTTCACCCCTCTCCTAACTATGCTTCAGTTCTGCCAAAGGGCCGTGAAGGCTCGAAACGTTAACTGATTTCTTCTCCACCGATGCTGCCACACCTGCTAAGAATAAATTCAGAGTCTCATGGCACGTAGAAACGTTGTTTAAACTTGGCATTCGTTTAAATCGTGTGTGTTGAAGTGATGCATTCCCTGCAATGACTTCCCGGGTGTTCGAACCTGGTCCTGATTTCCAGAACTGCCACCACCTCGAGCGTAAAGATAATGCTGCATTAAGATGGGCTCGTCCGGGAATAGAACCCGGGAGCTCTCGCATATTCATGCAACGAAAGTCCCAAAGCGAGAATCATGCCCCTAGACCAACGAACCACCTGCATAACAAAGCGCAAACAAGGAATCCTTTCATTGTCAGACAAAGTGCATCAATCATAAGCGAATTACAGTACATGCTGGAATTCTTTTCCAATGTTTTATAAACCCCGGGGACGACTCCAACCAGTGGAGAGTTTCCCGCCTTACTTCCTTTCACTTCAGTTTCGCTGGAGTTCCTTGATGCCACATTAGGTCAAATGCTTCTTTGAACTCAAGTGCAGTCACTTGCACCTCACGTCTTGAGTTCGGCAGTTTTATTCAGGTTTGGACCAAGGCTGCAATGAGGTCAGGAGCTGAGTGACCCCGGAGTTTCTAAAACATTGGAAAATATTTCCAGCATGAACTGTAATTCGCTTATGTTTGATGCACTTTGTATGACAATGAAAGGATTCCTTGTTTGCGTTTTCTTAGGCAGGTGGCTCGTTGGTCTAGAGGCATGATTCTCGCTTTGGGATTTTCGTTGAGTTGATATGCGAGAGGTCCCGGGTTCAAATCCCGGACGAGCCCATCTTAATGCAGCATTTTTATTTCGTGCTCGAGGTGGTGGCGGTTCCGGAAATCAGGACCCGGTTTGAACACCCGGGAAGTCATTGCAGGGAATGCATCACCTCAACACACCTGATATAAATGAATGCCAAGTTTAAAGAGCGTTTCTCCGTGCCATGAGACTCTGAATTTATTCTAATGCATCAAATGAGGGAACTGTCTACTTGTGGATTCATGTGGGAGACTGATTGCACTCAGTTTCAATCTTGACTGAAAGGACAAGCAGAGCTGGGAACCCCAGTGTTTCATTTTAATTTACCTCATTTTAGCTGTGTTCCGGTGCTTGCAGTGAGCTGGGAGGGGTTTCTTTTTGCTACCAAATGCTTGTATGTTCCGGTCTTTCCGCGGTGGGTTTTCACACTGTGTAGAAACATGTTGGATATCAGGTTGAAGTGTTGAAGCGTTTCACATCAGTCGGTTTACAACAGTCCGTGATCTGATGTGATGCACATTTATTTTAATGACATAAACTACGTTTCCATCTTTACACATCTGGCCGAATATTCAGTGCTTTTACCAAAGGGGATCATTTATTTCAACGGTTCATGGATGCAAAAAGTATAGAAGGGGGTTTAATAGACCGCAGTTTGCGACGAGGTGGCCGAGAGGTTAAAGCGATGGACTGCTAATCCATTGTGCTTTGCACGCGTGGATTCGAATCCCACCTTCCTCGTTACTTTATCAACTGTTTCCGCCTTATTGCGACGATTTTGCAGAAGCTCTGCCTGGAATCACTGATGTGATTCTCCAACCCAAGTTATGAGGCCAGCTTGCTTCGGCTTTCCTTGTAAGATCTTGGATTCGATACTTTTGTTCACAATAACATGGAGATCCGACTGAGAGTCCATTCGACATGATATTTCCATCTCTCTCTAAGGAGAAACATTGGAGCAGTGGAAATATTCCGGGGACTTGGGTTCATTTCCCACCATAGTTGCTGATGGAAATTAAACTCAATAATTAAAACCTGCAATTTAGCACTAATCTCAGTGGTGGTTCTCGGATGTCTTCCCTGGTCTGGCCTCCATATGAGTTTGATCCTTAACTGCCCGCTGAGAAAGACACTGAGTTCAAGGACAGTTTGAGATGTATTACAGAGACTGGCCTTGCGAGCGATGCTCACATCCCCTGAAATAATGTTTTAAAAGGGTGAATGCGCACCTCACTGATTGGATCTTCCATCAGCCCCTGTAATGGACAGACGTGTTAAATAATAAAGCGCTTTGTGACGTCAAGAAAAAGATCAATTCAGAACATCTCAGTGAAACCGAGGCTCAAACCCACATCTGCGAACAGACGGAAACCAGAATGTTGGCAGTTTTTACAGAGCGATATTGTTGAGCTGAATGTTCACACTGGAAGGCTGTAAAGTTCCTCATTGAAGGATGAGGCGCTGTTCCTCGAGCGAACCTTGAGTTTCATCGGAACATTGCAGGAGTCCGAGAACCGAGTGATCAGGGTGAGAGCCAGGTCGCCATTCATTTCGTTTCACCAGCTTGACTGTGTGGATGAGTTGTTGGACTTTCTGTTAACTTAACCCACATTCTTGGCTATCAGTTTTGTCGCAGGAAAATGCCACTTCAACACTTTCTGTCAAAAGTAACCCCATCTCAACTCTTACTGCCCTGAGAAACTGCCACTTAGACATGTGATGACCAGTAATTGAAGTGAGCACTGCCTAACTTCCCTGACCGTTAATTCCCCCTGAGCTTCTTTACTAAGTCGAATTAAAGCTGAATTTCTGCAACTCCTATAACACAGCTAAAATATGGTCAAGTAATATGAAGCTGTAACCCTCCCGCCCAACCCACCAACATCCGCCGCCACAACACGTCCCTCCCCTCAGTGCATCCCCCCAACTGCCACCACACTCGCCTCCCGGACCCACCACTCCACCCACCCCGGCCCCACAGACACCCCCAGTTCTGCCAGTCTGAATGTTCTTTCAGACAAGCCTACAACTCCATGTTGAAATCAGGCTGTGAACATTTCAACCCGATAGGGCTGTGTTCAAATAGGGTCACATGGTTTTCATGGTTCTGAAAGAAAACATACCTCGGAGACTGTTTTAAAAAGTGGACTTTTTTTTCCTTTGAGAAGAGAAGGACCAACTGCTTGATGTTGTCACGGATCAGTGCTGGGGGAGTTACTGTGGAACACTGACCCCATCTCAAGGACTGCACACCCTGACCTTTGCCTTGAACCATTGACGTTTAATGTTTGGCAAAATTGTCCCCTTTCCTAAGAAGGGTCATAAGGACTCGAAGCGTTGACTTTGTATTTATTTCTCCCCACAGATGCTGTTAGACCATCTGATTTTCTCCAGCATTTTCTGTTTTTGTTTCTGATTTTCAACATCCCCATCATTTTGCTTTAATTTCCCCTATTTCTCTTTTTAATATCGTGGTTTTCTATTATGAGTGTATGTGTGTATGTGTGTTTGTGTGTGTTTGTGAGAGAGGGAGAACGTGTGTGTGTGTGTGTTTGTGAGAGAGGGAGAGCGTGTGTGTGTGTGTTTGTGTGTGTGTGTTTGTGAGAGAGGGAGAGCGTGTGTGTGTGTGTGTGTGTTTGTGAGAGAGGGAGAGCGTGTGTGTGTGTATGTGTGTGTGTGTGTGACTTATGGTATCTCGAAAGATTAATTCGCATAATTTCAGATCCATACTGAATGTTCATAAGCTTTATTTTTCTATTCTAAATACCTTTTTTTATAATAAACAGACAAATTTATGGTTAATTGAAATAATCCACTTTTAAACCTATTTTATTCTCGGGAACACTGGTGAAGGTAAATAATTGGCCATTTTGGTGAGTGAAATGAACATTTGAGCTAATGTTGCGACCTGTGGAGTAGTGGGACTAGACCAACGGCACACTCCTCCCATCCCGCTCGTAACAGGGCGCTCACTAAGAAACTTAGCTCCAGGTCACTGTCGACTCCTTCTGTAAAGCAGATGACATATTGGGCTTCTCACTAAACATGCAGAAAACTAAGATCCGATACAAATATCCATGACTGACGAAGACCCCCAGAAACGGCTGCACACAAAGAGCTCTACTGAAAGGTCAAATTATGTTTTTTCAGTGAGTCATAGAAGTGCCCTTAGAGCAGGTTAAGCAGCATTTCCTGTGTTTCAATGGTAAATTCGGATCTGAATTTAAAAGGAAAGGGTAAATATTTGTAATACTCATGAGCTCCGTCCGCCGCATGACAGAGGCGAGCTCATTTCTCGACCTAATCACTGAGAGACACAGACACAAAGAAATAAAAATAAACAAGAGGGAAACAATGGATTAATTTGATTCCAATTACGGTCCCCTGGTTAATGTTAAAAGAAGCACCATTGCAATGGATCAACAGACGGATTTTCAGGAAGTTAAATTCCCAATGACCGATCGATGGACCAGAAGCTGGGAACATATGAGAGTTGCACGGTTGTTAGCATAGTTTAATGGGAGCTGAGTTGACCAGCGGTTTGTCATATGTTTTTATCAAGAAAGGTGAAACCGAGCTTTATTCCAGTAACGTGGACCAGCGGGCACAGAGCTGCCCGTGTGCTTTGGAGGAGGGCAAGTCTCCCCTCCCCTCAGAAGCTGCACTGGGTATCCCCAAAAACTGATGGCACTATCAGCTGGCAAATAACACGAGCAGCAGCTGCCCAGTTAAAAGGATTTGCAACTTGTTGCCGAAACCCGGGATTGAACCAGGGACCTTTAGATCTTCAGTCTAACGCTCTCCCAACTGAGCTATTTCGGCTGAGAGTATCTGACGATGGACTGCTAATCCATTGTGCTTTGCACGCGTGGGTTCGAATCCCACCTTCGTCGTTACTTTATCAACTGTTTCCGCCTTATTGCGGTGATTTTGCAGAAGCTCGCCTGGAATCACTGATGTGATTCTCCAACCCAAGTTATGAGGCCAGCTTGCTTCGGCTTTCCTTGTAAGATCTTGGATTCGATACTTTTGTTCACAATAACATGGAGATCCGACTGAGAGTCCTTTCGACATGATATTTCCATCTCTCTCTAAGGTCAAACATTGGAGCAGTGGAAATATTCCGGGGACGTGGGTTCATTTCCCACCATAGTTGCTGATGGAAATTAAACTCACTAATTAAAACCTGCAATTAAACGCTAATCTCAGTGGTGGTTCTCGGATGTCTTCCCTGGTCTGGACTACATATGAGGTTAATTCCTAACTGCCCGCTGAGAAAGACACTGAGTTCAAGGACATTTTGGGATGTGTAACAAAGACTGGCCTTGCGAGCGACGCTCACAGCCCCTGAAATAATGTTTTAAAAGGGTGAATGCGCACCTCACTGATTGGATCTTCCATCAGCCCCTGTAATGGACAGACGTGTTGAATAATAAAGCGCTTTGTGACGTCAAGAAAAAGATCAATTCAGAACATCTCAGTGAAACCGAGGCTCAAACCCACATCTGGAACAGAAGGACACCAGAATGTTGGCAGTTTTTACAGAGCGATATTGTTGAGCTGAATGTTCACACTGGAAGGCTGTCAAGTTCCTCATTGAAGGATGAGCCGCTGTTCCTCCAGCGAACCTTGAGCTTCATTGGAAGATTTTGTGACTGGATTCAAACTCAAAATCCTGTCTCAATGACATCTCAAATAATGCTGTCGGCTGCTTGAAATCACAGCAGTTAAACTTTCTGCCTGATCATGAGAGCGATTGTGACGTTTACAAAACGAAATCATTTGATAAAATAGTTCAAAAACCATTAAGTTTGAAATCCTGTGAGGATAAGTCAAGTTATTATGAGAACTCTGCTGAGAAAGCTTCATTGGACAGCACAGAAATCAGGTGAAGAGTCTGAGTAAATCGACACCAGCGAACAAGTCAACATCAAAACTGAATCAACTCTTGTGAAGATCAGTGAGGAAAAGCTGAGTGCTCCGTGCACCATCAGCTGATCAAGTGGATGCATTGTCTGGATAAAGCGTTCTGTTTAGAACAGGATTTATTGACCTGAGTTGAGCAGGCACGTTATTGCAGAACAAATAAGTCACCTCTAGATTTTCCCTTGCAAACATAGAAACTAGGAGCAAACTTCTAGTTTGTTGATATATTGAATTGAAATAAACTGGAATTACAGTGCAAATGAATTGATATTCAAAATCAAATCTTACTTTCAGGTAAATTACGTGGAGCAATAATATTACAAACAAGAACTCAAGTGACCTGTGAGCTCAAACACAGAGAGAGTAAATTTCAGAGTGAAGACTTAAAAAATTCAATTATTTGCATGTGAGGGTTAAGTGCAGAGGGGGAAGGAGCTGCTGTGTAATCTTAACCGAGATACTGCAGCAAAAGTACAAGAGGGAAGGAGTGGAACTCTCTAAATAACGAAAACTTTACTTAAATAGACAACTCATTTCAGTGAAATGTTGGGACAGCTGAGAGCTGTTGCCTACACATCCTGTGCTCTGTGGGAACTCCAAATAAGTCTGATGATAATAGTCAGATTCATAATACATTAGCGAACCAAGCAGAATACAGAAAGTGCAGAGGAGAAATGGAAAAAGGAAATTAGATCAGAAGGGAGAGCGTTTGAGAAAAGATTTGCAGTTAACAACCGAAAACACTGAAGATTTTTTACCAGCATAAGGGCAGTCACTTTAAGTGGGGCTGATTTGGAGATCCTGTCTGGGGAGAGGGCATGGCTGATGTACTAAATGAGAACATACAAACAAACTAATTAGCAGCAGGAGTAGGCCACTCAGCCCCTCGATCCTTCTCCACCATTCATTAAGACCCTGCCTGATCTGATTGTAACCTCAGCCTCACATTACTTCCTACCCCCAATAACCTTTCACTCCCCCCCTTGTTATTCAAGAATCTATCTAACTCTGCCGTTAAAATATTCAAAGACTCTGCTTCCACGAGCTTTTGAGGAAGAGAGCTCCAAAGACGCTCGACCCTCAGATAGAAAAGAAATTCTTAACTCTGTCTGAAATGAGCGACCCCTTATTTGTAAACAGTGACCCCTAGTTCCAGATTCTGCTACAACAGGAAACGTGCTCTCCACCTCCACTCTGTCAAGACCCTCAGGATCGTAAAGGTTTGAATCTAGTTGCCTCTTACTCTCCTGAACTCCATGTGATACAAGCCTAACCTGTTCAATCTCACTTCATAAGACAACCGGCCCATCCCTGGTATTTGCCTCGTAAACTTTGCACTAAACCTGTCATCACAAAACAAGCGGATGCTGCTAATGTCATTGGTGGGGAAATTGGATAGGGTGAAAATAGATGAAGTGGAAGCTATCACAAGGCTGGCACCGCTCACAGTAGAAAAGCTGCTCAATCAACATCGGATACATCTTGGATTACTGAGGGAATGAAGGGTGGAAATAGCGGAGACTCGAGCCACAATCTTTCAATCCTCCTTGGAGATGGGAGTGAAGCCAAACAACTGCAGATTGTTCATGTTACATCCGTGTTTAAAATGGAGAGGGATAAATCCAGTAACTACAGAGCAGTTAGTCTCATGCTGGTGGTGGGGAAATGTTTAAAGACAATAATCCAGAACAAAATTCATTGTCGCTCGGTAGAACATGAGTTGATAAATGATAACCAGCACAGATTGGTTAACAGAAAATCAGCACTGAAGTACTTAATACAGCTCTTTGATGACGTGTCAGAGAACATTGACCAGGGACGTGAGCATGATGAAGTGTGTCTGGACTTCCAGAGGGATTTGAACAAGTCCCACATAATGAACTTGGTAAAATTCCAGCAGCTCGGATTAAAGGGGCAGCGACAGCATGGATACAAAATTGAATAAGGGACATAAAGGGTAAAGTTGTGGCGAGCTCTGAAGAAGAGTCATATGGACTCAAACGTTAACTCTGTTTCTCTCTGCACAGATGCTGCCAGGGCTGCTGAGTTTTTACAGAATTTTCTGTTTTATTGTACATTTTAATAACTTCCAGCCTATATTCAAGTTTGCTGATAACACTAGGTTAGGTGACATGGTTAGTAGCGTATGTGGGAGTAGCAAGTTTCAAAGGGTCATTGACAGATTCAGTGAGTGAATAAAACTGTGGTCGGTGGTGGTCATCACTGGGAAGTGTGAGGTCATCCATCTTGAACTAAAGAAAGATCCGAGAATTTCCTAAACAGTCAGAATCTTGGGAATATGCCAGAGGAGCTGAGAGTGAGAGCTGAGTGAGACCGGAGGGCGGAGAAAGAGTCTGCATAGATATGTAGATGTTCAAGTGAGTGGGGATGAAATGCAAGTACAATGTAGTAAAATGTCAGAAATGTCTCTTCTGCAAGAAGCATAGGAGAGAGGAATTTTACTTAGATGGAGAGAGACTGCATAATCCTGTGGTACAGAGGCATCCTTGTACAAGAATTACAAAAAATGTTTAGATGACATTGCAGAATGCTGCAGTACAGATGGATATGGGTGCCTCTGTATAAGAATCATTGATAAAAAGTTATTATTTAGGTGCGTCAAATACTTAGGAGCGCATGCGAAATGTTGGTCTTAATTGCAAGGGGACTGGAATAGAAAAGCGGAGAAGCCTTTTTGCAACTGTACAGGGCATTGGCGAGACCACACCTAGAATAATTGGTGTTGATTTGGCCTGATTACTGAAGGATGGACATAACTTGCATTGAAGGCAGTTCCCGAGAAAGGTGACTGGGGTATCCCCTCGACTGAGGGGGTTTTCTAATGAAGTAGAGTTGATCAGGTTGGATCGAGACTCACTGGAATTTCGAATGACTTAACAATATGATAGTGAATAGTAGGTGGCCACACCGGCCATTTGCGTCTGTGCCAATTCTTTGGGGTCAATGGGCTGAGGGAATTGGCTCGGATGTGTTCACAGAATTTACAGCTTGTGTCCGTCTGTGACTAAACACCATGTTCAAGATTGAATTTTTGCATTAAGCTCATGCAAATAACGGACATGCTTGTGGGCAACAGAAAATGCTCCCTTTTGGCATTAATGAGAATGTTAATAGCAGAAGATGGTTTCAATCCATCGACCTCTGGGTTATGGACCCTGCACGCTTCCGCTGCGCCACTCTGCTGCTTGGTCTTTAATGTC
This sequence comes from Cetorhinus maximus, assembly GCF_964194155.1. NCBI lineage: Eukaryota > Metazoa > Chordata > Chondrichthyes > Lamniformes > Cetorhinidae > Cetorhinus > Cetorhinus maximus. The sequence goes on from NC_135909.1 coordinate 12,561,425, forward strand.
TACTGTTCCATTATAGTTTTAAAGTGTTTCACATGTTTAGAATATATTTCCTGCTGTGGAATTGTGCTCTCTGGTGTTGAGAAATGTTCTTTGTTGTTGTGCAAAATGCTTCCCTGTAGTACAAACGTGTTCCCGGTTGTACAAATATGATGGCCGAGCCAGCGAATCTCGTATCCATTGAATTTTTAAAAAAGTTCCGCTCTTGTGCACTTCTCAGCTCTGGCCAGTAGATGTCAGCACACTCAGAGAGCGACAGGACAGAGAAGAACCGTTCATATTTTATTGGACGGCGAAGGGAGGTATTTGTAATTACTAACGGTGAAGATGACATTTCATAATATTTTGTTATACCAAGCAGAAGTTATAATGTTGTGCTGAAACCGTCAGGTTGTAGTTTTGTATTTGAGAGTGAGATACATTCTTCACTGGCCTTTTCTGGCCCATTTTGTAAATGTGGGATTCAATATCTATGTCACTCACTGGTACTGTGTGAAACTGAGAGACATTCTGAAGCTGTCAGTCCTGGTTACTGTATGTGAGTGTGGAGACATTGTCAGTGGATCTGCCAATATGTTTGGATTTATTCTGTAACAGTCACTCTCTTGGACAGTATATTTGTGTTATATTCCATTCCTATCTGTATCAGTATTTTCTGATACTGAGAGAGGTGGTTTACATTCTGAAACTGATAGTGGAACTGTATGTGGAAGGATTTTGCTCCATCAGTCAGCTTCTGGTGCTGAAAGTGAGTGTTGGAGTCTTTCTGTGTCTCTCATTCTCTGGTACAATATACCTGTGTCATATTCAGACTGCATATTGTATTTTCTGGTATTGTATGAGGACACTTTTTGAGCCTTCCCGTAGAACTGCAGGTGTGCAAGTATTATGTACTCAATCACTTTCTGGAAATGCAAATGAGTTTGGGACTCATTCTGAATCTTTTAATGATGTGTGTGTGTTTAACTCTATCAATCAGTACTTCTGCATGTGAACGTCGAAGTCATTCTGAATCTGAAGTCTTTGGTGCCCTTTTTTTATTCATACGTGGGATGTTGGCTTCGCTGGCTAGGCCAGCAGTTATTGTCCATCCTTAGTTGCTCTTGAGAAGCTGGTGGTGAGCTACCTTCTTGAGCCACTGCAGTGCATGTGGTGTAGGTACATCCCCAGTACTATTCGGAAGGGAGTTCCAGGATTTTGACCCAGTGAGTGAAGGAACAGCAATATATTTCCAAGTCAGGATTTTGAGTGTAGTATCCATTCTCTATCCGTTACATACATGTCAGACTCTCGTAACGTGTGTGAGTATAAGATTCAATACAGATCTGTCAATGGCACTCTGTATCTGTGATATTGTAAAAGAAGTGAGGGAATCATATGTTTCTTTCATCACTTGGATCTGTTTGTGAGCATGAGATTCATTCTGAATCAGGTCTGTCAAACTTTGGTATAAAAAATAGTGAGGTTCAATTGGTGTTTTTCAATCATTGGTATTGTATGTGAAAGTGGAGTTTATAGTGTGTGTGCTAGTGTGTGGTCTCCCATTTGTATCTGTCAGCATCTGTTACTCTATGTGATGCTTGGACTCTTTCTAAATCTCTCAGTGGTACAATTGGTGTGTCATATTTCTTTAGTATCACTCAGATTCAGCTATTGTGAGTGCGTGCAGTGAACAGCCTGTATCTTTCAGCATCTGGCACTGAAAATGTGCCTGAGAATTATTCTCTGTGTGAGTGTGGGATTCATTATATAACCTTCAGTCTCTGGGACTAATTTTATTTTTGTATTCATTCCACATACATTTCCAGCAGAGAAAAAGGCCACTGATATGGTAGCTTTAAAGCAAACAATGGTATTAAATATCTGTCACTGTGCATACAATTGTGAAAGATAATGTATCCTTTAATCTGATCCTGGAGTGGTCCGCAAGTGTAACTCCAGCTTGTACGAAACGATTTGATATGTGGCATTGTGTCTGATTCTGAGTCAGAATTTCCACACAAATGCAAAATGGAGCTCAGTCCTGAATTGGTAAAGTATCTTTAATTTGACACTGTGTGAGGATTGAGAATTAGCATGAAGTTTATAGCTCAATTCATACTCATCAAATTAATATTGTATCTCAGTTTCTTAATCAGGGTGAGTTTTAACTAGAATCTGAGTTTGGATCTCAGGTTATACTCACTTTCATAATATCTCAAACTGATAATGCACTTAAGGTTTGGATTTGCATCTAATGTATGTGTCAGAACACAATGTGGGAATTAATAATGCAATTTATAAACTAATGATGTGTGCAAATATTGGACCGTTGCATAACATGAATCTCAGTGTACATTATTAAGGTTAAGACTGTAAACTTGAAATTGGAAACATGCATCAGTTTTATTTGACATTTAGTTTGTAGCTAAGGCTGTAATATTGTGGGATTGGCCTGGTGCAAATTGTATCGTGGGTGAGAATGTGGATTACCCGTCTGTGGTACTGAGTCGAGATAACATTGGAACAACGTCTATCTCTCCTGCGCTGTTTGATTGATGGATGGAAAGTGTGACTCTGGAACTATTTCTGCTGTCTGAGACTGTGAAATTGATGTCCTGTCTGTGTCTCTGCGCTCTGTCAGTGATAATGTACGGACTGTTTGGGAGGAGCTGGCGGGAATCTTCATTCTAGCTTGGCTGGAGGAAACACCATATTTATTCTGGTTCCTTCGATTATTTGCCTGTTGGAAAAAAGTTTATTTTAGGACTCAAGTGCAGGTGGGGTGGAAGATACAGATTCCATCAGTTTGACCTCTATAAATAATCATTGTGAATGGTTTGAGAGGCTTTAGCCAGGCTCTAGCTCTGATTGGTCAGTCCATTCTCAATCTAAATCTTCAACCAATCGGAGAGCCAGGTAGCAGGAATTGGAAGTGCCGATTGGCTTATATTTTCAAACTCGAAAAGCCCGCCAATTTGAGGGAAAAATAGGTAATAGCCAAACGGCTTAATTTCCTGGCAATTTTAATCTCACACTTTAGGAGCTGTAATATTGCATTTTGCGTCACAGAATCCTGGCGCTATTTTAGGAACAGATTAAATGTGTCAATCTGTTATCTGTAACCGGCTGTAACAAAGCAGCGATTTAAAACAGAGCCAATCTCAGCTCACTGGAAACGCAATACTATAGGTTACCAACCGACTCCTTCACACAGGCTTCATTGGGACAGAGAGAAACGGCTGATTTCTGATCCTGTCCCCTGAAAGCGGCCGGGAATGTTACAATCTGAAGAGCGGAGCGCTCCAGCAGCCACACGCTCAGCATAGCTGCTCTTTCTCAGGAGCCTGTGAACACGTCCCGCGGGGAGCTGCAGTCCAGCCCGGGAGGAGCGAGACTTGACTTTGGCTTTGTCCTGGGCTCTACCGCCGGTCTTTCTACAATCTTACACACACTTACACCACGAATGAAGAATTCCTCCCGCACTCACCCTTCCCCGATCTTCTGGGGAATGCAGTCGGCCACTTCTGAATGGTCAATGTGTTCGGAATCTCGTTGGGTGGCTTTTGGAACCAATCAGAGTGCAGCCTATTTCATCAACTTTCAAAGATCAATGAGAAAATGGGCCGGAGATTGACTGAACCAAACTGGCAGAGCGGAAACGGGTTTTCAAATTGAAAATAAGCGCCAATGTATTTGAAAATGGCTGAAAAAAGAGACATGTCAAAGCTTTTCCTTCTGTACTCAACAGGACACTCCCAAGAAAACCAATACAAGGGGAAGACAACAATTTATACTGATAGAGAATATACTTCAGGGTGGAAAGTGACGGTCTTAGGCCCGGTCATGAGCTTGTGTGATACACAGCGCGAAATGATCTGATCAGGGTAGCCATTACCCTGCAGGATGCCTTTGATGAGCCCGGTTTCAGCATCAAGCTTGCACGGTGAACAAATGGCTCGGGTCCTATTTACAACGTTGCCGATAAGACCAATCTTACAGAGCGTGGAACTATAAGAATCCCAACGCGTATATTGACCAGTGAAGGTCGGCTTGCGGTAAACCTGCTAGAGAATCCTCTGGAAGATTCCTCAACTAGTGTGTCAAGGGAGGGGAGTTATTTTGACTGCTCCATTTCATAGGTGAATTTGAGCGCAGGATGGAGCCCATAAAGACATGTAAGGAAATTGTTACATGCAACTGCGGATATAAATATAGCAAACGTATCATCCACATATCGGAATTAGGCGAGAGGGAGGAGGTGAGGCGTCTTTCCAACCAAGGCCCGAATTTTACGTTCGAAAAACGTGATAACGAAAACGTTTGAAGTATTTTATTTTGTTAGTCCTTTATTTCCTTGTTGGAAATCTCCCCACACTTTCTGTTGTTCTTTATCTCATTTTGGAAACCACAGAGATTACCTCCACGCGTCCGGAATTGTGGTCTGACCACGGGTAAGGCTAAAAAATACACCGCTGCTGCGATGGCCGGGAATCGAACCCGGGTTAACTGCTTGGAATGGAGCTATGCTCACCACTATACCACCATCGCACACTTCTTTACATCACAGTCAGCATTTATAGTACCGCGAAACACACTATATCTTTGACATTTTGTTACTGATTGATAAACTGTTTTGCAATAACTCTCACCATGTTCATCGACACCAACACCCATCTCGGACCCTCCACCCCTGCCTGTCCCTCCGTCCCCACCCCATCTTCCAATCCCAGCCCCGGCCGTGTATTCACTATACCCCCTGACCTTCCCCTCTCTGACGCTGAACGTTCAGTGCTCAGCAAAGGACTTAGTTTCATACCCTTACACCCTCAACTCAATTAATTTCGGGCTCGGCACGATGCTGAACTCTTCTACCGCCGCCTTCGTCCCCGTGCTCACTTCTTTGGGCAGGAGTCCTCCACCCGTTCAACGGATCCTTTCACCCACCTCCAGGATTCTCCCTCCACCTGGGCCCCTCCCTCTGGATTCTTACCTTCTCTTGATCTTTTCATTGAGAACTGTCGGCGTGACATTAGTGGTCTCAATTTCTCTGCTCCTCTCACCAATTCTAACCGGTCTCTCTGAACTTACAGCACTCCATTCTCTCAGGTCCAACCCCAACATTGTCATCAAACCCGCTGACAAGGGTGGTGCTGTTGTTGTCTGGCGCACTGACCTCTACCTCACGTAAGCTGAGCGTCAATTCACAGACACTTCCTCCTACCTCTCCCTGGACAATGACCCGACCACTGAACATCAAGCCATTGTTTCCAGGACTGTCACTGACCTCATCTCCTCTGGAGATCTTCCTCCCACAGCTTCCAACCTGATAATCGCCCAACCACGGACGGCCCGCATCTACCTCCTACCCAAAATCTACAAACAGAACTGTCCCGGCAGACCGATCGTGTCAGCCTGTTCCTGCCCCACGGAACTCATTTCTCATTATCTTGACTCCCTTCTCTCTCCCTTTGTCCAGTCCCTTCCCACCTACATCCGTGATTCCTCTGACACCTTACGTCACATCAACAATTTCAAGTTCCCTGGCCCCAAACGCTTCCTCTTCACCATGGACGTCAAATCCCTCTACACCTCCATCCCCCACCAGAATGGTCTGAGGGCCCTTAGCTTCTTCCTTAAACAGAGGCCCGAACAATCCCCATCCATCACTACCCTCCTCCGTCTGGCTGAACTTGTTCTCACACTGAACAATTTCTCCTTGAACTCCTCTCACTTCCTCCAAATAAAAGGTGTGGCTATGGGTACCCGCATGGGCCCCAGCTATGCCAGTTTCTTTATGGGGTGTGTGGAACATTCCTTGTTCCAGTCCTACTCCGGCCCCCTCCCACAACTCTTTCTCCGGTACATCGATGATTACTTCGGTGCTGCTTCATGCTCTCATCGGGACCTGGAAAAATTGATTAATTTTCCTTCCAATCTCCACCCCTCCATCATTTTCACATGGTCCATCTCTGACACTTCTCTTCCCTTCCTTGACCTCTCTGTCTCAATTTCTGTTGATAGACTGTCCACCAATATCCATTACAAGCCTACCGACTCCCACAGCTATCTCGACTACAGCTCCCCACACCCAGTTTCCTGTGAGGACTCCATCCCATTCTCTCAGTTCCTTCGCCTCCGTCGCATCTGTTCTGATGATGCTTCCTTCAAAAACAGTTCCTTTGACATGTCCTCCTTCTTCCTTAACCGAGGTTTTCCACCCACGGTCATTGACAGGGCCCTCAACCGTGTCCAGCCCATCTCCCGCGCATCCGCCCTCACACCTTCTCCTCCCTCTCAAAAATATGATAGGGTCCCCCTTGTCCTCACTTATCACCCCACCAGCCTCTGTATTCAAAGGATCATTCTCCGCCATTTCCGCCAACTCCAGCATGATGCCACCACCAAACACATCTTCCCTTCACCCCCCACTGGTGGCATTCCCTAGGGTTCGTTCCCTCCGGGACACCCTGGTCCACTCCTCCATCAGCCCCTACTCCTCAACCCCCACCTATGGCACCTCCCCATGCCCACGCAGAAGTTGCAACACCTGCCCCTTCACTTCCTCTCTCCTCACCGTCCAAGGGTTCAAACACTCCTTTCAAGTGAAGCAGCATTTCACTTGCATTTCCCCTAACTTAGTCTACTGCATTCGTTGCTTCCATTGCGGTCTCCTCTACATTAGAGAGACCAAACGTAAACTGGGCGACCGCTTTGCAGAACACCTGCGGTCTGTCCGCAAGAAAGACCCAAACCTCCCTGTCGCTTGCCATTTTAATACTCCACCCTCTTCTCTTGCCCACATGTCTGTCCTTGGCTTGCTGCATTGTTCCAGTGAAGCCCAACGCAAACTGGAGGAACAGCACCTCATCTTCCGACTAAGCACTTTACAGCCTTCTGGACTGAATATTGAATTCAACAACTTTAGATCTTGAACTCCCTCCCCCATCCCCACCCCCTTTCCGTTTCTTCCCGCTCCCTTCTGTTTTTTCCAATAATGTATACGGATTGTTCTTTTCCCACCTATTTCCATTATTTTTAAATATATACCTATAATGCCCTGTCAGTCTTTCCACCCCACCCCCACTAGAGCTGTACCTTGAGTGTCCTGCCATCCATTCTTAATTAGCACATTCTCTTAGATAATAGCACCACCTTTAACATGTCTTTGTTCCTTTGTCTGTGACATCTTTTGATTATCTGCTCCTATCACTGCTTGCTTGTCCCTACTACCACTCCCCGCCCAACTTCTCTCCCCCCATCCCCCACCTTAAACCAGCTTATATTTCACCCCTCTCCTAACTTTACTCAGTTCTATTGAAGTGTCATGAGGATTTGAAACGTCGACTCTTTTCTTCTCCACCGATGCTGCCAGACCTGCTGAGTTTTTCCAGGTAATTCTGTTTTTGTTTTGGATTTCCAGCATCCGCAGTAGTTTTTTGGTTTTATTCAGAATAATTTCCCGGCCCCGCTCTCTGGAATCAGGTCTGACAGTATCTCTCGCGAAGAATCAAACATTAACTCTGTCCCTCTCTCCACTGATGCTGCCAGACCTGGAACAGGGCGAACGTTTCGATTCCAATGTGACTTCTTCGCCAGTTCCGGGAGGCTCTGTTTCACTCGCCGCAGATGCTGCCGGAGCTGCCGAGTTATTTTCAACAGCTTCTTTGTTTTTATTTCAGAATGTCAACAAAGCCGGGCCATTCAGGAGAGACTTTAAAAATAGTGTTTCACGCAAAGATAGAGGTGTGAAACTGTCTTCCCTAATAAGCAGTAAATGCTGCCTCAATGAATAATTCCAAATCCGTGAGTAATAGGTTTTTGCGAGGCAACAGTATAATAGGATATGGAATCAAGGCAGCTGGATGGAGCTAAGACGCAGATCAGCCATTGTCTAACTGAGTGTTGGAACAGGAAGGAGGGACTGAATGACCTTCTCCTGTCCCTCCACAGATACCCGGAACTCTGGGCTCAGACACTCTCTGTCTCCATGGATCCCCGTCATTCTAGACTCGGGCACTCACGTCAGGATCACACTTCACAGATAATCACTGACATGATCGGATTCTCCCGCTTTTATAGCTATATTTTCAGCTGCGGTACTTTTAAAACTCCTGTTTTATAATTAGAGTGAATTTTACTGTTTTTATAAAATGAACGACATTGAACTTGCGCCTAACACAGGGATCCAGGCAGGGATGGAATGTCCAACTTAGAGTGAGTGAAGACGAGTCTCTGAGGTTGAAAAGTGCACCAATATCTTCAACATCTCAGGAGGGCTCGTCCGGGAATTAAACCTGACAACTCGAGCAAACTAATTTAAAGAACACCCCTAAATGAGAATAATACCACTAAAGACTGGAACAACGAGGCAGCCAGTGACGCTACATGAACCAAAGATAACTTTCATTGTCTCCCAAATCCTTTTAACCAACCTGTCACATCACAATTGTTAAGTCAGAAAATGCAAGAGTTACACCACAGCTCAGGTATTGACAGAGAATGTGAAACTGGGTCCATGTCTCACATCGATGACCTTTCACCAGAACTGGGAAAAGTTAGTTTTGTAATTAGTTGTAAGCCTGTGTAAGGAAAGAAAAAAAAAATCAAAAGCGACAGCCTGTGATATTTTGGAAGCCGGTTAAAAAAATGAGAAAATAGTTTATGCTGCATGGCCAGAGAGAGGGAAACATAAGCTCTTTGATTTTCAACAGCACAAAATGAGGCCCGTCGTGTCCTTGAAAACTCTCTGTAAGATCAATGGACCAAGTAAAGAAACAAAGGATGTTTCTGGAGGAGGAGTGAATGGCAGATTGATGAACAACTGCCATCCGAAAATAACAACACGTGGAAAAGGAATCTCGAAATAACCTCTGTAAAAAGGAAAAACGAAGTCAAAATGGGGCGCGGGAGGGAGGGAGAATGGGTGGGTGGGTTGGGGACACTTTTCCAGAGCGATATTGTTGATCTCAATGATCTCACTGGAAAGCTGGAAAGTGTCTAATTGAAAGATGAGGCGCTGTTCTTCGAGCGTACCTGAGCTTCATAGGAACATTGCAGGAGGCCGAGAGCCGAGTGATCTGCGGAAGAGCCAGGCCGCCAGCCATTTTGTTTCACCAGCTTGACTGTGTGGATGAGTTGGATCGAGTTCCTGCTGATTTACCGGCGGAACTTGGGTATCAATTCTGTCACGAGAAACTGACACTCCGACAGCTTCTGTCCAAAGATACTCCAACTCCAACATTTACTGTCCTACTGTGTCCCTGAGTCACATTCTGCTGAGTAATTTATTTCATTCCTGTTCAAATCCCTGATTGTTAATTCCCTCTGAACCGGATTGCTCAAACACAAGAAAAGGCTCAAACTCGTCTCAGTGTAAATACCACAATACAGTTAAAGTGTGGATAAAATCAAATTAAACTGCGGGACTCCAGTTCCGTCGGTTTCTATGTTCTTTCAGGCACGATTGAAACCGACTGATTTCAGCATCAGGATCAATCCAGATTCCCGTTACATGGACAAACCTTCTTTAACATTTGCGTGCATTTTCATCACGTGCGTTGCAGTGATATACTGTCTGCAATGATTTCTCGGGCTCTAAAACATGCTCCTGATGTCAATAAATGTCACCATCTCCAACGCAAAGTAGTTTGAAAAACCTCTTGGACAACGCACCCTGATCCGGCCAAATCAAAATCAAACTGTGGGACTCTCAGGCTGTGTTTAAACTTAAGAAAGCCTCTAGGACTGAGGTAATGGCAATCAGCACGTAAATGCATTGAATGGGTACATTAATGCTGATGAACTTCCAGCAAACTCTGGTGAACTCACTTCGGTGACTCTTCATGCTCTATCCGGACCTGGAAAAATATATCAAATTTGCTTCCAATTTCCACCCCTCCATCACCTTCACATCGTCCATCTCCAATACTGCCCTTCCCTACCTTGACATCTCTGTCTCCATTTCTTGTAATAGACTATCCACCAATATTCAAATCCAGCTCACTGACCCCCACAGCTACCTCGACTACAGCTCCTCACACCCCGCTTCCTGTAAGGGCTCCATCCCATTCTCTCAGTTCCTTCAGCACCTTCGCATGTGTCCCGATGAGGCAACTTTCCAAAACGGCGCTTCTGTCATGACTTCCTTCTTCCTAAATCCAGGTTTCCCACCCACTGTGTTTGGCAGTGCCCTCAACCATGTCCCGCCCATCTCCCGCGCCTCTAGTCCTCACACTTACCCCTCCCTCGCAGAACCACGATAGGGTCCCCCTTGTCCTCACATTCCACCCCACCAAACCCCATATTCAAAGGATTATCCTCCGCCATTTCAACCAACTCAATCATGATGCCACCACCTTCCCCTCATCCTCCCCGACCACCTCCCCCTCCCCCCTCCCCCCCAAACCGTCAGCATCCCAGAGGGACCGTTCCCTCGGGGGCAACCTGGATCACTCCTCTATCACTCCCAACACCTCATCCCCTTCCCATGGCACCTTCCCATGCAATCGAAGAAGGTGCAACAATTGCCCCTTTATCTCCTCCCTCCTCACCATCGAATGGCCAGAATACTCCTTTCAGATGAAGCAGGGCTTCACTTGCACCTCCTCCAATTTGGTCGACTGCATTCGCTGCTCCCAATGCGGCCTCCTCTACATTGGGGACATCAAACCCAGACTGTGTGACCACTTTGAGGAACACCTTTGGTCTGTCTGCAAGCATGACCCAGACATGTCTGTCACCTGTCATTTCAACACACCATCCTGCTCTCATGCCCACATGTCCCTCCTTGGCCTGCTGCAATTTTTCAGTGAAGCCCAACGCAAACCGGAGGAACAGCAACTCATCTTGCGATTAGGCAGTTTACAGCCTTCCGGACTTATCTTGAGTTCAACAGCTTCAGACCAGGAACTCTCTCCTCTATTCGCACCCCCTTTTAGTCCCCTTTTTTCCTAAATTTTTTTAAAAATTTTTATCCACTTAGTTTTATTTTTATTCGTTTATCCACAACTTAATCCGCTTTTTACCCCCTTCTATCTCATTTTCTAACTTTTTATTCCTCACCACCGACCCCACCCCCACCCCATCCCCCAAAGGGTCCCCTGTTACCTGTTGCATGTTGTTCTTTCACACAATGCTACCCGTGTTTCCTATTATCACATTCTGCTTTCTGACCTTTACATCACTATCAACACCTTTTCTTAAGCCCTTATTGCTACCATCAAAATTACCTTTGTCCATTATTTCAAGGCACCTTTGTCAATCTGTCATTTTTTCCCACTATCGCTGACCTTCTATCCAGCTTCACTTCCTCCACATTCCACACTTTGACTCTTGGGCTCCCTCCAGAAGCTGCATAGTTACAGAAATTAAATCACCACTCAGTCCCTTCATTTAAACCAATGACTGCTTCTTTAAGGAAGTTCTTCATCCCGATTTATAGATTAATTTGATGGAACATGCGAATACGAAGCAGGGGTAGGCCAAGAAGTTTTCCGATGTTGCAGGGATGGGGTCAGACTGAGAAACCATGCCTGACGGTCGGGAATACAGGACGACGAGCCCGCGACAGATTGAGACAGATTAGGCAGTGAGAAACAGCTTCTCTTTGTGCAAGGCACAGGTTTTAAACGAATCAGTGGGGACATGAGGATTCATCTTCCCTGGTGAGTGGTAAGGATCTGGAATGCAATCCCTGGGATAGGTGGTAGAGGCATCTTAAAATCGGTGCTTTCATAGTGGAACTGGACAACTGCCTGAAGAGAAATGTTTACATGGCTATGGAGAGAGGGCAGGGGACTGGGATAGCTGAGTTCCTGTTGAAGAATCTCAGGACAGACAAAAGGCTGAATGGTCTCCTTCTCTGCTGTAACTTTTCCACTTGTACGGGTGTGAGGTTCTCTCTGTATCACTTTGTTGCTGGAACAGGATTTTAGTGTGGAATTCATTCTCCATTCTGTATCGCTCTGTCTCTTGTACACCGTGAGAGTGTGCGATTCAATGTGTATCAGTCAGTGTCTCGTGCCACCCCTGAGTTAATGATTCATTCTGGATCTCTCTGTCTTTTACTCGCAGTTTGGGTGTGGGATTCATTACATGTCTGTCAGTCCCTGAGACACTTTGCAAATCTGGATTCATTCAACCCAGAATATACCTCACTGAAAGTGGGCCATTTGTTCTAACAGGTAAACTGCCCGACAAGATCCTCCCTCTAGAATACTTCATGTAACATTCTCTGTTTATCCCTGAAATTCATTCTCCCTCCTAGACTTATCTAGACTTCCTTTAAATGCAGTTTATCTAATCGTCTCAGTTGCTCCAGGCAATAGTTGGCCTGTAACTGCTGCCGATTCAATGGGAATAAATTAACTAATCATGTTTTCTTAAATGTATTTCATATTTGTATTTCTATGTCTGCCCCATCACATCACATCACAAATTCCTCACATTGACCTGTTTCTGCAACACCGACAATGTGAGTTTCTACCGCTCTGTTGCGGCCAGTAGATGGCAGCACATTCTGATATAGTGAAGTTGAGAGATCAGAGACAATCGAGAAGACTTGTTCACACGATTTGGAACGGGACAGTTTTAGAAATACTATGAGAATGGAGATGACCTTTTCTTAAATGTATTTTGTAACAAGCAATAGTTATCGTCTGTTCCTCGATACGATGATGACATCCACTCAGGGCCGTGAGTTTCTGCCATGGGGCTTCATGTGAGTGAACAGGCCGATTCTCGGTCCACAGATCATTGGACACATGGGGACAGGATGTCCCAAGAGGTAGTGAGATCCGGAGTGCAGGATTTGCTTCCTGTCACTTCTCCTCAGTCGTCGTTCTGCCTCATGATTGAGACCTTGTGACTCAGAGTGTGCTGCAGCTTGTGGGATGAGTTTTGGTCATTTTGAATGATGAGAAGCAAGCTCCTCGCGGTCATTAATATGAATGCTGCAGCGCTTGAATGAACATTTCAGAGAATGTTTGTAGCGTTTTCGTTGTCCTCCCCTGGAATGTTGGCCATTTGAGAGTTGAGAAAACAGGACCTGGAGGGTGCGACACTTTTCGACCATCCGGACACAGTTTGCAGTCCATCCAAGTTAATGTTTCAGGAGTTTGGCCTGAATGATTGATGAGCTGCATTCAAGAACGCCACTCCAGTTTGTTCGGCAGCGCTCCCATGGAATCTGGAGAGTGCCGCGGAGACATTGCGGATGGAATTTATCCAACACTCTTATGAGTCGCCGATGCACAGTTAAGAAATTATTACGTTGTATTCGACCCGTCAGCCGTTGTCTTGTGTGTGTAAGCGAGATATAGGCTTGTCGCCCCTTCTCCACTCCATTATTGCTGCATTCAGCCTCCCAAAATCTTTCATAATTTTAAAGACCCGTATGAGGCCACCCCTCAGCCTTCCTTTTTCAAGAGAAAAGGTAGACATCCTGATAATCATGTCGTGCCTGTTTACCACTTGTTTATTTTTTCATGGAATATGGGCGCTTTTTGCAAGCCCAGCATTTGTTGAGCATCTCACATTATCCTTGAAGTTACGAGTGAAGCAAATTACTGTGGGTCTGGAGTCACATGTAGGGCAGGCAAGGGAAGGGCGGATGATTTCTTTCCGTAAAAGGCATTCGTGAACCGGGTGGGTTTTTACTACAATCGATGATAGTTTCTTAGCCGCCATTACTGAGCCGAGATTTCAATTCCAAATTTAGGAAATATTTTAATTTAAATCTGCTCTGTTGGGATTTAGACCCGTGCCCGCAGAGATTAACCTGGTCCTCTGTATTGTTAGTCCAGTGACATCAGATTCAGCTAATCCAGATTCAAGCGAAGATTGCAATTATCCCAAAGCATTTTATTAAACCGATTGATGCAAAGATTTTTGTTCCAGTTAGGAACATCAATAACTTCACGAACTTGATCAGATATTGTGGGTCTGTTAGGAACTACACAAAATACAAAGGTGAGTTAGAATCTAATGCACAAATTAACACGAGCAGAGAGTGTGAGAAAGAGCCCTGAAATGTTTGGAAGGAGACGCAGAAACTTCAGCTGACGAGTGAGACCGCGGTTTTCAGGAAGTTAAACAAATTTCAGCATAAAATGACCACGGCAGGACTCCAACCTACAATCTTCTGATAACCTCAGCCAATACCACCGAAGTCAGACGCCTTATCCATTAAGCCACGCGGCCAGCTCTCCCATTCCGTGTCGTGGCCTCCCCTCTACCGTTGCTAAATGCCAGAAAATAAACCACAGAACAGCCCCTTCATATCAACCATTACCAAAGGAAGCCGTTCTTCCCGAATTAATGAGCAATTTTATCTATGTTTCCGACGTGTTAAGACGATAGTGTCAGAGAGAGAAAAACTTCTGCGAATTTTGGAATTGGGGGAGGGGTAGGGGTGTGGGGGCGTTGGGGCGCAGTCAAAAAAACATGACGTTTCCGGGGTGAAATTAGGAAACTTCTCTCTCAGCAAAGGGGACTGGAATTTCAGAGATCCCATCGGGAAACAGCACTTTAATTTTAAATCTCAGTTTGATAGATTTGTATTCATCAAATATATGATGGATCAGTGAGAAAATGGGTATTTATCTGTATTGGAAATTTGTTCTTTGAAATATTATTGAAGACATTGAGTTATGCATTCACTGCAATCGAACCCAGGTTTCTATGATGATAAATAAGAATTCTACGCCAGAATCACCAATCATGCTGAAATCAATTTATTTCCCTAACTGCAAGATCACTGCCCTAAAACAGAAAGCAAACTGAAAGTAACCTGACCTCGAAGAAAATGAAATAATTTAGGGACTGTGATGCTGTAACAAAATAGGCAACTTGTATGTAGGCGTCGAGAATCTAATCCGAGTTTCCCACGCCCTAGTGACGCATTGTGCTCCTGCACCCGCAATGCACAGGTTTGGACGGATTTCTTAACTTTCAAACTATTTCCTAATATGATTACCAAAGTATCACTTCCCTTATCATTGATCTACAGTCCCTCATTGTTCAAATCCCACGTCTGGCTTTCGGTATTTTTAATCACTCCACAGACAGAACTGTCAAGAGGGTTTAGAGAAAGTAAATAAAGATGAACTGTTCCCACTGGCACCAGGGTCAGTAATCAAATAGGGCAGATTTTATTTCATTCAAAAAGGATCCAAAGACAACGTGTGGAAAATATTTTCTCGTAGTAAATTGTTAGTATTTGGGTAGACTGCCTAATCGGCAGGGAAACCCTCGACTGTCACCGTCTAGATGGGCATTAATTCGAGAAGAACGGCTTCCTTTGGTAAGCAATGAAGGTGAACAAGGCAGAAGAGAGATACGAAAATCCTGTCGGAGAGCAGAGCAGTACTTCTTCAAGGTAGGCATTTCTTGAAGGGGTGTGGCAGTCAAATAAACATAGAGATAAAAACAAATTGAAGGGTCATGAGGACTCGAAATGTCACCTCTTTTCTTCTCCGCCG
This sequence comes from Cetorhinus maximus, assembly GCF_964194155.1. Classification (NCBI taxonomy): domain Eukaryota; kingdom Metazoa; phylum Chordata; class Chondrichthyes; order Lamniformes; family Cetorhinidae; genus Cetorhinus; species Cetorhinus maximus. The sequence continues at coordinate 12,576,883 of NC_135909.1, forward strand.
ATGCTGCCAGACCTGCTGAGTTTTTCCAGGTAATTCTGTTTTTGTTTTAGATTTCCAGCATCCGCAGTAGTTTTTTTGTTTTTATTCCTTTGGTAATGGTTTATATGATGGGGCTGTTCTGTGGTTTATTTTCTGGAATTTAGCAGCGGTAGAGGGGAGGCCACGAGGCAGAGGGTGAGAGAGCTTCAAAACACTGCAGGAGAATGATGACATGTTAAGACAATATTGTCAGAGAGAGAATCTTCTGCGAATTTTGGAATTGGGGGAGGGGGAGGGGTGTGGGGGCCTTGGGGCGCCGTCAAAAAACATGACATTTCTGGAGTGAAATTAGGAAACAACTCTCAAAAAAGGATACTAGAATTTCGGAGATCCCATCGGGAAACAACACTTTAATTTTAAATCTCAGTTTGATAGATTTGTATTCATCAAATATATTATGGATCAGTGAGAAAATGGGTATTTATCTGTATCGGAAATTTACTCCTTGAAATACTATTGAAGACATTGAGTTATGCATTCACTGTAATCGAACCCTTTTTCTGTGATGATAAATAAGAATTCTACTCCTGACTCACCAATCATGCTGAAATCATGATACTGCACATAATGAGAACACTCGGCCCGTCTGGACTCTGCTGTCCCTCTGAACGAGCATCTCACCTACTGAACTCCACAGCCTTTTCCCTCTAAAACTGCACATTCTACATTTCAGATCAAGATCCAATTCCCTTTTGAAAACTTCAATTGTCCCTGCCTCTCCCACACTCTCCGGCAGTACATTCCGCATCCTAAACACATGCTGCATGAAAAAGAAAATCCTTATGTTATAATTGCTTATTTTGTAAATTAACTTAAATCTGTGCCCTCTTGTTCTGGATCATTCCATCAATGGATCAATTAACCCCTATTTACTCTGTCCAGACCACTCGTGATTTTGAATACCTCTATCAAATCTCCTCTCTAACTTCCTCACTTCATGAAACACATTTCCAAAATTTACGATCATTCAATGTGAATGAAGTTCCTCATGCCTGGAATCTGTCTTGTGAATCTTTTCTGCAATCTCACTAATGCCTTCACAACCTTACTAAATTGGGTTACAGAATTAGATACAATACTCCAGGTGAGGTCGAAGCAGTGTTTTCTACAGGCTTCATATAACTTTATTTTTTTTTTACTCTATGCCATATTGATGAAGCCAGTGACGTTCTACGCTTTACTGGCTATTCTCTCAACCTGTCCTGTAACGATAAATGATTTATGAACATATACGCCCACATCCCTCTGTTCCCACAATCCCTTTAGAACTTTAACTTTTATTTCATGTTGTCTCTCTCTGTTCTTCCTCCCAAAACGAAGGACACCAGGTTACTCTGCAATGAATTTCATCTGGTAATTGTCCGCCCATTCCATCAACATATCTAGATACTTTTGGAGTTCTACTCTGTCCTCCTCACAGTTGGCAATGCTTCTAACTTTTGTATCATCGGCAAATTTTGGAATTGTGAGCTTGCAACAAGGTCTGGGTCATTAATAAATAACAGGAAAATCAGGGGCCCTAAGACTGGACATAGCAACACAAGACATAGGAGCAGGTGTAGACCACACGGCCCATCGTGCTTACTCTGCCATTCAACGCTATCATGGTTGACCTTGGGCCTCAACTCTATTTTTCCACAAGATCCCGATATCCCGCAAGGCCCCGAGAGACCTGGGGAGCTCCACAAGATAACTTTCTCCAGCCCAAAATGCAACAGTTCACCAAAAATATTTGGTTACCGTCACTCAGCTCGTTTTGTATCTGTGTTGCTACTATCCCTTCAATTGAATTAGATACAATACTCCAGGTGAGGTCGAAGCAGTGTTTTCTACAGGCTTCATATAACTATTGTTTTTTTACTCTATGCCATATTGATGAAGCCAGTGACGTTCTACGCTTTACTGGCTATTCTCTCAACCTGTCCTGTTGAGTTCTATCTTACCTCAGAAGTCTTTTGTCCGGCACTTTATCAAATGCCTTTTGCAAGTCCATGTAAATTACATCAACGTCTTCACCCTCATCAAAACTCTTTGTTGTTGCATCAAAAAAAAGCTAACCAAAGTTAAGTAACACGATTTGTTCTTATCAAATTGTTAGGAAATAGAGTGGTTTAAGTAAATTATATTGGTATTTGTAGTTGTTAGGAATGAGTTTTAGCTTTAAAGTTTAAGTTTGATTTGTTTTTCTGTACGTGTGTTAAGAAAGGTCAAAAGGAGTTTTAGTTTCGTTTTTAAAATGTGTTTGCATTTCTAATGAGGTTTAAGAAGTGAAGCAAACACATCAATTCGGGCTGTTGCCTAGCAACAGGGAGGCTGAGAGGCAGGTCCCTCCCACAGACACACACGCAGAAGAAGAGAAATAGCAGTTTTGATTTGGAAGTTGCAGACCTCAGTTGGCTTTTGAAAGTTGCTGCCAAGAGAGACTGGAAACGGGGGCAGATAGTTAGTCCCAAGCTAAAGAAAAATCCCAAAATCCAGGAGTGGGAGATGGGAAAGTCCAAAGCAGACCTTCTGGTCCAAGGAAGGATGGGAACCTGTATAATGTCCTGTTAATGAATTTAAGAGTGAGGGGCAGAGGAAAAGGCTCTAAGTTTCAGAGTTAAAGAGACAAAAGCTGCAGGAAACAGGTTTAAAGCGAGAACAACTGGCAAGGGGAAAGAAGGCCCAAAGAGACTACTGAAGGTCTTTAAATCTTTGCCATGGGCAGGTGAAGCAGCAGTGGACTGTTCACAGCTGAGTCGATGAGAGAGAAAGAGCGGGGAAGATAGCTTGTATGCATGTGGTAACCCATGGGAGAGGAACATTGCAAGGACAGTTCGAAACCCTGGAGCTGAACTGTTGCGGAAGGCGTCAGAGTGAAAGCATTGGTTTGGGAAAAGATTCCAAGGCGAAGTGTGGAAAGCAGAGATTGGAAATCCTCATGTGAAGGACGGAGTGCAGTGAAGCTGGTTGACTCACGGTTTGACAAGCATCTGGAGGGAGTTGAGGAGAGATCCATAGCATCTGGTTAAGTTGGCATCTGTCACTTGGTTTCATAGTCTGGCATGCCTGACCACAGGGTGCCTATTGATACATGGATTGTGTAATTAGTGTGGAAATTAAAGTATAAGATAGCTTTTGTAACTTACGTTATCCATACAAATTTGTATACACCTGTAAAGGTATAGTTGTGGGTGAAAGAGTTTTGGAACATAGATCATTTTTTCTCTTTGAATAAATGTTTTATTTATTTTTTGTTAAAAGATGATCAGCTGACTCCTGTGACTCTGTTCAGTAGCTACTTTCCACCTATTTAAACAAACAAATAAAAGTTAGAATCTATCAAGCTGGGTTCCACTCTGGGTTTAGGATTATCCAGGGGTAATCTCAGCTCGGACCATAACATAATCCATGCTGCTTTTACTTATTAATGTGCATTTTCCCAGGTACTTTTCATGTTGTTAGGAATTTTCCTTTCTGAGAGGTAGCTCACCACCCAGGTTAAACTGACTGCCCTGTAGTTTCTGGGCTTATCCTTACACATTTGTTTGCACATAGATGCAACAATAGCAATTCTCCACTCCGCTGTCACCCCGAGTCTAAGGAATATTGGAAAATTGTGGCCAGCATCCCTGCAATTCCTGCTCTCCTTCCTCAGTATTCTGGATGCACCTCGTCTGTGTCTGGTCCTAATCAACTTTAAGCACACTCAGCCTATCAAATACCTTTTCCTGAAATCGTTTATTACCATTACACTAAAATATCGGTCGAGGTGAAACGGTTCACTTTCTGCTCAGTGCAACTCCTAGGATACAAACAAAATATGATCACATCAAAATCAAACCATGGGGCTACCAGATTTGGCAGTCTCAGAGAAGTTACAGTTCCATCAGAGAATATTACAATTCTCTCAGAGAAGATTACAATTCTCTCAAAGAAGATTACAATTCTCTCAGTGAAGGTAACAATTCTCTCAGAGAAGGTTACAATTCTCTCAGAGACGATTACAGTTCTCCCAGAGAAGATTATAATTCTTTCAGTGAAGATTAGAATTCTCTCAGTGAAGATTATAATTCTCTCCGAGGAGATTACAATTCTCTCAGTGAAGATTATAATTCTTTCAGTGAAGATTCCAATTCTCTCAGTGAAAATTATAATTCTCTCAGAGACTACAATTCTCTCAGTGAAGGCTACAATTCTATCAGTGAAGTTTACAAGTCTGTCAGAGAAGGTTACACTTCTCTCAGAGACGATTACAGTTCTCTCAGAGAAGGTTACAATTCTCTTAGTGAAGACTACAATTCTCCCTAAGAATACGACAGTCCAATGCATTCATCCAGAAAATGGGTTTGTGTCATTGGTGTGTTCGGGTAACACCACAGTGCGATTGTTTTTTTGTTCAAATTGTCTTCATTTCCTTCATGTGTGTTTCGTTGATGAATTCTCTGCAATGGTGGGCTCATTTCGCTAGTATAAGCAAACCGCTCCACCTAGACTGCAAGAGTTTTCGACAATGCACTGAGCGGCTTACACGACAAATAACAACACGTGAGAGCTCGCTTGATATTTGAAACAGTGACCGCTCACATTCTCACTTATGAAACGTCAAATAGCGAGAACCACACCGCGAGACCAATAATGTAACTGCATGTATATAACTCAGCCAATATAGACTTTCATTGGCTCCCAAAACAGATCAGCCATTCGTTCAGAGCGCTATAGGTAAAAGAGACCATTAAAGAAAAACACTATAGGCGAGGCAGTATCCATAGAGGTGGGAAGAAAACTCAAGCTTCAGTTACACTCATTCTCTTCTTGGGATAAATTAACTCTTAAACTTCTCTTACTAGGATAAATTGACCGTCCAATTACATGAGCAACAGTTCCTCCATTTACTCCACGTGTTTTGCAGTGATAATTTCGCTGTAATGATTTCTCAGGTTCTGAAGCCTCGCCCCGGTTTAAGTAAAATCCGCCCTTTGGATCGCAAAGAAATTTGGATTTCAAGTGGCGACACACGAGGGATCGTCCGGGATTAAGAAACCGAGATCTCTCGCACAACAAACATCCTGCAGCGCGAATCTTACCTCTACACCAACGAGCCTTTCACAGTTGAGCGATATAACCGCTATGTACATTCATTGTCCTCCAGAGTGCGTCAACACTCCTTTTGGATTTCTATCGTAACACCAGAAAACAATTAAGAATTACACCTCATGGCAGGCAGCAGCGTGGACAGTGAAAGAGTGTTCACGTTTCAGGTCGATGACATTTCATCAGAACTCAGCAATGCTAGAATTGTGATCAGTTTTACACTGTAACTCCTGACACCGAGCTGGAACAGGAACTCGGCACCCACTCAGTCTGCCGGTGCGTGCGCCGTTCCTCCCACCGCTGACGTCCTCGTTGTTCAGCCGTTAACGGTCGCCCACTTGCTGCCTCCCACTCACTCCCCTGCTCCCGAATGCCAGGTGCCCTGACCCCAGGCCCTCGCCGCCTCGCTCGCTGCGTTACACGCCAACACTTATGCCGCACCGCTCGCTACCGACTACCAAGCCGCTCACCTCCCACTCGGCACCTCCCTCCTGACCCCTGTCGCCGCCCATCTCACCACAAGAACTGAGGAGATGGTGACAAGCAGAACAGCAAGTGAGGCGGTGAGGGGTAGGGAGCAGGTCGGAGAGCGGGAGGTTACTGAGGCGCCGAGCAGTCCGGCAAGCGAGAGGGTGAGCAGGACAGGGACAGCAGTGCCGAGAGAGGCACACAAGAAGAAGAACACGAAAATCAGGAGCAGTAACAGGCCATTCAGCCCCTTGAAGCTGCTCCAGCATGGCTGATCTGAATGTGGCCGCAACACCACTTTCCTGTCTGCCCCCCATAATTCTTTACTCATTCCTTTGTCAAAAATCTCTCCAACTCAGCCGTGAACATTTTCAATGACCCAGCCTCCACTGCTCTCTGGGGAAGAGAAGTGCACAGATTAATGTCCCACTGAGAGAGAGAGAAAACAAATTACCTTCTGTCAGTCTGAAATGGGAGAGCCCGATATTTTTAAACTGAGTCACCTGATTGTAGAGTCCCCCACAAAAGGAAACATAGTCTCAGCAGCCACCCTGTCAAGTCCCCTCAGGATTTTATATCTTTCAATAAGATCACCTCCCATTCTTCAAAACTCCAATGAGTATAGGCCCAACCTCATCAACCTTTCCTCAAAAGAAAACCCTTCCATTCCAGGAACCAGTCGACTGAATCTTCTCTGACCTGTTGTGATGCAATTATATCCTTTCTTAACTAAGGAGACTAAGACTGTCCACAGTCCACCAGATGCTGCCTCACCAACGCCCTGTATGACTGTGGGGAAACTTCCATAATTTTATATTCGATTCCTTCTGTAATAAAAGCCAACGTTCCATTCGCCTTCTTAATCACTTGCTGCATCTCTATACCAACTTTTTGAGGCTCATGAACCAGGACCCCCAGAACCCTCTGCACTGTAGAGTTCTGCAGCATTTCTCCAGTCACATGATGTACTGCTTTTAAATTCTTCCTGCCAAAGTGGACAAGTTCACATTTTCCCAAGTTTTTCTGCATCTGCCAATTATTGTCTACTCACCAACCAATCTAAATCGCTCTGTACACTCTATATGCCCTTCTTCTACAGTGAAGGCAGAAACAAAATACCCGTTCTACAGTTCTGCCAGTTCCTTGTTTTCCATTATTAATTCTGCAGTCTCACCATCTGCGGGACCAACACGCACTTAAATAAATATTTATAAACATTTATAGAGTGAATTCCGGCTCGGGAGTGGGCCAGCGAGCGGAACACAGCAAAAACAGTGTTCATTTCGGGCTGAGTTTGATCTGCACCATCTCCGCTGCTGAAAGTGACCTGGAGCGTCACTGGCTTTGACGTCACAGACACTGAAACTCCACGTGTGGAGCGAGTGCTCTTTGCTGTTCCGGTGTCAACAAACTCAGCCAAAAGGTCTTTCCCATGTGGACCAACGTGAGAACTTCCCGGGAAGTTTACATTTACCCCTCCTGCCGTGGACCCTCCTCGAATGCCTCCGACTCTGAACTAGAGCCAGAAACTTGGGACAAATCCCAAACAATTAGCTTACTAGATGCCCAGGAAAGGTTAAACAGTTTAAATTCTGGTCTATCACCTGGGTTACTGCGCAACCGAATACTCAGTCGCCGCGATCCGACCAGCTGACCTCTCCGCGGATCTCTTGACTTGCTCCCAATCTGTATGTTGACGCGTTCACGCACTTAAACCATCTGACCCACCAACGCACTCACCCACCAAACTCATTCACTCAGCCAGCTATCTACCTACACACGTCACTCACCTAACCATTCAGTCAGTCACTAGCTCATCCAGTCAGTCATATATGCGCTCCCGCACAGTCAATGACTCGATATTTAAACTACCAGAATATGGCAGTTAATGTTGTAAAAAGGGGCCATGTACTTTCGTTCCATGACTCTGCCGCTGCGTTTAGATGTCCTACCACCTTTAATGATTTACGTACATAAACACCCAAGTCCCACTGCTTCTCCACCTCCCTTAGAGTTATACCCTTCATTTTATATTGTCTTTCCAAGTTCTTCCTACCAAACCTCTCTCCATTGAACTTCATCTGCCACCTGTCTCCCCATTTCCACCAACAGGTCCAAGTCCATTTGAAGTTCTACACTATCCTCCACACTCTCAGCAATGCTTCCAAGCTTTGCATCCTCCGCAAACGTTGAAATTTTGTCCTGGGCACAAAGGCCTCGGTCATTGATATTGATCAGGAACAGCAAAGGTCCCAACCCTTCCGCCAGGCCGAATAACATCCATTTACCACCAACCTCTGTTTCCTGCCACTCAGCCAATTCTGTATCCTTGTATCGGCGAAGCGGCTCTACTCCTTTTGCCAACTGTTTCACTATTCGGTGGCGAGTTTTCTCCTGTTAAGTGGTTCAGATTGGAAAGTGGGGTGTGACTGGATTCACCTGTACAGAGAGGGGTTGGTGACGGCAGTTTCCCTTCTCCGATGAACCAGTTGCTGATTTGTTTTTAATCTAAAAGTCGACTCTGGTGGGACTCGAACCCACAACCTTTGAATCTCTTGTACCACAGCAGCTAGAAGTCCAACACGCTATCCGTTGCGCCACAGAGCACAGCACATATAGAGCTCATTTCCTATTCCACATAAGGGAATTTCTGACATTGAAGAACAAAACGTTCAAACGGTCAGCAATTTCCTCCATTTGAACAATGACGACATTTCAAGAGCACTCATTGCCTGTGAAGTGTTTTGGACGTCCTGTGGTTGTGAAGAGACCGATAGAAATTCGAGTGAAAGAGCAATTTCCTTCAAAAGGACATATTCAGGTTGGAAAATAGGGCGGCTAATTTTTTTTGCAGAGAAGGGTGAAGCGATTCATTTTGGTCGGAAGAACACGGGGAGAAAAGAGAAAATAAAGTTTGCAATTCCAAAGACGGTGCCGGAACAGCGGGAAATGATGTACATCTGCATAAATCATTGATGGAGGCAGTGCAGGTTGAAAGAATAGTTCATGAAACATACAATATCCTCGGCTTTATGAATGGGAGCATAGTATACAAGAGCAAAGCGGTTGTTTTGAACTTGGAAAAGACAGTATTTCGGCCACAGCTGGAGTATTGCGCACAGTTCCGGGCATCACACTTTAGGAAAGATGTGAAGGCAGTGGAGAGGATGCAATAAAGTTTCACGAGAATATTTGGCGGCGAGGAACTTAAATTACTTCGATACATTGTAGCGGTAGGGCATATTTACCTTGGAGACGAGGAAATTGAGAGGAGATTTCTTAGAGTTTTTTCCAGTCCCGAGTCTTCTGGACAGAGGGTGGGTGATGATTTGGACATGGGCTGCTTCAGAATCGGAGGTGTTGAAAATGGTGCTGAACATTGAGCAATCATCAGCGAACATTCCCAATTCTGCTGGAAGGAAGGTCAATGGTGAAGCAGCTGAAGATGGTTGGGCCTCGGACACGACACTAAGGAACTGCCGCAGTGATGTCCTGGAACTGGGATGATTGATCTCCACAACCACAATCATCTTTCTTTGTGCTGGGTATGACTCCAACCAGCAGAGAGCTCCCCATCCCCCGCCTCCGATTCCCATTGTCTCCAGTTTTGCTGGGGATACATAATACCACACAGTCAAATGCTGCCTTGATGTCAAGGGCAGTCACTCTCACCTCACCTCTGGAGTTCAGTTTGCGTTGGAGGACGAGGGGAAGCAGGTTGTTTTGTTTGCCCACCCAAGCTGAATATTGGGCTTGAGGTGGCGATCAGATTCGGAGAGGAGGGTGACAACCTTTCACTGAGTTTCAAGTTTGCAGATCAGACCTTGGCGGGATTGCTGCTATATTCCCAGGACGTGGTGATCTCATTCTTAGAGCAACACACTTACACTGAGGACAAGTTGCTCCATTTAAAATAAAATGGAGATGTGGGATTTCAGAATCTGTTCAACACTGATTCACTTTTATTCATTTCTGCATCCTAGAGTAACAAAGTGGTTTGTAACTGTAAAAAAAAAATTAAAATTTAGAAGATTCAGTCCAATACCTCCACAGTTTCCACTATTACAGCTTTCAGCATTTTCCGATGCATTCCATCTGGTCCCACTGACCTATCAACATTTAGCATAGCCAGACCTTCTCGTATCTCTTCTTTAACACGAGTTATATGTTAAAGAAGTAATTTGAAAATTGCAGATGGAGGATTTGTGCCCCCTTATTGAAGAGGGTTTAAAGGAGAGGAGCGAAGCATTTGTGCTGAAGAAGTGGGATCAGGGAAAATAAAAGTAACAATAAGTGGAATGAAGGGGGCGGGCTGTTCATGGGCTGACTGGAGAATTTCATTAGGATTTATTCATTGGAGATTGGAAGGTCATTTTTTCCAAATCTTTAAGGAGATTAATGTTGAAGGAAGCCTGTCTTCATCCATAAGGAATCATTAGCTAAGTTTATAAAAATAAGGTGGATAGATAGGATTCAAAGAATTGGAGGGGCAGCACGTTGTAATGTGGAATATAAGATCTTGGTGAGGGCTTGGGAAAACCTTTAGGAAGAACACCAAGTCCTTGGAGAGCGTGCAGTGGAACTTTTCTGGAATGGGATCAGTGGTGAGGGATTCCGTATGTGGATGGACTGAAAAATACAAACTGGAGATGCTCTTATCAGAGTGAATGTTAAGGGGAGATTTAGTACAGATATTTAAGATTAGCCGATGTATTTAATATCAGCCCAGGTATTCATTTCTTATACACATTAAGCAATATTTTTCCCATTGATGGAATGTTTGAAAACCAATGATTAGATAAAAAATAAATGGTGAGGAAATGTTTCACACTGCTCCGTTCCAAACAATTCCTGACTTGGCATGATAGATTTTTTTTTTTGCTTACTGAAGCCGCTGGGAACAGTTTTACAGCAGGGAGCACAGTTACACAATAGGAATTACATTTAAAACAGGTCCTATCTTTATGCAGCAGGAAATACCTTCTCGTAAATGATCAGTTTCTCCATCGTAATATCTTTCTAGTTTGCTCGGCACCTTTTCCTGTCAGCCATTGTGTTTCTCCTGAAAGTCTCTTACTACTTTACTGTGTGTCTTTCTCTGTCTAATACATTCGTGGTAGCGGAAGTGGATTTGCGGAGCTTGGGTGAACTTCCCAAAAGTAATGAGGAAGGGAATAGGTGTTTGGCTACCAAACAACAGTAATAGACAGAAGAAAAATGTTGCTTTGGAGGAGACGCGTTGCAGAAGCGTGCTGGCCTCCTAACCCAGCGATCGATGTATTGAAACCGTATTCAGTTGATTTAAATTCGCATTAACACAAAAAAAAATTTGTCTGCGACACAAAATCACCTCTGAATTTGCTTCATAGTAAATTTACATCAGCTTCTTGCTTCCGGTGAACACTTCAATCTGTAACCAATCTCTCAAATCGTTTTATTTCACACACGAACGCAGCAGAAGTGCTGCAAAAATACACCAGCCGAAGATTTCCCCTTTCTCTCAGCCAATTTCAGGCCATGGTCCGAAGGGCCTTCCCTTGCTCTCTATCACTCTATGATTATCTGAGTAACAAAAAAGAAAACAAATATCTTATTTGTACCCGATATAGTGAAGTTTATACATATTACCTTCAGCATATCCGATTTACAGGACACCCTGCAGTAATTCCCATGCTTATTTGGACAGCAGCGTCCACCCTGAGACATGGACCATGAGAAGGACAAGATTATCAGCATAGTGGAAACAACATCACGTCAAAGACACAGATAATTATTGTTTTGACAGATATGATTGTTCATTCTTAATCACTTATTTAAAAAATGGAATTCCATCCCCAATATCACCATGAACTGGGAAGGTTTCATTCCTTCAGGTTTGCATTCGAGACACATTGTACAAAACACTCTATGAGTGTCTCTGGTCAATGAACGGATGATGCGCGGAGATCTCAGCTTTTACTCATTGATCTTCGCAAAAGTTGATCCAGTTTTGACGTTGACTTTTCCTCTGGTGTCGATTTACTCGAATTCCTCACCTGATTTCTCTGCTGTCCAATGAAGCTCACTCAGCAGAGTTTTCAACATTAATTTGATTTTTTCCTCACAGGATTTCAATCACCATGTTTTTGAACAATTTGTTAAAAAAAATTCTTCCAGGAGCAGCGATGTGATAAAGAAAATATAATCTGTTATAAAGTGATTTTAATTGAGGGATGAATGTGGGCTCCGACACGACGGAATAACTCCCCCGCCCCTCTCCGAAATGGTGCTTGGTATACTGTACCTGAGAAGGCAGAGGGCACCTCAATTTACCATATCATCTAAAAGCTGGCACGACTAACAGTGAAGCATTCACTGATTACTGCACTAGTGCGTCAGCCTGAATTTGTGCTCAGGATTCTGGAGTGAGTTTTGAACTCACAACCTGCTGATTGTGAAAAGCAAGAGAACAACTGACTGGATAATAATTCACAGCAAAGGATAGACGACAGAAGACATTTCACTCCAAGGAGAGGCTGAAGTAGATTGTTAATTGAAGAAATGTCACAGGCATTGAGAGATAAACACCCACAGTTGAAAGAGACCGACTTTTTCTCACGGCAGGGTGAGAGATTGTAGCAGGAATTTCGATTCCCAATGCTTCTTGGCAACACCCCAGAACAAGCTAAATAGTTTGCACACTGCCCGCTAGACTAAAAAACGAAGCTAGAATGTTATTTAATCATCGTAATAGTTTCAATCAGATCGACCCTGAAACATTGATATTCACGGTATTACAGGAAACGTCATAACTTGGGTCTGATACAACAATGGTAATTTCAGATTTCCTTTCTGCATAACGCCGTCCCATAAAGAAACAAGATTTAAACTCACGCGTGGGAAGCACAGTGGATGAGCAGCCTTAAATTCAGATAATCATGGAGTGATTAGCGACATTATCCCGACGCCACCTCCTCTGTAAACCTGGCCTCGGAAAGATTACATCAGTGATTTCAGACATGCCTTCTGAAAAAAGCACCGCGTTCACGAAGAACCAGTTAATAAACTGACGACAAAGGTGGGATTCGAACCCACGTGTGCAAAGCACAATGGATTAACAGCCCATCACCTTAACTTCTCGGCCACCTCGTCACGAGTAGCTCCTTTATTAAACATCCTTCCGTACTTTTTTGCATTCATGAACTGCTTGTTCCAGGTCCTGAATAATCAATCAGGTGTCTCATGTAGTTTGTCAATAAAATACATATCCATCACATCAGATATGAACTGTTGTAAATCGACTAATGTGAATCACTTCAACTCTTCAACATGTTTCTAGACAGTGTGAAAACCCATCGCGGAAATTCCGAAACATACATTCATCTGGAAGAATAAAGAAACTCCTTCCGACTCACAGCAAGTACCGGAACACAACTGAAATGTGGTTTCTCACTCAAGACTGTAACTGACAGCAATCAGCATCCGACAGAGCTCACAAGGAGAGAGTTGCCGTATTCGATGTATTAGGAGAAACTTTGCGTTCATTTTCTGTGTTGTGATTTATTCTCCGCAATGATTTCCCGGATGTTCAAACCTGGTCCTGATTTCCCCAACTGGCACCGGCTCGAGCACACGAATTAATGTATTAAAATGCCGGTGGGGCTCGTACGGGTATTGAACCCGGGACCTCTCGCATATTAATTCACTACAAATACCCAAAGCGAGAATCAGACCCCTAGACCAATGAGCCAGGCGCTACAAAAACCGCAATCAACATATCCTTTCATTGCCACCCACAGGAAATTAACAAAATGCGAAATACTGTGGATGCTGGAAATCTTTTGGAATGTATTAGAAATCCCGGGGCCGACTCCAACCAGTGGAGAGCTTCCCTCCTTGTATAATTTAAATTCAGTTTTGTTGGGTTTCTCAGTGCCACACTCTGCCAAATGCTTCTGTAAAGTCAACTGTGGTCACTTGCAACTCACGCCTTGAGTCCAGCTCTTTTGTCCATATTTGGACCAAGGCTGCAATGAGGTCGGGAGCTGAGTGGCCCTGGCGGAAACCAAACTGAACTTCAGTGAGCAGGTGATTGGTGAGTTAGCGCCACTTGCTCGCACTGTCGAAGACACAGCAATGTGGTTGACTCTTAAATGCCCTCTGAAATGGCCTAACAAGCCTCTCACTTGTAACACACCGTGACAAAGTCAAAAAAAGGGAATAGAACTGGACGGACCATGCGGCATCGATCTCGGCATCGTCAATCTCAGCCCTGTCCAGCCTGCAAAGTCCTCCTTACTAACATCTGGGGGCTAGTGCCGAAATTGGGAGAGCTGCCTCACAGACTAGGCAAGCAACAGCCTGACATAGTCATCCTCCCAGATCATGTCCCAGGTTCCACCATCACTATCCCTGGATATGCCCTGTCCCACCGGTAGGATAGGCCCAGCAGAGGTGGCGGCACAGTGGTATACAGTCGGGAAGCAGTAGCCCTGGAAGTCCTGAATATCACCTCTGGACCCGATGAAGTTTCAAGGCATCAGGTCAAACATGGGCAAGGAAACCTGCTGATTAAGACGTACCGCCCTCCCTCAGCTGAGGAACCAGTGCTTCTGCATGTTGAACACCAATTGGAGGAAGCACTGAGGATGGCAAGGGCACAGAATGGCCTCTGGGTGGAAGGATTCAATGTGCATCACCAAAAGTGGCTCGTTAGCACCACTACTGACCGAGCTGGACGAGTCCTAAATGATATAGCTGCTAGAATGGGTCTGTGGTAGGTGCTCAGTGAACCAACAAGAGGGAAAATCATACTTGAGCTTATCCTCACCAATCCGCTTGCCGCAGATGCATCTGTTTGCGACACTATCGGTAGAAGTGATTATCACACAGAAGTTGCAGAGACGATGTCCCAACTTCACATTGAGTTAGTCTCCATCGTGTTGTGTGGCACTACCACCGTGCTAAATGGGATAGGTTTTGAACAAATCGATCAACTCAAAACAGGGCATCCATGAAGCACTGGGAGCCATCAGCATCAGCAGAATTGTACTCGAACACAATCTGTAAACTCATGGGCTGGCATATCTCCCACTATATCATTACCATCAAGCCAGGTGATCAACCCTTGTTCAATGAAGAGTGCAGAGGGCATTCCAGGTGCTGCACCCGCCTTATATCAGTTATAGCCTAATAATGAGTTGTCAACCTGGTGGAGCTATAGCACAGGACTACTTGCGTGCCAAACAGTATCTGCAGCAAGTGATAGACAGAGCTAAGCGATCGCACAACCAACGGGCAGACATTAACTCTGCAGTCCTGCCACATCCAGTTGGGAATGGTGGTGGACAATTAAACAATTCACAGGAAGGGACGCCACAAATATCCCCATCCACAATAATGGAGGACATCAGCACTAGCGATAAGCATGTGCTACAAGAAGTGTCGAGTGGATGATCCATCTCAGCCTCCTCCAGAGGTCCCCAGCATCACAGATGCCAGTCTTCAGCCAATTCGATTCACTCCACATGATTCCAAGAAACAGCTGAAGGCACTGGGTAGTGCAAAGGCTACGGGCCCTGACAATATTCTGGAAATAGTAGTGAAGATTTGTGCCCCAGAACTTGTCACGCCCCGAGCCAAGCTTTTCCAGTACAGCTACAACACTGGCATCTACCCGGCTATGTGGAAAATTGCCCAGGTATTTCCTGTACACAGAAAGCATGCCAAATACAACCTGGCCAATTACTTCCCAATCAGTCTACTCTCGATCATCAGTTATGTAATGGAAGGTGTCATCAATAGTGCTATCAAGCGGTACTTGCTTAACAACAACCCGCTCACTGACTCACAGTTTGGGTTCCGCCAGGGCCACTCAGCTCCTTACATCGTTACAGCCTTCTTTCAAACATAGGCAAAAGAGCTGAAATCCCTAGGAAAGGTGAGAGTGACTGCCCATAACATCAAGGCCGGATTTGCCTCAGTGTGGCATCAAGGAGCGCTTGGAAAACTGGAGTCAATGGGAAACAGGTGGAAAACTCCATTAGTTTGGAGTCTTGCCTAAGGCGTTCAGTCATCTCAGCTGGAGGATATCACTGCAGGAGCTCCTCAGGGTAATGTGCTCGGCCCAACCATCTTGCACTGCTTCATCAACGACCTTTCTTCCATCAAAAGATCAGAGGTGGGGATGTTCGCTTGTAATTTCACAATGGTCAACACCATTCGTGATTCCTCAGATACTGAAGCGGTCCATATCCAAATGCAGCAAGACCCGCACAATACCCAAGCTCGGGCTGAAAAATGACAAGTAACAATCATGTCACATAAGTGCCAGGCAATGGCCATCTCCAACAAGAAAGAATCTAACCACTGGCCCTTGACGTATAATGGCGTTACCACCACTGAATCGCCCACTCTCAACATCCTGAGGGTTACTGATGACCAAAAACTGAACTGGACTAGCCTTATAAACACTGTCGTTACAAGGGCAGGTCAGAGGCGAGGGATTGTGCGACGAGTAACTCACCTCCTGACTCTCCAAAGCTTGTCCAGAATCTATAAGGTACAAGTCAGGTGTGTGATGGAATGGTCGCCAATTTCCTGGTGGAGTGCAGCACCCACAACAATCAGGAAGCTTGGCATCATCCAGGAGAAAGCTTGAATTACACCACACCCATAAACATTCACTCCCTCCACCTCCGTCGCATCTCCAAGATACATAGAGGAATTCACCAAGCTTCTTTAAACAGCACTTTACAAAACCACGACCACTACGGTCGAGAAGGGCAAGGGAAGCAGCTACATGGGAACATCACCACCTGAGAGTTACCCTCCAAGACACACGCCATCTTGGCTTCGGAATATATCACCTTTCCTTCACTGTCGCTCAGTCAAAATCCTGGGACTCCCTTCCCCGCAGTGCTGTGGGTGTACCTACACCACATGGACTGCAGCGGATCAAGAAAGCAGCTGATCACCATCTTCTCAAAGGCAACTAGGGATGGGCAATAAATGCTGGCCCAGCCAGTGAAGTGCACATCCCATGAATGAATAAAAGTTTTCCTGTCACCTTCAATCATTTATGAATATGCCCACAATTTCTCCCTGCTCTTGCACGCCCTTTGGGTGTACACGCTTTATTTAATGTTCCCTCTTTGTTTTCTTCCGACCACAATTAATCTTTTCACATTTCCCTGGAAAAGGAAATCAACTGAAAAAGCGCTGGTTAGTCCACAGCTGGAATTTTGTGTACAGCTCTAGTCGCCACCTTACAGGAAGGACATAATTGCACTGTAGAGAGCACAGAGAGGATTTACTAGAATACTGCCAAAGCTTGAAAATTGGAGCTACGAGGAAGGATTGGATAGGCTGAGAGGTGACCTAATTGAGATGTACAAAATGATGAGGGGCCTAGATAGGGTGGACAATAAATACTTGTTTCCCCTCGCTGAGGTGTCAATTGTCAGGAAGCGTTGATTTAAGGTCATTGTTAAAAGGATTAAAGGGGAGACGAGGAAAGCTATTTCACGCTGCGGGTGGCGAGCATTTGGATGTCACTGCCTGAACCTGTTCAACTCAGTTAAAATGTACTTAGATCTGCATCTGGAGCGCTGTAACCTGCAAGGCTACGGATCAGGTGCTGTGAAGTGGGTTTAGAATGAGCGGCCAATTTCTTCTTCATCTTTTTTCTATCCAGCACAGACATGATGGGCTGAATCACCTCTTTCTACGCCGTCACTTTTGTAGGGTTATGTGGTTCTCTCTGCCGCTTAAACGCCCATTCCACCAACCTGCCCATGTCGTTTTGAAATTCTACTGAATTTCTATAGCTCTTTACTCAACCACAGGACGTCCAAAAACATTTTACGGACGATGAGCACTTTTGAAATGTAGTCACTGTTCAAATTGCTGAAATTTTGAACAGACTGTTCGTCAATGTCAGAAATTTCTATGTTGAGAGGAGAAACAAGTATCATTGGTGTAAATCTGTGGCGCAACTGATAGCGCGTTGGACTTGCGGTCGGTATAAACAGAGACATTTAAAGGTTGTGGGTTGGAATGCTTTAGATAAGTATTGAAGAAAGTCAGCAAGAGGTTTATCAATGTTCTCAGAAAAGGGAAACTGCCGTCCCGAACTTCTATACAGGTCACTCCCCACTTTCCCATCTGAACCACTGAACAGGCGAAATCTCATCATCGTCTGAGGACAAAACAAAAACCTTTGAAAGATGCTGACCAGAGTCAGTCTGCTCAGCCCTCAGAATGATTTAAAATTGGACATATACAGCCACCGCGGAAACTGCTTCCCATTACTGCTCAGTCATCTTTCCAGACTGTTCCTGACAGACAGCTCGAAACAAGGATGATGTGAATCTGCACCACTGAATACCAAGACCAACACGGTTATCACAGCTGTAATGAACAGCTCCTGATACAGCTTTAGATCAGACAGTGGAGGATTATCACAGGCGTCAGACTGCATGTTCCTTCAGACAGGTTTCCAACTGGACACATGGAATGAGCGGCTGTGTGAACATTAGTGGTTCAGGGGGGATTTCTCACTGGCCGGACTGGAGTTCCAGTTCCATTCCAAGACATTTCTCTTTCTGAATCCATCTCTGTCCTCTTGCTCATTTACACTTTGCATTGTTTCATCATTGGCGGCCACGTTTTCAGCTGTCTGAGCCTTTAGCCCTGCAATTCCTTCTAGAAACATCCCCACTTCACTCTTCCCCTTAATACCCTCTTAAAATCTATCAATTTTACTAAGATTTTGTTCATCTGGCCAAATATCTGACTCGATGTCGAATGTTGCTTGATCAAGCTCCTTTGAAGCGCTTTGGGGAGTTTTGTTAAATCACGGCGCTGCTGCTGGAATGGCTCGAATTTGGAGAAATTCACATACAGCTTCAATCTTCTTAAAGATTCACCTTTATTCCCACCACTTGCTTTGCATCGAAAAAAACATCTCCTATGAGGTGTTCAAAATGCTGACCAGTTTACTGGAGTAAATAAGGAGAAACTGTTTCCACTGACAGGAGGGTCGCTAACCAGAGGACACAGTTTGAAGCTGATTGGGAAAAGAACCAGGAACGGGATGAATAGAATGTATTTTACACAGTGAGCTCATTGTGAAATGGAAGCTACCTGGGGAGTGATGGAAGCAGATAAATGATTAACTTTCAAAAGAGAGTTGGAGGGAAAAAAAACACTTGAAAGAAGGTAATACAGGGCAATGGGGTCAGATCCCGGATCTCGGAGTAATTATATCGCTCAACCAAAGAACCAACGCAGGCGGAATGAGCTCCTTCTGTCCTTTAGCATTCTATGATTTATGGATAGAAATCAGTCCTACATTCTGTAGAGCAGGAAGGGTGTGAGAAGCCGGCATGGGAATTGATCCCGTAGGCACAGAATGGAATCGGTAAAATTCTGTATTTTGTCAGGGAATCGAAACTGTGTAAATATGACTCTGTCTGTTTAAAAGTGGCTTGTTACGAATTCCAGATAATTGACGCTTTGCTTAAAAGGGATGTGTTATCAGTCAATGAACAGGCTATAATATAAAAACGGAAAATGCTGATAATACTCAGCAGCAACTGTGGAGAGAAAAGGAATTAATGTTTCAGGTTGGTGGCCCTTCATCTGAACTGAGGGAATATAGGAATGTAATAGGCTTGGAGCAAGGGACCAGTCCGGGCTCTGGGAAGAGGTTGAACAAAAGCGCAGGTTTGTAATGGTTTCGGGGCCCGGAGAGATTCAATTACAAAAGGTTTCACGGCGCCAAAGCCAAAGGACTGGAACAGGCAAAAAACAAAATGTGGGTCCAGATGAGGTGAGAATGGCTAAAGATCAGCCGCCCAATTGCAAAGTGAAGGAATTAAATAAGAAACAGAAAATAAAATGATAATCCTGAAAGAAACACATGAAACAAGAGGTAGGCTGAGTTTATAATTTAAAAATTTTGAACTCGACGTTGAGGCCAGAAATGTGCAGGGTGAGGTGTTCTTCCTCGAGCTTATGCTATTCTTCACTGGAACACTGCAGCAGACCAAGGACAGAAAGGTCAGAGTGGGAGCAAGGTGGAGAATTGAAATGACAAGTGACAGGAAGCTCAGAGTCAGGCTTGCGGATTGAATGGAGATTCCTCAAAGCGCTCACTCACCTGAAGCAGATGAGAACATATTGCGGCAGCAAATGCAGCACATTAAACTGAAAGAAGAACAAGTGCATCACTGTTTCACTTGGAAGGCGTATTTGAGGCTTTGGATAGGAAGGTGTCATTAAAAGGGGAGGGGATATTGACTGAGTCAAGGATTTCACACTGAGAGAGAGGAAATGATGATCTCACCGGCCTGAAATGCTAGTTCTAAATTTCTCTCCACAGATGCTGTAAAATTGTTGTGTATTCCCAGCACTTTCTGATTGTTACTATTTCTGATTTTCAGCATTCGCAGTATGTTGCTTTTGTATCCAGTTTACTTTATGAGCTGTTTTCAGGGGATCCGGTTGCCTCGAGTCTGGCTCGGCCGACCGCAATTCCCCTTGAGAAACTGGCAGTGAGCTGCCTTCATGAACTGCTGCAGCCCATATTGTGTAAGACCGTCCACAGCGCTGTTAGGAAGGGAGTTCCAGGATTTAAAAGGGCGATTCAGTTCCAAGTCAGGGTGGTGTGTAGCTCGGAGGGGAGCTTGCTGCTGTTCTCATACATCTGCTGCCTTTTTCCTTCCAAGTGGTGGAGGTCTCGGGTTTGGAAGGTGCTGAAGGAAAAAATAATGTCAGGAGTGGGATTCGAACCCACGCCTCCAGAGGAGACTGCGACCTGAACGCAGCGCCTTAGACCGCTCGGCCATCCTGACTCTGCTACGCTCCTCTGCGTAAATGATTTTGAACTTCACATTCATCGTCACTGCTTTAAAACACGCGATGTGATTTTCCTTTTTTCAGCACCTGTCAGGTTCCTGTATCTGAGTCCCATCCTTCCCCAAGCCGCCGGGGGGTGAGGAGCTTCTCATTGCTGCATTGCTCTGTTTGCTCAAATCAACAAAGACCCAATTCCCGCCCGACCTGTTCCTCACACGAAGGTGTTGAGAGTGTAAGATCTGAGCGAGGTGAAGTATCCAATTGGAGAGTTACATCCTGGCGACAGGAATATCTCTCCACAGCTGCTTTCGGATCTGCTGAATATTCCCCGCATTTCCTGTTTCTGATTTTGTGCCTTCATTACAGGAGATCTTTTTACTGACAACCCAAAGCTTGTCTCTCGGGGCAGCTCCAGGCACCGCTTTCCTGTGGCCTTTAAAGTCGGCTGTTTTCACACTCATCACTCTGCGCCATGGCTTTCAACCCCCACCACCACACACGATCCACCACCCCCACCCTCCGCACCTCCCTCTCTGTCCCCAGTCCCGCGCCCCACTCCCATCCCCCCTCCCGCCTGCTCAGCTCTCAGGTCTTCTTAGCGTTTTTTTTTCGGAATTCACAAGGGCCCGGGGATCACAGAGTCTGTGAGGGAATATAAGGGGTTAATCCACATTCACATACAGGGAGCTGTGACTCTCTTAAGATGGACGGAAGTTGGTGACCCTTCCAGATCCATTAGGAGGTCCAGTTACTGGAGCTGGGGGAATTCCTGCCATTTCTATCCCACAGGGAGTTGCGCCTCTCCGTTGGTCCCGCTGGGATGGTGATGGCTAAAGTGAGTGGCCAAGAAAGCGGGTGGTCCCCCTGTCCCTCTTGGGCTTGTTTTCCCTCATCCAGCTGTGAGGGGGTGGGGGGTTGAGTTTGTGGGGTGGGGGCGGTATCTTGCTGGTTTGCGCACCTTTTCCTGTCTGTCACTGTGTGTGTCCTGATCGTCTCTACTGCTTATCTGTGTGTCTGTCTTTGTCTGTTGCATTCGGAGTGGTGTGAAGTGTAATTGCGCAGCCAGGGTGAGCTTCCCAACACGTGTGCTCTTGATTAAAAATAAGTAAGAAGTCAATATTTGCTTGGCTACCGTAAAGTATTCAGCGGCAGGAAGGAATTACGGCTCCGTCGCAGGGCGGTGCAGCGAAGCCCACAGCACAGAGGCCGATGAATCCAAACCATCTTCTGCTATTTTTGATCTTATTCACACCAAAAATAACCAGCTGTCCGCGACCGAAAAACATACCTGGCTTTTTCTGTACAGTGAATTTGTATCAGCGTCTTACTTGCAGTAAACACTTCAATCTGCAACCAACCTCTCAAATCGTTTTTATTCTCACACGGACAGAAGTAGTAAATGCTACAAAAATACACCAGCCGAGTATTTCCTCTTTCTCTCAGCCCATTTCAGGCCATGTTCCGAATGTCCTTTCCTTGTTCTCAATCACCCCAAGATGATCTGAATCGAAAAAAATAACAAAACAAATCTCTTAGGCGGAAACATTGTTGAGGAGATTATACATATTAGCTGCAGTATGTCCGATCTACAGGACACCTGCATTAATTCCTATGCGTATTTGGACAGCAGCGTCCTCCCTGATACATGTACCATCGAGAAGGACAAGATTATCAGCATAACGGGAAGAGCATCACGTCAAAGACACAGATAATCATTATTTGGAGTCCTATGTTTATTCATTCTTACTCATTTATTAAATATATGGATATCCATCCCCAATATCACCATGAACTGGTAAGGCTTCGTTCCTTCAGGTTTGCATTAGAGACACATTGTACAAAACACTCTGTGAGTGTCTCTGGTTAATAAACTGATGATGCGCGGAACTCTCCGCTTTTACTCATTGATCTTCGCAAGAGTTGATCCAGTTTTGACGGTGACTTGTTCTCTGGTGTCCATTTACTCGAATTCCTCACTTGTTTTCTCTGCTGTCCAGTGAAGCTCACTCAGCAGAATTTTCAATAATAACTTGAGTTTTCCTAACAGGAATTCAGTCATCATGTTTTTGAACAATTTTTCAAAGGATTTGCACACAGTCAGCTTCCAGGAACAGCAATGTGTTGAAGGCAATATGATCTGTTTTGAATGTCTCCGACATCATGGAATAACTCCCCCGCCCCTCTCCGAAATTGTGCCTTGGTATATTTTACGTGAGAAGGCAGATGGCAGCTCAGTTCAACATATCGTCTAAAAGCTGGCACCAGCAACAGCAAAGAATTTTCTAGAGCGTGAGCCTGAATTTGTGGTCAGGATTCGGAAATGAGTTTTGAACTCACAACCTCCTCATTGTAAAAAGCAAGGGAGCAGCTGACTGAATCATAGTTCACTGCATAGGGAAAAAAAGACAGAAGAGATTGCACTCTGTAAGGAGAAGCAGAAGTAGATTGTTAATTGAAGAGGTGTCACAGACAATGAGAGATAGACACCCACAGTTGAAAGAGCCGGATTTTTTATCACGGCAGGGATAGAGAGTGCAGCAGGAATTTCGATTCCCAGTGTGGATAACAAAAAAAGTTAACTTTGGGTCAAATATTGGACCTGATAAGGGGTCAGAGACTGACTGACCTTAATGATAACAACTGTATCAGTCGGAGTCACACAGGGTGGGAGTGATCATTTCTGAGTCCCACTTGTCTCCCAGGAATGAAGCAGACAGCATTACAACACTGAGAATCTCAGAGTAACAAAAAAGGGAAACTCTTCAACCGAGTCTCCCTGAGGGAAAAAAGGCAACATCCGCTGTGGAGTGTGAGTATTTTTGGTGCCTATATTATATCTCCACTGCCTGGAAGATGTTATATTTCATTATCACAGTTCAGGTGAATTAGTAAAGATAGAACCAGGATTTCTTCAGTGCTTCCAACTGCTTGAAATTCTAGAAGAGGCAAATAAGTTTCACAAATTGTGTAATGCCCCACAGAGGGGCAATAAAGATACATGACTATTTCACTCATAAATCACAATTTAAACCGAAGCCCCATTTCCCCTTTCGGACGGATGTGAACATCCGACCAGACTATTTACAACAAGACAAGCGGAGTCTTACCCGGAGTCCTGGGATCAATATTAATCCCTCAAACAGGGTCTCTGAACCAGATTATACAGTCATTGATCAGGTTGCTGCGGTGAGATGTTGCTCTGCACATTCAAGCAGCAATCTCACTTACCAAGACACAACTCCGCTCACGCACCATTGGCCGTGAGGTTTTTGGTCTTCCTGAGGTTGCAGAATGTGGTGAAAAAATTCAAGTTCCTCCCTCCCTCCCGCCCGCTGCCTCTCTTCCTGCAGCTCCGCCCTTCTCTAACTCCCTCCCTCTCTCCCTCGCTGTCTCCCACCCTAACTATCTCCCCGGCTCTCCCTCCCCCTCCCCGCATCACCCCGTCCCGCTCCGCCCCGCCCGCACCCCCTCTCTCTTTCAAATCTTATTTCCTGTCTCTGGGGCCTGTTTTAACCCCAGGCTACCCACTGACCCCGGCCTCAGGCCGGCCCGAACTCTTTAACCGGCTCCATTCACAGGAAAAGTGACTTCAGTTTTCAGAATAACATCCGCGCTCCCTGTACCCCTCTACCCACAAAAGTGAAATTCAGGTCATTGCTAGCATGAAGACTGCGGGCTGCGGTTTCCACTCCTGCAATTTGAAACAATTCGCTATATGTTTGCACAGTGAGCAGAAAGAAATTGCTGTACTTTGTAAACCTTTCTTACTAAACTCACTGTCATTCTGCTTTAACAGAACTAGTTTGAATCTCTTGATATATTCGCAAAATGATAAATGAACTGCATTTGAAATTAAACCATATCAGAAATTGCTCTAATATTCGGCTGGTCTGTCCGCCACTGGACTGATGAAAGATCAACTCCTGTGTCCAATCAGTAAGATATGCAGCCACCGAGAAAGAGGATAACAGATTGGATGTGGTTATTTTTAACAAAATCATCATCTGACTGATTTTTCAGGATAAATATTCCCCAAAGCTGATGGAAGAATTTGCAGCTGGGGAAATATAGAGAATGCAGGGGTGACAGGATTCTCTGTGGGTCAGTAGCAGTTACTGGTAACTGACCGGTGGATGGGGTTCTAGTATTCAATCTGAAATCGTTAATCGTGAGAGGAAAATGTTCTCAACAAAGGAATGCACCTAGTTTCAGTTCCCTCCAGAATTCGTTTTTCGTTATGAAGATTGGGGGAGAAATTAACTTTGACTGTTAAGAAAAAATAGAATGGGTGATGATTTGTTTGGTGCAGGATTAGGATGATGTGAATATAGGAACGGACGGAGACTGTTCTCCACTCAATCCTGTTCAGCTCAGGACTGTTCTGTATTTGAACTTCATCCATCTATCGTGTTTTTATAATCCTTAAAATACTTACTGTACAAACAAACAAACAAAAACTAACAGATGCAGTTCCTAAATGTTCGAATTGACCCCCAGGTTCAAAAGCAGGAGAGGGGTTGCAGATTTGCGCGGCCCTTTGTGTGAAGAAACCTTCCTGATATCACCCTCGATCGGTTTAGCTCAAATTTTATGTTAGGCCCTCTTGTCTTTTAGAAATGGAGATCGGAAACTCAGCCCCAATTGCTCGCTCTCTCTCTTCTCACCATTCCCCTGAATGTTTCTGCTCTCTATAACTCTCGTTGGCCCTTGAGCTCCCTCCAGGACCTACTTGGTTCCAGAAATTAAATCACAGCTCGGTCCCTTCATTTAAACCAATGACTGCTTCTTTAAGGAAGTTCTTCATCCCGATTAATCGAGTAATTTGATGGAACATACGAACAAAGAGCAGGGGTTGGCCAAGAGATTTTCCGAAGTTGCAGGGATGGGGTCAGACTGAGAAACAATGCTTGACGATCGAGAATACAGGACGACGAGGCAGCGACAGATTGAGACAGATTAGACAGTGAGAAACAGTTTCTATTGGTGCAAAGCACCGGTTTTAAACGAACCAATGTGGAAATGAGGATTCATCTTCCCTGGTGAGTGGTGAGGATCTGGAATGCACTGTCTGAGATATGTGGTAGAGGCAAAATAAAATCGGGGCTTTCATAGTGGAACTGGACAGCCACCTGAAGATAAAAGTTTACATGGCTATGGAGGCAGGGCTGGGGACTGGGATAGCTGAGTTTCTGCTGAAGCATCTCAGGAGAGACAGAGGGCCGAATAGTCCCCTTCTCTGTTGTAGCTATTCTATGTGCATGTGTGTGAGGTTCATTCAGGACCACTTTGTCTCTGGAACAGGGGTTGAGTGTGGAATTCATTGTTCATCTGTCGGTCTCTGTAGATTCATTCTTTATCACCTTGTCCATGGGACAGGATTTGTTTTCGGGATTAATCGTGGATCTGTCAGTTTCTGATGATGTGCCTGTGTGTATGAATCATTCTGTATCATTCTGTCCATTGAATACTGTGAGAGTGTGCGATTCAACGTGTATCAGTCAGTCACTGATGCCAGGCCTGAGTTAATGATTCATTCTGGATCTCTCTGTCTTTTGTTCACAGTTTGAGTGTGGGACTCATTACGTGTCTGTCAGTCCCTGAGACACTTTGCAAATCTGGATTCATTCAACCCAGAATATACCTCACTGAAACTGGGCCATTTGTTCTAACAGGTAAACTGCCCGACAAGATCCTCCACCTAGAATACTTCATGTAACATTCTCTGTTTATCCCTGAAATTCATTCTCCCTCCTTTACTTATCTAGACTTCCCTTAAATGCAGTTTATCTAATCGTCTCAGTTGTTCCATGCGATAGTTGGCCTGTAACT
The DNA here is from genome assembly GCF_964194155.1 of Cetorhinus maximus. Lineage (NCBI taxonomy): Eukaryota > Metazoa > Chordata > Chondrichthyes > Lamniformes > Cetorhinidae > Cetorhinus > Cetorhinus maximus. The sequence goes on from NC_135909.1 coordinate 12,603,133, forward strand.
GCTGCCGATTCAATGGGAATAAATTAATTAATCGTGTTTCCTAAATTGTATTTCATATTTGCATTTCTATGTCTGCCCCATCACATCACATCACAAATTCCTCACATTGACCTGTTTCCGCGACACTGACAATGTGAATTTCTACCGCTCTGTTGCGGCCAGTAGATGGCAGCACATTCTGATACAGTGAAGTTGACAGATCAGAGACAACAGAGGAGAATTGTTCATATTATTCGGGAAGGGACAGTTGTAGAAATACTATGGATGGAGATGACCTCTTCTTATATGTATTATGTAACAAGCAGTGGTTATCGTCTGTCCCTCGATACGATGATGACATCCACTCAGGACCGTGAGTTTCTGCCATGGGTCTTCATGAGAGTGAACAGGTCAATTCTCGGCCTACAGACCTTAGGACACATGGGGACAGGATGTCCCACGAGGTAGTGAGATCCAGGGTGCAAGATTTGCTTCCTGTTACTTCTTCTTAGCCGCCGTTCTGCCTCATCATGAAGACCTGGGGACTCACAGCGCGCTGCAGCTTGGGGGGCAGGTTTTGGTCATTTTGAATGGTGAGAAGCAAGTTCCTCGCAGTCATTAATATAAATGCTGCAGCGTTTGAATTAACGTTTCAGAGTGTCTTTGGAGCATTTTTTTGTCCTCCCCTGGCATGTTGTCCATTTGAGAGTTGAGGAAACAGGACTTGGCGGATGCGACGCTTTTCGATTATCCGGACACAGTGCGCAGTCCATCCAAGTTAATTTTTCAGAAACAAAAACAAAAGTACCTGAAAAAGCTCAGCAGGTCTGAATACAGTTAACGTTTCCAGTCCGAATGACTTTTCATCAGTTGAACAGTCATACGGACTCGAAACGTTAACTGTATTCCTCTCCGCAGATGCTGTCAGACCTGCTGAGTTATTCCAGGTATTTTTGTTTTTGTTCTAGATTTCCAGCATCCGCAGTATTTTGCTTTTATCTTAATTTTTCAGGAGTTTGGCCTGAATGCTGGTGGAGCTGCCTTCAAGAACGACACTACAGTTTGTTCGGCAGTGCTCCCACGGAATCTGGAGGGTGCCGCGGAG